>NW_024573937.1:3088-603088 GCF_900044065.1 Fusarium mangiferae
ATAATAAATTTAAAAAAATCTTAAGGTTATATAATAAGAAATTAATTAGCCTTATTATTAAGGTATTATTATATATTTAATATTTATATTTTACTATAAATTTAATATAATAATAAAATAATATTTATAAAAAGGTAATAAATTAAATTAAAAATTAATTTCTTTAAGTTTTAATTAATATAATATTATTATTTATATTTTTTTTAATTTATATTTTTTATATTATATTATTTTATAATTTAATTTAATTTATTATTAATTTATATTTAATTAAATTATAAGGTTTATAATAATAGCTATATAACCTTAAGATTTATTATTAAGGTTATTATATTTTTTTAATATAATATATAATGCCTTATATTATATTATATTAAAAAATAAGTATTTTATTATATTATTTTTTTATTTAAGACCTTAATTAGCTATATCTTATATATTACTATAAAGATATTTTAACTTTTTAATAATATTATTAAATTTATTTAATTCTTTTATTTAAAAATTATTATAATGTTAATATTCTTTTTTTTTTTATTTTTTTTTTATTTAAAATTACTTTTTTATAATTACTTTTTAAAGTTATAACAATTTAAAAATACTTTATATAATTATTTTTTATAATATTAATTTTTACCTTTTATATTATATTTAATACCTTATTTACCTTAATTTAATTATCTCTTTTAGCTACCTTTTTAGCTATATTAATTAGATATATATATTAATAAACCTTAAGTAAGAATTATAGTATAGTAGCCAGTTTAACATTAACCGACGCTGATATAGTGGTCGCTGGTCCCATTAAGGATCTGGTGTCAAAAGGGTTTGAAATCCATATAAAAACGCGGGTGACTTGCCCTCGGATAGAGTACAGGATATCTTGATCGGGGTCCGCCGCTAGTTCAGTAAGACGTTCAAGTTCCTTTCTCCCTGAAAGCTTATGCTTCTGTGCCTTTACTTCGACAATCTCCGGGACCATTTTGCTGGACAACACGGCAAATTGGGCGATGAGACCTTTGTACTTGGCCACCTCGTCCGCCTCGCGGTCAAGATCATGGAATCGACCTAGTTCAGAGCTGAAATACATAGCAGTCAACAAAAGCATATATATCTCGGTCTGGCGGCTTCGGCCCTCGTCTTGAAGCTTCTTCAGCTCTATGAGGGTTTTGGCCAGAGCGACGGTCCACACTTGGGAAAGTATAGTCTTTCTGTAGTAGAACCTTTCGCCGGCCCCATGCTCCAGCACAGCGGCTATTCTCATCAGTCCCATTAGATGTGTTGTGTCGAGGTCGATTTGCACGAGACCTGTCATGCAGGCAGATGCAAAATTGTCGAATTCCATCTCAATCTCGGCATCAACTACTCCCCATTCGCGATGATCATCCCAACAAACCCAAGGCCATCTGTTGATAGATCAGCAAAACGAACATGTAACAATCATTCCGTGCACGAGGAATGCTGCTGCTGACTTACTTCTTCCCCCTATAGCAGTAGTATAGTACAAATGCTTCATTCACTGTCAATTGAAGCGAAAAGGAGTTGTTTTTATAGGCAGGATGTTGCCTGAGAAGCAAAGGAACCAGTGGATTCAAACGCATAATTCCTCGGTCTGTTGGGATCATCGAATCCGGCCCCTCAGTGAAATCTTCAAGCATTCCACGATCAACAAGCCCATCTTTGATGCGGGCACACATGGCTGTCAGAAAGCTGTCAGCGGGTGATGCTGGTTCGGAAAACTCGAGGTCTTTATGAAACAGAACGCTAGAGCCGGACAACGCCAGGTTTTCCTCAGGCTCCGCTACTTCAGCAACATTCAGTAAAGTCTCAATGAAGACGCGTGCCTCCTCTGTGAGCTCGGTGTTGTCTCTGTAAGACACATCCAAGTCGAGTGCAGCGTGCACAAGCCGTGTAGACGCAGCCTTTCCTAGAACCTTGGTCACTCTTGTGCTCCAGATGCAAAAAATGGCGAGGAGATCTTTGGTGGGCAGAACACCCATGAATGGCGCAAGCAATATAGGCAGAAATCCGGTTCCCCAGTCCATACTTCGTAGTTCCTCATATATACCATCAAGTAGTGTTCTGTTGCCTGGCTGTTCAGATTCTTCGTCGGTGTCTGAAGTCCCAAAGCTTGCAGAAGGCGCAGCAGCGCGGTTTGAGCGAAGTCCGAGTAAGAAGCAATATACGTCTTTCGGAGCTCTTGACCAGTAAAGCCCACTTTGAGTCATAATTTCTATAGCCTGTGGATTTCCGTTTACCATCTCAACAACAGCCTCAAGGCAATCTCTCTCCTCTTGTGTCTTGTTCTTTGCCGTTGTCTCAGGAGCTGAAGGTTCGTCATCATCAGTGACGCGATCCCTGAAAAGGGGATCCACCACCAACAGAGTCGCTGGCCGAGTGTGAAGCCCAGAGAGCTTGTATACTTTTGCCTTACTCAGCCATCTTTCTCGCTTGCGCGAAGCAAGAATGACAAGTGCACCAGACTTGGACAGCTTGGAGGTAAGATTGATGAATTGGCCTTGTTGTTGGTTGAAGTTCGCTGAGTCGAGGTCATCAAACACGATGAGACATTTGTGACTCTCGAAATGCTCATACAAAGAGCTTCTATCTTCTGAGTCTAGAGTAGAGTTCGGAGCAAAGTGGCGTTGCAGCTGTTGTAGCATGTCATCCTTGTTGAAAGGCTCGCTCAAGTTGAGGTGTATAAGGATTGCATCTTGGATCATGCCCGAAGCCTTCCACCATGTACATAAATGATCCAGAAGAGTGGTCTTGCCGATACCAGCCATCCCATAGATCAATAGAGGTAGTGGTTTTCCAAGCAAAAGTATTGATTCTATGTGGACAATGTCCTGTTCTCGCCCATACAGCGAGTTAGGATGGCTCTGCTCTTGCTTAGGAGTTTTGCAGTCAACACTCGAACTGGTAGATGGAAGCCATTCTGGGTTGACGTGAGTAAGTACCACGAAATCACAAATGGGCAACCTCTCATCGCCTTCACTTCCTCTCAAGCGTCGTCGAGCGGCTCGAGCGGCTACTTCCAATGGGAGACTCTGATGAATGTACCCAGTGTAGAGCGATTTTATGAATGCCTCGACACCAGTCTCAGTGATATGGTAGGCCAAAGTTACCACGGTCTGTATTCCACTGCTCAGAAGTACGGTAGCTGCAGTCTCAACGGCGGATCTGGCATGTGGACAGGGAGCAATGACAACATCCTGAACACCATAAAGTAGAAGCAGTGCCGCAACTTTATCGACGGCTTTTAGGTCCTCCTCTATCACCTCAGACTTGTTTTGGTTGATGAATTGGAAGTAGATCCTGGGAGTCTCGGGCTCGGATTTTCGAGGGCGTTTGTGGACAAGCAGCATATCTAAATGAATGGCAGCAAAGTAGCCTTTAGGGTGGGATTCGAGCTCAGTCTTCAAGGCACGAAAGGACCCAAGTCGTATAAAGATGGCGCTCGTAGAATCTCCTGCCGCCTGTTGAATGGTATGCGAGACTGGGACGGAGAGCTCGCTCGCATGAGTGGAACAACCAGGAGCACGACACGATAACACAAGGACCCTCCTTTGTCCTTCGTTCTCCTGGTCATCAACCTTGTTGCCTTTGCCATCCTGGCTGAGATGTTGGGGAGTGCCAGTAGCCAGTGTCTGCACCACGCTGACCTCCATCGGCCGCATCGTAGGCTCCCATACCTCGAGCCGCTCTAGGAACTCCCAAAGAACGCGTTGCATGGGCATGTGGTCCTCGGTATTGCGATCCTCAGAGTTATTATTGTTGAACCAGGGTTGTTCTGTAATACGAATGACTACTTTTTCTCCGTAAAAGTCGGATGGAGAGTTCGTCTGCGTCTGTAGTGCATTCATCATGTCCTGCACATGTTCGCTGACCCAGTCCCCGCCATATGGTGGCTCAATATGGCCCGGAGCCCCGGTTGCCAGAAGAAGAAGAGGACGGATGGTAACTGAGGTATCTGATCCGATGCGAGATGTGCCGTCATGGTCTCTGGTGATGTTGACGTAGAAAAGACACAAACCGTCAAGGTCCTCCGATTGGGAAGGGTCAACATTTCGCCGCGCAATATCAACAGTGATCATTTTCATTATTTCTGACTTTCGATTATGTGCAGGAGACTCAGTGTGACGTTCCTGTTTGATGAGGAGCGAAACCTAGCCATATAGAGTCGTCGATGTTCGTGCTGTGGGACGGCACATTTGCCGAACGGCACTGACGAGAAACGAATACAGACGACTGCCCCATTGGAACTATATACGAGAATCAGTAGAAAAGGTCCACACTGGCAGGGGTTTGGGCAGCAATGATCTACAATGGCTTTCAGCTCGCCTGGGATAATTGAAAATGCAGTCGAATCGGTCTGTGCTCTCCTCGGTATATTGGCCTCACTTGTGATCTGAGGAATTGCTTCTCTGGCACTCCATAACTTTACATACAACAGTCTTGTAATCCATCACCGTAATTACACCGTCATTATCACTATCGACATGCCTACTGAACAAGCCCGACCATCGTTCTATTTACTCCCCCCAGAACGATATCTACCAGCATCAGCCCTAGCAACCTGGCTCGGACGAATAGTCAAATCCTATTCCGAGCCAGATGCAAATTTTGTGCCGGATGACCCAAAACCCTTTGTAACACACGAATTTGCAACAAGCACCATCTCCAACGCCAGCCTTGCCGCATTATCACAGCGGAACAAGTCGTTCGCTGCCAAACTCGGCGCAACAGTTGATGTCTCACGAGAAATCAGTAATGGCGGGGGACTCTCGTTCACTAGCTCCAAGGTCGTCTGCGTGCGTCTTCAGAATTATGATCAAGTTTTTGATCGGTTGATACAGCATGAGGACACGAGGTCTCAGCTCCAACGGATGCTAGCTCGCGGCGGCAATGCTGGCTTCATGGTTACTGCGGTGCTCATCTGGCAGGATGCAACTTTCACGCACTCCAGAGAACGCGGGGTCACAACCTCGGCCGGTGTTTCAGTGCCTGTGTCTACGATTGTCTCAAGTACTACAGGCATCATGCTGCCCTCTGAACTCACTGACCCAGGCGTTTCCGGGTCACGAGGTCAACAAGATACAGCCGAGTTCTCTGGCGAAAGCGCCGGGAGTAATATCTTTGCTCTCCAGTACAAGACTGTGCGGAGATCTGTTGTCCAGTCGTTTTTGGGTATGAACAACAGTATGATGTTGAAAGGAAAAGGTCCAGATTTGCCAGCCTCGCAATCTTTTGCGAAGAAACACCGTGGAGACGACGAATCTGAGTCGGAGGAGAGTGATCCCAGTAGCGATGAAGAAAGCGATAAAGAGGATGAGATCGGGAGTGATGACAAGTCCGATGGTGATTACGAAGAAGTCAAGAACGGGAAGGTTGTTCTGGAGATGGATGAGGATAGCGTTACGTGGGTTGATGTGCTAGATGAGGAGGAAGAGGGGATGGAGCGCGTTGATATTAGCATTGGTGGCGAAGAAATGGAGTTTGTATTCTAATGTAATGATTTAGGTATTTCTCAAGCATGAAAACTGACGATCTCGAATTTGATCAGTGTATTTCTTCGAGCCTCTCCCAACATCGTTGTCTCTCTGTTCCATAATCTTTCCACCTTGACATCCTGATGTCGGTGAGACTTGATGGCGCGGGCGCCAGCCCATCTTTCACTCACAAGTCAGGCCTATATAAGAACTCCTTGCCCCAGAACGGGGAGGCATGGGTTTCGTAACTCCTGCAGGCGTTGGTCATGAAGCCCAAATCCACCTTCTCAGGGCTGACAACAGCCCTTTCTAGTAACATCTCGCCAATCCACCCTAGGTACGGCCCGAGCCGGTTTTCCCAGTCCTGGTGGCATTTAAAAAGGCTGGTCAACTGCCAGGCGTAACAAAGATGGCTATCAAAACCAACGCAGTGTCGCCCCAGATGCCTTGGAGCATGAGTCGCACCTAGGTACCAGAGTAACTATCTATAGATACTCTAAGCTACTGTTCACTACTGCCTGCCTGAGACCTCCGAAAGAATCATGGTGATGATAACAATAAGCCCTGGGCACCCCAACAATCTGGAGGTAGTGAGTAATTCGGTCTGCAAAGGCTTCGCCCCCATCAACGCAGTTTCCAGGAGACCAGCGAATTCCTTTTCTCCCACTCTGCCTCACGGTGCCACTACATGAGATCAAGCATTCCAGGTTCGGGAGCTTCTTCTGTACTCTCATCAAAGCCTTCTTCACCTGAACCTGCGCCCTCTGTAGTGACACACGCAACTTAATAGGTCTATAACGTCTTCGTCTAGTTGTTAGGCCACTTCTCAACGAGAAGGGGGGGCACTTGGATAAGGAGTGAGACTGCAGTTTCTCTCAGAGGTGATTAATGCAGCCTAGGTAGCCTCCTATGCGGTACTTGGACAACTGAGAGGACTTCTAGGACTTTGACATACTACCGTGGACTATTGACTCGAGTTTATTATTTATGTCACCTAAACTCTATGTTCTGCTCGGCATTATCTGTTTCCCAAGATCTATTTCGACTTGAGTCTTCAATCTTTCGATATACTCATCTACTCGAAATCCCTTATAGCAAGCCTTATAAATAAAGATAATTATCTAATATCAGGCTTAAGATGAGATATCTTATGAAAACTACAATCTCCCCTTATGCCCTGACTTTAACTTCTCACGCGCTCGCTCCAGGATCCCTCTCGCCCGTGGTTCAGACCGTCCATCATACGCTGATATGCCTTCTCCTAATGAACCGTTCATACATAAAGCCTCTGCCAGATCCCACGCATCGCATAACGCCAGGTTCGCTCCACAACCAGCAAAGGGTGTCACAGCATGGTTAGCATCGCCAATAAAAATGACACCCATCTTTTCAATATCGTCATGTGTGAAAGCCTTCTTGTCCTTTGCGTTGATGGCAAACACGGTCTTTGTATCTGTCCTTTCCACAATGTCTCTGAAAGGGTCCTGGAACTTGTTCCCAAGATCGAGACTGCGATTTATAACTCCTTGTACCATTTCGTCGTTCTTGAGATCTAGTCTAGGGATTTCCTCGTTTTCGAGATTACCAACGCCCCATACAACGCTGTTCTTGTCGACTGGGGAAAAGAAGCAAGACATCCCGGTTCCTGAAAGCATAAACCCCCAGTCTTTGTCGATGGGCGCTGGAGGAGTTCCGTCAAATCGAGCAATACCACCTCGGAGAATTGCACCGGCAAATTCAAGGTTGTCACTTGGTCTAAGGTATCCTCGGAGTTTGCTGTTCGCTCCATCGGCGGCAATAAGCAGGTCACACTCTTCCTCGGTGATTGTCTCATTGCCGGGTTGTCCGCTCGCGACTTGAACCCGCACTCGTCCTTGGTCCGTTTGCCTGGCTGAGATGCAGCGTGAGTTCCACTGTACCGAATCTTCCGGCCGGAGGTTATCGTGGAGGACCTTCCGAAGATCCTTGCGTGCTATCCTAACGCTGGAAGATGGCAGCTCTTCGATTGGCTCGTGGCGGAAGCTTGCGTGTTCATGCCAATTAGGTCCCCAGATTTTGAATGCCCCTTCTCCATTAAGTCCAGACACAGCATTGTCTACAATTTGGTCAATAAGACCGAGTCTCTTTAGGGCAATGAGACCTCCCGAGGTGTCGTATCCGGTAAGAGATAATGTGTAGCCTTCACGTTGAGCGCTTACGTCGGGCGAGTCGCGGTCGTAGATGATGATCTTGGGCTCTTTGAACAGGGGATTCCATAATTTGCGTAGTCCAACAGCGAATGCTGAACCAGAAACACCACCGCCAGCGATGATGATGGTTTTGCCTTCGAGAAAGTGATGTTGATGTGATGAGTCGTCCATGGTCATGTTTTGTGTTGAAGAGGGAAAGAAAGGTCGGCAGATGCCGTTATATAAGATGTACTTAGCATTGCTTACACATTCAAAGTCACACGAATTTCTTATATAAACCTAGGAGTGGCTCACTACATGCTGTGGATGTCGACTAACAGCATCGTGGTATTTTATTTCTCACCGACGATGCATACACTGATTACCCAACTGGGTACACGGATTTCCTAATTGAGACATGACCGGGGTAGACGAGACTACGACTGTAACTTCAGTTCTGTTATTCACGACTCGGAAGTTACAATCATATGAGAATCGGAAGTTTTCTTATATATTCTCCGTTATATTGTTCGGCAGTTCCTTACGGGCATCATGACGGGAGTAGCCCGAGGTTGGAAACCTTAATCAGGAGTTTGTCACAATCAAGAGGCTTAGTCCTTGCGCCTTTCATTCACATGCGCGCTTGGTCCTTATGAAGTACGGATCTTGCCTTGAAGAATCAGTAAACCAATGCATCATAGTTGATCAAAGTCACCTTGTGTACTGAGCACATCGTTTAACTGCTCACCAGGCCCAGGGGATGTGACTTGCACCTCCATGAATTCGTGAGCAAGCAGACGACGAGGATACACGCCAAAGCGTCAAGACGGCCACTGTGCTATCAGGTTCAAGAGGCAACCGAGTCATGTTTCGATATGAAAAATGCTGGGATTTATGAACTTCGACAAATTAGGCATTTCGTATATTTACGAGTTCTTTATTCCCAGCTGATGAGTAGCGGTGATTACATTGACGGGTTGCTTGATTCGTTGGTGATTTGGATGTCGTGGAGCCAATCAGATTGCTTCGAGCAGAGCCAATAACCCAAAACGGGAGATGCACTCATCAAACAGCCCATAGCAAAGGCCTTTTAACTGTGCGTCGTCTATAGCTAAATTTACACAAAGTTACATAAATCTTTTTATGCTCCAGGATCAAGGTCCTGAGCTTTGGTTTCTTCCCCTAGCCTAATAGTTTACGCCGATTTACGGATTACTTGTTACTTCTATTGTAATATCTCTAGGCAAATCCACACCATGACCCCGCATTGACACCCGCTCCCCTCCATCACCAAACCCCCACCAAAATATTATCATCACCAACCTTCAAAAAACTTCACATCCAATCTATACCCTCACCATTTTGCCGCGATGGCGTCCGATCTCTCGGCCCCTCCCGTCCTCTCGACTCCCGACGACCATATCCTTGAAGTTTCCGCCGCCGACTCTATCCCCAAATCCACACTCTCCGATGATGCCCTCCGCGAAACGTACGAGGTTGTTCGCACAGCCGATGAGATCCGCGCTGGAGGATGGAGGCGCATCGGCTTACAGTTCCCGGACTTTATGCTGGTAGACGCTCCTCGGGTTGTAGAGGCTCTATCGAAGGAACTCAGCGCACATGATGCGCAGGAAGAGGGCAAGGCTGAGAGGAGGATATACGTTCTTGCGGATAGCAGTTACAGTGCCTGCTGTGTGGACGAGATAGCTGCAGAGCATGTATCAGCAGATGTGGTAGTCCATTACGGCCGAACGTGTCTTAGCCCTACGAGTCACCTCCCTGCGATATACGTTTACACCTCACACGATCTCGATTACAACGTGACATTGGAGGAAATCAAGAAGGAGTTCAGCGACAAGACTGTCAAGTTGGTCATAATGGCCGATCTGACATATCAGAATCACGTTGACAAAGTGGTTTCCCTTCTCAAAGACGAAGGCTATATCGATGTGGTTTCCACAGCAGTAACACGCGACCCCGCCGCCTTGATACCCAACCGCAAGATCCTTTCCGATGAAGCTCATGACGACGAACATTGGAAGGCTTACTCGATCATCCACATCTCCGACCCGCCCTCTGCGCTCCTTCTCGCTCTATACTCACGATTCGCTTCATTACACGTCCTTGCGACGCCGTCTTCAACACTCGAGAACCCCACTATCCGCACAGCAGGTCTCCTTCGACGTCGATTTGCGAAGGTGTTGTCGCTGGCTTCCGCCGGTGTAATTGGCATTCTTGTGAACACACTGTCAGTCGCAAACTACCTCAGCTCAATCAATACCCTGCGTGAGAAGATCGCTCGTGCAGACAAGAAGAGTTACACCATTGTCGTGGGAAAGCTCAACCCGGCGAAGCTGGCTAACTTTGCTGAGATTGAGGGTTGGGTTGTGGTCGGATGCTGGGAGAGCGGGTTGGTAGAGGATGATGCTGGATACTGGAGACCAGTCATCACACCGTTTGAGCTCGAGGTTGCGCTTATGAGCGAGGATGAACGGGTCTGGGGCGGCGAGTGGTGGGGTGGTATCGAGAAGCTTGGATTCAACGACAAGCCTCAAGATGCGGTCAACGACTCCAAGGATGCTGCCGTCCCAGAAGAGGATCAGTTTGACGATGTCGCTGGGGGCGTTGAAGGAGAAGAATCTGCTCCTCCCGAGTTTGACATGCGGACGGGTAAGCTCATCTCATCAAGCCGACCCATGAGACTTCTAGTTCGCAGCGGCCCCTCTGCCACCAACACCACGGAGGTGATTGATGACGGTCCCGCCGGTACAGCCAAGCAGAACGATGCTCTTATCAAGCGCAGCGTTGGAGAATTGGCGAGTATCAATGGTGTCGCGAGTCCAGGTGCTGAATTTCTTCGCTCTAGTCGCACGTGGCAAGGATTGGGGACTGATTTCGACAATGAAGCTAGCACATTAGTCGAGGAGGGTCGAAGTGGTGTTGCTCGAGGCTATCAAGTTGGAGAATCGGACAAACATTGAGGCAAGGTTACATAAAAAGTGATACCATTTAGCATGACACGGCGTTGGGATGTAGACAAAAGCAAAAGGCGAATATTCATGGTTCAAAGATATATCATGGGGCAACACGCTCGTTGTTCTTTTCGTCGCTCATGTAACAGTTAAGTCATATGATATACAATAGACTCATCCACCGAAGCAGCCTCCAGGGCCTATGCTGCGGCATACCCGTATCTAATCCTAGCCCTTCCCTTACCTGAGCTTCATTATCCATACCCGAAGCATAAGAGACAAAGAAACGTCGTCAACATTGTATCATGTTGGTCGTCATCAGTCCATACATTTCCATCCAAAGAATAAGAAATATGTTCTAGGAGAAGTCATAATGCATGAGGCCGCTTTCCTTGCGGCGATCGTAACAGGGTCTCTTGACCCTCTCCCATCATATTCCCCATGCGCAGTCTTTCATGGGGCGAAAAAGGATTGGATCCCTGGCGCAGAGCACGATGTGTTGTTACTCGAGCGCCCCTATCTAGTGCCATAGGACAAACGGAAATGCTGGCGAGGCTGCGATCTCGCGGGCCATTGGGCCAAGGTATTGTGGTACTTGGGCATACGTTGCAGTGGAGTATGGATGCATTGCCGAGAGAAGCAAACTGGCGGTGTCCCCCGGATTACTCGTTTTTCAAGTCTGTGCTTCCTACGAATCGCAGTAGCGGGATGAGGCTCCTAAACGTAGACACGTCGAGAGTGAGGACGGCTACGGCTGCTGTAGCGAGAGCCAGAGCGGGAGCGGCTTCGGTGGCTGTGACGGCTGGAGTGGTACGAACGGCGAGAAGAGTGGCTGCGGTCATAGGCACTCATGTGTCCGCCATGCATGAAAGCGACAACAGAGGTAACGGCAAAGAAGATGACGTTCATAATGCCAAATGCCCAGCAGGCCTTGAGCATGGAGCATGGCTTGTTGTTGACGAGGTCATAGCTGGGGCCAATGACCCTTACATCGCCAGCGGAGAGATCCCAGTCGTCGCCACGTCGAATGCTAACGCAGTCGGTGTCGCTCACGTAGCGCAGATAGTAAACGGCGGCGATGAAGGCGCCGAAGAAGAGGGCATCAACGAATGCGACAAAATGGGCGTTTGTCGAAGAGCGGTGGTAGCTGAAGAGGGTGAAGATTGCCCAAGCAAGCGCGAGAACTGAGACAATGAAGAGAATGAGGATTGAATCGGGAGTGAGGGCGTTTTGCTTGACGAATCCATCGACGAACCAGGCCAGCATACCCATGCAGGGGATCTATTGATTGTCTGTTAGCCTGCGACCTCCATGGCGTATTTGCATTCCCGCTACCTACCAGAGTGAGGATCTGAAGGATCCGAAAGAAGACAAAGAACATTGCGAAAAACATCTTGGCGATCTTGAACAACTTATGCAGCTCTATCTTGAATAATATCGCACGACAGTCGCAGATGATAAGATGGGGTGTAATGCGCTCAAGGAGAGCGGGGAGCTGAGAGAGATGACGTGCGCGGGGGGACTTGTAAGATGCTGCTTGAGTGAGTGAGACAATAATTCAAGCAATAGATAGATACAAGTAACGCTATAAGACTGAGTCAAGTCAAGACAAGTTGGTGATAGATGGAGGAATGAGAGAAAGGATGGAGGGAGGGAGGGTGTGTGGGAAGAAACCTCTATTTTGTAGCTCCTACGAATGCAAAGGCAAGCAGCAGCAACAGCAGCAATCGTCCATCCAAACTTGTTCCCATCCTTGGTCCTGCCCAAAAAAACCCACGATTCAAGGTGGTTGGTGCTCGAGAAATAGATGGCGCAGGACCACGCACGCCCAGAGAAAGCAGAAATGGGTGGGATAACCCTTGTAAAGACCACCCCTGTAGGTGCAGGATGTTAGTGGTTGGGCCGTTAGATGGTAGGGGACCTTTTGGCTCTAGACCCTTGTAAGTTTAGCGACCTGGAGACTGGTTTCCTCTAGGGCCGTCGGGTTCACGAGTTTTTCGGTGTGAAGCATCTCGAGCCTGAAAATGGAGATGAAAGGTTTATGCGCTGTTTAGTCTCTCGGCAGGCAAGGAGTGATCATCTCCGTTAGTTTGTCGTCCGTTCCCCCAGACTTTTAATTGCAGCTGTTGATGTTCAGCTTCCATTTTGACCGGTCATGCCGAAATTGGAGCATGACGTCGACTTGCACTAGCAATGCAAGCACTCAAGCAGGCAAGCAATTGAAGATTGACCCAGATCAATTGTATTGCAAATCAGGGCAAGACACACTCACACACACTCTCTCTCTCTCTCTCTATCAATTTAGCCAAGAGAATAACCAGCAAGGGAAACGAGTCGAGACCCTTTTCGTGTTGCGACGTCATCAGAATTGAAGAGGCTGGTAAGCTCATACACGCCCAAAATGGCAATAAATACAGAAAACAGGTTGGCTGGGTATCAACCAGCAAGAGAGTTACAACCAAAACGAGGATAACCAGCCAACCAATTACGAAAAACCCCTAATGTTAGTCAACATCTGTCGCAGATTCGGTGGCTGGTAAGTCATGCATCTCCATCGCCATCGTCGCTTAACTCAGGAACACAAGACAATCTGAGTACAGCATGCATCACGCCTTATGCATGGCGCCCTGGGCCGTCCCGCACGTTTTCCTGTACTTACGTTTCAGAGATCAACCGACATGCGAACTGGTAGTTCGAGTGATGTCCTCTTATTTCGGCAGATCCGCATAGATCAGCATTGAAACAGCGGGTACGGATACTCGCCCATGCTTTAAATCGGTGGCTGGGCATCGTGATCAACAGGTACGATCTGGCCTTACTTAGTTCAGCGGGGCCCAATCTCTCATAAATCGTATGTCTTTGTTCATTAAAAGGTATTAATTAATTAAGTGTACGTGTATCCGTAGTCCGTCGTTACAGGACTCTCATTCTCTCGGTTCCTCCGCATCCTCTCTCGAACCCTTGGGCTGATGAAGCCCGTGCCGAGTGACCCACCCGACGCCGTGTTTCGGTCCTCCGCGGCGCCGGGCGAGTTTAGCTGAATCGGGAAATCATTGATCAGGCTCATATCAACGTCGTCTCCATACTCGTCACTCTCGGTGACTCGTTCTGTCTCCGCGACCCAGCAATACGACCTTTCATGGGCTCCATAGCCAACGCCTTCACTTGTTCCTCGTTTCCATGGCGGTATCTTTGCTCCCTCCAGTCTCGGGCATAAGTGATAATCGACCTTGTCCTTGCACTGCACCTTCTCATCGTCAACCGACACAGAGGCTAGTGATTGAAGGATTCCGTATACAAGGATCCAGCGGCTACGCCTTGCCGTAGCGGGATCTAAGTCTCCAATGTCATCGGTCTTCTCGAAGCGCTCAAAAGCATCAGCGAGTTTGATCTCCGGCTCATCGAAGCCGGTATTTTCAGTATAAGCAAGTCGTATCCTCTCCTCCAACGCGCTCATTTGGTCGCCTCGAGTCTTTGTAATGCCTCTTCGGAATGAACCAGCAGCTGAGGTCGGCTCTGGCAGTAAAGGAAACGGATGAGGAATGTGAGGGAACCGATGCTTGTTATCGAAGTCGATAAGCATATCCGTCATATGCATCTCTCTCGTGTCGGCGTCAATCGCCCTCCTCTTGCTCTTTGACATCATCATCAATCTGCTTCCAAACTGTATCTCCAGCGAACCCCAAACGATATCTCTGTCGACCATGCAATCGTACAGCTCTCCAAAGTCCTTTTGGAGCTTCACAGCCAAGGTCCGAGTCAACCAGGTTTCGGGTCTTGAGGAGCCGACGGATCGGCCAGATCGAGTATCGGACTGTGATGGCGGCCATGATCCATATTCCTGTTCAAAATGCCGTAACAGCATGTCCTTCAACCTCTCAATCGCCCTCATCTCCGATCCCGTACTGGGTGTGAAGGCCCAGATGTCTTGATACCTGAAGCCAGCCAATCGCTCCTCTGCAGCCTGAACGCGATACTGCATCTCGTGGCTCGCCATCTCCATAATCTTTCTCGTGTTGGTATTTATCTCTTTGAAGTCCTTGTACTTCTGCACAAGATCAAACATGCCCACGCAATGCGTGAAGCACTCCCTCCATCCTTCCTCCCAGCGCACATCAGGTTCTTCTGACCATATGAGGAGTGACACCGCCAACGCAGGATTATTTCGTACATCGTCGAGATCTCTATTATAGAGATACCTTACTAATTGGCCCACGTTGTCGTTATTTGGGGGCATGTAGCTATCCAATCGAACATGAAGATCAGATAGAGCCTCGTGAAGCGACAGGCCTATCATCGAGGCGTTGAGCAGCATAGCAAAGAAATTGCGTGTTGTGAGCTGATGACGGAGTTGATCGATGCTCTTCATGTTCTGCGGAGGCGGGAAATGCATCTCATAGAGAACTTGTCCTCCCATATCTCCAATGCTGGTACGTCCAGATGCAGGCGGTGTTAGTGGTGAATTCCGGAATTCTTGGCCCAGTTTTCTTCCATAAGATTCGGTGTTGGGTGAAGTCGGAGAATGCGTATATCCATCAATCAAGCCCTCGTCCAGAAGAGAGATGAGATACCGACTGTTGATCGCCTCAATAATATGAGACGAAACGCGCATCGATGGCAAGCTCTGGCCTTTCTTTCCAAGGTAGATCAGGACATCTCCATTAGGATCCCAGAGCTCTGGATCTTTTCGAAGCTTGTTCCACTTGGTGATAGGTCGTCCTCCACCACACCAGCGCCTGATCTGCGGTGGTAGTGCAGTAGGGACCTGTGGAATTGGAGGCAGTTTGGCGGTCGGTGGTGGTCCAACGGGAGGTAGCCCAAACGAGAGCTGTGATGTTGGCGTCAATGGCATCTGGCTTTGGGAAGTTGCATAGGAAGATGTCGACGTCAAGGTCGTATCTGTTCGAGCCACAGATTGTGAGTCCCAGCCGCTGCTCTCGTTGGGACTGGGACTCGGCATGACGGTCGGTTGCAGTGTTTCCACGCTTGGTCGGCTTCCATTGCTGTCTTGATCGATCGGTTCCTCCTCCTTCTCCTTCTTTCGGAATGTGAATGTCTTTGCTATTGTCTTTCGTACATCGTCGCTTCGCTTGTCGAGCATCGTTCGTAGTCCACTCCTCTCAATAGTCCCATACTCGTCTGGCACTGTCGCTCTCCTCGGTTTGTTATGAACCCATTCCTCAGCGTATTGATTGCTCGTATACGCATCCCGATTCCAATCTGGCGACATCATTGATCTTCCTCCCCTACTTCCCATCGGTATCGAGACATTTGGCGGTAGCTGATGCGGAAATCGAGCCGCAATGGGGGTTGGGATATTGGGTGGTATCGAATGGTCAGTAAAAAGCTCCTCACCACTTGATGAAGTGGCTACAGATTGAGCACGTCCATGTATGACAGGGTCCTTATTTTTCGCTTGCGTTGTTTTCTTGCGCGCGTATGCGCTTCGTGCCGACATTTTGTGCGAAGTGAAGTCGATGAGGATGTAAGTGGCGGGTTGGCTGTTGAGACGTTCTTGGGGAAACACAAAAGCCAGAGTCTAAGATGAGTCTATAGTAAATCAAAATGGCGTCTAGTAACTAGTCTTCTCTCGATTATGAAGTAATTGGCCATGAGTGTGGTGTGTGTGCTCGCGAAAGGGTTGTGTCCAAGTCTCATAGGAAGACGAAAAGGAGGGAACCAGAACATTGAAAAGAAAAGCAACGAAAGTTCTGATCAAGGATTATTAGCCAAGCAAGGACATTTGGACCGGAAAGAGAAACTGACATGTAAAGTTCAAAAACAGCATCAAAGCCGTCGCGGAGAGGTCTAGATCCCTCAGAGCTCTTACAAGGGGACGGCCGCAGACGTGCGATACTACGCTGTCAACTGGGCAGTTGAGTATGGGCTACGCCCGCAACTCTTGGAGTTTTAGTTTTGGCTACCGCTGATATGCGCAGGCTTCCCTAGCGCAAAGGTAGTTGACGGTAGCTCTCCCTGGTTCCAGGTGTCGAATGAGCAGAAGCCGGAATTGTCGGCATACAAGAGAGTGTGTGAGAGGTCTGTTAGATAGAGAGAGAGCTTGTGAAAGGTGCCATGCGTTGAGGCTCTTTCTGAGATATGCTGAGTCCGCGTCAAGTCCGGAGAGGCTTGAGCCACGATCGTGTTATCTCTTTTCTCTGACAACAAAGACCAGGCAGAGCAGCAAAACGCCATGAAACGAGTGATTCATGATCTATCATTAAAAAGTATCTCCGAGTCCAGAAAAAACATGTCGTTCTCCTGCAAATCATCATATCCCAAAAGCCTCTTAGCGGAAGGCAACTGATAAGCATCCATGCCGATAATCCCAGCACGGCCTATCAACACCATGATATCGCTGATAAGAATAGCAGCACCACGACGAAAAGCAGTCTAGGTATAAATTGTATACCCACGCTGTCAGCTCACTCATCAAGGGACTGCTACAAGGGGAATAACGCGTTCTGAAGAGAGTGACATCGCTCATGCGGGAGCTATCGCTCGGGCCCCATGATGAGCGGACGATCAAATCTTATTGCTTTTCCTTTCACGTGGAGAGGCGAAGATATCTTTGATAACGAGTCGTGGTCGAGGTCGAGGGCTGGCATTGAGTGTGGTTTGTAATGGGTCAGACAAATCGCCCAGGGTCTCGGTTCTCGGGTCACTATAACCCACATTCCCCCCGCGTTGACAAGGTCCTTATCAGATGGGATGGGAGACAGATAAGAAGAGTGCACTAAAAGATGGAAATGTCTAAGAGATATTGAATGGTACAAGCCTTGTGCTAAAAGGGAACCAAAGCCGAGGTAAGGGTAATTATTCCGGCTGCCAAAAGGATCATGGCGTTGATTGTATCAGTTTGCCAAGATTAATTGTCATTGATATGGGAGTCCGAGCCTAGTCAAGCTGTCTAATCAACCTTGACCCTACAATACCGAGCCTGCGTTCACGGCAATATTTATCGGATACACTAATACGTATCTGACTGGAGACAAGCTCAACGTTGAGCTGTCATGCGCAACAGATTGACCATCATTGTCTACCCTACACACGATCATGGCCCCTGGTCGATATGGACGTCGTCAATATTGGTGATAATGATGCAATGTCCAATTGCTCACTACTGTAAGGATGGTTCTCATTATGCATAATTCTCTTTGAGGACGTAATAAACTGTCCAAGGTCGAGTTATGAGATCATGCTGTGAACATCCACTCTTGATTGTGACATGGACACCACCAACTTCTGGTGGCTTCGTGCCATTCGTGGAGCCAAGTGAAATGACGTAAAGTGGAGGAAATACATTAAGCTCGGCAGCCATAGCCGGTGACTCCCGGCATGGGATGGGAATAAGCGTTCGATGCACATGTAGATCAAGTTTGTCTCTAATCGCGTGTTGATGGAGACCTTGAACCACGAACATAAAAATTCGAACAGCGAGAGCATGATATAGAATAGGTAATCAATGATAGTTTTCTTTCTCAACCATAAGGCTGGTACCAATACACCATAAACTGTACAAAAAAGTAATCGTATAATCGGGCGCTTCTGACGAGCCAGTCAGTTCCTGAAGGGTATCTTGCGGCCGTGTCGCATTAAAAAAAGAAAAAGAAAAAAAAAATGAAACCAAAGATAAATCCAACCACTGCCACTCCATTTCCAAGTTATCTTATCCATCCCATCAACTCATTACATCCTCAATCGTTTAGACACCAGAGTGGTGACCGGGCTTGGTATCGGCGTGAGCAGAGTGACCGCGCGATCGCATGAAAGCAAGAGCCTCCATGATGGTCAAGCCAGTGAAGATGGCCCAAATGAAGTAACCAAAAGCAACGGCGGCTTGAGCGCATTGGCAGATTGTGATGCCGTGGCATTTAGGAACACCGATGTGAGCAGCGAGAGCGGTAGCGCCGGCGAACCAGAACAACGTGGTAAGGGCGAGAACACCGAGAGCGACCATGCTGTGGTACAAACGAGGAGCGAAGAGAGGCGTCAGAGCGAGGTAGAGGAGTATGAGGATGGACCAAACGACGCAGAAGAGCAGGAATGAGACCGAAGCAGGCGAGTCAGACCACCAAGTACTGGTAGCATCGACGACTGTGGGATTGTTAGGTGACATAGCTCATTGAAGAATGGAGGCAGAGAGTTTCGGCACTTACGGTATGCGGTGAGGCCCAACTCGATGATGAGAAAGACTGCCAGAACGGCGTGAATGATGGTGATGATGCCCATGGCCATGATGAAAGATGAGCGATCTATCGGATTGTAGGTGTTGATAGAGATGAGGTGCTGCAGAGTATTTCAGTTGAGTTGAGTTGAGGTGAGTGAGGTGAGTGAAGAGAAAATGTGATCGCCAGCAAGAGGAGGGGTCCAGCAGGGGGATATAGCATTTAAATCTACGGGCGGCAGCTTCGGGTTCAGTCTGGAAAGAGAAGAATGAAGGGTCAATGACGGACAGTGTCAGTCATGGATGGGGCCATTCAAGGCAAGACAAGACAAGACAAGACACTTGAACCCAGACCACACCAAACCAAATCCAACCCAACAGGCCAAGCCAAGATCGAGGCCAGCCCAGTTCAGTTCAGCCGTTGCCAGCGTTAACAGCTACTACCAGTATGTACCGACCTACAGCGAAGAACCTCTACGTCAGTGAATCATGGCGTATTCGGCAGTCACCTACAGTCAAGTCAAGCCAAGCCAAGCCAAGCGCGAAGCTTTCCCTTGACAAAAAAGAAGCAGCCCAGGCCAATCAAGGGCAGACAGAAGTGAAGTGGATGTCTCGAGATCTGCACTGACGACGACGTTTGAGTGGCTCATGGAGCTTTTCCTGCTTCCCCAAGAGCGGTCTCACGAATGACGTGGTGCTAAGACCCAAACATCTGACGTTTTGATGCAGGGTTTCTTAGCGCGTACCTACACACTTACAGGGCGCGTGATGTCATCTAGTGGCTGAACAAGGCTCAGCTCAAGGCTCATCAGTGCATAATTCAGTGAATGTCCCGAATACGAGACATTACTCACATTCACATTCATATTCACAGTCACATTCCTTAGCTGGTTCTGGGCGACATGTTATAGAGCATCATCTCATCATGTTAACGACAAGAGTTTGTGACGCGCACGACTTTTCTTTTCTTTCTTACTTTTCCACCTGTCGGACCCCCCCGGGAGCTATAGTCGCCAATAGCAATAAGCGCTTTGATTCAGTGAATGCTTGGCTGATGGATGCACTGCCTTGGCTCGGCAGCTGAAACCCGTAGACCCAAGACGTCTCTTCTCTTTTCTCTCTGTCGGCGGCTGCTGCAGTTGAGTCAAAGGAACTAAACATCCCTGTACAGTCACTGTCAGTCAGTCAGTCAGTCAGTCCAACTCTAACTTGGCCCGTCAATTGAGAGCAGACGTGTTTCAGTCTTGGCAGAGATCTGTTTCAAATCATCTGGCAGGACATGCATATTTTACGCTTCTCGGAATACGATTGGCCAACACCATCTCACATCTTGACGAATGCATCAACCGTCGCCAGGCCACAGACGAGACAAAGAGATTGTATATCTGGAACATGCTAATAAATAATAAGCGCCTCAGTCTCAGTCTCACTCATTCAGTCCTTGGCCCGTATACAACTGTCACCGTTGTCGTCTGGACAATCGCCCGCTCCTCATCATCGCTGCTGTTGCGAGGATCCCACATCTGAGTCTGAGTCTGAGTCTGAGTCTGAGCCCCAAACTTATTCAATGACTCTTGTCTCCGCAAGTGCCGTATCATCTGTTCTGGCTGTTCGTCTGTCTCATACGCCGTGACTTCGGTCGTCACGGGCTGCGCCTGGACGATTGTCTTGAGATCGAAACCAGGATCCTCAATCTGAACATCGAGTCTATCCTTCCGAGCTCTGTTCCTAATGCTCCCTATCGTCTGGAATGGATGTTGTCGTGTTCCTTTACTGGTTGCGGAGTATTGAACTGATGACCCACGTTCGCCGATGATATTGGGTGCGACATGGATGAAGAAACGACGAAGCGTCGTCAGCGACGCGCATATTATCAAGAGGTTGGCCTCGACAAAGCTGGGCTCGTTAGTCACGGCTATACTAGGGTCGAGTCGTACTCACATCCAAACCACTGCACTGGAGAGAACCCACGTGTAGTCGTTTGCATTCACTATCGGAACTAGTAGTACTAGTCGAACCACAGACGTTACAAGTGTTCTGTCTCATCAGTTAGCAAGTGCCAGCTCCCTCAATGGAGAATCACCTACGCAGAACCAATGACAAACAATACAACAAGTCCGGCCTTTTGTCGTGGTGGCATCTGCAGCTGCGGAATCATCGGTAATGGCATGATGAGAAGGATGAGATCTGAAAGAATGCCCAGGCCCGCTGTGCAGATGTACACTGCTCCTCGATGCACGCATGAGCCTTCGTGAATCGTGAGATCCCAACTCTTCTTGAACGGCGTACACCCGAACAGAACCACTAGCAGGATGGCTGGGTTATAGCCAGCAACGAGGAAAAAGACGCTGTACACGCTCCATTTCCACCACCGCTGCGGTGACAGCCTCCGGTAAAATAGCGCCAGCGCCATCTTGGAGCAGGCAGTACATACTGCGTATAGGATGGGAGATATAAAGGTGAGCTTGGGCATTGTTAGCATATGTCTGCCAAGGTTTACAAGGATCTTACCTGATTTCCTTCGTTGAACTTTTCGAGGGGGAGTTCCCAAGCATGTACTCCTGTTACCCCGAGGATGAATGAACCTGATACCGTCAACAAATATTCCGTCCACCAGGGACTTTTTGGTAGAAATCTTACTGAGAGAGACGGCTTGAACCGCTATGGAAAAGATCCACGCAATTACAAGGCAGGCTTCCTGTTCTTAGCGGATGACAACTTAATACAGATCGGTGCAAGGGTCTTACCCGTCTCCCCATCGGGTTTACGTAAAACCCAGAGTTTGACATATAAATACTGGAGAAAAAAAAGGAAAGCGAGCGCTGTGCCTATGCCTGAGATCACATATGACTCTATGGCATGTCGTTGTAGGGGATGATCAAAGTTGACCTCATAACCCTCTGGTGGTGGGATAGCGACTGTCACGCCGTCTACTATGGGGAATGCGGACATGGCGGCCTCGACGGCCTGGGATTATCAGCACGCTCGTTATTGTGATCGACGGATTCGTTGGTTGTTGGAGATACTCAAGAAAGTGATAGATGCGATTCGTCTTGGCGATTAATGAGTGTCGAGAAAAGATCGAGTTTCGAGACGACAATAAGGGGTAAGAGAGAATATTACAAGCCTATTGTATACGTCGATAACAAATCGACAATAGGATATCAATACAATTATGAATAAGCGCGCACCAGACGCAGAGGATTAATAAATTCAAAACAAAAGAAGAACGATACCAAGGCCAAGAATGAAGAGAATCAACATGTGAACATTCCAACACGCGACCTTCTTCCCTTCTATAAGATGATACTCTAACCAGCACAATCCAACAAATGCCCCGACCAAATCCTTCGAAACAACAGGTTTCATCCGGCGAGACCGCCTTTTTGGGGTCATTATGGAGTACGACGGTATAGTTGAGGACAGACCATCTTGTGATCTGGGATGTGTTGCAGAGCTAGAAGCATTGTTGAAGAGTTGGCGATGATCCACTGTGGGAGATCAGCGACAAGGATTGCATCGCATCGCGCGGCCGGAGAATATTCGAGATGGTTGTATATGAGATCTGATATCTTTGATCTTGCAGTTTGTGTGACCAAATCTTGCACATCAGTCATCATGCCTTGTAGTTCCTATTCACTATGTGATCAACTGTCCCACAACATCTCACCACTTCTAGAGCCATGCATCATCGTCACAGCTGAGCTCGCTAACAATCAACGCATGGATCACTTCAAGGCTGAACATTCTGCGGGGACATACCCAGCCTAGCTTCTTACAATCACTGCTTAGCATCGTCTCAGCTAAATTGCCCCGATGCTTATGCAAACATCCTCGCTCCTGACAAATCTCGCTCGTCCTGCAAGAGACCCAGTGTCAAGATGCGATTGGCTAGTCACGCCTCAGCCTTTGTATATCTGCTTGATGGCATCGTCATAAAGATGGCGCATGCTCTCCTCATCATCGGCCATCCTCCGTGCAGCCGTGTTCTCAAGGTGTACTATTTCTGGGAAGTTGTCACTTCTTCCATGTCCCCGAGCGTGCATCTCGATGAAGCGAGCTGGATGTGTTTCCGAAACACTCGATCCTCCGCGGCTCTGCGCAACGTCGACTAGTTTTCCAAGGACAGCGAACTCAAGCTTGAGTTTGATGGAGTATATGACGAGTTTGACGCCTTGCTCGATCGTATAGTGGTCCTTGTACATGATGATGAGGAGAGCTATGTCCATGGCTACGATGAGGAGGTTGATGATCAGGAGATACCACATTGTCTTTTGCTTGTTGCCTAGTGATGTCTGTAGGATATCGATGGTGCCCCAAAGGTACAGTCCTGAGATGACAAACTCTTGCGCGCAAAAGAATGTCATTTGAGTTTTCTCGATGGCGACGAATATGCGCGTGGGATTGTTGCCATCAACGCTCGGTCCAATCGTGAATAGCAGTGCTGTCTGCGTAGTGTGCCATATCGTGCCGTTGACCACAATCATCCATAGCACAGCGCGCTGTATTCTCATGTTGTTCAGTACCAAGTGCAGTCGTGAGTACAGCACCACGGACTGACCACTAACTAGGATGATCCAACCGAGCGACGCGATGGCCTTGCTCGCATCGGTGCCCAGGATGTCAAGGTATCCAAACAGCCATCCCAAAGCATACGGAAACACGCCCAAAGTGGTCAAGAGAAGACTCCAGAAGTAAAGACCATGATGTCGTTTAAAGGTGGTGAAGATCAAGGCAAGAAGCTCGAATGCATTGTATAGAGCGAGAGTAGAGGTGGCCTGAAATGGTCAGCGTTACCCAAGCTCGTGATTGAACTGACATACAATGACTAGAACTGCCTTGGGGCTGTATACCAGCTCACCCTCCCTCCTGTGTATCTCCGGGAGACGCATCCCAGACGATAGACAGCCTCTCGCCACTGAAACCAACGTTCGTTTTGATAGAGATGCAATGCCACCAAGACAGGATATAAAGAGGGATTCGGGTGTGACAAGTCACATTTCAATGCAACTGTAGATTATAGCATCATTGAAAATCTGGGGTAAAGGGAAAAAATCCGGGGGACCTGCCAGATAGTTCATTGGTGACAATGACGGGTTAGCCACAGACAGCCCCTGGTGCAAGACAGGAATAGCTTCATAGGGGCTATACTCCGAGAAATAGGTCACTTGCAACCTTAACAATACTTGTAACCAATAAGAAGGACATATATGCCCCAACGGTGTGTTCGATTTCTCTTCATCACTCGCATTTGAGTAGTGCAACATGTCATTGGCAGGGGAGAGTTACCCTGAAGGTTTAGGGTCGTGGAGAATTGCCATATCGAGACATCGCACAACTAAGAAACATTCGCCGTTCGGTATTTCTAACAGATGCTGATATATATGAAGATATCAGGTCCAGGATCTCGAAGATGTTTGATAATAATGAGATGAAGTCGATATGTATAAGCCGTTGCGCCGTGTTTAACCTTTATACTGCCGTGAACGTTGAGACCTTGACTGAAGCACACGCCACACCTTGTTCACATAAACAATAAAATCGACTCAAACGTTTTTATTTGTCTAGAGTTTAGCCTCTACTCCTCTAATTCTATCCTTAGAGCTTAAGACCGAAGCAGTTGGCATAGTAAGTAACAGTCGAGCTCCAATCCGAGAAGACACCAGCGACGCCAATCTCCCGGAAAACATTCAACAAGTTAAATACATCACCATCATTGTTGACCAGCTTCGCAATAGTCGTATAATAATAGTTGCCGTCCGCGCCGTTCTTCAGAGGACCAGATCGCTCCAGAGTCCAGGTGATGATCTTGAGACCGAGCTCATTCGCCTTCTTCGCATACGCGCTGGGAACGATCTTTCCGTTCTTACCGGGTGTGACGAGATAAGGCAGAGGGGGTGCGATATAGCGAACACCGTCCTCCTTGTAGCGGGTGAGGTTGGCGACAGCCTTTTCAAAGGTCTCGGGTGTGTCGCCTGTCTCATCGAGATACATGGCTTGACGAGCGTACTCAGGCTCGGCCTTGAGCCAGTACAGAATGTCGTCGTACAGGAAGCTCTGGAGATATACATCACTAGGCTTGACACCAGCCTGCTTGTGTTCGTCGATGAGCTGCTGGGCGTACTTCTTCTGGGTATAGTCGCCGTCAAAGGGCATCTTGACCTCAGGTGTCTTGAGCTCAGGAGTATGTTTTAGACCAAGGCGCTTGGTGAGCTGAATGTGCTCCTTGTTGCTCAGAACTGTACCGCAAGTAGCGTACAGATCGGTTCGCCAAGGTGGAGTACCGTGGAGGAAGTCGGCAGCGTTGGTGGCAGTGGCGTTGAAGCCCTCCATCTTGGCGCAGAGAGTCTTGAACTCCTTGAGGGTAATGTCGCTGGTGCAGCACTTGGCAGAAGCAGGCTTGCCATCCTTGGCGGGCTTGAAGGGCTGGGTGCACTTCTTGTTGAGCTCGGGGATCGTGACGATGTTGGTCGTGTAGTGAAGATCGCACTGAGAGTGTCGGCATACGAGCTGGCGATCCTTGGTGAAAGCAACATCGCACTCAAGAATACCAGCGCCCATTCGAGCGCCAGCCAGGTTCGACTCGAGAGAGTGCTCAGGGAACTGAAGAGTACCACCGCCACGGTGGGCAATTGACCACTGGGAAGGCTTCTGAGGCTTCTCTGAGCACGACTGAAGCTTCTTCTTTAGCGAACCCTCGTCCATGTCGTTGACGAGGTAGTAGGGTCGAGGGCCGAGCTCAATCTGCTTGATTGGCTTGACAGTCTTGAACAACTCCTTATCGCCATAGCTGGGGCTAGGAGCAGCCGCGGCAGGGCTGACAACCGCAAGGCCGGCAACGAGAGGAGTAGAGAAACGCATGGCGAACAGGACAAGTCAATTGATTGACAGAGGAGCAAGCAGGTTCAATGGAACAAGAGACACCGACAAGGCTTGGCGAGAACCAGCAATTGAGGCCTTAATCGAGACTGAGGCTTGACCAAACACCAAACTTCTCGATGTGACCCGGGCGCTCGCCAGGCTTTATGGACGAGAGAACTGCACATTGATCCGCAGCCCGATAGTCCTATCTGGGCAATGCACCGAGATGACGTCGCAAGATCCCCAGGAACAAGCCCATTCACGAAGAACACCCCTACAGGATGTGGTTTTTGTCGAACCTTCGGTGTTGGTTATCGGCCTAGAAGCGACGAATTGAGCAATCACATCGCAGATCACAGCACTTGTAGGCCAGCTTCTGCAAAGAGCATAAGGTCCCCGGAGCTAGCAGTAGGCCAAGTCCGTACGAGATGGGCATCTTTGACAAGCACGTGTGGAGGAGACGTGGGCGTTGTTCGAGGGGGAAGCTAAGAATAAGCTTAGCAGCGTTACACTGAATCGTTTAGCTAGAGGCGTGTTTAGTATGGACCTTGTGATTTGCCGAAACCTAGCTTAATTGAGCCCCTGCCATAGCCACGCATAACCTACAGTTCAGCCCCTGTATTTTTGTTAGCGCGTGACAGCCCTACCTTAAAGGCCAGGATATATTATAAATATATCTAAAATAGCTGTATTTTTCCTTAAAAATATATATAAAAATACCTATTTATATTTAAAATATTATTTATTTAATATTTATAATTTAAAATAAGAAAATAGAAAGATATTTTAGTAAAATAAGGTTAAACCCTTGTAGGTAGGTACCCTGCTAGCAAAAAAAACAGGGGTTAGAGTGTAGATAACCTGGTCGAGAGACAGGTATCGAGCATCTTTGGAAGGTGTATGGATAAAGTTGGCGAACCGTTCAATTGGAGGTCGGCGATTCGTGCATGTGCATACATGGGTAAGCCATGCTGTCATAACATCTCAACAGCTACCCAGGCCTAGCCAGGTAGTCGAGCACTTGCTTACCCTTTTGTACGCATGTCACATTACAACTCATCCTTGTTCCCCTCTTCCTTTGAGTCGTGGTCAACATCATGCCCCTTCCGGATCTTACGAACTTCCTCAGCTGTGACTTTGAAATGCTCAAATGATGGTGCATCTTCTCCAATGCCCCAAGCAAAAACTCCCCCGACTCCGAGCTCCGGCACGACATGGCTAAACTTCGTCTGAATGCTCTTTGTAGTGTCAAACGACCACCATCGCCACTCCTTCTCGTCCCAGTAAAAATAGCTTCCGTCTTCATCATACTTCCCAGCTGTTCTCGCATGCTTGAAAGATGTGGATATGTCCTGGGGAATATCGTCGTGCCAGCTAAAGCCGCCTGTCTTGCCTAGATCAGCTCCAGTCTCAGGGTCCTCAAGCAATTGCGTAGGGCACCCAAGAAGCTTCCCTTGTGAGCAGTCTTGGGTCATGAACCATTTGACATAGTATCCGAACCCAAGATTGAGCTGACTCGGTGATGCGCCCCGGTCGACATAACGCTGGATTGAGTCTTGAGAATCCGAGACACCGCTGTGATGCTTGGTCACGATATCTCTACGGTTCATCAGGTCGTACGTCATGATGTTGAGGAAGTCGACCTCTTTCATGATCTTTGGCACGGTGGTGGGTGTAAATGCCATCAAATCGACGTCTTTGCCCGGAACGGCCGCTGAAAGAAGTCTGTCTGGACCAATGGCAGCACGCAACTCCTCAAGGAGCGATACAAATGCATTAATTTCCCATTCGCGCCGGGAGTTGGGAATTCGCTTGTAATCATCACGGTTGCCTCTGTTGCAGTCAGTATGTACCTAGTAGTGACCAAGATTGCAATATTCCTTACCCGGGATACTCCCAGTCAATGTCGATGCCATCAGCGCCTGTCGTCGTGACCATAGCCGCAACCTGGCGCGCCCATCGCTTCCGCGTGGTTTCATTCTTGGCCGCTTCCTCGAAACCTTGAGTATCGCCCCATCCTCCAATGGCTACCATTACTTTGGTGCCGCCAGGGAACCTTTTGCGGACGTCGGAAACAGAGGTGAACAGCGGATAGTCATGAGGTTGATCATCAACATTGAAGGTCTCGGAGCGCATGAATGCTAGAATGACATGCGAGACATCTTCAAGTGCGCTTTTCGATGGGACAATATCATGTTGTCTAGGTATAATTTCAGTCAGTGAATATTCCCAAGTTCTTGCTTGGCGACCAAGGAGATGCACTTACCCTGTGAGATACATAACGCAACGGAATGGCTCAGCTTGAGACATGGCAGTTGCGGTCAACACCGCCAGGAATAGCAGATGCCATTTGAAAGTCATTCCGATGATGCACGTTTAGAAGGAATGTAAGTGCTTGACGATTGCCTACTTTATGCTGGACTGGAGAGGGCACTGATTGGGGTGGCACTTTCTCAATTGACCCGCAGATGAAATGTAGGTGTAGATGAGTGAAGTGGATGTTTTCTAGCCAATGCTTCAGATCGAGGAATCGTACCTCTATACTACTAAGATATCAAGCTGATTCACCAACAAACACAAAATGTCACATAAGATCTTTCAAAATCTGTTCAATCCCGTTCAAATTAAGCCGTGTTTCCTATTTCTCAATGCAAGTTCTTCCCAGATAAGAACCCGTTTGCGCCTGCGTTCTATCCTGTCTAGTAACATATGCCACAATAAGTCCCTCCCTCGCGGATCCATGCCTGGGTATTGTATTATACAGCGGATAAAACCGCGCCAACGCCAGAGCCTCCTAAAGAAATCTAAAGAAAATAATGCCAAAGAAAAGTCGTGGTATCGTGTTCGCTTCGTGTTCGTATCCTTCAATATCCCAGTCCTGTTTAAATCAGCCCTCGACTCTTGAGAATCCGACTGAGCTCCTTGAGTTGCACTGGCTTGGAGAGAAACAGATCCAGTCCGTTCGCAAAAGCATCCTCCTGCGCATCCTTAGAAGCGAGGCCAGAAATAGCGACAATATGCCTTCGTGGCAAATCCGAGGCCTTCTCAAACCCTCGAATTTGTCGTGTAGCCTCGAACCCATCCATTACCGGCATGGAAATATCCATCAAAATACACTTGTAACACCCTTCTTGAGCTTTGTAGCGCTCCAGAGCTCGGAGTCCATCCGAGGCCGAGTCGTACGCCACACCCAGCTTCTTCATGTACGTTTGTAGGATCTTCATATTAATAGCATTGTCTTCTACCAGAAGGAACCGTTGATCTTGGGGTGTTGGAAGTAGTTGCAAAGCGGGCACTGATGGCAACGGAGTCTGTGCGTCATCGTCATCCCAATGCGCCCTTCTCTTCTTAGGAGACATCGTTGGGGCAATATCAAAATAGCCGCGTTGCTTGTCATCTGAACCACCTTGGATAAGATCTGTTTCTGCCGTCGATACAGTCGGTGGCTCGTCGAGTCTAGTCGAGACGCTGGCACGATCTGCAGCTGTTGCTTGTAATTTCATCCAGCGCCTGAAGCAGAGGACAAAGGCTTTGGCAAGTTTCCTCGGTCCCACACTACATAAGAACGTCAGCGGTAAGGAACCATTAGCAACAAAAAGATGACTCACGGGCGCGATATAAAACTGAACAAGCCCCAATTGAGCTTGCGCTGTGACCTATGTGACCTATCAAGCGATCGAGCGACCGCAGCACTGCGACACACCACGACAACTGGGGACGATAGCTCGTCTCGTGGAAGGTTTGCCATCGTTTCAAGGTGAGATTCATCACAGAGTATCAGGTCAGGAAGATACTCGGTGTTATGGAAGGAGTCGACAACTTGCATATGCAGCCAATTGTGGCAGACCTTTTCCAGCAAAGCACGTTCGTCAAACTCCCTAGAGTTCCAACTTTGGCTTTCTGAGCCGCCTCCGCCGAGAGGTGTGAAGCCGTTGATGCAAACGCGGAGACCCGACAACTCAATGGCCTGGGACTGGAACTCCTCGCGGTCGGACATTGTTTCCGTCGAATCAACATTGACAGCTTCTAGTGGTAGTTTTACCGCGATGCGGGTTCCCGTGCCCACCTTGCTTTGGACATGTATAGAGCCTCCGAGGGCCCTGACAAATTTCCTCACCAAACTCAGACCAAGGCCAGCACCCGACGAATGAACATTCTCTTGAGCGAACGGAGCGAACAGACGGTGGTTGAGATAGTCTTGACCAATGCCAGCTCCTGTGTCGATGATATCGATATGAACGACTCGATCCCTTGACCGGCTTTGCCCAGGATGGTCCTGGTAGGCAGAGACTTTAACATAACCCCGTGTAGTATACTTGAGGGCATTTCCACAAAGATTCATGATTATGCGCCTCAGCGCCCCTGACTCAACATGGAACGCCCAGTCTACCGCCGGGTCAATGTCCAACATCACAAGGACTGCATCAGGACCAGCTCCATTACTGATCTTTTCTCCAGCCTTGATACTATCCGCAACGTCCATACCATCAAGGCGGGTAAGAGGATCACGATTGAGCTCTTCATTCGGCTTGTCATCGTGAACAAGCGAGAGTGATTGTTGTTGGTAGGTGTGGCCCGCATGAATACACTCCACAACTTCTTCCACCAACATGTCTAGATCTAGATTCGAAGTGATATGCATCATCCCGTCCGTTGGTCTACTTCTTTGGTTAGACTGTGAGCCTCTCACGAAGGCAATACCTGAGTTTGGCGACTGTCCACTAGGTGCCTTGACAAAGTTGTTGATGCGTGTCCAATCAAGCAAGTGATTGATGGTGTCCAGAAGTGTACGACCACAGACCTCAAGGGAGCGCAATACATCGCCCTGGAATACATCTAGTGCGGTATCGCGCAACAACTCGGCACACAGAACAATCCCATGAAGTGGAGACCGGAGTTCATGGGATAGGGAACTGAGTAAAGATGTCGTCGCCAAGGATACTATGGAACTCTCCATCATAGCAACGTCTGCCATGATGACTGCGCTGAAAGCGGCAAGGTAGCTCAGTTCCCCCTGGACTGTAAAGATGCGGGTTGGCGTCATTGTATAGACAAAACACCCGGAAAACCAGCGTTCTCTGTGAGAATCCCATAGAGGCACAAAGGCAACGCTGCGTGCTCCTGGGAAGACATCACGAATAGCCAGGCCTTCATTTTTCCGTGAATACGGATCGTTGACCTTCCGCGACTTGTGCTTGTCGCCCCCTTTCCCTTCTTGAATGCTCCGAGCCTTTTGGGCCTGGAAAGCGGCCATGGCCGAGTCCTCGCTCGTCGGATCACTCGATCCCATCATTCCGTCGCCATCGAAGTTAAAGATCTTGCCTTTTGGATAGCGTCGCAGTAGCCTCTGGAGCTGTCGTTCGGGTATAGTTCGACTGCGTCCTGATGGGGCTTCACCGTTGATACTGGAAGACACAGACGTAGAGAACCCAAGGACAGGGCACATAGCACCTGAGGACCAGGAGTCTGCGGAATTCCGGGGGGATGAGACTGAAATGTGGCCTCTACCTTGAGAGGACGAAGATGAGGAAGAGGAAGAGCGATCGTGGGTCCTTGTATTGCGGCGCAAAGAACCGGACCGGATTCTGCCAGCAAAAGAGCCAACACCTGCATCCAAAAATAAGACCCCTTCAACTTCAATCGACTCGCGTAGTATGTTTGCCGCTTTCGAGAAGATCTGGTTCAGCTGCTGAGATCGCGATTCTTCTCCAGTTGGAGCTGAATGGGGAGGCTTGTCTGTTGGATGGAACGGGCTTGTCGGCCTGTTCTGACTAGGGCTTTCAAGAACAAAAATATCTGGCGTGGATATGCTGTCCGTGTCGGCAGCAGCAGTGGGATTATCCCTCTGATTCTGGATCCTTTGTTGCGTCTGGTTGAGAGAACCCTCTTCTGTGCTTGCATCGGTATTGAAAGCATGAGCTGAACTGTTTTGCCATCCTGACAGGGTCGTCTTACCCTCCACGTAGCTTCCCAAACCGCGAACCATGCGCTCGCCAGGACGCCTGCCATCTCCAGATCGTGTCAGTTCCATTTGTCCCAGGATAGACGCTGAAACATCTCGCATGACTTGGAGTGATGCTTCGTCAAGTGCCTCCCGTGGCTCGTTGTCAAGAATACAGAAGACGCCAATGTTGATACCTCGGCGGGTTCTTATCGGTACTCCTGCGTAGAAGCGATGCTCTGGGCGTACATTGTAGTACCAGGTATTGCGATACTCTTCATTTTCAGCGAGGTTGCTTATAACTGTGACTGGGAGTTCCGAAGCGAAAGATGCTTGCTGTGGTCCGCCAGACTCGCGAGATACCAATACACGATCACAAATACCATAGCTTCGAGGTATTGCAGTACCACAAAGCCAGAGGCTATCGGAACCAGAACTAGGAGGATTGGCGTGAGCAGATATGCGAAGCGCAGGTGTAGCTTCAGCAATGATATGCTGGTGTTGACAGTCAAACAGCGAGATCATGGCGCGACAGGCGCCAAGTCTCAAGAGAGCCACCTGGGCCAGAGCTGTCATGGCAGGATCCGAGCATGGTCGCAATGAAGACGACGGAATAAGGTTTGCGACATCATTGCGAATAGAGTTGGCGACAAGGACCGAGTCATATCTAGTTATCTGTCAGACGAGTCCGTTTGAGAGGTTTCAATTGACGGCAAAGGATGAGGATGCGACGAGAGTGAGGATGAGAATGGTGCAAGGCCATACTTGAATATCTCCCGTTCGCGAGTTGATTCGGAGACCTTGTTACCAGTCATGATCAACGGCTGTAACGTGCTTAGCCCATGCAAGCAGCAAGCAGCCTCGGCAGGGGGAACAGATCGTCGGACGAGGTTGGGGGTTGTGTGGTTTAACAAGACTGGTTTAAAATAGCCTGCCCTTGAGAATTTAGCTAGATATTGGCAAGATTACTTAAGGATCCCTCCATCGTACTCCGACCTTGTCTGGGTCTAGATTCTAGGCTGTCCTTCCACTCGAATCTTGACCTATCGCCACCCCGCTTTGCCCTCTAACGGCCCTAAAACCAACCTTCAGTGGAGCCACCCGGGTGCTTACCCGTGGAGATCTACCGCCTGAGTTCCATTAGCGACAGAAGATCGATCGATTTGCCATGAAACCTCCGGCCTCTCATCTCATGGATAAGATTTTATGGGCATCTGACTGAGTCAGGGACGCATAAGCTCGAGGTCATCAGATGCTCTTAATTTCTTGAATCATAAGTCACGAAGGGAAATAAATATACGCTGCTTGCATTCATAACACGCACTTGGAAAGGAAAAACAAGGACAAGATATCAATGACGAATTTATGATACGCTCTCCAATTGATAGCAGTTTCCCATGTTCAAAAGTGCATCTACAGCTGGGAAAACAAGATGTTTTGCATACCTTGAGCTTTTAGGGTGGGTGGGTTTCTGGACGCTGGAGCTTCGCACCTCAGTCTAGGTAGAATTCAATGGGCCCATTTATTTCAGTACTTGCGACTGGTAACAGTAGTGGGAATACTCAACATTGCAGGAGTTTATAGGGGCTCAGAAGAAGCTCTGGGAGATAGGATGTATTGAAAGATGTAATGAGTATAGTTTTAAAGAAATTAATTAACAGTCTTGCGCTGTGATACCCACCTCAGCGCTCGGTGTTCCTGTTGAACTTGACCCAAAGACAGTGTGAACTAGTGTTATCGGTGCGATAACACAGTGACTTCCATTGGCTCGAGCTTCTTTTTTTTCTTCATCCTTTTCAAGCAATGCTATACAAGTATACCTGACTGTTTTCTTTTTTTGAGTAACTGTTAAGCATTGACTTCAACATGTTCGAGAATACATGTACACTACCTCTGTCGGCAGATGTATTCGCAACAGCCCTCCACCCCACGGAACCACTCCTAACCGTCGGTCTATCGAGTGGCCATGTCGAGACCTTTCGATTGCCATCCAGCTCTTCTTCCGACGACAATGCCGATGCCGATGGTGACACGAGCGTGCTAAGCGACGGAAAGAGTATGATCGAATCCGTCTGGCGCACTCGAAGACACAAGGGAAGCTGTAGATCCTTGGTCTACTCGCACGATGGCTCCGGTAAGCTTTTCATGAGCCTTGCTCTGACTGTTCATTGTTCGTCAAGCTAACCCGTCAAAGCTGTCTATTCGGCTGGAACCGATGCGCTGGTAAAGCACTTTGACCCCAAAACCGGTCAAGTCATTTCAAAATTCGTGATTCCTTCTGCAACTACGGTTCCCGATGCGCCGACCCTCCTCCACGTCCTGAACCCCCAGAGCCTGCTTCTTGCGACCGACTCAGGTGCCCTTCACATCATTGACCTCAAGGACGGCAAACTGGGAAAGAAACCCGTTCAGACTCACTTTCCCCATGCCGACTACGTCTCTTCCATAACACCTTTGCCGCCCACTAGCGCCAGCACCAGCGGATTCCCCAAGCAATGGGTCAGCACTGGCGGTACCACGCTCGCCGTGACCGATGTTCGGAGAGGAGTGCTTGTGCGCAGCGACGACCAAGAGGATGAGCTGCTATCCTCTTGCTTCGTTCCCGGCTTGGGCCCTAAAGGACATCGCAACAACGGCGTTTTGGCAGTAGGATCCGGCTCGGGTGTATTGACCATGTGGGACAAAGGAGCCTGGGACGATCAACAGGAACGAATCATCGTAGATGGCGACAAGAAGGGCGGCGGGGAGAGTATCGATGCCATGGTCTTGGTCCCACAAGAGTTGGGACTTGGCAAGAAGGTCGTCTGCGGTGTAGGTGATGGTAGCTTGCGTGTTGTTGACCTTGTTCTTCGGGAGGTGGACATTTCAGCCAATTTGCGTCACGACCATATGGAGAGCGTTGTATCGCTGGGTTTCGATTGTGAGAATCGCCTTATCAGCGCTGGTGGAAGAACCGTAAAGCTTTGGGAAGAGCTATCTGCTCTTCAGGGAGGCAATGACGATGATGACGAAGAGGATGAAGATGACGACAGCGATAGCGATGATAGTGACGCTGGAGAGAATGGCAACGGCAAGCGAGCTGCTGATAGCGACAGCGACGACGATAGTGAGGAAGACCAAATTGCGGAGATGAAGCGCAGGGCAAAGCGACGCAAGGAGACCCAACAGAGCAAACTTGGGCCCATGGGAGCTCACGGCGTCATGGGGTTTGAGGGCTTGGATTGAGTGGGATTTTTTTGGCGACGAAAAAGCTGTTACGATACCCGGCGTAGATACGATAAAATAGTGCGATCAGACGGTCAGAATGGCCAAAGCCTAAACCACGAAACAAGTTACATTTCATTACAAGTTTAAGAGAGAAAGATCAATGCTGATAACCTTCAATTTTTCCATATATGGCTATCTATCTAATTTGTGAAGAAGCCCACCCTAGGAGGTGGACATCCAACAACTCATGTGCAGTTGGTGGTCTTCCGAAACGAAGCACGATCACGTACATAGTGAAATAACCAAAAACCCATTCGTGTTGAGTCGGGGAGAAGTACCCCTCGGTCGATGCTACACGGCCTTCGGTGATAGTTCTTTGAGGCCCAGTAGCCTCACGTTTTGACTCGAGACCCAAAAGTCTCTTTTGATGAGTCTTCTCGAAGCCCAGTAGCTTCGGAAAATACAAGTGCACTTATTCTATCCCGGGAAAGGGGCAGAAGCAGATACCTTGCCATTACATCAAGGTTTGCGTCTGAACCGGTGACTAGAGAAGGACTCGAAGCGGCATCGTCCCTAAAAATACTCTATCAGAGAATTGTGGAGGATAAGCCGGTGGTCTATGTCTTGCAGAGCAGGGCGCGATATCTCGGTGATGCAATGCAGAGTACTAGAAAACTCTGCAAACCGGGTGTCATCCTCCTTTCTCCATGATTCCTCAACCGTACGAAGGGTGAGGCGGGTGGGTGGCGTGCGTTGTGCGAATATCGCAAAAATCATTATGATCCCATATCCGAGAAATCGGCGTGAGGTGGGGGATCCTGGTATGAGAATAGGAGGCCGAAGGGCTCCTCACTGGTACAAGACAATTGATTTAAAAAGAGATTATAGGAAAGATATCCAGATGGACAAGACCAGCAGGTGCTAGACGCCTGGAATGTGAAGGTAGCTCCAGCAGGCATCTTCTGATTTGGGCAGCGTGTCGGCTCGAGCAAAGTCCTCCATGACTTTCTCATCGCTGGGCGCTGAAAATCGAGTTGGAGAGCTCATGGTGAGGTTGTCGTCGTAGATGATAACGGTGGGAAGTATCCTAGTGCCGTGAACGCCGCCCTTCTCTTCAGAAGATGAATCGCTAGGTCCTCCGCCTGGGTGTAGTTCGCTTGCACTGTATGTCGTAGGGATGCAAATATGAGGGATTCCTTTCCGTATGCCAACAGCTCGGGCCAAAGTAACAGCGGAACCTCCGCCGACGCTGACAACGCAATCTCGTCCAGACGCCTGGGCTGGCACGGTGGTATTAGATGAACACAGAATTCGACTGTCGAGATTAGGAATGATGGCTTGAATTTTGCGAGCGATATTTGATCTCGAAGGGCTCGACACAATGAGCGGTGAAGACAAGTGTAACCGAGCCAGCTCAGATGGTAGACGATGAATTGCGTCGGGGCCGACGACTAAACGAGGTGATGAAGAAGAAGGACGTTTTGGTCGGCGATGTCGAGATCGAGAGGAGGGCCGCTGGGCCGTGCCGGGCGGACCAGCGTGCGAAGATGGAGGAGACAAGTTGGTGGCTGGCGGCGTCACAAGAGCGGACGCCTTGAGGGCGAGAGCGTCAACAAGCTTGTCACGGATAGCAACAAGATCAGGATCAGTAACTTTTCGTGGTGACAAACGATGAAGGCCGTTGGTGGAGTGGTGCATGAAGGGCCGATGCCGGCTGGCCGGAGGTATCCAGTAGCGGTAGCGGGTATTGAGGTTTATCGAAGTCCAACGTGCGCGACATCAATCAAGTGCCCAAAATGACAACAATATTGGATTGAGGACTAAAACTGGAAAAGAAGGAATCGATCGAGATTTGATGAAAGTTCAGAGATTCACAAGTTAGAGACATAGCACAAGGTGAGCTAGGGCACATTATTATGGGCAGATAGAATAGGCGTGACCTGTGACGAGACGAGACCAGATCAGACGTTTGAGCGAAAATCCCTTAGCAGCCAGCGCCTGTTCTACCTGTGAGAGGAAAGTGACCGTTTGTTGTGTAATTTTTCGCCACAGCAAAAAAAGACGCCACCTCTGCCTTTTGACTAGGGAACTAGGAGCTTAGGCGTAGGACAACAGGAAATTTGATCTCTTTGTTTTTAATAATACATAAAAAAAAAAGGGTCCAACCGATGGTCTTGGGGCCGAAGATGGGGATGGGGATGGTCAAGCGGCAACGCCTTGTCTGTTTGGTGACAGTCCCTGCGTGAGACCCTGAAAACCTGATGTAAAAGGGGGCAAAAGGTGTATTGTTTCTGTCATGAAGACGTCAAATGTGAATGTGTAACGGAGGGGGGGATGCTCTTGACCCCTAGGAACACACAGGAGGCAGTTTATCCGTCCCGGCCGGAGGGTAGCTCCGTCAAGTGGAGCAGTGATCGGAGACAAAGTCTCGTAGTGACGGAGCAAGTCCGCCAATGAGAAGTGATATGGAAGATCGTGGTTGGCTGCGGACATGGAAGGAAGAGAAAGGATGGGCAAAATCAAGAAACGCATCCCCTTGTGTCATAAAACCCATATTACCTCAGTGTTGGCATTGAATGGCAATATGATTGGTTGTTCTTTCAACGCTCCCGTCTGGTGGCTTCGATGAATGGACAGTAAGCACTATAGCAGTTCCCATTACAAAGAAGACAGCAGAAGCTCCTCTTGGAAGATTCTGCTAAATTAAATTACCTTGGGTAAGGAATATCATGCCGTGTTGAACCAAATTTGGGTTGGGGAAGTCGCTGCGTTTCTGAACTATTTTCGGATAATGCTGCCGTGACGCAGGGTGAGTTGTAAACTGACCGTGACATTTGCTCTGTGACACCATGGTGTTGTACTTGTTGGAACGAAGAGTATCTCCAAATGTTTGTTGTTTCGGCAAGTGGCCATTGCATTGCTGTTGTGTATCTGGAGGCCTCTAAAAAATGAGAGAAAAAGAAAAGAAGGGATATGTTACGGGCACCTAGGGACCGCATCAGGCCTCTCTTTTCATGTTGCCATTAGAGCTACAGAACAAGATAAAATGCCGAGAACTGGCTGACACTTGCATCAGAGATCAGAGATGAGGCTCATGCTCAAGGATGGAGACCAAAGCACTTTCTTAAGTAACAAAAACTCCATGAATGCGGAGAGGCAGGCACATAGCGGCAGTCTCCGGTGCCTCCCGCCTTTAGCTCAAGCCAGCCTGCCTGCCGCTCTGAGCCAGGGCCTTGTCTGATATTTCCTCTTGCTGATCTTACAACACCAGCGTTTTTCTTCTTTTCTTCTTCCTCTTCAATCATTGTCGCATCAATCGTCAAGATCTATCTGGAGCGCCGCCGGCCTTTACACAATTCTATGACTTTGTCGCCGCCGCTTGGCGTAGTCTCGCAGCTGTGATAACATCTCCGACCGATCGATCGCCATTCTTTTAGCTCTGTTCAATCGTCTTCATCTTGGAGATGGAATTTATTGCGCAGTCGCCCGCCTCCGTTCTCCCAAGAATCACAGGCACTTAGCTATCACCACCGGACGCAGCCGACAGCCGATTTTACTCGCATTTCTATCTTATCTGATAAGCTTGTGGTTGGCCGACGGCTCATGGCCGAGCACTACTTCAGTATGCATATCTGCTAGTAAACTGTGGCGTACAATGCATGCACACTGGAGATAAACTGGAACGTGTTGGGTGGTTGAATTCCGACGGTTGCTCCAAATTGGTGCCATCTTCTTCACAGAGTCATCCGATTTCGCAAACCGATTACCTATCAGCCCGTGGTCTGAAGTTCAGACTGATACCCAGACAAAGCTCAGCTGGCGCTGTCGCTGCTCATGCTGGGTTTATCATCACAATCCTGGCCATGATAGACAGCCGAAGTCGCCTATTCCGTGGCGATGGGTGACAACCCCAGACGATGCCTCGGGGATGCGCCGATGCGCTATCTCATCCCTCCTCGATTCAAACCCAGCCCAATGGTTGCGACACGCCGTACTCCTCTGTCCGTCCCCCACGTCCCGAGGCGCACCTCCAATACCGGTTTCCCGACTGGCCGGCCTGATAACAAAACAACCTTATTCATACCTCCCCATCGTGGAATCCGGGGTTGCATATTTAAAGGAGCGGTTGTGCACCATCATGTCATCAATATCAGGCTTCAGATTAGCATCGCATGTTTTCTTAGCTGACCTTGTCTTTTGATCTGCATCTCATCTCACCTCACTCGCTTGGGGCTCTTAAACTCGGACCCGCAGACACCCACCCGCAGCCCCATCTCTAGCCATTTGTCAAGCATCTGGGGAACAAGAACTGCTGATAAGCTATCTCTGGATCCACGAGTTATCAGTTACAAGTCTTGGGTCACTAAGCCCAAAAAATAACTCTGGTCACTCCCAAAAACGGCCTCGCGTGCTCGCCAATCACTTCAATTATATGGAGAGGCATTAGAAGTATAAACCTTCATATTGCCCATATCAACTTTCAGTACTGGAGCCTTTCAAAACCTTCGTCAATATCCATCCAACGTTAACATCCAAAGCCGGTGTCTGTTGAGTTGATCGACACTAAGATACCTCTTTCGCTTGGACCCTCGACGATCAACGCCATCGACACCAAGCCATTCCAGCGTCAGCCTGTTTCCAGTTCCTTCACACAACTCCATTTAACACCTTCAGCAATGGATGAGGACCAAGGGCCAAGGTCCATTGCCCCCGAGCATGCGCCACCGAAATCAATTGCTCAGCGTTGCAATGGCCTCAAAAAGGCATTCACTACCAGGCATGGCCTGATTGGCGATTACGACTATGCCTTTCTCTTTCGCCCAAACCTGCCCTTCATGAAGAAGAGCGTCAACCCAAGTCCCTTCTTTGGTCTTAACGACAAGATGCCAGTTCTCTTGGGCTTGCTGCTCGGATTTCAACATGCATTGGCCATGTTAGCAGGTGTGATTACACCGCCGATAATTATCAGCAGCAGCGCCAATTTGCTACCTGAGCAGCAACAATACCTCGTCTCAACCGCTCTCATCGTTTCTGGCATCTTCTCTGCGGTTCAAATCACTCGATTCAGGCTTTTTGGTACACAGTAAGTGTTATTTGGTCGCGGCAAGAGTTTGGGCTAACATTGTCTTAGATACTATCTCGGTACTGGAGTTCTGTCCGTGGTTGGAGTCTCATTCAGCGTTATTCCTGTCGCTCAAGGAAGTCTCACTCAGATGTACGCCAATGGCTTCTGTCCTTCGGATTCTGATGGAAACCCCTTGCCTTGCCCTCAGGGTTACGGAGCCATTCTCGGTACCTCCGCTGTGTGTGCTTTGATCAACATCCTCGTCTCTTTCATTCCCGCAAAGTACTTGCTCAAGGTCCTGCCGCCTATTGTCACTGGCCCGACCGTTATGCTCATCGGTATCAAGCTCATCAAGTCGGGTTTCTCCAACTGGATGGGTGGCAGTGGAGGATGCATGACTGCTACCGACGGCCTGTTTGCTCTTTGCCCCAACATCAACGCACCCCATCCTCTTCCCTGGGGATCTGCAGAATTCCTGGGCTTGGGTTTCTCTGTCTTTGCTGCCATTATCCTGTGTGAACGATTCGGTTCGCCCATCATGAAATCTACCTCGGTCGTGGTTGGACTACTAGTCGGCTGCATTATTGCTGCTGCTTGTGGTTATTTCGATCGATCCGGGATCGACTCTGCTCCCGTTGCTTCGTTCGCCTGGGTACACACGTTCCCTCTATCGGTTTACGGGCCACTCGTGCTCCCTCTGATTGCTGTTTACCTTGTCTGTGCTACCGAGGCTATTGGCGATGTCACAGCCACATGCGACGTTTCTAAACTAGAGGTGACCGGAAAGACCTATGAATCTCGTATCCAGGGTGGCATCTTGTCTGATGGTATTGCTGGCTGTATTGGTGCTCTCATGACAATGACTCCTATGTCTGTCTTCGCTCAGAACAACGGTGTTATTGTCCTCACCAGATGCGCCAACCGCAAAGCCGGTCTTGCCTGCGCCATGTTTCTGATCATCATGGGTATCTTTGCCAAGTTTGCTGCCGCTCTCATTGCCATCCCATCAGCTGTTCTTGGTGGCATGACAACCTTTCTCTTCAGTGCTGTGGCTGTATCGGGCATGTCTATCATTGTGCGTGGCGTCCCTTTCACTCGACGCAACCGCTTCATTCTCACTGCTGGTCTGGCTCTGGGATATGGTGCAACTCTTCTACCCAACTACTTTGATAAAATCTTCACATACGAGGGTGACAACCGCTCTCTTCAGGGTTTCCTCGACGCTATTGTTCTTGTCATGGAGACCGGTTTCGCGGTTGCTGCCATCATCTGTGTGATCCTCAACCTTACACTTCCTGAGGAGCTGGAAGATGATATTGATGCAGCCCGTTCAGCGACCAATGTCGTGATCCATGAAGATACAGAGCAACAGAACAAGGCCACAGCAGGCTCAAGCCGGGAGCATAGCATCGATCCGCAGAAGCAGGTTTGAATGGATGTAGGAAGAAAAGTATAAAAGTTCAGTAGGGTATAAGGGGTCTGTATATTTATGATGATTATCGGGTTATTTAAAATATGATTTCTCATTCGAAGGACCTCAGTCTCTGCAGATCAAAAGTGATGTTTATGAAACAGCGTAACCATTCATTTATCAGTGACCCTACCTATCTGAGAATCCCTCTCTTAGCTTTCTAAAAACGCCTGTAACCAATGACTGCTCCATTACTCCTCGCCTCGTGAGAATCATAAAAGCCCCCTTACATAGAGATACAAACTGAACTTGTTATTTCCCGTCATTTTCTCGTATATTAAATCCATCAACTCGTTACGCCATAGACCACATGAGATCTGCTCTCATATCGTTGCTTGTGAAAGCTATTCATCTGCCTCCTGTAGTTCTCTTGAACCTCTCCCCAGAGTCCGCGATGGCGTTCTTGTATGCACTTGAGCAAGTCGCCTTCCTTCTTAATCTTGCAGTGACAGACATTTGGCGTGCCACAGAACTTAGCTCGTGCCTGCGGAGTTGGAAACTTGATGCTAACACGTTTGAGGTTGGGCCAGTTGACACTATCGCTCGTTGAGGCAGGGTTATTCAGCGCCAGCCGAGCCAAGTTCCAGTCCATCTCGCCATCGGACGGTGACTGCTCGTATCTTCGGGCTGAAATAGGAGCATCGCCCTTTTTCTTCTCGATGGCCGCGATATCGCAGGATGCTCCATCTCTTCCGGATCGGCGACAGTTGCAGCGCTCTGGATTCATGTTTGTTTCGTCGTCAATTTGAACCGTCACAAATGAGAATTTGTCTCCTTGTCGGTTTTGTGTAAACAAGACCAGCATCGGCTTCACTGGACGCTTATGGAGAAGCCCTGTGGAATTTGTTCCTGTAGAAATACTAACGCTTCGAACATCGCTGTTGGATGAGTTACTGTTGCTTGAGACGCCACTTGATATACTGAAAGAACGTCCATTATTGGTCATAGTTGTAGTGCTGGAGGGGGGAGGGAAGAGGGAGCTGGAGCGACGAGGAGATGGACTTGATCCGACTGGCTTCCGTGGTGGAGACTGACGCGGCGGTCCTGGTATAGGGAAGAAACTCTGTCTTTCTACAGGTGATGACCCTATGGGCTCTGGAGAAGTTCTTCCCGGCCACGAGCCGTAGAACTCGGGTCCTGTGGGCTGTCTCTGCGGTATAGTTGGGAGACTTGGGTGACGACCAGGAGGGCCCATAGCGAACCCGTCTCCACCGTTTCCATAAGAAGAAAGCGTTTGCGCCGGTGATGCAAATGGCCTGCTCCCTGAAAGGGGCGAACTTGGCATCGCTCCAGAGGTAAGTGTCGATATGGAGTTTTGACGGCTTGATGAAGTCTTGATGTTGTTGACTGCGGCATCGCTATTAGTGACAAGCGAGCCCTCGGTCGATTTGGGTATCCAGAGCTGAAGGCAAGCATTCTCCATGATTGTCTCTTGGACGCCACCGAGAACGAAAATGACTTGACAGTCGTACTGCGTGGCAGAGGCCCATGGCTTGAATCCAGTGACCGCTTGTTGGAACTTCAGTATATCAGCTCCGTCCATAAAATCTAGCCTTGCGATTCTCTCGTTCTGCCGTACGATGATCTCTTGTGTCATATGAGTGCCGGTGGGCAAGGCGTATTGCGGGTTGAAGACCATTGTAGTAATATCGAAGTCGAATTTCTCAGCTGTGCAAGTTAGCATTTGACCTCGACAAGAAGATATTCTACTAACTTTGCTGTCTTGGCTTGCCCGATGCCGCTTGAGCTGATCCAGACATGATGATTCTGAATCTTCGCCCATCTGCATCTAGCCTTCTTAGGAGCTTGGCTTTCTTCTCGATACCTGGACTATAGCTCTGCAAGTTTCTGCTATCGTTAGGCTTTGTAACAAAACTGGGGGTATGCCAAGCTTACACCTCTAGCAGTTGTTCCATCATCTCGTCTTTTGTAACAAGGTCAACAAGAGGGGCGGGTTCTTTCTCTGGCCAGATCGTGAACATGTCCCGCTTGAGTGTCGAAGTGATGATCCTTGGCGTCACCAACTCGCGACCAAATCGAGCGCATTGAGATGATAAGTCCTACTCCCGTTAGTCCATACCTTACAAATAAGTGAACACACGACTTACATCCTCCAGTTGCCGGGCATAGGATGGCCAGTGGGAAGTGTCCTTATCCGCCTCCCGCAAAGCGGGGGCCGCTTGAATTCTCTTGAAAATCCATACACACTTCAGCAAGTTGAGATACTGGTCAACCGTCGGAACACGTTCTTCCACTACCATACCAGACTTAAAGTTGATTGTGCTCTTGTGAAAGTTCAATATGAATGCATCCGACAGCTCGGTGAGTTCAAAGTCTTCCTCGATGCGATACTCGGGGTGGCCGGTGAGCGCTGCAAACCGGAACTGTTCGTCCAAGTCCACGGGCACTTCTAGTAGAATAACACTACGCTGAACTCTTTGGTCGAGGGCTTCATCAAGGTCAGGGATAAGAACTCCCATCAGACGGCGGATGTCGTGATGAGCGGCTGTGATGCGGTCCGCGAGGTCTCGATGCATGCGCTCGATATCTTGCCGTACCCGTAAAAGGAGGTCACTGAGCTCGTCAGCTTATGAAACGGTACCAACTGGATTCACTTACACTTCAAACGGTTTCAGGACGTGTAGAATCTTCGAGTTGTGCAGCATGATCCTTTGGCGCAGTTGATCGGCTGCGGGCTGAACGAGTACGTTCCATTCCAAGTTGCGTAAAGGGTTGGTTCCTACACGATATCGATTGTTTGATCTGAGAAGTTCATTGCATTCTCTTAATGTCATCTCGTAGTCCCCAATGATCTGAATCAGCGACGTCCTGTCCCATCGTAGCCTTGCTGGTGCACCTTGACGTCTTTGACTCTGGAGAGAGTTGTCTGCCCATGCAACTACTCTGCTGAGGATATCGAGGTTCTCACCGAGACCTCTGACATCTCTTCCAAATTCTTCATATTGTTTTGCTGCCATACAGTCAGAACGACATTACATCTACTGAAGGCGGACTGATGAAGGATTGTGTGATCGCCAGGTACATGTACCTATTCGCGAAGGCTGACATTCAATAAAAGCAGTGCGTTGGCGAAGCCCCGCAAGGCATACCTTGCAGGAGAAACAAAGGTATCGCGCTTGGGTCACTTACTTGCATTATGTTCTTCAGACCAGCCGTAGCGGTAGACTTCCCAGGCTAGGCGCCCGAGGCTGATAAGGTCTCCAACCTGTAGAGGGCCTGCCATCGAACGCTGCTATGGTTTATGTTACAAAGGGGCCTCAGATGGCAGGGACCTGGGTTTTGGACAAAAGCTAAAAGACGATCACTTGGGAAACGTAGCCGTGGATGGGGCCAAAGTAGGTTGTGGACGAGTGACGGGCAGCAGTATCTTAAGAAATATTGTTAACGGGGCTGTTGCTCGAGAGGCCAACGGAAGAAGTCTGACTGAGCTTCACCCGGGACGGTCTAATTGGTATGGGTAACACCCACACGCTCGCCCCAAATGAAAGAGATGCAAGGGCCAGATGAGTCTTTGGGGAAGAAGATAAGAACGCAGTATGCAAGCTCTGTACGGGGGACGCGTGCAGTCCGGAGTGGCTGGCCGGGGCTGACCCAAAATTGAGGAACCTCGCCGCAGAAAGAGAAGAGAGCTCTTCCCAGGCACCGATGAGAGACTGACACGGAGGCGTGGCTGATTCGGTCAGTCAACAGGGCATCGGTTACCGATGTGGGCTACCAGCGCGAGCATGCGGGGTGGAGGGTCAGGAACGGACGATAGCTTGCTTGCTCTTATCAAAAGCATGCACCTAGCTTTTGGAGCCCTGGTAGTTTGAGAGCTGTATGCTTCTTTTTCTTCTTAGCTGTGATCCAGGTCGGACATATGACGGAGAACACAGGATGATAGATCTTGTGGCATCCCAAGTCAAGTCGCACGTCCCCATGCTTCAGACGAGTCATCCCGAGGATGAGGTTTGGGTACCCGGGGTTCTTTCAGCTCTGGCTTGGCATGTCTGTGAGCCATGTCTGAGATGCATCGGGGCTGTGTAATGCAGGGTTGGCAGATTGGCTGCTCAAGCGATAAAAACGGCGCTAGAAATGCAACGGCTAGCGCTGCGGTTTTTGATGTGGTTGAAAGGTATGGACAAGCTAGACAAGGCGTTTTGGTAGGCAATAAGGCTGTCGAATTCTCGTCTAAAGTGAGGGGAAGTCTGCCTAGAACGACCAGCCCCTGCAGGGAGTTGATAAGGTCACACGATGGTGATGAGGCTTGAATTCCGCCCTTTGCTTGGTTAGTCTGCCATTCTGGGCTGATTGCTCTACGCCCGGCTTTGGTGTGATCGTCGAACCCTGCCTGCATGAGTTTCGAGAGCGTTACTTAATACCCATGGTCCCAGGTAGCTGTGTAGCTCATATCGTAGCTTGCTCTTTGCCATTGTCTGTATCAATTCTGAGAGTTTGTTGACTCGTTGCCAACTTTGGCTTCGAATTGACGTGTAAGCTGGTTCCCAGACCATCTCCAGCCTTTCGTCCCCTTTGAGCTGCAGCTTTCGGCTGCATACAGACCACACAATGAACGACTTTGCAGCATATCAGGAGCACAGCCGTGAGCCACCACGACGTGAAGAGCCAGAATGGGACAGCGACCGTTCGGTGATCTTTAGGGAGACCGATAATCCCAATGGCATCTTTACATCAGCACCCAAGGAAGCCTTCAAGCTTGGGTACTTTGATGTCATGTGCCTGGTTCTTAACCGAATGATTGGTGAGTTTCCATTGTTTTAGGGAGTTCTTGGATACGATTCGTCGAGTTGTCGCCGGTATTTCATATTGGATTTGGTGATGTTGTGTTGAAGTTGAAATTAAGTTGAGAGCCCAGAGATCGGATGAGACCCAAGTGGGGAAGTCTGCTTATATCAAGATCCATGGCTCGCTCCTTCTGGCCCAAGCTTGAGTTTCCATGTGTCAAAACAATGCAGTTTCTCTATTAGGGAAGCTGATCCTCTTATTTTCGTCATTCATTTCTTCTGCTCTTGTCACGATGTTGAAACTTGGTGGTTACATCAGAACGGAAATATGGCCTGGAAACGCTGTGCTACTCTGCAAATGAAGCGCTAACTCTCATCACAGGAACCGGCATCTTCAATTCGCCACAGAGAGTAATGGAAGGAACCCGTTCAACGGGCGCATCTCTTCTCCTCTGGCTGGCGGGCATGATATACTGTCTCTCAGGCGTCCATGTCTACATAGAGTACGGTCTCAACGTTCCCCGCTACACCATCAACGGCATTGAACAGAGCGTACCTCGCAGTGGCGGTGACCTCAATTACCTCCAATATGTTTACCAAAAGCCTGCATATAGAAGAGGCACCGTACTCTTGAGTACATGCATGTTCGGTTTCTGTTTCATTGCTCTCGGAAACATGGCGGGCAACTGTATCAGCTTTGCTACACGAGTGCTATACGCATCTGGCAATACTGACCCGGCTCCTGGAGCCATCAGGGGTATTGCTATCGGAATAGCAATCCTCACCTGCTTCATCCATACCTTCTCTCGACGAGCAGGCATTCTTCTCAACAACATGCTGGCAATCATAAAAGTCATGATCCTCCTACTCATTATCGTGACAGCTATTGTGGTTGGTGCCGGAGCTTTAAAGACTACCAAGGGCGAGAAGGTCAAGAACTATATCTCGGAAAATACTCAGCCATCTCGTGCCTTTGCAGACTCTGGTGATGCTAATGGCTATGCTCACGCTTTCTTGGCCATCATCTTCAGCTTCTCTGGCTTTGAACAACCCAACTATGTCATGGGTGAGATTAGCAGGCCAAGGCGAAAGCATCCGATCGCCATGATGCTTGGTGTCGGTATTGCCATTGTGCTTTATATGGCTGTCAACATCTCATATGTAAGTATCGTTTCCCGTCCCAGCGTTACCATGGCCTAACCCTCCTCAGATGGTCGTGGTCCCAGAGAAGGATCAAATAAGCACCAACGTAGCGCAAGAATTCTTCGAGAGAACTCTCGGCTCCCTGACCGAAGACGAGACTGGCCAGCGGATCTTCAACGCTTTCCTTGCCATATCAAGCATGGGTAACATCATTGTGATGACTTACACCGCTGCACGGGTAAAGCAAGAGATCGCCAAGGAAGGTATCATTCCCTACGCCAAGTTCTTTGCTCAAGACGGCGACATCTCTCTGGGTCGATTGCTATCATGGCTCAAGAAGAAGGGTATGTTCAGCTCTCTTCTGAGCACACGCTGGCTCTCTCCCGAAGACCACAGAGAGAAAACGCCTGTTGGTGCCTTCGTCTTGCACCTTACATCCTGCTTCATTCTCATCTTCGCCACTTGGGGTATGGACTACTTCAATTCATACACTTTACTCACAAGTCTGAGCGCATATGTCATCAATGCCTTCTTTGGCATCTTTCTGGGTCTTGGTATCCTGATCCTCCGATTCAAGGGACCACCACAAACAGACAAGGATGAGATTCACAGCCCAGCAGCAGTTCCCCAGACTTGGCGACAGATGACTGGCAAGCATATCAACCCGACACTCAGCGTTATATGCGCGGTTATATACGTAATTGGTGGCTTGTGGCCCATTGTCACTATCTGGATCAAGCCCTCAACACCACAAAGCCTCCAGTGGTGGCTTGTCCCAGTCATCACATGGTCCGTCATCGGTGGCAGCATTCTCTGGTTCCTCGGCTTCGTCTCTTTTGCATGGCGCCGGAAACAGAAGAGGAACGAGATCTTTGTCGTGGAGAAGAAGCCCGAGTTCGAAAGTGCTGATGGTTCTGATGACTCGGGAGAGAAGTCGGGCGGCTATGTGCTTGTACACGAGACAGTTTACCTAAGTTGGATCGCAGGGGAAGTTCATGAGTCAAGAGGGACTGGCCGAACGGGCTTTGACGAACAGGCAGACACAATACCGGTGCCTGCGGCCAGTCGATATGCTGGCACTGACTTTGAAGCATTTTATGAGGACGACCACCGAGGTGCAGCGCCAACAAGGGGGTACAATACCGGATATAGGCCATGAATGGTTGATGATTTGAGTACATACGATAATGAAGAACATGTTTATGAGAAGTTGATTGTGCGACTATGCAAGGCGTACATTTGTGAATGTGTTATCTGACAGTAAAGCGGCACCAAAATTCATCTTTTACCATTCCATATATCAGCTGGCACGGGAGAAAAAGTGCTGAACCGGAGTGTTGTATTTTCATTTAATCCTTCGAAGAAGGCAGCACTTGTGCAGCAGGTTCCTCATGTTTGACTGAAGATTGTTCGATTCGCAGATAAAACATCCTGATGATGTAGGGTAGCCGAAACCTATGAAACCCGCAATGATTTTGACTGTGCCTTCTTCCGTGAAGAAATCATAACTGTTGGACTCCTATCGGCCTAGCTGTTGGTAACGTACCCATGTCTTGATCTACTGTTATTTTGACAACTTGAGCCAGATCTCGAGTTGGAAATGAGGTTGCGATCATTTGTTGCGTCCAACCACGGACTTTTTGTACATCAAGCGCGACATTGCGCAAACAGAAGGACAGCTTTCAACATCATAGAAATGGGTTGAGATCACAAAAGATAAGTTGATTTATTCTTGGTATTCCTTCAGAGCCAACTCTTGTAAACACAGCGCCGCGAACCCCGTCCTTTTAGCCAAGATTATCGCCGGTAATTAAAATGATCTATTGCCGTTCAGTGTGCCACGTTACGTGTAAGAAGCCGTATATTGTCCACAAATCCTTCCACAAGCTCTTGGTAGCGGTGTGGTCTTGAACTCGCTGCCTTGCTCCCTTGGTCGATCAGTAGCTTCGAGTCGAGTTCAATCTCAAGTTCATGCTCCTTCTCTTTTACCTGCAATATTGTTAGTTGAGCCGAAATGCTGTCTGGGGCTTTGGGAGCTTACTCCGTGGCGATCTTGTATGACCTGCGTGAGGTCAACCTGGTAGGGTCCGTGTGTGTAACTGAGCCGGTCCTTGTTTCGCTCAGGGTTTTCCCCACGATCACGATTTGGAAGCTGCTCCAGTTCTTCCACCGAGCCGTCCCAGTTCATTTCGAGGTTGATACTGATTCGACAGTCCATTGGCAACATAGGAAAGTGAATATCGAGGTCAGATACGCGTGCCTTGATGATCTTGGCAATGACCTTGTTGTCCTTTTGGTTGTATGTGACTCTCACGCGGACTGCTCTTCGCGATCCCAGTCGGCTTCGCACGCATCCAGGTATCCTTGCTTGTAGATCTGGTGGAATCTCGAAAAACCGGTCTCTCTCTCTCCGGTGCAGAGCAACGATGGGTACACGTTGGCTGCCAACTGGATTCATGGGATGTGTGATTTTGACTAGTTCGTTCAGGTAGTCGTTCATCTTCTTGTGTGAGCCCTAAAACACCATTAGCGACGTTAAGAATGAAGAAGATGCCGAAACACTCACTTCCGTCATGCTACTCTTAAAAGCTACACGGCTGTTGTCCATCAAGATGCATTCAGACGCAATACCTCGATCAACTCGTTGATTGGTATCTCTGTCGATGAGAGTGCCCAATTTCGCTTCAATTTCAAACTGGATCCCGCGACTACTGATTTCCCTCATATCCGGAGTGTTGATAACATTGAGGAAGAGGAAATCAGCCACTTGTCTTGACACGTCCTCAAAAGGTTTGAGGCCAGTAAGACTCGGTTCCCAAGGTCCAAGAATCTCTTGGGGGCCTGGTTCAGCAGCGGGAACGTGAGGAGGAGGGTTGCCCCGGTTTGTCTCTGGCGAAGCATGGCGGCTGGGACGGGCGTTCTCCTTCTTTCCGTTGAGATGTGAATGGACTCTCTTTTGCAGCACGAAGTTCGCATTCGTAGGCATGCTGTTTATTTTTCGAGCATCTTGTGCCCAGATAGGCGGCTGTGAGTAGCGTCTTCGCTTCTTGACCGCCGCAGCTGCCGGTACACTGGAAGAAGCCGACTCAGATTCGCGCTTCACAGCAACGCCGCCGTTAACCTCGCTGGGCTTCATTCGTTTCTCCTCGGGCTCTTGTCTGGGGCTGTCGCGATCCTCAAGCTTGCGCTTGGCAGGAGTTGCCGCGCGTTCTGTGTCGATGGCCATTGGCTGGGTTGGTTGGGGTATAGGAGCCGATTGAGCTAGTTTGGCTTTGGCGTCTGCTGCCGCCGATGCAGCAAGTGGATCGTGGTTGCTTTGAATCGACGGAACTCGAGATTTGGGGCTAACGGATGGGCTGGGACCTCGTTCACTATGCGATTGGGATCGTCGGTGTATGTCGGGAGCGGGCGAACCGTAGCTACTAGATATGCGCTTCGCGTGAAGCGGAGGCGGAGGTGAGCTTTGTACCTGTGCTTGTACCTGTGCCTGTGCTTGCGGTATGGGCGCTCCAGTGTAGGAAAGTCTTTGTTGGTAAGGACTCGAAGGCTGTGCAAAACCGCCTGTAACTGATGCTTGTCGAGATCCGGCAGACAAAGGAGGACCGACAGGCGTGGGTGGTTGCGAAGGTTGACGATTGTATTCGGCAGGCGGTGGGCGCGAAGCTGTGACAGGACTACCTTGTGCAAAAGAGCTGTAGGGATGATGTGGTTGAGCGGATGTTGGAGTCGGAGTAGAATGGGCAGAATGACTAGCTGAGGGAGGACGCTGATTCAGATATTGCTGAGCCTGTGGGATAGAGCTTTGTGGGTGTTGTTGCTGAGTCGGAGGATAATGACCAGGTGCATGGCCTGGTGGCACGCCTTGTGGGCCCTGAGAGAAGCTTTCACGAGTTGCGTATTGAGTAGGTGAATATTGGTGCCGTTGGATTGGACTGGCCATCTCCCCAGGGGACTGAGTTGGTGGAAAAGGATAGCCTGCGGCAGCTGCTACGGCCGACGGAGTCGTTGATGTTCGATAAGGGGATTGACCTGGAGTCTGGACGCTTGGGGACCGTGGATCGTGAAAAGAGCCTGTTGGCTGTAGCGGAGGGGGTGCAGGACGTCCTGGATATGGCCCGGGAGCCTGGTACGGAGATTGTGGTGGATACGCACCGGGCGGTGGTTGATGGGGAGATGGGTGAGGATGCGACGGTGGTCGTGACTGAGCGTGATGAGGATGGCCAGCATGCGGAGGATATTCTTGGGGCATCGGTTTGCCTGGCGAAGGTTGCGGCGGTGGATGGCGGCCGTACTCGCGATAGTACGGAGGAGGAGCGGGTGCTTGGGCCGGACTCTGCGATGGTCGTTGCATCTGCTGGGGGTGAGGTTGCTGCTGCTGCTGCTGATGTAGCTGCGGCGGCGGTTGCGGTTTTGGCGCAGGTTTGGCCGGAGCGCGATCGCCGCCATCAGACGTATTGAGAACTGAGCGGAGATCCATGGCGATGGTGTCGTGATGAGGAAAGAATGAAGATTCTGCGACAACACGACGCCTCGAAGTTGGGAGACCACAAAACAATTGCAGTGCAGGTCGCTTGTCTTGAACCAGGTAGTCGACGCGGCGGGAGCGCAACTGAGTATAGACAGATGTTGTCCTCAACTGATATAGATCTATGACGCTGTTGAGGCGATGGAGGACGTTCGTTGTCGCGCGAGGAGGACGGCGCAGGTGGACATGGATGACTGGTTGGGATGTTTCTACGTCGCCATGGCGAGGCTGCCACGCTGTCGAATTGACGATTGACGATTGGCGAATAGAAATCGCGTACAGAAACAGACGGACGCGGCTGAAAGACGCTCGTTCGGATGATATTATCGATGGATCGTGTGCGCTGGAGGTTATTCGCGCCTTGGAATAGTTCTAGAGATTGATTAATATTTGTGTTGGTGTCCTGTCGTCGTTTTCTGGCGACAAACAAAGATGGACAGGCGACAGCCTGACGCTAGAGCTCCAGGGATATGCCCACGGGCGGTACTACCTCACCTAACGCAACTGTACGTACTGGACATGGCCCAGGGACAAATTTTATTAGCGATAGCGTTCCCCAAACATTTTTTACTAGCAGTACATTCTCCGTGCTGCGAGCTCAATGGAGATCTAGGTACCGATCATCAACCCCCGGAGAGGCTTAGCATTACGCAAATCAGGTTAGCGAATTAAAGATGAGACACGCTACTTGTTACTTTTCCATATGTCCCGAGATAAATTGCACCAGACTCAAACGCCAGGGTCAGACTCTGATTCCTGTGGAGGGTCAAGTCCTTTGCAATCTCCTTAAGCTTAAAGGACATCAGCCTTATCAAATCAGCATGTTTATATGATCTTCTTGTAAGCATTGGCTTGCTCCAAAAACCCCGATGTTTCTCATACAAAAGGAACTTGTACTCGACGTCATAGTTGAGTTACGAACCAGGGGCAGCGGAACTCCATGGGATTTGGAGTTCAGCTTCACAATAGCAACATAGGCACGAGCGCTAGCCACAAATTCATCGAAAAGTATTTGCGGCAGTACGTGCATGAGAATCGTGTATACTGTACATCGGAATCTAGTCAAAGTTAGTCCAAAGCTGATGGCGTATCACATGAAGCTCTAGCTTGCTAGTCCAATGCCGCCTTGGCTAACGTTAATGTGGCCTTTGGGTCACCAGAATAAACTCAGTAGAAGGTATACTAAACTTAGATATGCTAAGTTACCGAAGTCTTTTTGCCATTTAGGATCGAGGCCCCGAGTTTTCTTTCCTCCCTAGGGCAGAGCCTCAAGTCTGTAATGCCTAAGGTAGTTATATCAGCCCCAGATAACAGACAGCCGTGTAAGAGTGATGGTGATATTTGACAGGTAGTTCGCTTGAGCGACATCCTCGCTTGTATCGCCAAGGAGTAGGATAAGTTTCCAGACAGCTTTCTTGAACACTGTTTCTCTGATCGGTATTAGCTATCATCACGTCCTGTCACATGTTCCCCATGATTACCCATGTTCATGACAGTAAGAAAATATTCTGAAGGCATCCTCTTCCGAACACAGCATTTCTGGAGGAAACCCCCGATTGACAGGGAAACGATTTCCTTTCGACTTGTGCGGTTCTTCTCTACACTTTGTACTGCTTTTCACGTGATGATAATAGCATGATTACCTTAGTAGCTTGGGCGAATCTGGCTTTGGTGAATAAGTCTCTTGTGTATGTATGGAGGAGGAATTATGGGATATGCTTGAGGCGGCCTGCAAATTTGACAGGTTATTGAGAGCAATGAATGATTACATCCACACGACCTTTCGAAACCCACAACGACTCAGCGCTCTGGTACCTAGTGTTGCATGGTGCAATTCATCTCCCTGTCGCGTGCTATCTTGACATCCAATGGTCACGTGCTTGTACTGGGGAGTAGGGAGCTTATGTAATTCTGCTCCTGCCTGGAGCTCTGGTTGGCCCGTGCACCTACTACAAGGCAGAGCTGTGCCTGACGTGGACCTTTCTCGGAACGACCCTGCTGGAGCAAAACACCAACCAATTCATCGCCTCCGACTCTTGTAATTCTCTTGACATCTCCTTTGTTTCTGCACAAACTTTATAATTCCGTTCCCGGGCCCTGTTTATGCCATTGGGCCTACACGGAAATAACGCATTCTCTACTACTCGACCATTCTTACCCCAGCAACCTCTCGCATCGCCGCTCGCATTGCTCCGGACCTTTCTCGCACGCCCGCACGATCCCTCATACTCTGTCAAGATGCCCGGTATCGTCTCGGCTACCGGCGTTCTCGCCTTCCTTACTGACGAGGAGCCCGAACTCAAGGTCTTCGCTCTGCAGACCCTCAACGACGATATCGATACCGTCTGGACTGAGGTCGCTGCTGTGTTGACACAGATGTACGTCATCTTCGCGTCTCGCCTTTCATGGTATGATAAGCTTCGCTAACATTGTCTCCCAGCGAGGCACTCTACGAGGACGAGTCGTTCCCTGAGCGTCAACTCGCTGCTCTTGTCCTTGCCAAGGTCTACTACCATCTCCAAGCCTACAATGATAGCATGGTCTTTGCCCTCGCCGCCGGTGATCTTTTCAAGCTCGATTCCCCCGGCGAGTTCGAGGAGACCATTATTTCTAAATGCGTCGACCAGTACATCGCAGTGAATGCTGCGAAGAAGGCGGCTCCTCAGGCTTCAAAGAACACCGACCTCCCCGAGTTGGCTACTACCTTCGCGAGTGGCGCCGAGGGTGCTGTCATGTCTCCCACCACACCTTTTTCGCAGACAACACTACCTCCCAAGTCTCTTCTTTCCCGTGACTCGATCGACAACACGATGGTTGAGGCCACCTTCCAGCCTGCTTTTAAGCAAGGCCGATCTGGCTCTATCGCTGAGCTCCCCGACCAGGCTACCAGCTCGCTTCAGAGGGTTGTTGAGAGGCTTTTCGAAAGCTGCCTAGAGCAGGGTCGCTACAGGCAAGTGGTGGGTATTGCGGTTGAGGCCAAAAAGCTCGATGTTCTTCGAAGCGTCATCAAGCGCGCTAGCGATGACGAGAAGAAGGCTAAGTCTAACCCTCTCGAGAACTCTCCTGGCCCGGCAGAGGATCTCATGGAGTACACATTGGGTGTTTGCATGGACATCGTTCAGGAGAGGGCCTTCCGAACAGAAATTCTGAGGCTAATTCTCGATCTCCTCAACGATATTCCCAACCCGGATTACTTTGCCATCGCGAAGTGTGTCGTTTACCTTAACTCAGATGAGGAAGCATCTCGCATGCTGCGCAGTCTTGTCGAAAAGGGCGACCGTTCTTCCATCGCCAACGCCTATCAAATTGCTTTCGACCTTTACGACAACGGTACACAGGAATTTCTCGGCAAGGTTCTTGCATCACTCCCAGCTAGCAAGCCTGTCAAGAAGGAGACAGACGAGAACGGTGAACAGTCCAACGAGAGCGAATCTCTGATGCAGAATAAGCAGGAAGACCCCGAAGACGAGCTCCCTGAACCAGTATCCAAGGCCTATTCCAATATCCGAGAAATTCTTGATGGCAGCAAGACCATCCGTCTCAACCTCGAGTTCCTCTACCGCAACAACAGAACCGATCTGAGCATCCTCAACAAGGTCCGCGACAGCCTTGAGGGCCGAAACTCCATCTTCCACACTGCGGTCACGTTTTGCAATGCCTTTATGAACCAAGGAACCACAAACGACAAGTTCTTCCGCGATAACTTGGAGTGGCTGGGCAAGGCAGTCAACTGGTCCAAGTTCACGGCGACTGCCGCTCTCGGTGTTATTCACCGCGGAAACCTTTCTCAATCTAGAAAGCTCCTCGAACCTTATCTTCCCCGACAAGGTGGCCTCAGCAGTGGCTCTATCTTCAGTCAGGGAGGTGCTCTCTACGCCTACGGACTGATCCATGCCAACCATGGAGCCGATGCTCTGGACTACCTAAAGGAGCAGTTTGGTCAGGCTGAGGAGGAGGTCGTTCAGCATGGTGGTGCTCTGGGTCTGGGTATTGCTGGCATGGCCACTGGCGACTGGGAAACTTTTGAGAAGCTTCGAGAAATCCTGTTCCAGGATTCTGCACTCAATGGTGAGGCTGTTGGCTTGGCCATGGGTCTCATCATGCTTGGCACCGGAAATGTCAAGGCTCTGGAGGATATGATTACATATGCGCACGAAACCACTCATGAGAAGATTGTCCGTGGTCTTGCTATTGGTATGGCACTTATTATGTTTGGCCGCCAAGAAGGAGCCGATGTTCTTATCGAAGGACTTCTCAACGACCCTGATCCCACGCTGCGATACGGTGGAATCATGACTGTTGCTCTTGCGTACTGCGGCACCGGTAGCAACAAGGCTATCCGAAAGCTCCTTCATATTGCTGTCAGCGACGTCAATGATGACGTCCGTCGTATCGCAGTCATGAGTCTGGGTTTCATCCTCTTCCGCAAGCCTGGAAGCGTGCCTCGTATGGTTGAACTCCTCTCCGAATCATACAACCCTCACGTGCGATACGGTTCCGCCATGGCTCTGGGTATCTCATGCGCTGGCACAGGTCTTGACGAGGCCATTGACCTGCTCGAACCTATGATGAAGGATCCCACAGACTTTGTCCGACAGGGTGCCCTCATCTCTCTTGCCATGATTCTTGTTCAGCAGAACGAGGTTATGAACCCCAAGGTCTCATCGATCCGCAAGACTCTGAAGAAGGTGGTTGGCGACCGTCACGAGGATGCCATGACCAAGTTCGGTGCTGCTCTCGCGCTTGGTATCATTGACGCTGGTGGCCGCAATTGCACTATCGGCCTCCAAACCCAGACTGGCAACCTCAATATGGCCGGCATTGTTGGCATGGCTGTGTTCACACAATATTGGTACTGGTTCCCCTTTACCCACTTCCTGTCGCTAAGCTTCTCTCCCACTTCCATCATTGGACTTGATCATGACCTTGAGATACCCAACTTCAAGTTCCACTGCGCTACACGACCTAGCCTCTTCGATTACCCTCCTGAGCAAGAAGTCAAGACCGAAGAAGGTCCTGCCCTGATTGCCACCGCAATTCTATCAACAACTGCGCAGGCCAAACGACGAGCCCAGAAGAAGGAGCGCGCTCAGCGAAGAGAGAGCATGGAAATCGACACCGCCCCCTCTAAGAGTGGTGGCGACAAGATGGACGTGGACGAGGACAAGAAGGCGGACGAGGCTAAGGATAAGAAGGAAGAGCAAGAGAAGGAACCGGCTGCTTCCACCGATACCAAGAAGAAGCCCGAAAAGGAGAAGGTTGGCTACGAAATCGAGAACATGACCCGAGTTCTTCCTGGTCAACTGAAGTATGTCAGCTTCCCCGCTGGCCGATACAAGCCCGTCAAGAAGGTGAGCATACAAGTCTTTCTGCGTCGTTTGCATTGCTAACATTTACAGCCTACTGGTGGTCCCCTGCTACTGCTTGATAGCGAACCCGAGGAGGAGAAGAGTCTACTTGAGGAGAAGCTCAAGAAGGTCACCACGGAACGGGCCCCTGTGGCTGGTCAACAAACTGGACGAGGCGGACGAGGCGGGGCTCAGCGTGCTGTGCTTGATAGTCTTGCCGAGTCGAGAGGAGGAGCCAACAGCGCTATGCTCGGACAGTTGCTTCGCAACCAAGGTCGATCGCCATTTGGTTTGCTCGACGCTGAGCCCCAGACTCCTGGTGGTAACGCCTCAGGCGCTGCCGCTGCTGCAGGTGTACTGACCGCTGTCGATGAAGACTCGGATGACGATGAAGAGGCCCCTGTTCCTAAGGAGTTCGAGTACTTCACCGATGCTGGGGAGGATGACGACGAAGATGACGAGTAGGTGTGAATATGTCTCAGAACAGTTCAAAAGTGAGGACGATACAGTGGAGATAGTTGGATTGTACACTTAGAAGGGCAGATCAAGCGAATAGAGCGGGTACGGAGCGAAGGCTGATGTACAATATGCCTGGGGACGATGTATTCACTTAGTCGAGAATAGAATTGGGTGGTCTACCATCTGTGGTTTTATTTTGTCATCAACTCGATTAAAGAATGATGATACACTCTGACGTAAGTCGTTCTAATAATTAAGCACCCATTGTGCGTATGGCTGTAATGACTGCCATATATCGCTCGTCCTGTAACAAACCCATTTCGCCTGCTCTCAAACTCCAGCCAAAACTGCAAAATCCACCGCCAATGCTATTCAGCCAATTCTAGGCTTTTGTTTCTGACCCCGTAGGACCATCATCGTAGACCTTCACGCGATGCCACGCTGTAGCAAGATTACCGCGAATATTCCATGTTGCTGCGTGACTCTCTGGTTGTGTGTTGTACACCTCGTCTGTAGCTTTCACAACGAAAGTCGCACATCGCTTCCCTGATGGTGCGGGTTCAAACGCCTCCAAAGGGACCGCACCGTCAAACTTCCATCTTCGCCATGCCCAGGCTGCGTGACCATAGCAAGGCGATTCTTCACCCTCTTTTGTGGAACAGTCGGGAAGAATGGAGGCTTGAGACCAGTTTTTGCCGTTATCGAAAGAGATATCGACGCGAACGATGGCGCGGCCTCCACCGGAGTATGCGTAGCCAGACAGTGAAGCTGGTTTTGTATAGGTGTGAGAATTGTCATCCTTGGCTGTCCAATCGCCAAGTTTGCACTTTGTGATGGCGCTTTGGACAGGTAATTCTTGAATGGCGGGTGCTGAATCCCAGTCGACTTTGGTCTGGTTCGGTCCAAAACACTTGTAGTCGCGTCGCTGCCACTGAGATGTGCTCTCCTCGTCACTCAGCGTGACATGGTTCAACCATTTGACAGATCGTGCAGCAACATGTCCAGGAACAATAGCTCGTAGAGGAAACCCGTGATCGCGCGGGAGAGTCTGGCCGTTCATTCTGTAGGCGAGTATTACGTCGCCCTGGGGATCAATGGCCTTTTTAATAGGAATCGATGAACCGTAAGCTTCTAGGCCGCTAAACTGAACGTGCTTTGCCTCGGATTCTCCTGTGAGGCCCGAATGCAGATCAAAGCCTGCATCTGCCAGTACGTCCGAGAGCAAGACGCCCTCCCAGCAGGCGTTTGAGATAGCTCCAGCAGTCCACGGAAGACCATTTGTTTTGCGACCTGATTCCTCATTCATGTGTCGCCGGCGGTTACCAGAGCATTGAAGAGAGGCTGTGACTTTGTGGGACTTGAATCGGTTCTTGAGGTCAGCGAGGGTGTATTCTTTTGTGGTTCCGTCAGGAAGTTCTATCGTGAGATTGTGATTGTTCGGGTCCTCGGTGATTGATGGCACCCACATGTGGTTGCGCACGTAGAAAAGATCATTAGGCGTAAGGAAATCGTTCGTCATAGCATAAGCTGGCGTCTCTGCGTTTCTGGGCTTCTGCGTCATTGTAATCAAGTCTGGATGTCGAACGGGATCATCCGAGAAAGGATCCTCGATCTCTTCTCGCGCCGGTCGCCCATCGACGAGATCTGCCGGGTCGACGTACCCAATTAGGTACTGGTTTAGAATATCGTAGACGTAGTCATTTTTGTGTATAGAAAAGATATCCCAGTAGGGATCAATGGAGCCACCAGCAGCGCGAAGAATAACATCGCCGCCAGGATGCGCGCCAATCCATTCGGTTATATCGTAGACTTTGTCGCGGTGGATGACCCAGGGGTGATCAGAATGAGCATCGTGCTTGCGCACCTCGTTGATGCGATATCGAGGAAGAGAAGGATCTCGAGGATCATGGTCGTTTTCGTCATGGGCAATGGCGTCGCATCGTGTAGGAGGTTGTTGCGCGAAGCTGTATGCGAGGTAGAAGGAAGCTGCTCCAGCGAGGAGAAATGCGAAGGAAGTGCTTGGATCTCTCGATATCGTCGCAGACTTATCGGAGGCGGGAGGTTTTGTTGATGCAGATCTTGTGAGTCGTGTTGCGATGAAGGTGCGAGATTGTACCCTCGCGGGAGCTTGTGATGCAGGGATAGATAAAGATCGTAGGGGTCGTAGCTGGCTGGCCAAGCGCCGTGTTGATCGCGAGAACATGGCTACAGAAGAATTAAGAGAGGATCACTTCAATAATGAGCAACAATACATCGCCAAAAACACTATGTGAGTGTCGTCGCAAATGAAACAAATCTCTAGTAGACGTCACAGTGGACTCGCAATGGATCTCTAACGAAAATGACGTCGGGGAATATCTCGGAGAACAATCATCGAAACTTTGAGTGAGATGAAGAATCTCACTTTATATAAGCCCTTCTCTACTTCATGATAAGCCCAGCGGTGAGCAACGTGACACGTGAACAACAGGAACGAGTCAGAAGAAAGCAATTACCTGAGATGAGATGCCGAGACAAGCATCGTGACTTACAGTCGCTTTCTTGAGGTTCACAGAGCGTGGACATTATTTTGGTCGCCGATCAAATTGCAATCGCCGACTGTTCTGTTATTAAATGTTACGTCACTTGACACATCCCAAGAGAGTATCATTGGTCGACACGCCGAAAGACGCCCGGAATGGAAGGTAACTGCCCCTGAGGGTGCTACGGCTCAGTGACAAGACCCCTGTAATCGCCCTGCAGCCACTTTTAAGCGGCACAACTGCCGGTCAGCCAAATGTTAGTAACCTCGTATCAATCCCCGGACCAAGATATCGATATCTTTTATGTCTTGATTAGATGGACAACGCCCGTTCTGCAAGATGGCATAGACACTTCGAAGTTCTTGATGGCCGTTGCTTAATCAGATAATGCACTAAACCAGGCTCTGTATCGGCAAACAGACTAATATCCGCGCACGAAAACAGCTTCGTGTACGGTGTGTCCGTGTAAGTTGCACAGATGCCAATCGCCGGAAACTTGTCCTTGGCCTTTCGTTGGCCAAGACAACTTACTGTGCCTCAACAAATATGGAAAGAGATATGATACTCCTCTTGATCGTTGAGACTGCTGACTTGCTGCATGGCTTGTCGCGTACTTGTTTACCCCATGTCAAAGGCATTTATCTACCATATACTCTGCAGCAACCACTCTGTAGATCATGGCAAGGATGATCATCAACAGGGAGAGTCTGCACCTACCTCGCATAAGAAATGCAAGAAATCCAATTTACCTAAGAAGAGAAACCTCTTCATTTTCTTTATCAGGTACGGTTCATTACCGGACCAGATTCAATGTCTTCAGCAGCCGTCGCTACAGTATAGGATTGGAGGCTAAGTTCTTTAACCTGCGAACCATTAAGTTCTTAATCCTAAGCTGTTAAAGAAAGTGCTAATCCGATCTTACCTGAGGCCCGGTCGGCGTGATCTCCGTTATGTCTCTTTGTACTGTGTTTGTTGCTTACGCTCTGTGTTTTCTAGGTTGTTAATATAGAGGAGGGGGAGCTTCCTCGTTCTCATCAACACCAACCATCCACTCACTACCTTGACTCTACACCTAAACATAACACTTCGGTTAAAGGCTATGATCACACGCAATTTATCCACAAAAAGAAGAAGAATTGACAAAAAACATACAACACCGGGGATTCGCTGGTCGTCACCGACCCAACTACTAATCCAGCGCTTCGCAGCTTGACTATGGGAGAGCGGACGGGATCCCGTATTTTCTACGAGCTTTGGTCGTATGTGATAGATAGGCGTGATGCAACAGTATATATAGACGAATTTTAAATCGTGGAGGAACCCAATGTGGAACTCTTCACTTACATTCACCAGGTGGCTAGACGGCAGATAAACATTGCCTTTCTATTTCTACTGGCATTCTACAGCGCAATACGTTCCCAGTAGTGTACCAATACAAGACTGCTCTGACCATCGAAAACTCCGTGTCGACCACCGAGATTCTTGCATCAGAACCATCGATCAACACCCAGCATATTCTTCTAGCAAGGCTAATCCGCCCAAAGCAAGTCAACCAGACGGTGATTCTCAACCAGTACAGAGCATCTAAAAGCATCCCATTCGTAACTTCGTAACCAGTATTAGTCGCCGCCACCATCGCATCCATCAAAGCCACCAGAGTCAGTGTGGCCGAAATCATGAGTATACGACCCGTGATCATGACTGTGGGAGTTGCTATGACTGTGACTGTAGCTAGTGCCATGGCCATGACCCGACGACCACCAATGGCTACAGTCGGCTGAAGCTGAACTCGAACCAGCGCCGTGGTGGTGATTCGTCGAGCTGGAACCTGTTTGTTCGGCGTACAAATCTCTGGGATTGTAGATGCCCGAAGCATTATCATGTTCAGAAGAGCCGTGTCGGACAGACCCTGAGCTGGCACCACGTACAGGAGTAGATTCGAAACCTTGACCGTCTTGGCCATGATCCACGCTGAAATCGGCTACCTGAGGGAGAACGGTAGTGTCGACGGCCTTGCCTTTGGAACCACTCTTCCTATTAAAGGCCGGCTTGGGCGACCAGGCACCATTAAATGTCCCGACGTTTTTCCCATTCTCGAGTCTTTGGACCAGTTCGATTCCGTCCTGACCCGCCTTCTTCACCACGCGCTGGTTGGCCTTGGAGCGGAAGAGATTGGCGAACTTGATCCACAGTTGCTTCCAGTTGTCTTTGCTACACATCAGACAAGGCAGGTGACAGAGTGTTCGGAAAAACCTTAGACAGCTCCTTTTGTCTTCCTTGAATTCGCCAGTGCGTCTCCTGTCAAGGAGATCTCGGAGTACGAGTCCCACGAAGAAAGCCAAGATGCCTGCAAGAATTGCCAAGGAAATGATGCCTTCACTGTCGGGGTAGAAGATCGGAGAGTCTTTGGCTTTGGCGGTTATGTTTGTTGTTGTGTTTCCAGTCGAGTTTCGGGCGACTAATATTTGAGTTGGCATGGCCAAGCTGCTTCTGACTCTTGTAGATAATGAAGGGATGACGACATTGGGGTCCAAGACCGTTATAGGGGTTGAGGATAACATGGTAGAGGATATCAAGTTGATGAAATTGATGTTTGTTGAGCCTGGAGTCCAATAAGATCATATAATCATGAGAGACGGAAAGACTTGAGGATAAACGGAGAGAGAAGTTGGAGTGGAAGGAGAGGAAAGACGTAACTTATTTAAAGATGTTTGCCTTTATGCTGAAAGGCTCATTCAAAAGTTTATGAGAATATTGGATATTGCGCGCACGAAAGGTTGGTGCTTAGAAAGAGTTACTTTGAAGAACTCACTGCGTTTTGCTGGGGACAAGGCATTGACTGCATGGCCCTCAACCCAGAGACTTCCTCCTTCTTCTGGAGGTCAGACCAATTCACGACACTTCGGTCTTTTGCCATGATGAGTCCAGATAAAAAATCTTGAGGAAAAAGCCCCTTCGTTGTAGTCACTTACATGATTGAACCAAGGTGTCTTCCACGACAAGTAGCAGACTCTATGGACCACACATTGGCCACGATTCTTGTATTCGCCATATTGGAAAGTAAAAGTGGTTCATATGATTGAATGTATCGTTTTGGCTTTCATGCATCAGAGTTAAAGTATTAAATGTCTTGCTTGAAGTGTAAATGCTGTCGCAGAATGGAAAGTTCGCTTTGAGTAAGTGATATGATAGGTACCTCAATGAAATAACTTCCAAATAAAGATTAGTAGCAACTGGATACTCAAAGAAGAAACAACAAGACGCCTCAGACAGATAAGACTGTAACTTTCCGCTGTCAAATGCTGTATGGGCAGTAGAGTAGACTACATGAATCGTACGACGACGTTAGGGATTGCCTAACCTGTACTTACCTCATACTAGATGTCTTATTTGTAAGTCACCAGACGGACCAAAGTTTATCTTCTCTACGTAAGCTTTAGCACAGGAAACGACGACTTGTTTAATAATCCCTCACATCTTGGACCTCGCATTGTTTAATTACCTATCCCTTGATCCAGTCTGTATAGAGAAATGGGTAAAGTCTGCGCCGGTGCCAGTGCCAGTGCCAGTGCCAGGGCAGTGACAGCGTCGCCGCAATGGGGACTCCAGTATCATCATCGCCTTCTATATCGCCCTCCACATCTGCAACCTCCCTCCTCCGTCGCGTCGGCTCAATCAAGACCAAAAATGACATTTCTGAGCGTCTCGAGACTCTGAGGATGAGTGCGTCTCCAGTCTTTACCTCTGCACCATAACCACAATAGCTCGGCTGACCTCATAATGCCCCTTCAAGGCAGTGCGAAAGCGCGCACAAGAAGTGTTTCTAATCCATCCTCTTGGAGGAACCGCTCACAGCCTTCTACGCCTGTTTCTACCGTGTTCCCTGGGCTGGGCGTGTCGCAGAGTGCGCATCGTCAAGGGCTCCCGGCTTGGGATCGGACACTCGATGCTGTGTATCACGGCGCTTTTGAGAAAGGGAGCTTCGAAAAAGTGCTTAAATCCTTCTATGAGAACCATGCGAGAAAGAAACCAACTTCTGGGTATTTCCGACTGCCTGATTCTGTGCGTTACCGGATCTGTCGCTATCTACTCCCGCCCTGCGACAAGCCCCTGCGCTTGAACAAACATGCACTTAGCCGTGATGTTTGGCGCAAAGAGGACTTTGAGTCGCCTTCATCGACATTACTGCAACTATCTTCCTACTTTGAAGTATCTTTTGACTTTCGCGCGGACATTCTTGTCGCATTTCTGCAGAACACGAAACTACACGCCGTCTTGTCGCCATTCACTGGACCGAGAGTAAGCCCACTTGCAACAACATGGCTTAACAACTACGGCATGTACGCAAACAACATCGTCATCGAACTCGATATGACGCATTTAGGCTGCGGCTCTGATCCTGGCGCTGTAGCGCTGTCGCCAAACGTCGAGCAGATCGAGAAACTGCTCCAAGATTTCATCAATGCACAAATGAAGCGCAAGGAGTCGTGTCCCATGGAAAGCCTAATCCTCCTCTGTCGACGTTTCCACGGAAGACGGCCCCAAGCGGCCATCGTCTCGCCACCTCGAGCCATCAGTAGTCGATCAGGTTCACGTCCGGCATCACGATCAGCATCGCGAAGCGCCAAAACACCAGAGCCGCGCAGTCCAACAGCGACAACACCCCGACGATTCAACTTCGACGAAGACGCTGGAGGCCTACGAAGTCCAACTTTACCCGATGCAATCAGTCCAACCTACCCAACTGTAGCACCTGTGGAAGAGTATTGTCCCGACTCGTACCTCCATTTCTGCAACAATATCCTGCATCTCAAGGGTCGCATCGGTTCAGTCCGCATGTGCGGTTTCAGCGAGAAGTACACAGCACCATTCATGGGGACGTTGTTCTCGAACAACAGCAAGATCACAAAGAGATACGCATACCGTGTTGCGCCATCGACAATATGGCCCAAGTTAGCTGGTCAGAAGTCCTACATCGATACGGGTGATGGAAATCTTGCGTTCGACGACCACGAAGTCTCCGCTACCAACGACATCCCCAGCTCGTTGCGCATCTGGGAAGGCTGCGTACAGCTTCCGCCTCCTCGCATAGACGTAAGCGGAGACTTGATCCTCCCTGCTATTGTGGGCGATCTGCAGAAGCTGAGGAGCACTCGCGAGAGAAGTGCGACTAGCTTATCGGAGCGGACTAGTGAGGATCTACGAAAGGAGGGCTCAAAGGGCGATACGTTGGACAAGAGGACTATTGCGTGGTTCAAGAGCAATTACGGCAAGGGGAAGCTCAAGAAGAAGAAGAGAGTCTTGAGCAGAGACGCTGCGACGACGTATTGACGTGGCATGGCTGAAAATGGAGAAACAAATGATGTGTACCATATGTTCAATGATGGTTATAATAGGCCGTTTAGGTTCATCAGGTCATACAAGCACAACTCTTCGTGCCATCTAGAGAAACGGAAGAATTCTGACTAGACTTCGCCTTTCCATGGATAAACATCCTCACTGCTTTTGTAGAGACTGTCAGGAGTTAACAACAGACCCTCAATCTAAAGTATATAGGAACGGTGTGTAAACTTACGATCGCAAACTTGCTTCTGGCCCGAATTCTGCTTCCGAAAAACACCAGAACCCATGGAATCAGTGTCAGAACCGAAGCAATACCACCCAACACACAACCTGCGTTTCTCAAACCGAGATTGTCAAACATAATACCGGTCAACACAGGGAAGATGCCACCAAGTACGTTGCGACAGAAGCTCTGTGCGGCAAGGGCTGAAGAGGCGTACATGTGATATGTATCAGCAAGGTAGTTGAACGTAGCAAGGTAGACAGAGTAAATGCCCCAATTTGCGAAACCAATACCAATAGCTTGCGTGTAGTGACTCGTGCTAATGGGGCTCAAGAACGCGACGAACAAGCCAGCGGGGAGTAAGAGGGCAGTGAGACAGGAAAAGTACAGTCGTGCCTCGGGAGAATCAGCGGGGAAATGCTTCCTCATGAATCGCCAGAAGCGGGAAACCTCCTTCTCGTCAACGTGTCCGCTCCAGAGAGGATGCTTCATCAGGTTCTCTTGAAGAATACCGACCACAGTCGCGATAATAGCAGATGCCATCATCGCAACATAGATGCGCATCGACATGTTATAGTTGTCAGAGTAAAGATACGGGACGATGGAGAAGGAGAGATAGAGGACGGCCCAAGAGAAGGCAGCCCAGAGAGAAAAGGAAAAGACAACTGGTTCTGTGAACAAGAGGTAGAAGGGTCGCATGATAGAGGTAGCCATCATTTGTCGAAGAGGAGGTCTTTGTTCGTCTGCCTCGACGAGCCATCGTATTCTTCGTAGTTGTGTTTGTCTGTTGTACTCGAGCATCGCTTCGTGTCCTGGCATGGTCTTGACGCTTGAAGATGACGAGCTGCAGGTATCTTCTCGAGGGTCAGTCACCCACACTCCATAGACACCCGCATCCTCAAGCTGTTGATACCACTGATTCAACTTCTTAGCTTTGCGTGAAAGCAGAACCGAGCCTCGCGTCTCTTTGAATAAGATCAAGATGGCGACCAGCAAGAATCCATCGAGAATAACCTGATGCCAGAACGACCACTTCCAAGCCATTGTATCATCCTCAAGATCGTTGACGAAAGCAGCAGACACTAGAGGTCCAAGACCTGTTCCGAAAAGCACAAAGCCACTGAAGAGAGCCATCGGGGTATTCCTCTCCTCCTTCTCCCACAGATCAGCAATGACACCGCCCACGACGGAACTAAAGACGGAACCGCCGACACCAACGAAAAAGCGTGCGATCAACATGCCAGCCAAGTCGGGCATGACAGAACAGACAGCTTGGGAGATGACAAACACAAAACCAGCGAGGATAAAAACAGGACGTCTACCCCAGATCTCAGAAATGGGGGCGAGTGCCATTGGTGCAATAGCGAAACCCGCACAGAAAGTCGTGATTCCGACGAGTGTAGCTGTATGACTGGCCCCGATATCTCTAGCCATTGCTCTCGAGGGTGGGGAGTAGGTTCCAGCAGTATATGCAGTCAGCATTGTCGCGATGCACGAGAGCGCGAGGAAGATGTTTTTGCGTGCTCGGGGCAACGTGAAGGGTGAAGCGTAAGGTCGAAGATCTGGGCATGGTGGAAGATTTTGTGTAAGATTTGAGTCTGATGAAGGTGGTGATGGTAGGGGAGTGTCGAGTGTTAGATATAGATAGGATATAGGGTCTTCACTACCAAGATTCGGTTGTGCTGATGAAGACGGGAGGGTGCTGGGCCCAATCTCGAGATCGCCCTGGTCCTGAACGGAAGCACCCGCAGTCTGGACCGTATCAGACTCGATCATATCGATAGTTCGTGATGTTCAATATCCAGAAATCGGCAAATTATACAGCAGCGATAGTCCAACGACACCCGAATCTTTCACCAGACACACAGCGGTGAGAGGGAGAAGAGCAGAATGAATGGGAGAAAAGGGCGGATTATGATTACAATAAGAACAGGACAGGAACAACGACCGTGTTGTATCCGGAGCGTAAACCCGGGATTATCAAGGGCTGGGTGAGGGTCAAAAGGCGGGATACCAACGGGAATAATGGTGTCTTGGCGCTGTATCCGCCTGCTAGGCCCACGTTTGAGGTGTGACTCGGACACTGGGAAACGCTAACGGGGAATACATTCTCTCCGATGGGTCATGGAGGAGATGTTTGTGCGGCACGGTCAGGTTAGAGACAGGGACGTCAGCGGGAGGCCAGTGATATCTTGTGTCGATCAGTAACCGTGTGTAAGACATAGACACCAACTGAAGAGACACAAAACTCTCACCGTTGTTACAGCGTCAGTTGAAACGAAAAGAGGATGTTGGGAAGATCAGGTTTCCTCTCTCTCTCCGCTCCTACGTATACGACCTTTCGCAAATAACCCATCCGGGGACAATGCCGTAGTCATCCATCATAACCCGGCACCAAGGCATCGGGAACAAGACGGACGTGAACAAAGCCAAACGCTAAACCCCTAGACCAAGCCTCTTTCGCACGCCAAGTTTCCCCCGTCACCAAACGACCTGCTCGATTTCGAGATGCCGCTTCGGCAGCCACTTCTTTAGGAAAGCCACGCTCGGATGATAACAGCCGAGAGGATATCCAATTGGACCGTGTACCCGAGGAACAAACAGTCTCGACCTTTTGAGGGGGTTCGATCGGTAATAAAACAGAGATGGGGTTTAACTCCTGCTATTACCGGATATCTCGTTTGCAGATCTGAGATTCCCACCCCGCACGCACACAATTTGTGAAATCTGGGCATACGTGTACGTTTAGTGGACGGGAAAAAGATTCTGCGCTGCCATTTATGCGTGGACGGTACCGAGGATCTGTAACTGATACCGTAGTATCTTTTGTGACGAGTGCTGCAACCGAATTCAGACCCAAGAGGAGATATGATGTAAGGGCACGTGAATGCTCATGTGACTGGATACTCCGCTATTGCAGCCATTACTCATTAGTCTCATGTTTAGATTGCTTAAATGATTCGAACGATGTGAAGCCACAAATGGGATCTTCGGGGACGAATGAGAGACGGATCCGAAAATAAGTGAGGATGCGATCCATTACCCGAAACACGAGATCGAAGAAGCTTGTTTCTCTTCTACCTCTTTGGGTTATCATCCCGAGATCTAGAATTCTATTACACCCTGGTCAGCCTTATCTCTAATTATCTCCTAGTCAAGATCATCAACACTCGTCTGTTCGTTCCCCTTCTCATCAATCTTCGGTCCCAATTGCTCCGTCGCCTCTTTCAGTGCCCCGTCCCCATCAAACTCCTCATCACCCTCAGTAACCTTCTCAGGTCCTTTGAAAGAATCCTGTGCCCCGTCCTTCAACGACCCATCCTCATTTACATAATCCTTGTGGTACAGCGAGAACAGAATCACGAGGTACGGCTCCCCGGTTTCCTTGTTGCGCAAGACATATCTGAGTTGATGTGAGCGTTTCGGGCCGGGCCTGTAACGAGTGTAAACGGAAAGGCATGGAATGAGTGTGACAAAATGTCCCGGTGCTGTGGAAAAGTAGGGTGTCGGCTTACCTGAGACCTTGACCGTCCCAGTACTTCATAATGGGTAGCTGGAAGCCAGGTAGGTTCAACGCGAGGTCTGAAAAGTTGAGATACGGATTGAAGAAGTCGAAGCCGTATGTCTGGCCATACTCAAACACCCACTTCTCTTTGGCGTCAGCTCTGAGAGCCCACTTCATTCTCGCCTTGCTGGTAAGAGGAGCGCCGACTTCCTCACGAGCTTCGAGACCATCTTCATCGCCACCTTCTTCGAACCAAAGACCACCCTTCTCCTCATCGAATTCGCCTTTGCCCACATGTATAGTGTTGAAAGAACTCAACGCGGGACCATACAAGAAGGGCTTATCAGCATACGCATCGCCATCCAGACCAGGATCAATCCACCAGCGCACTATACTCATAGCCGTGTTGAAACCAGGCGGTAGACGATCTCGAATGGGATGATCAAAGTCATTGCCGAACTGAAGATCTGTGGCCTTGATTCCATCGCTCTCATCGATGGAGGGCTTCTTTGGTGTGAAGCGGAATGAGATGCTGTATTGATCCCTGTTGTAGGCGTGAGGCTCGGTTGAGAAGTATGGTGAAGTCGTTGGTGAGTTGCGAGGAAGGCCTTTGTAGTCGTTGACGCGAACGTTGAGCTCAATATCAGCGCGGTCGCTTTTGATGGTGATGGGCTTGGCAGTGTTGACTGGGACCTCGACCTGTTGAGATTGATCGTAATCAGGACCAGCTGTGATTCGGAGGACGTAATTCTCCGCCATTTTGTTTTGTCTATCGTTTATTTTCTATATCGCTTGTAAGTTTGATCACAGGTAATCGCTGGATCAAGAATGAAGGCGACTATGAATGACGTAACCAATTCCGTTAGTGAGACTGAGATCAAGCAAACCAGTAGATATTGGTCCTGTAACATGAAAAACCCAACTGCTGAACAATGGAAAGAGAATAACAATGCAAGTCTAGTTTTATTCTCGACTTTGATAGTGGCGTTGGTAATGGCCTTACAAGTATGACGTGAGGGCTTTTTCACCTCTCATGCTGCGTTTCGAGACTCCATTCATTGGGTCAACCACGCCAGCCTAAAAGCAGCTCCGCCATCGCATGGCATCGTTTTCTACGGAATCATCACAGCAAAATGACATGGGAATGAGGCTCAATTCTATATTGTGTCATTAATGGTCACCACAAGGTCAAGCCAGCTGGCACTCGTTGCTGTGCACAGCATATGTAGCCACTGGTAGAGAAACACGCTGTCAGTTCTCAGGTTAGACGATACGTTTTGAGATGGCATTGCATGATCGCAACAGATTCGTCAGCCTGGCTGTCTAATTTAAGCCTCATCAGTCGAATTATCGGCTTCTTATCGTCTGAGGTGTTGCCAGTTCCGTTTGGTAGGGAGAACTTGATGCCTTAGTTTCTGCCTCAGGCATATCAAGCGCTTCTGCCTGTTTTCTCACCCTCCCAGTCTCACTTCTCAGTCAACCCCGACGGGCCTTCCCCAATTTTGTGTCCATCAAGTCTCCTCAACACCAGACGTTAAGTCAAACATATCATCAACGCATCTCGATACCTCACTTTTCTATCATTTCCAGCAGCCTCGCCCATTTTCACATCATTTATTGTCTAATTATGTTTATTTTGATATGCGCAATGTTTCACTTATTCCTATTAAAAGCAGCAAATTGAATGGCATTCATCCTCAAAAGCAACATTCAACGGAAATTGCCTGCATATGATCATTTTCTAAGCACAATATACTAACACACTCTATATACACCTAACAAATTATTAATAGCTTCGCCTGTCTCAAAAACGTCGCTCAATTCACCATGCCAGCATAAACGCTAGATCTCAAACCTATACAGATGTTGCCAATCCTACCTCACTCTACCATCACGCATGCTTCATTTCTTGCGGAACGTATCGGAGCTCCGTTCCGGATGCTGTTTGGTCCTGTGCGATGTGCGCCAGCGCATTTATCACTACATTCATCAGCAAGAGAAGGAGGCCTCTTGACCATGTAAGTATGAACATACTCTGCACGTCCATCTTGGATCTTGTCGCCAAGTAGAACTCTTGGTTTATCCTGTCTTGCTCATGTTCGCCTGAGCGATGGCATGGACAAAACTCAAAGTCTGTCGACAGTGGAGGCAGGTCTGGCGTGGAGAGGCGAGTATCCCTGGGTGTCTCGGGGCGCCAGTCATCTGCGAGGACGACTCGCTCAGAGATGTGCCACTCTAGCTCCATGTGACTAGGTTCCACGGGTGCTGTGTAGCACCAGGACCCCGCGTAAGCAAAGCCTCCGTCAGGAGCGAGATGGGACGATTGTCGGCTATCTCGCCAGTTATCAATGGCCGCCTCAAGTGAGACACCATATGGCTCGAGCGGAGTCGCCTGATAGAGCTCATATTCTGGCTCCAGGCCAGGTGAGGACACCTGGGCTCTGGTTGAGCATTGATCTGAGTCTGGCAGCTGGAATGGGCCAGGTGTTCTGGGAATTTCATTCCGCAGCCAAGCATCCGCTTCCTTGATCCGCTCAACACGGCGAGGGATGTCAGCCAAGCGGCGAGATCTGGAGGCGGCACTACCAGCAGCGGGATCGTCTTGGGACCTGCGCTTCTTTGAATGGAGTTTCTTTTCAGTGAACCGGCTCTGGGACGACAGCAGGACACTGCTTTGTGTAAACTCTGGGGCCGAGGACGACAAGGGAGGAATGTGGGAGGAACGATGAGAAGTCATCCCATCTTTATTGAGGAAAGGGTTGATTGCCATGGCAAGCGGAAGGGGACGTTCACAAGTGTGATAGGATATATGGAGATCAAGTGAGAGGAGCAGCAATGTAGGACAGGTGTGGATGCAATGTTGTCCTACTTGGACTTAAGGGGTCTTTGAACGCTATCAAGTGATGCAGTGGAATGGAAAGACGATTGGGAAGTTTTTTTTGATGGGGTTTTGATGAGAAGAGTGAAGTGATACGAAAGGGGGAGAATGAGAGAAAATGGTCGAGGGGGGAGGAGGACTATATATGGGAGGCCCAGGGAACGGCACTCCTACTCCCCCCCGCATCGTCCAATCACATTGCATTATTCACAACCTCTCACAACCTCACTCCTAGCCTATCCTACCCCCCACGCTTAAGCACATGAACTATTATCGTCTTTCTACTCCTCGCACCTCATATACGTCGACTACGACAACGGATTTGCTCCTCCTGGATGCACGATCACCCATTGTGTCATATTAGATACCTGAAGATAATAAGGCTCGATGTTGTCGATGGCATCGATGACAAAGTCAGGGGCATATCCATCTTCGCTCCAGGGTCGAAGTAAGCGCTCTAGCACTCTTATTAAATTACTGCTATCGTATATTAAATTTAACCTATAGTGCAAAAGCCATCAAGTGTTATTCTAAATATTAGGCCTTGAGAATGACAATATCAGCCAGTATCGCGACTATATATCGGTTTAAGGAACTGAAGGTCACTTCATCGAAATCCATCAGCCTGATTTTGGAAACACCAGAACGAGGTTGGCAACTGACTACCGGAAGCTTTGTGTGTGACTCGACTCTTTACAGAGTCATTCGGGTCACCCGATGAGATTATGATGTTTTACTAAACTTGAAGTTGTTTATGTTTCCTCTTTCCTCTTCTTTCATTTGTATACCTAATAAGTAAGTCCGGTAAACCATTTCGGATTGTCAACCCCGTATCTATCTATCACAACGCTGGTCGTACAGACTTGGATGAATCCTAGTCACAGTGAGTACCAACGCACTTATGGTATATGCCCTTGGCGTGGGTGCGGTTGCATGTGCAACGGCGATTTGCTTCTGCAATCATCCGCATGTTTCGGGGTGTGTGCAGATGCTCGATGATATTGGCGAAGGATACTTATCTATGATGCTTCAATATGCGGATCACTTGAGCAAGCTACCTGCATACGTGGGTTGTGCATTATCGGCAAGGCTGAAGATGCTACGGCAGTAATTATCTATAGGAATTGAAGAGATGCATTCCCTCCTGGCTTCGTAAGCCTCGCAACGTTGCGTGTGGTATTTCATGTAACTCAGATTGTGCATATTTACAGCAGGATCCGAGATCCTGTATTTTTGGGAGAACGCGTAACTGAGTCCCCGAACTTGCGTGATACCAACTGGCCTAGTTCTCAGAAGTGGAAAAGAGCGGAGGGAGCGAGGCTGCGGATTTGATGGTTCGCATCGTCCGGTTGTGAAAGTGTGGTTGGATCAATTGGGTGCCTGACAGCTCCCCCCTGTCTCAGTACTTGCTGGGTACTTACAAACGTTGGCGGGGGAGTGAGATGAGGAGGTAGAGAACCAGTACCCATGCTCTGTGAAATCCGAAGCAAGTGGATACTCCTTAAGCTTAGCGTGTAACCCGGATATCTGTCGTGAGAACATGGGTAACAGTCACTCGAGCTCAGAAAGTTGGGGGACAACTCTAAGGGATACAACTGGATAATATCCCTTGTTTTTGCCTGCCTGCATATTTGGAATGTTGCCTGTGTTTCCTTCTTGAGACTTGTTATCTGGACACAGCATACCCGCATTGAGAGCTTGACAGAAGTAGATACGAATTCTGCGGCTAAGCTCTGTGGTGTCGTGTCGTGTCGTGTTGTCATACCACATGTGCTCCTAGGACAGGAAATCGACTGCTTGTATGCGACTCTCCCTGGCACCTGGCGGTACCAGTAATCACCCATCTCATCGCTGCGATAGACTCCACATAGGCTGCACATGTAGCACAAAGATCCACGGCCCTTGCATACATCCGAAAAACACAGTCCCCAGCCTGTTATCTTGAGACGTTGATGTGCGACGTTACAAGTGATACTCACGTTATTTGGAATTATTAATAGGGTGCACAACAGAACAGCCTTGATATAGAATGCCTGGATATAATTAGAAAGGAGAATTGACTTGATGAACGAGTTTGCTGTTTGGTATACGAATTGCCCTTTGTTCTGATGTCGATATGAAGTTGTTGTAGATCGTGGGGTCAAGTCTTGGTACGGGCCGCCGAAGCCTCCACTGACGATCCGCCCCACCATCAGTGGAGTAGACCGCTGCATGACACTGGCCTGGCCCCACTTGTGAGTCCTCAGTTCATTGACGCTCACACGAGCCACAGTTCAAGCCACAATCCTTCCGTGTTTGCGACCCTTGTACTGCTCCAGCCGATGCTCATCCTCCCACAATCGTCCCCAACAGAAGAATGTGTTCAACAGACACGTCACCGATCTTTTACTCTTTTCCAAACTCCAATCTACTCCCATGAGAACCCCCAACTTCTTGTTTCAAAACATATCGCCCGGTTTGGACCGGCCAGTGTCATATCACCATGATCGGCACGTCATTCGGTGAATGGGTCTTTATCCGTTTATCCATCGCCTTCTTTCGCTACACGCCTCTAATTTACATCTTTCTCATCTTATTCCTCCCTCTCATACAACCTGTATCTGTCGTCTTTCCATTTGTGTGTGTTCTGCTAGCAGCGTTGTTGGCGGAAGTGGTGTTCTATCTATTTATATATAGGCCATACCTCCAGCGGCTCAAACGGGATGCAGCCCATCCACCAGCACTATCGCGCCAAGACCGAAATGCCCTTTTTGAGCGATGTTTCGGAAATGTGCCGTCTTTGGAGATTTATCTGAGATGGTGGTTCCTTGATGCGGATCCCAAGGAGATTCGGAGGGAGAATGTGAGAGAGTTCATATTATGGGCTTTCTTCGAGAGGGGGGATGGTTCAGGGTTCGTGGATGATGAAGAGGCGGTCGAGGAGGAAGTTGAGCACTATCTGAGCCTTGTTGAACAACGACTCGGTCGAAAATTCGAGGAAGGACGGGGCCACGTCAAGAGTCTTCGTCTCACGATTGATGGTATCACGACAACGTATCGAAGTCTTGTTTGGTATATTATCGTCTTCTTCCTTGACCAGGCTACACACCTTGCCTTTCGCTGGCACGGATTCGACTTCCATCGCCGGCCTCGCTCATCTGCACTTCGTGTATTTCCCCCACGGCCCCAAGAGCTGTTTCCTGGACCCAAATCTCCGTCCACGCGACTGAGTTACTGGCACCGACCTCATACAGCACAAGACAAGCTTCCCGTCGTCTTCTTCCACGGTATCGGAATAGGATTATGGACATATGTTCGTTTTCTGGCAGGTCTTCACAAGACTGGTGACGGAAACGGAAGTGTTGGTATCATCGCCCTTGAGATATTACCCATCTCATTCCGCCTCACCCCAGCTATCCTCGACAAGGCCGAGTTCCTGGCTCATATGACATCCATCCTGGAACACCACTGCTGGCACAAATTTGCCCTGGTATCACACTCCTACGGCTCCGTTCTGACAACCCACATGCTCCACGAACCAAGCTTCCAGCATCGTGTGCCCTCGGTTGTTCTCATCGACCCTGTGACCATCATGCTACATCTTCCTGATGTAGCGTACAACTTTACTCGACGAAAGCCTAGGAGGGCAAATGAATGGCAACTGTGGTATTTCGCTAGTACCGACCCAGGAGTTGCGCTCTGTTTGGGCAGGCATTTCTTTTGGCGTGAGAATATCCTTTGGAAAGAAGATCTCTTGGGGACTCAAAGTGACGGTCATCAGGCAAGGCACGTTGCTGTTACACTGTCTGGCCGCGACCTCATAGTCGACACTACAGCAGTTGCAGAATATCTGGGCGTTGATCTTAGTTCCGGTCGTAATGGCATGGTAGCTGAATCGCACAATGGCGTTGAAGTAGTCATGTTTCCGAAACTGGACCATGCGCAGGTGTTTGACGACCGTGTGAGTAGAGAGTCGGTGATTCAGATGGTTAGATCGAGATGCGCAAGTTAGTGGATGGTATCTCAGGAATAGCCGGTGAAATAGATCGATAGAATGATGAAACTGCGTCCTCATATGCTTCAATTCTTTGTCTGGATCACATCGCCACCCCATTCTGTTAAGTCTGCGCGGATGGGAGTTGAGCCGCTTTGGATCATGAGCCATTGGACATCTTGGTCTGTGTCATTCTTGACCTGATGTTCGATCCAGGCGGGGACAAAGGCAAAGTCTCCGGGTGCAAGATCATGGTGTTTCAATTCAGAGTTGACAGCCTCATTCACGATAAGAACGCCATTTCCTGAGACGGCGTATATGATGGTGTCTAGAAACTCAGCATCAGCGTCTATCCACAGTAGATGGATTTAAAGGAGGTTACCTTGTTCACTGTTATGTCGAACTGTGGACTTGGAATGAGGTCGCGTTGTGAGAACTGATGTGTGAGTGATAAGGTTGAGACATAGATCTAAGACAAATTGACCTACCAGTTACGCACATGTTGTCGCATTTTCCAACAACAGCAGGGCGTTCAATAACAGGGCCCTCGACAGTAGGATGAGTTGGTTCCAGCTGTTTGGCGCGGGTGATGTTGGCAGAGGCGGGCATTATCATCGGAAGGATTTCCGAGATAAGCGGTAATAGCGAGCTCATCATCGGCGAGCTTGGATATGTTCACACAATATTCAAAAAGAGATACGCGGTAGTATCAAATGATAAGTCACAAAGAGATAAAGATGTATAGGAGAGCAAAGCGACGTGACGTGGGCGGCGAAAGACGAAGGTATTCCCAGCGGGAGATGACGTCGCTAGAATGATAATTGGCTAAGAGAACAAGTCTGCCAGTAACACAAGAGACTCTGAGGTCCAATGAATGAGATTTTGAATGATACACTATTGAGCGATGAGAGAGAAGCGCGTGACCTGATGATTTGGGGGTAGATTTGGTGTTTCGAACCTGGGGGGAGAGTGAGGACAGCGACAGTGCAGGCGTTAGGCCTCAAGCGGCCCAGCCACCGGAGCTAGTGGCGCAAGAGTCCTTAACGGGGATGGAGATTGATAATGCATGTTGATGGGCATGGGGGTTTGAACAAGTGTGACTGATCTTAGATATTGGAATAATATTTATTCTATTTACTATTCTTTCTTAAATTCTATTGTGACTTGCTTGCTGCTGTGTGAGTTGGTGAATGAATACTCCGCACGTCGGCGAGTGATTGATCATCTCCCCACTTCCCGTATGAATCTATCTATGGCAGGGCAATGTCGTCAACGAAATATCCCGATACAACAAAAGCCATTACACAAAAACGTACTCTCCCAACTCCTTCGTGGCCGAAAGTGTTAACTCGTATTTGTCTCTCTCATGACCTGATCAGAATCGAGTTGTTCCGTTCTAGAGTCGGCATCGCCTGCGGCTGAACTCCGCTTAGCTGCATTAACTCGACTTCCCCCATCATCATCACCGCTGAAGCTGCAAGTCCAGACCCTCTAGACCATCCACCCTCGACTCATCAGCTCGCCACCCCTGCTTTGGACCCGGATCTGATAAAACAAGGTATATCCAGCATTTTATCTGATTAAACTCATGAGATAGGAACAGCCATCTTTAACTTGACTTCTCAGAAGCCGCCACAACATGTCCTACAGTGAACCCCAGTCGCCACTGTCTGAGCCATCATCAGATCCATACCCGGGTCCTCCTCTTCTTCTAAATCTCCCTCCTGAACTCATTGACAACATTCTTTCTCATCTTTCACCCTACGACCTCTCCGCCATATCCGCTACATGTCGAGATCTGCATAAGCACGCTCTCTCAGATGTCCTCTGGTACCCTCTCGTTCAAGAAAACGTCCCAGGCGTCACTCTCACAAGTCCCCGGCCCTGCGACAGCTATCATGAGCTTTACGTCGCTCACGACCGTCTTTGGTTCCTCCCCAGGCAGAAAATCTGGTTCTGTGATAGAGATCTCACCGGAAGACTCATGATCGTTCGCTATGATCCTCGGCGGGGTTGCATCGAGGGTTATCAACTGCTCGCGAGCAGAGACCGGCAAATACAGCAAAGTTTCCTCGGACAAGGCGACGTTTTGATCAATGAATTTGATCCCAAAGTCAAACTTCATCTTGATAAGCCTGTGCTGCAGTTTCGCGTGGGAGAACTGGCGCCAGAGGATTTTCTGAGTCGACCTGGTGCCAATCGCTTCGCTGATGAGATGCCCGTGACTCTTGATGACAGAATCGATGCCCTGTTTAGCAATTTCATGTTAACATGCGAGCTCGGTCAAGAAGAAGCCCAGCAAAGCCTCAACTCGACTTTCCCATACGGCAATATCTGGCCACCGCCTCATATCCCTTCAGACCACCACGTCTCGGGTAGCAGCACGCAAGTAACACCAGAGGGCATCTTCGTGAAAACACCATCATCCCGGCCTCAGCGCCGCGAAGAAGTATCAGAGCGGTTTTTCCGTATCCGCCAATGGATGGAAATGGCGGGCGGTTTATCCCGAATCGGTATGGCAGCTGGTTTGGGTGGGATATACAATATGCTAAGATTATCACGCACCGCAGTCGACGGCGGAATACCCAACGTTCACGTCGGCGAGGAGCTCATCACGTACTCCACCCTCGATCCGAAGTTATACACGCCGACTGTGTTGAAGCCGTGGAGGGGAATTTGGGTTGGCGATTACAGTACCCATGGTTGCGAGTTCTTGCTTGTGCACCAACCTGACGATGAGACGAGCGCGACGGATGAAGAACTCGGTCTTGTAAGACGAGATTCCGAGAGTGATGAAGCGTGGGAAGTGAGACGGACTGAAGGGCGGACGTTTCAGGGACGGCTGGAGGCTATTAAGTTGACTGGTGATCCCAACGTTCCGCGGGGTGAAATCACATTTGTAGCTGATGACATTGGGCCTGATGGAGTCGTAGATGGTCCCCCGGTCGATACTTGCTTCCAGGGGATGAGAGCTGTTCACAGCAAAGGACATATTGCAAATACAGGATTCGCCTCAGGTAAGAATTCATAAATGAGTCCCTTGTCTCACTTGGTTCAGGCCTCGAAGTGAACTTGAACTGACGAAAGCAGACCGGTACATTGAGAGCCAGCTTATCTTCGTCAGTCACGATCGGCTTGCGCAGCACTGGGTCGGGTTTGGACACATAAACTACTTTCAGAGGGTGGACATTGATGAATTTCTCAAGGTGTAATGTTCTCCGGAGAATGGAAATGAGACGATTCTCATTGCAGTCAATTTCAATGCTTGTGGCAGAAACTCTGGCTTTAATACACTGATACATGGCTAAAATATTCTTGAACTGCGGAATAATGGTGTGAAAAGAGTAAGTTGCATTCAGGGATTGTGTAGATATCGAGTCATGCATACTCTGCATTTGCCAACAAACCTACCTTCCTTTCTTATGTATTTGCACTATCGCTAAATCTTGAGTAATATAGACATCAAATTTCATTCACTTCATAATAATATTCTAGACCATTCAGGTATACTGTCAACTTTTCAATTCCAAGTTGCCTACCCTAAGGTGAGCACTTGGAAAAATTAAAGATGGAGCCAAACTTTGATGCCATGTATTTCTAAGGGTATCAAGGAATATTCCAGTACGCGAAAAACCATCGGATTCGATTCTCAGATCGTACGTTCGTCATCATGATTTGCATAGATCATTGGCGTCTTGCATCGCCCTCGCCCAGAAAGTCCTCTCAGGCTGTTCCCTGTCCTGCAAGGGTTCATGTGGGCTCGAAGCCCGACGCCGTGGACGCATGGCTCACTTCGAAGAGCTGTTGTTGTTTAATTTTCGTTCTCATGTCCTTGATTACTTGGACTTGTTCTTCTGAGCCTGAGCCTGCTCATAGATCCAGTCATTCAGACCAGCACGGTTCCTATTCTTATTAGCTTCAATCTCCATCATCCCAGCACATTGGAAACTTACCGTGCAATCTCAAGAGCGTAAAACTGCATACGAGGCACGAAAATCGTGGTATCCTCCTCATACTCAACGTCGGGTCTATCGCGCACCATGGTACCAAAGTTATAATCGTCGACCTTCTTCTCATACGCCATCATGAACTTTCGCCAGCGCTCCTTGCCGGCCTTGCTCTTCATCTCGTCCTCGTCGACCTTGGCGGCGGGGTCGAACTCGGGGAAGTCGGTCTTGAGGTGCTCCATGATCTCGTCGTCGATCTTTGTCAGGCGGAGGGATGAGCCCTTGACGCGCTCGAGGATGGACCAGTAGGTCTGCATGTGCTGGACGACCTTGACGGCGAATTGCTTCTCGATCTGGGAAGGTTGTTAGTTTCTGAATGGAGGGTTGTTTCAGATCGTTCGCGGGGTAGGGTGCGTACGTCTTCGTTGTTCTGGGCGTTCTCGGCGTCGAAGTTCTTGGGCACGGGGGCGCCGGCCATGTTGTCGAGGGGATCCATGGTGAAGTGTGGGTTTGTTCGTCAGGATTTGCTCGGTGGTTGTGTATGGGTTTGAAGTTGAAGGTAAAGTTGGGCAAAAACTTGAACGTGGGGCAATGATGATGGAGGGGCAGCCACAAAAAGAAACGAAGCATGATATCAGCGCATAGTGTTTGCGCTTGTTAGCACTGTTTGTCTGCACGGTGCATCTGGTGCCTGCTGGAACACGGTAGACATATCTCGTGATGACTACAATCTACCAAACATGTTGTGGTTTCTATCAACAACTTTGTCTTCTATTTGATGCTTTGAGTGATATGACTCATGCGGTGTTGTTGCTTGCTGATGCCACTGTGGCGATTGTCTAGCCCTACAGGTCACAGTGAAGGCTCCGACGCAAAACACTTACACCCAATTCATTCACCACCAAGAAAGGCATCCCCAAAGGCATCAAATTTGATACGTAATGCAAGAAAACGTGGTGTTTCGGGTTGTCATAATTAATCTCTGATGATTTGTCCTGATATCACCGTCTCTTTGCTTCAGCCCTCTGTTGTCGAATCGCAGTGCTACTAATCTTTGTCGCAAAATCATTTGTCTTACTCACTTCACCATCACCAACCTCGTCAGCGTCTAGAACATCGATCTCAAACACTTCGAGCGGCTTCCATCCTTTCTCAACCCTACGATCATTGATTGCTTTGCCTCCACTGCGAGTCTCTGCAGAAACAACAATTGCGTCGGCATCCTCCTCGTGAATTGGTGGACCAAACGGATCGCGAAGTATGATACATCGCACCTTGACTCTTCCGTCGCGGAGAGTGGCAATTGATTCGTCAGTTGTACGCTCTATTGGTGGTGATGTAGATGTTGTGTCGTAGTCGAGAAGCGTGGAGAGGAATGAGAGAACAGTCTGAGAGCGCTCATCCCATGATTGAAGCTCTTCAGCGTATTTCTTCTTGACGAGGAGCTCGTCGCTCGATATGCCCACAACGAGAGTGCATTTCTTGTCAGAGTCTTTTGGCGGTATGTTGAGAAGAAGCACACTTGCGTGAAGCAACAACTTGTGACCTGGGTGAAGATGATCAAACGTGCCGCCTAGACAAACCGTGTTAAAGCCCTTCTGCTCTTCCTTTGGCGACAAACTCGATTCCGCCGTCAAGCTGATTCCACCTTCGATAGCCACGAGTTGGCTCTGCGTAAACGTTTGCTTCTTCTCTGCAAGTTTGAGAAAAGAAGAGAGCAACTCGTAACCCTCTTCACAACTTGGATGGTAAACCGCTTCCCATTGTCGAACCTTTGTTGCAAACGTAGCTAAGTCCAACACAGCTGTACAATTCGCTTCAAACCCTCCATCAAAATCTGGTTCGTAGCGTCTTCCCTTCTCATGGTCGATCAGAACAATGCGCACATCTACACTCCCCTTTCCAGCACCGACGTCAACGGGAATGTTCTCCTTGGCGCAGATGACGGATGTAAGAGTGTAGAGGCCAGCAAGGAGGTACTGGGCATTTGTCCAGGCGATCCTCTTTGAGTTGGGAGATGAGCCGCTGAGAAGAGGCAGTGCGAGGCCAACTATGAGAGTTTGGGGAGTTGGTGACTGTTTGAGTTTGGTGAGGACGGATGTTAATGGTGAGCGATAGGCAGCTGAGAGTGTTGATGCGGAGGGAGGGCGGGGAGGAGACGGTAGGAGAAGAAGTGATGGGGCCATGGTAAGTTTCACTTCAGACAGTTGTATTTGGCTCAATGATTCTATCCGTGCAACGCGAAAATTTGGCGAAAACAAGTGAACGATCCGAGGTTTGAAAGGCCCAAGACAAGAATGTCGTGATGTTGATGTTGGTGTCAGAGGCCGAGGTACTTTACCCCGCTAACGTCATTGTGTTTACTTGCATGTACAGACCCGCTTCATGAATGAGCATGTAAAGGACAAACCACTTGTTTTGCTTTGTATTTGTAGATATATCAGCAGAGTTTCCTAGCAATAGTTTGTTACTAAATATGTGACTGGACCAATTCAAGTGAAAACTCAACCAGCTTGCACGTGGCGCACAATTGACTTTGCCTGATTGCTAGCAAGAACGAGCCCAACTGTATTTGCAAGAAGTGTATAACTTGTGGGTTTGGCAACAATTGAAAGGAAACACATCCAACTGCTGAAATACAGATGACTGTTTCTTTGCTACCTCTCACTTTCATGCATCAGTTTATTATGTTAGCCAGGAACAAGTATAAGAAGCCTAGTTCTCCCCCTTCTCAATCGACCACTCCAACTTGCATCTTTACATTCTGGTCATATTTGCTTCTGCAACGCCTTTGGAGACCTAGACTCACATATGGACCTGGTATCTCCCAACCAGATCATTGTTGACTCAGGGGAAACACAAAAGCTCAGATTCGAGCATGCTGCAGTCCAGTATGTTGTCTTTTGTTCCAAGTTGGCTTCCAAGTCAAGTCCAGCTTCTATAGTGTTCAGCCCAATACACTTACATGAGGAATTTGTAAGTTGATGTCTTTCAAGTACTAACATTGGTACTTATGGCAAGGCCTTTACATCATGGCTGACGAAACAGCTTGACAAGAAGCAACAAGCAGCTAGAAGGCATCATAAGATAACCCGGTAAGATCTTCTAACACTAAAAGGTAAGAAACAAACCCTCCCAGCGCACTTAAATAGATAACCCCTTTTATATACATGAATCTGTCGACAGTACTACATGACTCTAAAGAATACATAATGCTTCAGAATTTGGCTAACTTGCAATATTAGAGAGCGCAGTAAATACTACTGAGACTAGATTCTGCCGTCTATGTCCCTGGCTGATCGAAATTTACCAGTCGAAATACCTATCTGCCTTGTCGTCTGCCTGGGATCATCTTGGTCTTCGAGATATTTATTACAGAAACACATTACAGAAAATAAACATTAAATTGATTGACACTGGGAGACAAAACAGAGTTATATGTTAGTTCAAAAGAACTGTTGAAACTTATATGGGACACAGCGTTGGTGCTTGTCGAGAATAGGCTGACAGTGCTAATGACTGTCAGAAGTGGCAGACTCAACAACAATGATTCAACATGCTCTATTGACATACCAGTGGAGTTACAGAGAAGGATCCGGAATATATAAATCCAAAGAGTTCCAACATGAGCTTGCCCTTTACAACCAACTCGCCAACTTCACAAATCGCGCAGTACAGGGGATCGCCGTCATGGACGCGATACCAGTCGAACAAATGAATATTGCGATGCTGATTCGCCTTATTCAGATGGTAAATATTTATTGAGTTTGGTAAAAGTTCATTGCTGATTAATTTTCTAGATGCTATATCTATTACAAGACCAAAATGCTGAGATCCAAGGCCTGAGACGGCAGACTCAAGGTCTCGCCACGCTAGTCAAGCAAGGCATCCCTGATAGCTGACTTTATCTACTGGAATTCTAACGATTAGTTTTCAAGTCAGATAAGGTTGGAGCTGTCCCAGCTCCGAGCTGGGATCGTTCCCGGCTTGGATGCTGGGAGCGAGGCTGTGGAGGAGGGGCCCAAGACCCCTGACACACTCCTCCACAGCCTCGAGGTCACGTACCAGCTCCCAAGAGACGAAGAGACCCCGGACAACCAGCAACAGTAGATAAACTACCTTAAATTTTCAACAAATGCAAACCTTTGCGGACACAACAAGCCTTCGAATGCGGAAACACGCTGTGATAGAAATAACGACACAACATCCTGAAGGTTAACGTGATCAATATAATCAACTAACTCTCATCATTTAGCAGAGATGGTTCCTTTGTCATCTTAATGACCCAAGGGAGCTACTGCAAAGAGAATGTTAAGGATTTGGAAGAGTATGTACCATGACTACCAAGGAATATTGGTGACAACCGGTTCTGTATGCGTGAGTAAACCAACTAGAGTAACATATTTACTGGCTGCGAGCAAAAGTCAAGTATGGATATCTCGACCAAGAAAGATTCTCCAGTGCTGACAGCTGATAACCTAACGTTAGGTACGACAGGAGATCTCAAACTACCAAGAAGCAAGCGTAACAGACTTGTACGCTGGGAGCAAGGGAGGGGCCCGAGACCCCTGACACAAACTCCTTCATAGCCTCGACGTCAACTATCAGCTCCTCAATGACGAGGAAGGGACCGAGGAACAGACCCAATAGAATGAAACTATACAACACAGATCTTCCAGAACCGAAATCGCCCCATGAGAGAGACCACAAACGGTAGCATTTGGACAGTTTAACGTGATCATATAAATATTACGCTACCTCTCGCTGTTTCTCAGCAAAATCACTACAGCTAGAATTCAAAACAACGCAAAGATAATTGAAATCGGTTTGGGAGATGAAGGAGCTTGTCGACGGAAGTCAAGGTGGCCCCTTTGCGCCTTGTTACAGGTGAGTATATCCGCTCCGCTTCGAGCACCCCGCGTACTAATGCCCATGGTAGCTTTCATAACGACGACGCCTTTATCACAGCTATTAACCAAAGTGTTGTCCAGGACAACCTTTGGATGCACCGAGAATATACATCTATGCTATATGATGGACAAATCAGCAAATAACAACTGCAAACACACAAGAACGAGTCTTGATGTCGTGACAAGCTATAGTCAAAACATCCCGACCATTTCGCAACCTATTACAAGCGACAGCACTTCGATGCTTCAGCGTTACAATTATATATAGTCCACTAGATCTCATCATTCAACGAAAACAGCCACCAGGAAGAGACCAAGGCGACTCTCAAGCCCTGCCATGCGACAGACCAAGCTTTCGCTAGCTAAGTTCGATGAGCTCTGCGTACACCGGGACAAGGCAGGTAACCCGGTCAATCCATAAAAGTAAGACTTGGTAGATCCTGAACCGAACCTACAGCGCTGGTCTGCTTGTCTTTATACTATGTATATAGAGAGGCGGCGTCATATAGAAATCATCCGCAAAACTCGTACATAAGGTCAACGCACCTTAGCTCAAAGAATTTCATCGACTTGATGGACCAGCCTCGCACGGCGATCCTCAACAAGGCTGACAGGCATTTCTTCAATGATGTCAGTTACGGCAGGCAGCCCAAATTCCGCTTCCAGCAGCAGGATGATAAATGGGTGAAGTTCAACTGGAAAGGGAAGACAGATGAAGATATCGGCAAGCTACTCATCCCGGCTTATCCCTTCGAAGTTGTGAAGCTACCTAGTGAGATACTCTAAGCGCTTAGAGTTAACTCACAAGTAGATCCGATGGGTGTTTGATGGTTAAGGCCACTAACATACTAGTCATGGCAGAAATTCCAGACAATATTGGAGAAAATGAAAGACGGAGATACTGAGCCAGGCGTTTTCCCCGTCCTCGATGCGATGGAGGACGCGTTCAAAGAGGTCGTCGTTGACCTCAAGGAGACATATCAGCTCAACAATGAATAGAGTTCAAACGGACATAGATGGACAACCCCTGCACTGATCCGACGGAGGAAGCAGAATGATAGCGCCGCAGAGAAGGCAAGCTAGAACCCAAGTAACCCACCACGCCGCATTCGCAAAGGTACCCGACTGCGGGCCCATGTTGAGCATGACGGAATCATCGACCATCCGGACCAAATCCGCAATTCAACACCAGAGTCTGACTTCTCCAGAAGCAGTAGAGCTCAAGAATGAGCCTCACCACGGCTGGGTAGAGACAAAGGAGCCCGAAGAGTAGGATGAGCCATGGGAGACAGAGCTCTCCACTCACCGGGCCTGGCAGCTTTGGGATCAAGGGTCATAACAGTGACAACGAAGATGACAGCCAAGTTCCTTGAATAATGGGTCAGGTACACCAGACGTCACCTATCCGAGCAAGTAAAGAGAATCGAGAATGAAAGACGAGTTTCAGCTGGCCCAGCACCTTCACAAGTATAATGTTGGCCTAGACATGCAGGGTCTCGAGGCACAAGATCATCATGAAACTTCAGAAGAGAAAACATAAACTAGGAATCTTCATTCAACGAAGATAGAAAAGCTGCACAGGACGTGAGTTCGTTAGCCTCTCGTCCCATGGACACCCGATAGCCTTATCATCTATCCCGCGAGTCTTGCCTTCAAGAGCCTCTCACCGTTTAACATATGGCTTCTGAAAATCCCGGGCTGTTTATACATTATCGATAGCAAATCAATCCTCAACCCGCTGTGAAACTCCCGGCCGGTTGCAACAAGCTCACTCGGCTCGCGATCACCTTCTCCAGCCGCAAACAATCAGCCAGCAAATGCATTCTATAAGATAAAATCTTGATATATACTCACAGCATCACATTCGACTCTCAGTAAACTTGGTGTCGACCACATTAGCCACTTAATAGAGAACCGGGCAGATGGTGGCCTAGCCTATATATAGGACCTGTATCAGAAAGATCTGGATCTAACCCCTCTCAACGAATGTGGTCCCATGCTGAAATGGCTGTTAGCCGAGTCCCCAGTGCTTGCAAGAGGACTTAAGCTACTGCATAAGAAGATCAAGGTCCGAAAAGAAAAGGTGTTAGTCGTGGCAGATACACCTTAGCTCCATACCTAAGTGCTAAGAATGATAATTTAATCCTAGCCAGGAGTAACCACGACTTATCGGTTCCTCCTGCCCCAGATCAAATTCTCATGACAATTGTTGTATGTTAGCTCTAAAAGAAGGAATCTTTTCGACTTTACTCAACTATACAACCCACAAGAGTCATATACCCAACCGGAAGCTTATGTACTCACCGGGAGCGCGAAACTCTTTCCAATTGTTCATTTTGGCCGGCAAGACAGCCCAGGCGCTTGACGCCAAAATGATCTAGGGACTTTGTGAGAGACTTTCTCTTAATGAGTTCGGCGAAACAAATTCTTCAGGGAAGTTTGTTCACCCTGGTATCCCTGCCAGTCAACGAGAGGATCATTCTGGATCATGAGCTCAAGATCGAATCGAGGAGGACAACGACCTAAACCTCGCAGAAGGAGAATATTCTTTCCAGATGGAGCCACACTATCCTATGCACCTTCTCTTATGATCTCCGGTACTGGCAGACCAAGTTTACGATGAATCCAAGTCAGGATACCCTAGTGGTATTCTGGATGGTGATTCCTAAGCCAAACCCAGACAATCCATGGATTAAGTGCATGAAGGTGGCCAACTACGACGTTAGCGACGATGCCTTACCTATTCGTCGCCTAATTCCATATAACCATTGCCTCAAAACGCCTGGTTTGAGAATTGTAAACAATTCTCCTGGTGGGGGACGCCAGGATTGGGGTCTTCGGCTTCCAACGATCTAATATGTCAAGTTACCCATGTTGCAGAACCTCAGCCTTATCCCCCAAGCCTTTAACAAACCTCTTGGTACACCTACCGCGGATCTCACGTGCTCGGCCTTTATATAACGAGCCCAGCTTCATCTGGCAGCTGCCCCCCCTTTTCAACCAAATCGTTTCGGGCATATGCCTGTTCTGGAGGACATCAACGCTTGTCGGTGTTCTCAAGCTTCTCAATATTAACCAGATTATATGTTTAACCAACCTTTTGGAGGAAGCATTACCGTATGTTCGAGCTATGCAGAAATACCGGGCACTCGATCCCAGCAAATCTTCATCTGAAGGAGTCGACTCACTGAAACGAATAACTCCTCAGAATACTCAGGAGTCTCTCACCGAGGATCCCCATGACCAACATCTGAGGTTGTGGACTGCTCACCCTCTTGAGCTGGGGGGCTGTCGATTCCTCGAGGTAGAAGCTGGTAGAAATACACAGGCTCTCATTGTCGCTGTCGAACCATCTTGAGGACCAGTATTTTGCTTCAATCAGCGATACTGGTGTTGGGACATATATAAACATCATCTAAGCTACCAGCTGTATTGGCTAACTCAATATCGATATGCAAGCGCAATTTATCACCAGATACCAATGTGCCAGCCATCGACGCTCGTCTTGGTCGAGATTCCGACTATGTACCTTGTGCAAATGTCTCTGAGCGTCCGCCAGCATGTCGACATAGCTCATATATGCTAGCTTTCTCCATTGTCAAGCACCGCAGGGTCGAGGCAAACGACGAAATGCAGCACATACGACAGCTGCCAGGTTTCGTCGTTAGGCGATATGCAATATCCAAAGAAGATAGAAACAAGTGCAGCGATAAGGTATCCAGAATGAATCCCAAAGCAGTACAATGGGGGGTTCTTGGAATGCAACTAAGGGGGACGGGATGCGCCCTCAAGCCCATCCCAGGGGTCCTGAGAGAAATCAAGACAGATGTCACACAACCATATAATTCATCAAAGATCCTAATTTAGGACGCTTGTGATAGAACAGAGACTTGACATCGACGAGACCGCCGATGAAGGTCGCACTTACTCTACGTGTACTAGAAATTGTTCGACACAGTATATTATATACACTCAACAATTCCCTCTTGCTTTCCGATGACAGCAGAGGAGAACGAGGGCCAGATATCATCGAAAATGGCCACATTTATATAAGAAGATGTTGCTGCCCGAGGCGAGAACTTAATGCGGAAACCTCGACACATTCCTTTGCATGCTGGAGGGGATCGCAGTTTGGCTTTGGAGCTCCAGCATACAAGACAAGTGTGCGCTTGAATTGGGGGTAGATTAACATTGCTGCCAGCCTCTTTTCTGGAGCTCTCAGTGTCACAGGACCGAACGATAATCAGATGATGTGGTGTGTCTCGCGAAGCAGCTCATTGTTTCTGCTTAGGGAACTGCACGTATTACGCCTGTCTAATGCAAGGTGTAAGCGGGATGCGTCAGGCTGGCGAGATACCCCCGTATCTCTGCCCAGTCTGCTACCTCTCTGTTTCACTAATATACTGTTAAGCATCCTGTCATACCAATGCCCCCAAGACCCAGAACCGAAAGGAGAGTTTATGGTATACTTCGTATGGTCCATGGGGTTCTTTTGAACAAGTTTATGCTTCATTGGCGACACTGTATAAAAGAGACTCTGAGCCGCACTTGACTCGAGTGATATAGCATATCGACGTGTTAGAAGAAGCCAAAGATTGGTTTGGCAAAGAAATTCTCAACCGACCAAAACCCGACGGGATCATCATGAAGTGAGCAGCCTTTGGCCTGTTGTTAAACACCTTCACTGATGATCTAGATGATGACGTGGGTGGGGATGAAGGTCAAGTCTAGGTGCACCTCTTTGGACTCCCTACCAACAATCGGTCAGAATACATGCGAGATGGCGGCCTTTGAGGTGCTTGTAAGCTATAATCTCGCCAGTCGAAACACCGACGAGGCACATAGGTATATAGTTTTTCCTCGGCGAGATGTATTCTGCATCCGCATAACAGAGTGGAAATCCTTGCGACAGCACTTCAGGGTGTAAGCACATCGTCGGTGGTAAGGACACCCTCAGAGGGGATCTCGCTGCGCATCATGACTCTGCGCTGAAGCAAGGCACCGCTAAGCCCAAGTTCATAGGTCCCTCTAACCATCAAGTGCTGATGCCAATCAGCACTATGTCCAGTGAACCACCCAGCTACCCTTCTCACCACCATCATCAACATGCAATAGTCAGCAAGTTTCTAATTGCAGCAAAAAGACAAAAAAGCAAATACATACAACAGCGGGGATTCGCTGGTCGTCACCGACCCAACTACTAATCCGCCGGTTAGTGGCTTGACTATGGGAGAGCAGACGGGATCCCGTATTTTCCACTACCTATGGTCGTATGTACTGACATCTCTGTAGGTTCAGATTATATCGCTGCCCTAGTATTGACTCGTCGAGCTTACCGTGCAGAACAATTGTATGCAATTCCTACCAAACCACCCTCGAGCTCCAACATCGAATCGGCTTCAGGTTGACTGTATACACAGCAGTCTTTCCTCCTTATTATATAGACTACAGCGTCACAGTTCCGTTCACCTATCTGTCCCACTTCAGCAATGGCGATCAATTCATTCTCAATGTGCTCGAGCGGAAGCCTCTGACAAGTGCGCTCCCACACCTGGAAGAGTTTATCTCAGTGATGCACGAAGCGTAGAATCTATAGTTACGCAGCAACAATGTTCCAGCTTATGCGACACTTTCCGGAGTGATTCGCCACGTTCAGTACCAACCCTGACAAGCCCGAAGAATACATCTGGGGGTACCACAAGATCCTTCAAGTCGCAAGCACAAAGCGACCCGGAGTGGACTTCGGGGAGAGCACAGGGAAGAGCCGATTCAGACCGGTCGTTGCTGCTACGGGCTTGATACCCTGACTACATATCTACACAGGATGCGAAATATGTCCACTGGAGAAATGCCTATCTGGTGTCATGGGTCTCTATTACAAAGTTCTATATATAAACTGCGTCAATTCCAGTGGACATGAACTCCGGAAGACTAAACCGACGGAGATGACATGGGCAATATGGATTGTAATGGGAACACACTATACGGAGCTCTATATACCAGCTGCCAAGCCGCCTCGAAATCACCACTCACTGTCGACGATGACCAACATGATGCCTGAAGTTCTGGTCCAGCTTCTGCAGAGAGGAACAAGTGATCAAGATAAAGTCCATAGAATCTGTGGCATGATCCAGTTTCTAAGCAGCCAGGGTCTTTCTACCCCTCTTCGCTTGAATCCTGAACGAGCCCAATCTTCTAACGACTCAAAGGTAGACTATCTGCTCGACTGAGTCAAGAGATTGGAAGAGGAGATTACGCTTTTCACCCAAGAGAATACAGCCTGTAAGATAGAAAGAATAGCCTATTCAGCGGAGAACTCTAAGAGACTGTCGTGAGGTTAGGCATCACGGCCCATACTTCTTTTCCTAGGTAATCAGACGGACCTTACTTTCAGTGATCTGGAGCTCCGACTCCCTCAACGCCTTCTTCAGTTGAGATTACGACCCAATCTATGAAACAGATCCTACTTCTTTCCTTTTCTACCCAGTAGTCTTGCTGCATCAGCGAATTCAGCATGGCGACCAATCCGACACCGGGCTCCTCTTAGGGCACCACAGAGACCATGAGAGCTGTCGATATCCTGTATAACATGCACGACCAGGATGATGACCAGTCTCAGCAACTGAACTAGAGTGCTACTACAGTTTCTGGAGAGCAGCCCTTGGATCAAGGATAAGCCGCTTTCCTAGTTCTATATATATCTGATCTAAAGATATAGAGTGATTCATCTTTACTCTACTTCACCCTATTTTACTCTAATTTATTGAAACTTTGGATGAACTCCTTCCCTATGAGAAGATGGTGATTTATACGAAGAGAACAATCCCGACAGTTAGGACGATGATCTCAATAAGTGGCTCGAATTCGACATCTTCAAGATGATCGAGGCCACCCTATCTTACCTAGTCATCATTATAGGAATCTAGTATCTTTTATATGGTCCTCAATTATTCGACAACTGACAACATTCTCCGGGCATATTCAGTCATCATGAGACCATTCATGCAAGTCGATCAACTTCAACCTCTACGAAAGCTCTTTTCATTTTCTGGCGAGTTGCAAAAGCAATAAAACGACCAGATGACTGGGAAAACAAATAGACAACCTTGAACTCCAAGTATAACCTCAGAGCGGTACTCCAGCACTCTATCGACAATCTGGTGATATCTCAGATGATAATGCTCGGCCAAATCGAGCGCTACATCGATCGCAACAAACCGTGCTGATCGGACACGAGCTAGCAGATGCCCGTAAGGATGATAAAGAGCGGCGAACCAGTTTCCCGGCAAGCAGGACAATTTGAATTGCAATACTCAAAATATATACAAACTTGCATGTTTACACAGGACTTTCCAGAAGCGCTTCCTATAGGTATAGAAAATGTTGAGAAACCGGTTGTTACATCGCCTGATAAAGTAAGCTCGCCGGACCTTTTCCATTTTGACGTAGCTAACCCTTCAGATCACATTGAGGATTTACAGAGCCTTCGCAACTATCATATAAATGTACCGCCAGATGAAAGAAACAAGATAGAGTTGCAGTAAATTCAGCAACCATGTTCCATCACCGACCCAGAGTGGCTCACAAACACCCCCAATTCTCCTTACAGCAATAAAGTAGCCACCTCTTCTAACAACGCGAACAGTTCTAGCCAGGTTGATAAGGGCCACGCTACTGTGGCTCAGGAAGATGGGTACGTAGACGCCGAATCCCTACTATATCTCAAAGGCCGTCCCAATACCAGCGCCAGGGACAAATTGAAGCACAAGAGCCGACGAGCCCGAAGAGAAGGTAAAGTTGGGTATAAACCATGGATATCAAACATCTGCTCCAAACCCGATCCGATAGAGGCCTGGCACATATTTAGGATGCGTATCAGAATGGTCCAGATCTGCCAACTCCTAGTGAACAGGGAGGGACCTTTCCTCAAGTGGCTTCTTGCAAAATCCCCAATCCTCGTGCTGGTACTTCAACTTGACCACGAAAGAGAACCTGATACAGATCTTCCTTGCAGCCAACCACACCACGCACAATTCAGAAGGATTGGGAAAGGGTTCTCTTGGTAGTGGACGCTCCCCTGCTATAAATATAACTATCTCATGAGAAAACCAAGATCAGAGTTGGGATGGTTCTATATATATTTCGAAGAGGCGGAGTAGTTCATCTTCACATAGGTGTCATATGAGGCTCAACTACCCCGTCTGTTCAAACCCAAACGGCGCGGGGAGATACCCTTACATTTAGCGCCCAGTTGCCCACAAGAACTCGACGAGCGACGTATCTCTTGACACAAGAACTACAAGGGGCTTACTACCATCTCACCAACCACGCCGCCAACGAAGAAAGATTCTTAAAACAAAGACTTGAGTGTTGGTTGGCGTTGTTATTCAACACATCACTGTGCTGTTTTGTCAAGCTCATAAGAAGAACCAGATTCTGCTCGGAAGAGCCAGAGACGAAAGCGGCGAGCCCATCGAGAGGTTCATGGAGAGAGACAAAATATACGCTAGGATCGTGCCGTCGATCGAGAACCTCCTCATCCTTTGGATCAACGCCGAGTGACTAGGTATTACAATCACCCTCAATTTCGCCAAATTCCAGAGTGCTGTTCAAGAGGATCAATGAAGCGAATGACATCCCGTTGAGAACAGCAGCCGACGAAGACGCCTTCGAAGAGAAAATGCACAAATATTGCTCAAGTTGTTGTTCTCCGTCACAGCAAGACACTCAAAACACTTATAGGGAGCCAGCCATCCCCTCAATTTCCTTATCCCACAAGACTTCACTCATATCAAGTTTACGAGAATCTACCAGTAAAGCTTTTTCTAAATCATCATCAAGTCTTTCTCTGTCAATACAAACTCGACTCCCCACCACAACGAATTTCACTGTTTTCTCTATTCTCGCCCTTCAAATCTAGGAGTGTCACCCAGAAGTAAGGGGTAAATCCTTGCAATGGTGGCTGCGGACGAATGTTTGACCCCACCCCTTGTTGCACTGCATGAGTCTGAAGATCTCAGGAAATGGAAAAGTAAATTTCGAATACCTTCTTTAAGAAACTCAAAGTGGAGCTATAGCAGATGGAAGCCCACAACGCGGCCTTGAATCACAGGCGATACATGGCGGACAACGCCAGCTATTGAAGTACCCCTTCTGCAACTCTTGTAAACGAGGACAATTTCGTGTTTATATCATGATATAATTACCTTGGATGTCATTCCTCGCTTCTCCACAGAAGGTCCAGCCCCTTGAGCATGACTTCAAGGTATTTTGTAAAGACAGGCACTGGAGCGGCAAATTTCCTACTCGTCGAAGGATATTTGAGGGAAAGCATTTTGAAGCTTCTAATGATACGAATCCTTCTGAGCTTATATTGCACCATACCGAGCGATGTGAGGAAGATGTGGTCTAGAGTCAACTCCAAGTGCGTTTCCCCAGCTATTTCATGATGATCGTAGCTGACCTCGTCTGAAGAAACGCATCGACGCTTGATGTCCTAACGTATGACTAGGCGTATTGAGCTTCCCTGGAGAGAAATATAGCAGACAGGAGATTCTATAGGAAGAAATAAATCACTACCACTTCTACTCAATTGGATCCTGAGGGTGAAAAATCATGCGGAGTCGATGATAAATTGGTCATGGCGGATGCAGAATTGTGGTCGGTAATGGCGATAAAGCACGGTGATACCGAGGTTAGGATGAGGGTCGAGGGTTCTCAGGCTTGCTTCTTTGTTACCATGAACTCAAGTTCTCGACTGAAAGCAGGGAGGATAGCTTCAGCAGGTCTTAAGAAACTATTATAGCACCAAAGCTATATTGATATAAAATAGAGTTAGGTAAACTCAAGTAAATTTATTATAAGTTTAGTACGCCTTTAGACTAAGTTAGTATACTAAATGAGCTCTCCGTCAAAAGGTCGTCGTCATAAGAGTAATAATTCGAAGCCAAGTGTTTGCCATAATGTAATGAGAGACTTAGGGACATTGACCCACAGCCAGAGGACTAAAGGCGAAGGTTGATATTTGAAGTTGAACAAAATTATACTTGAATCCGGTACAGATGTATACTTTAGCGTATACTTCTTGTAGTTTGGGGACCACCATGTAATATGTCGTCGTGTCACGAGGTTTGATGAGTTTGCCTCATGCCACTGTAGGGGAACTTGGGCTTCATGCATTCTGCAGAGAGCTAAATGGATCCCATTGGCATTGGGACGCGTCTTGAACCTGTAGTCTTTGTAGCAGTCGAGTCACACGGAAGGCACGGCTTGGTTTTGGGGTCCTGCTCTTGGCCTTTCCCGATGGAACAGCCGCCATCGCAAAGGCTCAGGCCACCCCGATTTCCGGGCTTACAAGCAAGCATGAGCAGCTTGCTACAAGCAACTCAGTCTCTCAAGTGATGGTTGGATTTTCTCTCCTCAAGCAAGATGCCAACAGACGTTATCCGTTCGTTCGTAACGTTTCCCGCCTTGTGCGACAAACGATGAGCACAGACGGACAAGAGCATCGCGAAGGAAGCAGTTGACAGTTGCTGTACTCTCCCAACTTCCGACGATCCCGAAAACAATTTGCCATTTAAACGAGAAGAACCAACCAACAACTCAAGCAAATAGTTTCGTCACGCGAACTTTTGCTACTTCACCCGTCGAACTGACAGTGGCAACAACCATCACCAACACCAATCAGTCCCTCGGCAGCCTTCCAAAACCCGATGCAGAAGCCTATCAAAAACAATCAAGTCAATTCTCCCAATCTTCCCCTCTCACGCAGTGCACTTTTCGCCAATAATTTTCGTGTGGGGCCGAAGGCTGAACAATATCAACAAGAACAATACTAAGCCCCTGGCCGCAGCCTCGTCTGTGCACACACTATCACAACACTGACCCTTTGATATTGTTCTTTGTCGACCCAAACACTTGGATTTATCGTATCGCCATGTCGCCTCGATTACTTCGAACACTTCTTCAAGTGTTTCCTCCTTAATCTCAGCATGATACTCCATTTCCATTTACTTCAAAAATGGAACAAGACGTTAAATCATCGTGGAAACAGCTCTTTCTCTTTACAAGACGATCACGCTCTGGCGCTTTAATCGCTGCCTTGCTTGCGGCTGGCTTCTCAGCAGGTTTCAAAACCGTTCTGTCCGTCATTCTTGGAAAAGTCTTCGATATTATCGCGGGCTTTGGGAATGGATCGCTCAGCGGGGATGAAGCCCTTTCGCAGGTGGGAAGATGGGCGCTTGTCCTTGTAGGACTAGGCATTGGCAATTGGATCGCAAGCACCGCGTTCCTTACTCTCTGGGTCATATTTGGAGAGTTGCAGGCATGCAGTGTTCGGCAAGACATCTTTACAAGTCTCCTTTCCAAGGACATGGCCTGGTTTGACTCTCAATCCGAGGGCATCTCAAGTCTTCTTATCAGAATACAGACGTAGGTATCCCTCTTCTGCACTCACAAATGACTAACAGTTGATAGGCAAACTCGTGAGCTCCAACTCGCGACCTCCCAGGTTCTCGGCCTCCTCGTTGGCGACATCATCACCTCAATCGCTTCCCTCGGTATCGCCCTCTACTACTCCTGGAAACTTACCCTCGTTCTCCTTGCAACACTTCCAATCTCAGCTATAGTCCTCTCACTGGCGACAAATCGACTTGAGCCCGCGATCCAAGCACAGAAGCGTGAGCTCGCAGTCGCTTCCAAATTCGCCGTTGCTTCAATCACAGCCATCGATCTCGTCAAGGTCTTCAACGGTTACGATCAAGAGGTCTGGCAGTACTACCCCACTGCCAAAGCTGCAGCGAAGCACTATCTGATCCAAGCACAATGCAATGCTCTGCAAATGGGCTACGTTGCCTTCTGGGTCGTAGCCATGTTCGTCGTCGGCTTTTGGTATGGTGTTGTGCTCGTCAACAACGACGGCCTTGCCGCTGGCAGTGTTTTGACAACTTTTTATGCAACACTCGCGGCGTTTCAGGGCATTGAAGCTTTGATGCCTCAGTGGCTGGTTCTTGCCAAAGGTATGTCAGCCGGCAGCTTTCTCTCCAGTATCACTCGGAACGTGAGGAACGGGGAGATTGTCAAACCGATGACAGGAGCTTTACGGCCACTGAGTTGCAGTGGCGATATCGAATTAAAAGACGTAAGTTCTGCCAATATTGATAAAGATAATGGCTGACTTTAGTAGGTGTGTTTCGCATACCCCTCAAATCCGGCACAAAAGGTACTTCACGATTCCAGCTTCTTCTTCCCCTCGGGTGAGATGACCTTTATCGTCGGAAGGAGCGGCTCCGGAAAGAGCACATTGGGTAACCTCATTGTAGGTTTCTATGAGCCCCTGAGTGGAGACGTCTATGTCGACAACAAGCCCTTGCGGGTACTTGACAAGCAATGGATCCGTGAGAACATTACCTTGGTCCAGCAATCCAGCGTACTATTCAACGAGAGTTTCTTCAGAAATGTAACCTTTGGGCACCACGACCCCGCAAGAGCAACGCGGGCCGAGGTGATGCGAGCTTGTGATGCAGCATTGCTTCAGTCGACGATTGCACGACTTCCTGAAGGTCTAGATACCAATGTCGGGGCCGATGGATACAACTTGAGTGGTGGACAGAAGCAGAGATTAGCGCTTGCCAGAGCTCGACTTAGAGACCCTCCAGTGCTCATCCTGGACGAGATCACAAGTGGCCTTGACCAGGTCAGCCGTGTGCTCATCATGGATGCGATTAGGGCATGGCGACGAGGGAAAACAACCATTATCATCACGCACGACGTCGCGCAAATCGACGCCGATGACTTTGTCTACGTGATGGACAATGCATCCCTTGTCCAAGAGGGTTTCAGAAAGGATCTGGATATGCAGATTGGCGGTACGTTCGCCACCCTCGCATCTACCGCATCAGAGGAACCAGACACGCCGATAGATATTACCATCGACTCTCCAAACTCTCCTCTTTCACCCCTTTCCCCTTTATTTCCCCCTCCCGGCAGAGCTTCGCGGCTCTCACAAATAGTCGTTGGAGGATTAGAGTCTTTCAGTCCAGCCCCGACAAGCGCCTCTACACGATTGACTCTAGGCACAAATACAGCAGCCGCTTTTCGCATGCGGACAGCCCGAGCTTGGGAGATGCAACCCCTTACTGTGGCTATACCCGAACCTGAGCCTGTACGATCAAAGTCCGCCGCCGATAACCATCAGATGGCCAGTTTCTACGACGAGAAGCACGACAGTACGCTGAGATCTCACAGCAGTCTGGATGGTATGGAAACATCGTGCACACTGATGTCACTCGACGAGCCAGAGTACGTGTTTGGCGGGGCTGAGCGTCCCAAGAGCATTACGAGACTCAGACAAACCAAGTACAACGACACGCTCGAGTCAGACAAGGTGGATGAAAAAGACAACGGGACTAAGGATCTCCCTCCGCCAATGCCTCTAGCTTCAATATTGAAGACGGTCTGGCCAGCTTTAGGGCGTGGGCATCGGTTTCTTCTTATCTTCGGAGTACTGACCTGTCTGGTTGGAGCAGGCTCTATTCCTGCATTTGCATATTGCTTCGCGCAGCTCCTGGGTGCGATGTGGTCACAAGGTGACAAGCTAGCAGAGGGCAAGAGATGGGCTATCTATCTCATCGTCATTGCGGTGATGGATGGTGTTTGCACCGGCGGCGGTCGATATCTCCTTGAGATGGTGGGACAAGCCTGGATCAACACCATTCGAGTCGAAGCTCTAAAACGAATCCTCCGACAGCCAAGAGCATGGTTCGACCGGTCGCGCAACTCTCCAGGCCGTATTAATGAGTGTCTTGACCGAAATGCTGAAGAGATGCGTAACATTGTTGGGAGATTCTTGCCCATCATTATCACAGTCACCGTCATGATCATTGCTGCTGTTGCTTGGGCGCTCGTCATCTCCTGGAAACTCACGCTCGTCACTCTCGCGCCGCTGCCTGTCGTTATGGGCGCAATCAAAGGCTATACCATTATCAGTGGAAATTGGGAGGCGCGCTGCAACAAAGGAGCCGAAGATGCGAGCGCGACTTTGACCGAGATCTTCCTCAACATCCGAGTCGTTCGAGCTCTCACTCTAGAACGATGCATGGGTGCCAAGTACATGAAAGCAGTGAGACACACCTTGAGCCTAGGACAGAACAGGGCAGGTTACACCAGTACACTGTATGGACTGTATCAATCAGTCAACTACCCCCTTACAGCACTTGTGTTCTACTACGGTACCGTGCTTCTGGCTTCGGAGAAGGCCATCACAGCAACGGCCGTTGTAGCAGTAGTGAATCTGCTTCTGTTCAGTATGGGCACAGCGACGAGTATTCTTAGTACGATACCACAAGTCACGATGGCCCAGTCAACCGCCGCGCAGATGTTGGGGTACGCCAACATGCCTTTAGTACCAAAAAGCGAGCCTCACGGATACTACACACCCAAAACACCACTCCCAGTTCGACTTGACAATCTCGGGTTCTCATATAAGATAAGCTCGAAGAGGCCAGTCTTACGAGGGGTTTCATTTGAGGTGGATGCTGGAGACTTTCTGGCGGTTGTTGGTCGGTCAGGCTGCGGGAAGTCGACGGTGGTCTCGCTAATGCTGGGTCTTTATTCTCCCACCAAAACCGAAATCCTCAGCACAAGGCCACCATTAAGCTTCAATGGATATTCCCATGCGCACGTCGATATGGAGCATCTCCGATCAATGATGGCATATGTGCCACAAACGCCATTCCTCTTCCCAGCTACCATTGCAGAGAACATCGTGTATGGCTTAGGCGAAGTATCGCACCTCCGTCAGTTTCCTAGCATTCTAGCTGCTGCGAAAGCGGCCGGTATCCACGAGTTCATCACAACCCTTCCGGATGGATACAATACTCGAGTCGGCGACGGAGGTCAAGCGCTTTCAGGTGGCCAGGCGCAACGTCTCAGCATCGCACGTGCACTTGTGCGCAAGCCTCGTCTTCTTGTGCTGGACGAGCCTACGAGTGCTTTGGATGCAGAGAGCGCAGAAATGATTCGGCATACGATGCAAAGAATTGCTAAGAAGTCAAGGCGAGATATGGCAATTGTGGTGGTGACGCATAGCAAAGAGATGATGGCAATTGCGGATCGGATTGTTGTCCTGGAGGATGGCGCCAAGGTAGAGGAGGGAACGTATCATGATTTGCTGCAAGCAAGAGATGCTTTTGCGCGAGTGGTTGGAGACTCGATATGGGAGGGCGGTAAGGAATTTAATTGATTGATCTTCAGGGGCATTTGGATATTGTACATGTATAATTCTTCTCAATCTGATGGAGTCGAGAGCCTCCCCCACGATTTAAAGTCAAAGTGGGCCCATTAAAGTCAGCCTCGAAGATTGATTTGATCATCGCTTGATTAATAAGCCACTAACCCGAAAAAGGTCACGGGGATACAAGTGCGACTCTAAAACGTCCCGAAGATTCCAACGTCTCCATTTCATCTCATCGCCACCTTGTAACACCAAATAACTTTCTCTTCATTCACGTGTCACCCCATTTGCCATATTCTTTATTTACAGTCAATCTACTCGTGTCGCAAGCTAGTTTCGACTTACCCGACAGCCTCTCACAAAGCTGCAGGGCTGACGTTGTTTCACTTACCTCTTCTCACTCATCCTCATATTCATATTTCATCCACTTATATAATGACTGCGCAGTCACCCCCCAAGCGCAGAAGTCGCTTATCTTCAAACAACCAAGACCACGACGATGCAGCACTCAAGGTCCATCCCCCTTCTCCTTCTCCCTCTCCCCATTGAACCTCCACTTACATCCCTCAGGCCCGCCGCGAACGTAACCGCGAAGCCCAAAACATCTTCCGCCGCCGTCGCCAAGCCGCCGAAGCTGCACAGGCCCAGCGCGTGCGTCGCCTCGAGCAGGTAGTCGAGGAGATGAGCTCCGTCTTCATGTCCTTCGTGGACGAGATGCTCACCACTGAAGCTGTGGTCAGAGCCCAGCCGAGTCTTGTTGGCAGTTTGAGGAGAAGTATGGAGAGGATTCTGGAGCTGGCGCATGAGGTTGTTGGGCCGGAGGAGGATCTTGTGCTGATGCCGAGGGAGGGGGAGGATAGGAAGCGCGGAAGCTCTGGTTCGCCGGAGAGTGAGCAGAGTGAAACGACGGAGGATTCTTCGGGTTCGATGGCTGTTGCTGTGAGAAAGACTCAGGTTCAGACGCTGACACCGCCTACGTCAACGGCCATGACTTCAGTTTCTACGCCAACTCCACCATCTTTATCGACATCAGCCCCATCTTCACTCTCAACACCACCATACTTCAACTCTCAGCAAACATCAATGGCCAAATCCTTCAATTTACCAACATTCTCTCTCTCGCCTCAGATCTTCGGCAACGGCTGGCTCGGCACAACCCCTGCATCACCCGGCGATCTCGCCGTCCCTTCGTCCACACAGCACTCGGCATTTTCACTCCGTCTCGCCTGCGACATACTAACAATAGCATGTCACCTCCTCGTAAACTCACCGCCGCCCTACGAAATGTCAGCCTGTGAATCGCGCCTCTTCTGCAACACCCTCAAAGGCCGCGCCAAAGACGAGATGCTCACACGGCTACGCTGGCTTATTGGCCCGGGTCGACACGAGATGTATCGCGTTATCGATCTACCGTATGGACGATATGGACAGTATGTTTATTCTCGCGCGGAGCTCAACCCTTCTACGGTGGAGGATATAGAATGGCCGTGGCCTACACGACCGGCTGGAACACGCATCGACCACTTCACACGATTCTTCAGCGTTGTTGGAGTTGAGAAGCAACTCCTCGCACTTGGCGCCAGGGTTGTGGACGCCGAAACTATGGAACTCAATCTGAACAACTCGCCGATGCCGAATGTTGGACACGCTGTACCGAAACAGCCCGAGAGCTGGAGTTTCGTCAATTGTTTCTCGTTTCCCACGGAGCCAAAATCTGGTCCTGTCACAGTGCGGGTGAGTATACCAGCGCTTATAAAGTCGCTCGCTACGAGATCGCTTTGTTTGATGCGGGGGCCGGGAATACCGAGGTCCGAGATTGGGAGTGCGATTGAGGAAGCCATCATCAAAACAGGATGAGCACATGATAAAAAGTTTTATGATTTAACGAGATGGACACACACGAAAGGATTAGATCGCTATCAAGGCATTTGGAATCGGATATTGCAAAAAGTTTGGGATGGAAGCGTTGTTATTATGGCCCAGTAAAGCGACCTGTATATTGGTATCTCGAATCCCTTTATCTGTCATAACGTCGTAATCTGTCATTTACAAGAACACAGCACAGGTCTTTTCTTTGACAACCTGTCTACTATATACCCTCCTCTTAAAAATATCATTTGTATGAATGCACCAATCGTGCCCATTATCGTCTCTTAGATCTGAGTAGTCCCTCCCACGAAACATGATGTCTCCAGGAACTCTTCTGCTCTTGCTGTCGTCGTTGAGCCGGTCGTGCCGGAGCTCGAGGATTTGTTCGTCTCGGCTGTCGAGGCCTTCGTGTGTTTATGGCTACGAATTTCATAAATTCAGCGTCTTGACTTGGTGGCAGCGTACTGTTTTTACCACTACTGGTCCTTAGAATTGGGTCGTCTTTGAGTGTCTTGGGGTGAATCTCCAAAATGGCACCCTTGTGCTCTCTTCCTAGCTTGGCGGCTTCGACAAGGCCGTGCAAGTCGATATCTCGCTTCTTCTTTTCCTTCTCTTTCATCATTCGTGTTTGGTCCGACCTCTCCATTGCTTCACGCTGTTCTTGTGTCATGGGCGTCTCGTCTTCGTCCGGCTCGTGGGTCAAGTGCATCATGTGGAGGATGTTCTCAACAGGACCCATTTCTTGCTCTGGCTGTTGGGCTTCCTTGTCATCGGCCTTCTTACGCTTGAAGCAGCTAAAGGCCTTCGACAGGAGCGCGCGAGTCGGTCGCCAAATTGCAAGCCAGGAGTCCGCGATCAAGTTGAACAGGCTCTGGACTAGGCTATCAGGGATCTGTCGAATCAAGGCTCCCAGTGGAATTGACATGACACCAAAGAGCAAGCTCCATCCCCATTGGGCACCTGTAAGGGGCGTTGTGTCAAATGCTTCGCCTCCCTTGAAGACGATAACGAATTGGCCAGCGATAGTGATAAGTTGAACACCAATGAACCAAGGGTTGCGCAAGAATCCTTGATACCAAATATCCAGCTTGTTATCCACGCGGCGACAGTTGTGTTGATTAAAGAACTGCATCCAGACGTAGATATTGAGCACCAATGTCTGGAGCTTCTCAATCTCGAATTCAGTGTCGGGGTTGAAGAGATCCCACCCAGCGTAGTGAACGACAAAGATGACTATCAACTGGTAGATGGCTTGGCAAATGATCATCTTCCACATGGTGATGGAAATGATAGAAGCGTTACGAGGCTCGGGCTTTCGCTTGAGGAAGTCGGGCGAGGGGTGATCAGTAGCATAACCAAGAGAGGCAAAGATATCCATGATCAAGTTAATCCAAAGCAATTGAACGACAGTGAAGACAGCGTCACCAACGAGCTCGGAAACGACGGTGATGATACCTGCGGTGATGTTGATGGTGAATTGGAACTATCGTTTGGTTAGCAAAAATCCTGACCATATTGATTGATAACCTTACCTGGCAAAACTTCTTGACGGAGTCATTCACAGTCCGACCCCATGCCAAAGCCTTTACAATGGAGGCAAAGTTGTCGTCAAGAAGGATGATGGATGCAGCCTCCTTGGCAACTTCGGTACCCTGGATACCCATAGCAAACCCGACGTCCGCCGCCTTCAATGCCAGACCATCATTCGTACCATCACCGGTCACAGCGACCGTCTCATTCATTCGCTTTAGGTGTGTTACCAGAAGCAGCTTATCCTCAGGACTTGAACGAGCTAAGACTTGCAGTCTTGGAATCACAGCATCAAGTTGCTCGGGTGTCAAGTCTCGAAATGTTGGTCCGTCCATGGCAATGCCACCAGCTGTGTAGATACCACATTCCGTTGCAATAGCCTTGGCGGTCAAGAAGTTGTCCCCTGTAACCATGCGAACGAATACTCCAGCAGCCTGACATTGACGAACCGATTCTACAACCTCGGGGCGCAATGGGTCACGAATGCCAAAGGCACCGATGAAGATCATGCCAGAGGCCAACCATTCTAGGTTGATGTTATCGGGGTCGTCGTCTGGGCCATCGAAGATATCCTGCGCGCTAAAGTCTCGGTATGCAATGGCGACAGGTCGAAGCATCCTGTTGGCGTAGTCCTCAATTGTGTTACGATAGCTTGCACGGTCATTCTCCGAGAGCCGTGCAATTGGTACTCTAAATGTAGGGTCCAAAACGACAAAAGCACAATACTCAAACACAACTTCCGCTGCTCCTTTGACGAGAAGTCGATAGCGATCGTCATTGATCTTGACCAAGACTGCCATCCATTTTCGGGAAGAGTCGAACGGAAGGATCGCAACAATGGGGCAGTTGGCCCTCTCCTCGGCCAAATTGTTCATACCAAGATGCTGACGACTAAAGTGTAGCAAAGCAGTCTCAGTGCTTGAACCCATAAAAGTAGTGGTACCAGAGTCATCATTCTCAAAGGCCGTGGAGTTGAGAGCGATACTGTCCTTGATCAACCGCCGACATTCTGGAGAGAGTGACTTTGCCATGTCAATTGAACTGTCGTACTTGATAGTCGAGGCACGCGACATGGAGGAATCGGGATCCGGAACAACCAGGTCAGTGTCGTCAAAGTAAGACTCCAGGCCAACACGTCCAGCCACGACAGTCATCTTGTTCTGTGTGAGGGTACCTGTTTTGTCGGAGCAAACCGTCGTCGCGTTTCCCATAATCTCACAAGATCGAATCAATCGCACCAAGTTGTTATCTCGGAGCATACGCTTCGTGGCAAATGCGAGTGCAACGGTCACATTCAGCGCCAGGCCTTCTGGGACAGTGATGACGACGACCGTGACGGCGAGAATCAGAATATGTAAAAAGTCTTCTGCCTTCTGAGATGGCCCACCAGTAACGGTGTGGAGAGTGACCATGAAGCGGATGAAGAGGACAAGAAAAAAGATGGAACCTGCAACGGCACCGATAACAATAAGTTGCTTGCCAAGACGGCCAAGCTTCGCCTGGAGTGGTGTCTCCTTGACGTCGTCTCTCAACGACATGAGGATACGGCCATAAGTCGAGTTGACACCAACGGCGGTAACGAGATAGGAACCGACACCGCGCGCGACAGTGGTTCCACTGAGAATGAAGGGATCAATTCGTGATGTAGCTGCATGGTTTGGCCTTGGTACAGTCTTGTGTACAAGGTCAGCCTCTCCCGAGATGGAAGACTCGTTCATCTGCAGGCTCGAAGCTTGCACAAGAACACCATCCACGGCAACAACATCGCCAGCCTCGAGGTGTAAAAGATCACCAACGACAACATCTTGAACGGGGATGCGCTGGAGTTTACCCGAGCGCATCACCGTGACGTCCCTTTGTTGCTTTCGCTCATTGACCTTCTTGAACTTGTAATTCTTCTGCCAATCGGTCGCTGCGCTTGCGATGATGATGACGAGGATCGCAACAACAATTGTCACACCATCTACCCACTCAACGCGCGATGCGCCTATCGACTTGTCCACAGACTGGTAAATACCGATAGCGAGTGATATGGATGCAGAAATAGTCAGCAAAATGATGAGCTTATCATTGAATGCTATCCATAATAGTCTGAAGAAAGATTTTTGTGCTATTTGGGGCAGGCGGTTATCCCCAAATACTCGTTTTCGATCGACAAAGTGGTTATCGCGATGTTCGAATAACCCATTGTGTAACAGCGGCGGCGACGGTGGAGGGGAGGCTGCAGATAGAACTGGCGGTCGTTCAAGGCTACCAGAGGCTACAGCTTCGTCCAAAGTGACGGTACCATCCAATGTTGTTTCGTCGGCGCTTAGTCCTGCTGAGATATCGGTTCGAAGACCAGCGGCTAAACCCAACAAGCCTCCAAACGCGCGCAGAGCGGAGATATTCTTGGCGGTCAGGAGTCGATGTAGTTGAGACGGGGTAAAAGCAAAGTTGTTGCCCTGGATATGTTCGTCGTCGTGCAAATCGAAGGGCGGGTCGACGTCATGGGGTTCGGGTTGAGGATTCATCGTGTTATCAATCTTCGGCTGGTCGTGACTACCAGCGTCAAAGTTGGAGTTAGAGTTGGACCCTTCGCCAGAGCCGCCATAGCGTGAATCAGGAATACTCGTGATGTCGTCCATCAATGGGATTCTGTGTTACAGGTTTGTGAGCGCGAAGCAGCCGTTGATCCAGAAAACCTGGTACGGCACTGAGCCACAGAGATAGGTTGATTGAAAACAAAACAGAAGAGAAGAGGAAGAGAGATTCAGTTGGTGGATCGAAGACGGTTTGAAGGAGACGGGACGGTTGATTGTGGAGGAAGCACTGAAATCATGCTCAAGCTCTAGCGTGGGGGAGGCTTTTACAAAACTCTACCCCGAAAGCGTTAGAGTCAGCCAGGACCAGCAGGAAAATAAAGAACCTTAAAGAAAAACTCGTCATACCTGGACGACTTGTCTCCACCGGGAAATGACCTTCTGGCGGGCAGAGTTGATTGTGAGTGGTGCTTGGCAGGTCAATCTCTATTCTGTGGCGGCGCAACTCTGTCTCTCTTCAGTTCTGTCTGGGGGTCCCGGCTGGTCCGCCTTGACCAAAAATACGCCATATCCAGTAACAATCAGCAGCGACACGTCGCTAACCCACTGTAACTGGTCCGCCTTACAGAGGACCGAGGGACTGCCCCGTACCTAGTTGACTTTGGGGAACGCTGGGCTGGGAACTGATATTGTCACTGCCCATCATCTCGGAAGGGCCGAGACTCTAGGGGGGCTAGGTAATCCTGAAAATGCTTGGTGCTGCTGCTATTGTGTCTTGGCGGTCGGCTTGGCTGCAACGTCGTTTGTGCTAAGAGAGACTGAAGCTTTTTGGTTAGTGTCGTCGTCGTCGTCATCACAGCAGCCTCTGGTGTTGGAGTCTTTCGAGAGCCATCGACGTCAAGAAACGTCGTCGAATTAAGAATTGAAACACGAGGAAATAACGAGGAATGAGGCAGATCATGCACAGCCAGCCCAGCGTTGAAGAGCCCCATCTCAAACCTTACACGCGTCCCCTGGGTCTTGACCTTCCTTGTCCGTCTCTAGCTGAGTAATAAAAGAGGCAACCCAGTTTTTCTTGGCGAAAAACAAACAAAATACTACGCCAATACATTTGTTACTGTCGTATCCTTCATGAGGCCAAACTTCGCTCTGCCAAGGTTGCTCCAAGTGATCTACCAACGAGTCAGATGATGCGAGTATCATAACAATTCTAGAAAAACTGGAATAATTGACTCAAGTCGATGACATTTACAGTTTATCAAGGCAGATCAATCAGATACGCGGATCCGGGCGCATCTGATAACCCGAGGCCCCATTCTTCAAAGATGCCCAGACCTTTGGGGTCCAGAAATAAACCGAGATGATGAGCTGCGATAGGAGGTTGGAGAGAGGCATATTATTGGATGGCTAAGTTCCCAGAACTACATGATATTGTCTGTGTACAGTTGAGAGTAATTGTTGTAGTTGAGTTGAGTTGAATTAGACTTTTAGTTACATAAGGCGGCCTCCAGATGGTGAATGGCTATCCACGATGAAACGGTGACGATTGAAGCCGTTGATAATAGTCAAGCCCGCCCGTTACAACGAAAAAGTCAAAACGTCACAAACTCGAGAGTAACTCCATCTTGATCATAAAAAGCAAGACGTACAGACACAACCCACGTGCAATGAGCACAGACTCACTACACCAAGACCAATCTCCATCTCACCGTGTGGTCTTGTCCCTACAGCCTCACATCTCACAATCCATCCTTCTATCCCAAAACATCAACGAAGGACACAAGGTGCACAAGTCAATTTATGCTCGTGATTGCTCCTTATAGTCTCCCCCGTAACATTTGTATTCCACACTGGGCGGTCCAGTTCAGTGGTCAAGACATCCTATCACTTTCCACCTGTAAAGCCAGAATATTGAATACCGTATCCTTCACTTCAAACCAATCTCGTCTCGTCTGTCCAATTAATGACCCCCTCTCTTCCCCGATCGCTTCAGCACCCTGCCGGCCGAGACATGCATTCCCAGATGAACATTTCCAGACATATTAGTTGCACAAGAACTTCACATCGACCCCGGGATATTTGCACGACCCTGTTCAACAAACTTCCCCATCGAGCTTGTTTGCACAGAGTGTTACAATACAGAAATATAGATTCATATCAACGGCAGAAACATGCCAAGTCGTTAGATGTTAAGCTTGAATCAAACACAAGACATGGCGTTGTCTTTCGCTTCGACCTCCAAACATTGAGCACATGGTGTCGTATCCTATCCAGCTCTGTTTCGTTTCATTTCTGTCACTGCCCCTAAACTCACCCTATAAACGCCCTCAGGGGAGAACCTTCACCCTCAGAGCTACCCTATCCGACGGACATGATGCTCCAAACAAAGCAACTTCCCGTATCAAAGATCCCGTCATTGTCCTCCATTCAGCTCCCGATTCACCACAAAATGCCTCGACATGACTCGCTGCTGTAGTTTGCCCTGGATAGGGCGACATCCGTTGCTGGATACCCGTTGGGATTCTCCTTCGGGGCTCTGAATCTATATTCGGGGTAACAGAGATATTGAATCCACATGGCGGCCTTTGACAGAATTGGGTTTGTGAAACGGGTTCGGTATTGAGAGTCTCGAACATGTTTCTTGGTAAGTCTTGAGATTGTCTGGATGTGATTCACAGATAAAGCTTCTCGACTTCCCCCTCGATCCTCAGTGGCTTCTTCAAACAACTCAAGTCTATCAACCATGGAGCTACCAAGAGCTTTACTCGCCCTCTTTCTTCAGTTCGTCCTCTTTCCTCTAGTAACAGCTTTCCCTCGTCCCCTAAATACACGAGACGATGAAGTCTTTGCCCCCAAAGTCATGATCATCTCAATGGTAAACCACGTCCTCTATCTTATACCACTTCTCTAACACCACACTACAGTGGTCTCCCGAAGCTGCAGTCTGGCACGAACGCCTCCCAGGCTCAAATCTAGGCAACCTCGCCTCCAAAACTATTCACGCCCCTGGCCTTTCCATGCTCTTCCCCTGCGCCACCTGTACTGAAGATGGAAATATCTGCCATGTCACCATCGGCGAAGGGGAGATAAACTCCGCCGCTTCACTCATGGCTCTCATGCTCTCCCCCAAGTTTGACTCTCGCCATACCTACTTCCTCGTCGCCGGTATAGCTGGCGTGAATCCCAAGTACGGTACTCTTGGCTCAGTCGCCATCGCTCGTTATTCAGTCCAGGTTGCGCTGCAGTATGAGATCGATATACGATCTCTTCCTCCAGGCTGGCCCACTGGGTATATCTCATATGGTCGTGATCAGCCTTATCAACAGCCCTTTATCACATATGGCACTGAAGTCTTTGAACTCAACGCTCAACTGCAGAATGCTGCATACAAGCTCGCATCCAAGGCTCAGCTGGAAGATGCGAATGGACCAAAGGAGTATCGTGCACTCTACCGCCGAATGGGCGAGACATATAAGAGTGCCTCTCAACCTCCATCTGTCATCAAGTGCGACACTGCTACGAGTGATGTATACTACTCTGGTAGCAGACTCTCCGAGTCCTTTGAGAATACTACCAAAGTGTGGACGAACGGCACTGGCGTCTACTGCATGAGCGCTCAAGAGGATAATGCAATCTTGGAAGTCCTCGTCAGAGCAGCGATTGCAAAGATCTGCGACTTCTCAAGAGTCATGATCTACAGGACAGGTGATCTCTCCCATAGCCCCTATTCATCATCTCGCTAACCCTTGCAGGTTCCAACTTTGATCGTCCTCCTCCTGACTACACCGACCTAGATCATCTCACCGCCGCCAAACAGAATGGCTTCTCAATCGCCATTGCCAACATTTTCAACGCAGGCATTGAGATCGTCAAAGGCATTATTGAAGATTGGGACACCACGTTCAAAGATGGTATCAGAGCAGAGAACTACATTGGAGATATCTTCGGTAGCCTCGGTGGTGAGCCTGACTTTGGCTTTGGCAGTTTGACCCATGGTGAGCGTATTGGGCCACATAGTAAGAGCAGTGCATTGGCGAATAGGGAGATGGATAGACGAAGAATCTTGACGCAGAAGTCTTTGCGGAAGATCTAAATTAGTAAGTGCATGATACCATGATAGTTGGGTTTGTATCATTTGGTGTTGATAATATCGGGAGAGCGTATGGTATCATGGCGAGGTCAACCTTGTTTCTATTTTGTTTTAATAAACACTTTTTGGGGCCCTTTTTAAACCGCCTTCATTCTCAATCTTTTCCGTTATAATTTCTTTTGTATCATGGTCGCTTTACTTTCATGAACAAATGTGTTTCGCCAAACAGTCTCAGGTATGCTCCGTTCCCCTCCTTACGCATCAGCAGGCCAAACGGTTTCATTGATTCACAATATAAACATCATCTCGCATCACTACAACTTTTCAAGTCACTTTACCACGGCCCATCGGCCCAAACATCATGCTCATTCGTGGCGCACAGCGTCGCCCAGCCTGACGCAACCCTCAACACAGTAAAATGAAGGACCAATAGGAGAATGCTCATAGCTAAGCCCCATGCTCGTGGACCGCTTGTGAAGTAATCTCCATAGCCTTGCCTAAGAGCAGGAGAATAGCTCGTCATTTGTGGCATGCCAAGATCTAGCGCTGCAACACAGACGAGTGGAATGCCTACGTTCGGTTGGACCATGAGTGGCCAGCAGGGACGTGTGAGAGTAGTCATTTTGATGCCAAACAAGCCGAGGCGAAGGGTATAGCTGAGTAGCGCAGCGTTTTCGCCTGCCAGATGCATGGTTCGGATGAGAAACACAGTTGCTCTCCGTCTAAGAGCGTCAGCTGTGGTTGTAGGCGGCGGCATCAAAAGTGGAGGGCTTTGAGAATTCCGCCTCTCGTGCATCTCGGAGTGCTCAGATGCGTCGCTGACGCTCACGGCTGGTGTTACAAAAGATCCACGATGACTTTCCTGGCTGTGAGACATAACCATTGACTGTGAGCCACGATGTCTCGATAGAGACTGGCGGTGCGGATCCAGCCGAGAACTTTGTGCACTCTTAGTAGGCGACAGATCTCTCGAAGTAGTCCTAGCCAAGGCACCGAGCTCTTCAAACTTGTCTGATGTTGACGTTTGATGACGATATCGAGGGCCTATAGAACTGTAAGAGTAGGTTTGTTACAACACAAGAAAAAGAAACTTACCTGGAACCGGCGTACTTGGTGGAGCGGGCGAGTCCAGATTCTGTATGCGAGTTCCGATCCCGAGATTTGGTGCAGGCTCCTGACTTGCACCATTCTCGAAGGTCATTGACTCGCCTCTCATGGCCTTGAGAACCTCATTGGCACTGGGTCTTTCGCTGGGGTTGAGAGCCAGCAGTCTCTTCAAGAGTTTGTATAGCTTCGAGGGAAGATCTGGGCGCTCACGTCGCTCATCTTGGAACCCTTGCCAGTGAGTGATCTCGGCTCGAAGTTCGTCCACATCTTCGAGTTCTTCTTGCAGAGCATTCGCGCTTTGGTAAGGAAGTCTCCCGAAGCACATAAAGTAGAGAATCATACCAAGCGAGAAAACATCCGACTTTGTGGTGAAGTTTGCATATCGACCTGAGGAGACATCCATTTTGAGGACCTCGGGAGCGCAGTATGAGATGGTTCCGGTAGTGCCTGAAGACTTGCGAACGACATTTTCAGGTTGGACTTCACCGAAATCGCTGATGAGGCATGTCGTTCTGCCACCCTCACGATGGAGCAAACAATTACTTGGTTTGAGATCGCGATGAATGTAGTTGGCGGCGTGGAGGTATGCCACGCCGGATGTGATGTCCTTGAACAGTGTGTAGATTTCATCAAAAGGGAGCTTGCGGTTACCGTTCAACAAATCGACAGGAGTTTCGAGCTGGCCCTTTGATCGTCGACGCATCTGAGCCTTGAGCTCCTCTTTGGTCGCCTCACGTGGTGCTCCGCCAACGATGTACTGTTGGAGGTCGCCACCATTACAGTATTGCTGGAGGATGAATGCGCAAGCGACACTGGGGCCAAACCGGGTGAGTCTAACATCCTCAAGCCAGACGTGCCGATACGACACGAGGTTTGGATGGGAAAGCTTGGCGAGAAGCTCGACTTCGATGAGAACCTTCTCTAACCATGCGTGATCATCTCCGACAGGCACTCGTTTGCAAGCGAATTTACCAAGGGCGCATCCATCAATTTCGTGCTGTACAAGCAACACGACACCTTTGCCTCCCTTGCCTAGGACTCTTTCTTCGACGAAAAATGTGTTGAAGTAGTTGGGACTGAATGCATCTCGCCGTATTCTGCTGCCTTCCGCTTGCGCGACACCGGGTGTACTCGACACAAACTCGGCCTCATCTGGGGCTGGCGACGGCGATGTCTGATTTGCTGCCGGGCTACTTCCGCCCAAGATAGGACCAAAGAGTCTTCTTACTGGACTCGGCGGGTGATCGGCGGAATTATCGTTATTCGCATTGGCAGTGCGGAGCATGCGAAAGTAATCGGGGTCGACATAGGTCTCTTGCCGAGCACCAAAGGAATCATAGCTTCGGTCGGAAGTATTCTCGGAACGAGTAAGCGGCTGATGGCATGTAGGACAAGTCGAGATGCCTCTGATCTCGAGTCGATGTGATTGAGAATCGCGAACAACGATAGCGTTGTGGTGACGGCTGCAAGTTACAAGGGTTGGTTAGCTTGCTACTACCTACGAATACCTTGCACAACAAACAAAGAGAAGAGCGATGACGTACAGAACAATCTCTCTGCCCTCATGGGGCTGGTAGGGAATTAGCGACATGTCCTTGGAGTGGGAGCGTCAGGTACAAAATCCAGGATCGCAATCATGGTAAAGATGATGCGATGGGGAGGTTGAGGATTTTGTGTTGGAGCTGTTGGTTCAAGCGGAAATGGAAGTGGAATGGAAATGGAAAGTCTCGCGGGGAAGCTCTAAGTTACCGGTGGCAGTAAGTGGTGTTGTTGATCGATGCTGACAAGGGATCGGAGATATCGAGGTAACGTGAACAAAACAACACGCGACAGTACGACTCGAAAATCCATAAAATTACAGTGAGACCTTGTGAGTCATCAGCTGCGATCACTGTATCTGCTGCAAGAATTCTTGATTAGAATGTCAGGTCTGTTTGCCTGTTGTGTATTTTTGACGCTTCGATGAGCTCCAAGGGACATAGCGGGGCTTGAATTGATCCAATGATGCTGATCACCAGGAATCTCAATTAAGCTTTGTTATTTACATCTTGACGCCGTTCGATGGGCAGATTTGGAGTTAGTTGCCTCTAAAACGTTATTGAGCCAGATGAGAGTAATTGTAGTATTGACAAACTCAATCCTTTTGCAGCTCAGCCACTGTCCCAGCTTCAGCCAGAATGTCAAGTTTGAAGGTCTAGGGTATTTTGGTTGCCCATGCCTGTCCTCGATGAACAACACCTTCCCCACTATCGCGAGGCTTCCCAATTACACGCAAGCGACTCTCTTTGTCCCAGATAATTCACTGCCATGTCAGATCTACGACAAGCGTGTGATCGATGTCACAGTAAAAAGTTAAAATGTACAAAGATCCCGGCATCTTCTGTCTGTACTCGCTGTGCCAAAGCTGGAGTCACCTGTCGCTTCAGCCCTCCAACTCGATCTCTACGCCATCCCGACAATGTTGCTTTTGACTGGTCTATGCTTGGCTTGGATGAGCCTGCAATTGATCCAGTTCCAAGCATCAACCTAGATCAATTTATCACAACGCCGCCTGTCAGCGAAGATACAGACCCGCCTCCACCAGCTCAAGTCACTGAGATATCTCAGTTGACAGATCTCATGGCTGGGCTGGATCGGCTACAGACAAACTTTCCAACCTCGCAACGAGATCACTTATCTGCTAGGGAACTCACAGAGTTCATGAAGATATGCAAATTTGATCTTGGATCATTCCTCGAAGATCTGCTACAACGTTCACAAAAGCTACTTCACTTATATCCTGAAGTCCTCAAACGACTTGAACCTGAGGACATCAACTGTGATGCCCCGGACTGCATACATAACGCACAAAAGATACTTTCACTTTCAAAACCCAGAATTCCAATCGACCAGTCCCTCATTCACCTCATCATGGCCTGTCACCTAAGATTACTGGATATCTTTGACATGATCACTAACCATGGGCGTATGTGTGCTCACGCTGTACCGCTGTTACCCAGAGAACACGAGCCCAAGTTCGACATGCCCGAGATCAAGATAGGCTCTTTCGTTGCCCCGAAAATCTCGGCAGCTTCAATGATGATTGCAATGGTGATCGAGCTCCAGCATTCCCTGAGCTCAAGGGCAGAGCAGCTGGAAGGTGCGGTATCATTAGCTGTCGGCAATGAGTCGAAAGCAGCAAAGATCATTAGTCTTCAATGCGAGTCATTGAAAGAACGGGCTTCAGACACTCTTGAGGGTCTTTGTTCTCTTCGAGACAACCTTATGAAACTTGGTGTCATCAGATGATGTCTTTTTATCGTTTACTTTATTACACATTAAGGGGAAACGCAGATGAAGAAGCGCAAGAATATTTCCAAGCGACGAGAAGACATAAAAAGGGATAGGAAGTATTCTGTCTTCGAGGCGCCTTGGACAATGGTAATGCACAAGAGTCAAATGGCATTGCTAGTCGTGTGCATGAAAGACAGACATCGCTGGCTTGCTGAACAGACGCATATGTTGGCTTCCGATGCAAGGAGCCTGAGAAGGGCCGGTTTGTTTCATTAGCTACCCTATGAGATTGTCGGGCTCCGTCATCTGGCCGTTCGATGGAGCATGCCTTTTACACGAAAACACTCGCTCCAGACAGATTGGGGCTTTGACAGAGAGTGTTGACATTTTTGCGATACTGCCAGATCACTGGAAAACGTCAGGCAGCTACAGGCTTGTCATACTGTCGCTTTACAGTAATGCCCGAGATGTTGCAGCGTTGCCATTTTGAGATCCGCCCCCAAACAACAAACCCGATTGCAACACAAACTTGCAATGTTTTACAACCGGTGAAACCACGATTTCCAATTTACCCGCATATAGCTGTCACAAGCCAGCTAGCACCATCATCTCATTCGTTCTGTCGCAATGCTTTGCCGTGGCCGAGATACCATCTGTGCAATTCCACTCTGTGTTCCCCATGAAAGAGATTCTGTGGATAACCTCAAAGCTGACGTTTGCGGCTTGTGGGTGCACAGAAACACGGGAGAGCGCGTGTAACTAGCCAGGGGAGGAAAGAAATCTCGAGACCTTAATCCTAAATGATAAAAAGATTTAGGCAATTTAGCCTAAGTTTAGGGGACTCTCTACTAAGTTTATTTCAGCACCCTCTTTTCAAGTCTTGATGTTTCCCTCCCCAAGGAGTCAAGGACCAGCTAAAAGGGGCGGAAGTTCAGCCTTTGGCGATGGCATTGGTTGTCCGATCAAGCAGTCGTGCGGAAGTTAAGGCTGAGGGTCGGGGTTACGACCTAAACGAGAAACCCTCTGTAGGTTGTTTCTTGAGTCGAATTAAAGTGATACGGTCAGAATAGGTACCGGTTCTGGTGCCGCTGTCACACCACGTGAGATTCTATGGGTGGTCAGACTGGGAATTCTTCCGATGTTATGTGAAGAACCTCAGTTCATGGCCGAATATCCGTATACGAGACTACCATTACTGCTAGACGATGAAAGAGCGCGGGGAAATGTCTTAGCTCAAGCCATGGGGAGTCTAGGGGCCTCCGCACAAGAGAAATCCCCCCAAAAGGCGACGGATATTGCGAGGAAATAGACCGGACTTCAATTCCAGGACTCGGCCGAGAATATCTCAGCACGCCATGTGTAGGAAAGCGGGTGATCAGGCCGTTTCAAGCAAGACCCCTGCCCAATGAAATTGGCAGACCCATGCGAGAAAGGGACCCTTTGCGAAGGCAACGAGCTCTAGTGTCATGTAGGTCGACGGAGTTTATGGCTGAACCCGAACGCGAGCGAGGAGCCGAAGAAGAGGGAGGGAGGGGGGAAGATGTGCTCCGGCCGAGGTTTGTTGCATTGGAAGAGGAGATCTCCAACAGATTTAGACAGAAACCCGAATTGGCGGAGGGCCCTGTTACATTGCTTCAGGCTATGGTCAAGGATGTACGGATAGGGCAGCTCTGTTTTTTCTCTGTTCCCTTCGCTTTTTTCCTTCTGTGCCTCATTTCACGCCATATGACTCTCTTATGATCGCACACTGAACTTGTTTGTGTTGCTCCGTCCGCAAGCGAGAACCGTTTCTCACAGTCCGTCAAACAAACAAACTTGACTTTGTTCTCAAATGAGTATACACCTCGTTACTGGAGTCTCTTAGCCCTTCCAACCTCGTTTGTCTATTCGCTCGCCCGTCTCGTCAAGCTATCGACCTTGAAAGCCCCGCCATCAACAACCTCGTCTTCTACCGACAACTCTTTACGAAAATTGAACCTGGCCGACTTCAAGTGGAGAGGAACCACAGAATAGGATTTGCGAAAATCCGGGGAGACGAAACGCAAAATCTCCACCAGCATAACCTAGGGATTTCCCAATACGGACTATCTCCGACTTCATTCGTAGTTTAACATACAACTGAGACGTTCAAGATGAGCCGAGACGATGACTTGACTCGCGAAGAGTCAAGATCTCACGCTTTGACCCGCGAACCAACCCGCGAAGAAAAGACCCGAGAGGCTATTGCCGAGGGTCACGACGCCGATATTCCTAGCAACATTGGCTTTATACCCACTCCAGCAGACGAGCAAAGAAGAGCCAGTCTCACGAGCCATCGACGTGCAAGCCATGCAAGAGAACGGGCCTCTCTGGATGCAGAGAAGCACGGTAAGGAAAATGGATCTGTGAGAGATGAGGAAGAGGGTTCGCAAACGCAGAGCGAGAGCGATATTGTTTGGTGGGATGGTGATAAGGATCGCCAGAATCCGTACAATTTTGCGACTTGGAAGAAGGTTCTCAATTGTGTGCTCGTAAGCGCACTAACGTTCGTTACTCCCTTGGCTTCTTGTAAGTGGCCCTCGTCATGATGTCTGTCTTGACATCATGTGCAATGGGGACATGCTAACGTGACATAGCAATGTTTGCACCCGGCGTACCGCAACTCATGGTCGAGTTCGGCAGTCAAAGTCGTGAACTAGCATCCTTCTGTGTGTCAGTCTACGTTCTCGGTTTCGCTGCAGGCCCCATGATCTTCGCTCCTTTATCGGAACTCTATGGACGTCAAGTGGTCTATCACTGCTGCAACGTTGGCTTCATTGGTACGAAATAAACCTTTGATACCTCCAGACTTCTCTAACTCTCTCAGTGTTCGTTGTTGCCTGCGCCAAAGCTCCCTCACTGAGCAGTTTCATCGCATTCCGCTTCCTCAGTGGCACATTTGGCTCGACACCCATCACCAACGGCGGCGGTACAATCGCGGATATGATCGTTCAGGAGAAGCGAGGTGCGGCAATGGCGAGCTTCAGTATTGGTCCGCTTCTCGGACCCATCATTGGGCCAGTTGTTGGTGGTGTTATAACTGACGCCCTAGGCTGGCGATGGGTATTCTGGATCATTGCTATCATATCTGGCGTCCTATCCTCTATCTTCTTCTTCGCCTCAGAGGAGACCTACGCCCCCGTTATCCTCGCCCGAAAGACAAAGAGACTCCAGAAGGAGACAGGCAACGATCGCCTCCGATCTAAACTCGACGCCGGCCTCAGTCCAGCGGATTACTTCAAGCGCGGTATCCTTCGCCCATTCAAGATGCTCCTCTTCTCACCGATCTGCATCATCTGCGGTGTATACGTCGGTCTGGCCTACGCATACCTCTACCTCCTCTTCACGAGTCTCACGCCTCTTTTTATGAAGATCTACCACTTCAACACAGTTCACGCAGGCCTAACGTTCCTTGGTCTTGGTGTGGGTAGTATGATTGGTGTAGCGTACTTTTCCGTCTCGAGTGATAAGTACATGAAGAAGAAGGCTGCAGCTGCGAAGGAGCAAGGTATTGACGATCCTGCTGAATCAATGAGACCCGAGAATCGACTTCCGCCGCTGAGGATTGGTGCTGTTCTGCTCCCGGCTGGTTTCTTCATTTACGGATGGACTGCTGAGTATCAGACTCATTGGATTGCACCTATCCTTGGAACCTGTGTCATTGGTGTCGGGAACCTCGTCATCTTCATGGTAAGTCCATCACTTGGTATCGTGATTCAGACTAACATATTACAGTCACTGCAGATGTACCTCATCGACAGTTTCACCGTCTACGCAGCCTCCGCCCTCGCCGCCAACGCCGTCATGCGATCAATCGCCGGAGCATTTCTACCTCTCGCGGGACTGCCAATGTACGATAAACTCGGTATGGGATGGGGAAACAGCCTTTTGGGCTTCATCGCTGCTGCGCTAATCCCTGCGCCATGGCTGTTCATCAAGTACGGAGAGCATTTGAGGAAGAAGTTTGAGATCAAGGATTTATAGACGAAAAAAAAGGTGGACGGACTGGCGATTTCTTAGGCATACATAGAGGGAACCCAGTATTTAGCAGCATATTCATTCAGGGAGTCACTTTCTTATTATTTGCCCACTACATCGCTTGCCTGAGTGCGCCCATGGTTTTGTAACGGAGCTGCAGATGAGGCGTTGATCACGCGCGCGAGAATGCATGGCCGTTGTTAGATGCAACTGATGCGGCTCGAGCCGAACCGCCCGGGTCATGAGACAAAAGACGATGACGGAAACTTGCAATCACGCATAAAGAGGCGTCCTGTCAAGGAAATCTTTCAATGCCTATCCGAGGATGCTGTACCGCTGTATAGCATTCACAAAATGTGCACTACAGTGACTGAAAATGGACAACTTGAGTTGCCTTAATAACCTGACTTTGGCATAAGATCTCCATCGAAAGCACCGACAGTGCCGCCTCATCATGACAGCCCCTGTGTGTAAACACCAGCGCCTTGATCCACCAGACCTACAGCAACATCCTTAACTAGGATGTAATTAATAATGTGTTACAAGCTTCTCAGATTATCCTATACTTATCCAATCACTTGAGTCCCTCAGGATAGGTCGTGATCCCCTATCACCTCTGAGTACCCATCTCACCCCCTTACCATCCCAGTGCGGTATCCAAAGCTCATCTCGAAGGACCGAAAATCTCCCACAAGTATCAAAATCATGCCAGAATCGGTTGTCACCGACCCTTTATGAAGTCAGGCCACACTTTTGTACACGGACCACAGAAAAGATAGAGACTCGTCTAGGGGGGAAACAAAAACTCGAGATCTCGATCCTAAATGGTAAAAAGACTTAGGTTAATTTAGCATAAGTTTAGGATACCATTTACTGGGTTTATTTCGACACCTCATATCAAGGTCTGCCGTTATCCTGCTCCCCGAGACCATCTCATCATATATCGTATCGTCAGGGGTAAGCAATGTACCCTTGAAATGAGAGATCCGGACCCTAGCTCGGGGTCTTTCTATAGCTCAGCCCTTTAATCAGCGGCTGCATGCGTGGGATAGAAGGCTTCGGATAGGCGGGTTGCCAGGGACGAATCTGTTGATGTGACAGATGTACTGGACATTATGCGGCGGAATGCCGGCCTAGTATCCCTAGTGTTCTGCAACACCAAAACTGCTAAGTCAATGCTTCATGATGAGTGATATACGCACATGGAGACACATTTCACAGAGACAGATGATATGATGCAAAGGGGCTTGCCCTGTTTATTCCTTTACGTGACTCAGAACTCATAAACCAGAACCCTAACCTTGGAAACAACCATTGCCCTGTCTATCATTACTAATTTCGCATTAAACAATTCCTTATCACTCCAGGTTCATCTTTAAGAGACTTTTATGCTTTACTGAAGCTGACCAATGCCGAGGTGCTCGGGGTCAGCCTTGACGATTCGGAGGGTGTTGGTGTTACCCATGCCGCCCTTCCAGCCCTGGACAACGACAACGGTGTCACCGGGGGTGAGGACGTTGAGCTGGAGAGCGTTGTTGACGGCCCACTTGATTCGGCGATCGACATCCTCCTGCCAGTTAACCTGGGTGAAGTCGGGCTTGGTCTCGGGGAACAGGAAGGGGTACACGCCACGGTACAGATGGGCGAATCGAGATGTTGTGGGGCTTCGAGTGACCATGAAGATGGGGCACACGGGTCGGTACTTGGACAGCATGCGGGCCGATTCTCCGGAGGTGGAGAGGACAATGATACCGCCAGCACCGAGATCGAGGGAAGCGCGGACAGCAGCCATGGCGCAAGACTCGACAGTGGAGACGGGTCGCTTGACGAGAGTGCACATCTCCTCGAAGTGAGAGACGTAGGGGATGGTGTTCTCGGCCTTGAGGCAGGTCTCGTGCATCTCCTTGACAGCCTCAGAGGGGTAGCTACCCTTGGCTGTCTCACCAGAAAGCATAACACAGTCGGCACCATCAGTGATGGCGTTACCGACGTCGCTGATCTCAGCACGGGTGGGGCGGGGGTTCTTGATCATGGACTCGAGCATCTGAGTAGCGCAGATGACGGGCTTGCCAGCGAGGTTGCACATGGCAATGAGCTTCTTCTGGGCAGCAAACACCTCAGCAGCGGGAATCTCGATACCGAGATCGCCACGGGCAACCATGACACCATCAGTGGCCTCGAGGATCTCCTTGAAGTTGTTGAGACCCTGTCGGTTCTCAATCTTGGAGATGACCTGAATGTGCTTGCCCTTCTCGCCGAGAACCTCACGGATGTCATGGATATCCTGAGCGCGGCGGATGAAGGAGGCGAAAACCATGTCGACATTGTTCTCGACACCGAACTTGAGATCAGCCTTGTCCTTCTCGGAAAGAGCGGGAAGATCGACGTCAGTGTTTGGCAGGTTGACACCCTTTTTGGAGCAGATAGCACCGTTGTTGCGGGCCTTGACTCGGATAGTCTTCTCGTCCTTGATCTCGAGGACGTCGAAAGCGAGAACACCGTCGTCGACGTAGATGACACGGCCGGGCTCGATGACACTGGTGATGTTCTTGTAGTCGACGTACCTGCAAGAGTTAGCTTTAGGAGTTACATTGGTTTTTATTGTACTCACATGTTCTTGTCGTCACAGGCAGTGGCATAAGAATCGTCGGTGGTGATGTTCATCTCGTGGCCAGCACTGATGGGAATATCCTCATCGTTGGGAGTGTTACCCGTTCGGATCTCGGGGCCCTTGGTGTCAAGAGCAATGGCAACATTGCGACCAGCGTGAGTAGCCTCGGACTCACGAGCGTTGTCAATGACAGACTTGTGGTACTCGTATGATCCGTGGGAGAAGTTCATGCGGACAACGTTAAGACCGGAATCTCGGAGCTTGTTGATGGCCTCAACAGAGTTGGTCTTGGGGCCAATGGTGCAGATGATGGAGGAGCGGCGATAGTTGCGCTGAGGTCGGAAAGCAGTGTCGAGGGAGGCAAGCCATGAGATCTTGCCTCCGAACTCGAGGTGGTCCTGAGCGGTAGCAGCCATGACGCTTTTGGAATGCTTGTGTGAGGGTTTCTGAGCCATTGTGAAAGAAGTGATTAGCAAATGTTGAGTAGTGGGTGGGATGAGCTTGGCGGGGTAGCTCTGCTGCAAAAAGAATGAAGACGTGAGGAATTCAGCCCCGAACAGTTGGAGAAGACGGGAAATATATGTCTCTCTCAATCAACTGATATCAGCAGCCAACAAGAAGCAGAGCAGAAAGATCAGGTCGTTCTGCGGGCACTTGCTATGCAGGCCAACAGGGATGTATCCGTGAGCTGTAGGCAAGTACATGGGGCTAACGTGGATCTGATCTGACGTTAAGTGACGTGGTGGGAAAGGCGATAGCAATGGGGCGTGGCATTTCTCGGTGGGCAGAGCAGTCGGTGCGACACAGTCTGGCTGGCTTGGTTGGTGAGAAGGACAAAAGACGACCCATGAGCTCAATAGATGGGCCGAGTACAGAATCGTCAGATAATCGCTAATCGGGCCAGAAGAACCGAGTCGTCTCGTACTGCTAATGGGTCGCAGGGGAAATCCAGTGTTTCTGGACTGCTACTGCAACCCAAAAGCCAGAAGCGCATCTGCAAAGACGGGTATATGCCACACCTCCATATCGCTATCGCCATCATTTTTTGGAGGGCCGGTAGCCGAAACCCCAAAGGCCCAAGCCACAGCTAGCAGTCGTCTCCATTCATGTGCAGCAACAGCAACAGTAGCGGCAGCATGTTGACTTACAGGAGTATATGGATTTTGTTGTACGAATGTTGCACCGTACGATAATAACCCAGAAGGATGATGTGGTCAGAGAGGCAGAGGAACGTGCACACTCTTCCTGGTATTATTTATTGACGACGTTCGATGGAGGGAGCTCGCAAAGGTCGAAGCGTAAGGGGGCGGGATGGCACTAAATCTGTTTTTGTCGTTGGTGAGAAAAGGGTTGAGAGATGAGAAGGAAGAGAAAAAAAAGAGAAGAAGAGGGAGAGAGGAAGAATTTTGGTGTGGTGATGATGATAATAATAAAAGACGGGAGAGCCCAGCCCAGTTGGCACAGCGCAGCTCAGTAAGGTACAGCGAATCTTCAGGGGGCTAGGTACTTTACTCTTGCCTCCCCAATCAACAAAGATTTGTACCTCACCGAGAAATCACAGCCATCATGACTGGAGGGGTAAGAGCCAAGCATGGAGTAGCGCTACGGAGTACTTGCCTCAGATGTACCTAGTACGGTGAATTCATAGCCCGCTTTGGCTAAAGTGTCTGAGCTCTGGGCTGTCGCTGTGGTTGAGATATGGAGAGCTTTTTTTTCGCCTTTTTCTTTTTTTTCTTTTCTTTTCTGGCGATCTGGTTCAGGAATTATGGGGAGCTGTTCCTTGCACCCCGCTTCCCGTGAGATGCAAGCTTACAGGCCTTGAAGTGTATGAATTGACTTTGGAGTTGATTTATATGCTCACGATGGTCTAAAGCTCTAGTTTAATAGGTAAAAAGTAATATAAATCTGTATATTACTATGCCAATATTCTCGAAATATCCAATTTGAAGCCACTGTCTTGCCCGCCCTCGTCCAAGCCGCGTAGCTATTTTCTGTTCCCCCACCAAACTCGACCCCGCTATCGCGCTTGGTTGTTTGGTGGCTTTGCTTTTGCCATCCATCAGCACCGTTTAGTTACAGCGGCACATTCGGGGCAAAGCACTCCGCCCGCTACTGCAGCATCCGACAGTAGCTCTCCCCTCTACGAACTGTACTTCCCAACCCCAAATCGGCAATTTATCTGTACCTCACCTTGCTGATTTATGTTTATATTAGCCAAATCTCAGAGTGGGCTATCATATCCAATGCATTGGCCGTGTCATGAAACGCGCAAACAAATGCCAATCCCCCGCCACTCAAATGCTGACCGTAGTTACTAAGGTAGGTTACCTCATCCCTTGACTCAATACCAACTCGTTGAGTCGTGGCAGGGTATTTTGATGGTGCCAACAGAGTTGGAGTCTGAAAGCGCCTAATTTTCTAACGAATAAAGTATCGCCCTCTCACCTTGGAAGCATTGGCCTCACCTGAGCTCGTAACGTCTCAACAACAGTCATCAAACTTTGATTGGGCTGAAATGCAAGACCAATCAGTCAATAACTTACCAGGCATGCTGCTACGATTGGGTTGAGGTTTGTCTTAGTATTGCATACTGCTAAGAAACCTCTTGGCATGATACACATCAACTTCGCTTCTCACTATCCTCTTCCTGTTCAGGCAGGACATTACCATACTGTTAATGAATGTCATGACAAGTGTTTTAGCCTGCATCTTCAGTAGAGTCATGTCTATGACGCGAGGGAATAAACGAGTCTTATCTATCGTTTCAAGCTATCAACCCTTCCTCAACGTCTTTTTTCTTGGCTTTTGGTTCAGCCTAAGTCCAAGCCATCGACGTCGGTTCCAACCGTCCATCTCCTGGCGGAATATACCACTCAAACACCTCTATCATGGCTGCGGAGATCGCCATTGGGTCGCTATCATTCAGCTCTTGAGATAGACCCCCATCTCCTGACTAACGTTAATTGATCGCATAGCTTAGACTATAGCTGACCGACATGTTGTTTCAACAGAAAAATAAAATAAAAAACCAGCCGCCCCTCCCTCACCAATAAGCGCGAGTAATATGTCAAACGTAGCACATTGCATTGAGTAAAACGGCACTTTAAACGATGTTCGTTCTCAGATATCGGTAGACACCAAGCCCATTGGGTAAAAACTATGTTTGTCAGAAAAGATTGGCGGCGCGGGGGTCAATTACTGCAAAAGAGGATCCCTCATGAGTGAGGGATTTTGCTTCATGACTCCCCCCTCCTCGTCTTTGCTCTTCTTGGGATAGGACACGGCGATGCACTCGGCGATGTCTCTCTGGACCCTTGAACCCCTCTTGCGTCTGGACCGCCAGGCGTTGAGGTGAAGCAGAAAACATTTGTGAGTGGGTTCTCCTGCAAATAACGCCGATATGCCAGCGAACAAGCGGTTTTGTTTTTGACCGGCGACTACGAGACTAGCGGCGGCAACGTGCTGTGATGCAACATGATTATTGAGCCCCGTCGATTCCATCGAGGCGCATTTCCATATCAGGAGCTTCCGCTGGGAATTTGAATCTCGAGATGAAGCATGTTGAGCTATTTACACCTTGAGGGGTTTCTTAGGAATATCCGCTTTGGGATATTTCGAAGCCAGATCTGCCATTCTATTTCGAGTCTAGTTATTTTAAGAAGAAAATCCATGATGCAGATGCCAATAATATCATCTCATGACACGTCTAACATCTCACAATGTTTTGCATTGTAACATCCACTTGCAACAGATCCAGATGCCTGGGCCATAAGAAACACGTGATGTGGCTCTACCCCGGAGCTTTCGGCGCCGGCACGCCGGAGTCTCCACTATCGCCTGGTTCCCGCCGCGGCTGTGTCTGTGTCGCATGACGACCAAGCTAGACCAAGGTTAGATCCAGAAAACGACTCCATTCACGACGCTTCACACCGCGACTATCATCCAACACCAATCGACACTCTACAATTCTTCCGCTGCAAACACTTACATCATGGTGGTATGTACCCTCTCTCTCCTTTCCCCCTGTTCCCCCCTGGAGCTCTGCCCGTGAGGCCTGGCAAGTCTAAAGACTCCTCTCACAGCTCCTCAACCTGCTGACTCTGGGACTCTGGTCAAAGGTCGGACGGTTGACACACTATGCCTTTGACGCCGTTCTCTGTAAGTCCAAGATACTTCCCTTCTTGTCGCCGTGACAGCGTGAAACTAACACTGCAACAGTCTCGGCCTTCCTCGCCGGCATGAAGCGATCTACCGGCCTGACGTGAGCCTTAAACCCTCCGAATTACTCTCCGACACATCTAACAGTAAACGATAGTTTCAAGACTGACAAGGTCGCCGGTGAGAACAAGGAATTCACCGGCTGGATCGATAGATACCTCGGTGTCGGAGAATGGGTCATGGATCAATCCGTCGCGATCGCAGGCTCCAGCGGCTACTTTGAGCGAACCCGATGAGCGACTAGGACGACACCCTTTTAAGCTATGGATTTCCCACTCAGTTTTACAGCTGCAAATGACTTCAAAAATGACTTAACGATCGCGCGGAGGAAATGGCCAAAGCTACCTGATATGCGTTCGACGCGCTGGGTTTTCAGATAGGCGTTCGGATATATGACTAACAATGCATGTGAATTGGATCAATGATACTGATATTCAATTAAGCCCATGAGCTTCTATCCTGCTGTCGTGACTTGCTCTGGGAATAACCAGCAACCTGAGCCGAGTTCATTGAATCCACTCATCCCTTGTCATTATTCATAAGCCTAATCAACGTCCCAAACTCTTCATCCTAGTCGATCTTGGTTGGTTCTGTGTGTTCTGCCAGAAACTCAGCCGGAACTTCGTTCTCAGAGCTGACCCTTCTTAAGACTACGCTCTGTTGTTGAGGGCTGTCCGGAGGATCACGATCGTGGTCCTCAAGCCGAGATACCAACAGGTCAGCGGGAACTTCGTTATCGCTCTCATCGTGACTTTCTTCAGGCAGCTCCTCGGCGTCTCCCTCCGTACCATCTTGTGTTCCATTGTGTTCTGGGTGATCCTCTGTAGTGACCGATTCATCTGGGATTATCCCAAGCGTTCTCAGGAGTCCTTTGGCCTCGAGGAACGCCTCCAGCTCTGCGCCGATCGCGCATATGAGGAGATTCCAATGTTTTGATTCAGCCACTTGCAATCGCTCTTCCAACTCTTCAACAACAGTGTCCATCTGGGACAACTGATCCCGTATCGCGGCTTGTTGTGGCTCTTCGTCAGCATCTCCCGCTTGGCTGGCTTTGATCAGTTCCCGCAATCTCGCCTCGAATTGTGCGACAAGCCCTGTAACTTCAGACCAAACCTCGGACCCTTCAATCAAAGCCTTGCGGTCTTCTGATATTTGGGTCTTGCGACGCTCAAGCACAGCGATTTCTCCTTGCCACCACGTTCTAGCCATTTCTACAGTCCTGCGCTCTGGTCTGAGCTGCAGAAACTCGGTACCTCGCAGCATATCAGTATTCTCCTTAGACCGAGATTTTGCACTGGCGCCGAGAGCATCTATATCCAACGGTGTAACAGGCGGTCTTTGTATCAGTGCCCTTACTTCTGTGTCCACGTCTCGACCAGCAGCTCTGTACCCACTAAGGCCAGCCTCTCGTCGATTCTTGACATCCTCTATCTTCTCTCGCACCCATCTGCGCCGGTTTCGCATTGCAATTAGTTTCTCTTCTAGATTTCGTATGTCGTGATCCAGAGCCTGCTGTTCGGCCCCAAGCTCACGGAGCTCCTGGCCCAAAGGTTCTTCTTCATCGTCTTCCAAGGCATGAAGCTCAGCATATATATCGTCCCTCCTCTTGCTCATTTTGTCAAGATATGCCAGAACATCCTTCCGTTGTTCTAGCGCCGTGTTCAGATGCGAATTCTCCTCCGCCTTCAAGTCCGATAAAGCAGCCATAGCTCGCTGGAGACCGGCTCGAGCTGATCTGAGGCCGCGTGGCTTGCTTGGAGCGGGTTGTCGCACGGGTATAACACTTCCATCTGGCGCAGAGCGTACCGGCATATGTAATGAGTTCATCATTCGTGATTTCGACGTAGCCGTCGAATAAAATGTACTCTCCCCAGTACCAGTATCGCTCCCAAAGTTGCTTTCGGAACCCCCATCTCCGCTACCAGCAACCAATCCTGACGCTTGGAGGTCTAAAAGTTGTTGGATGTCTCGTTCCAAAGCCTTTTCTCGTCGCTGTAAGCTTCTCCATATCGAGTCGAGACGTGGGCGATTATCTAAATGCTTCTGGCTCGGGCTGTCACTCAACCCAAAGCGACTTGGCGAAAGTAACCCAAACCCTCGCCCGCTATCGCTGTGATTCGGGGAAACTGACTGCCGTGTGGGATCTTGGTTAATCAAGACTGAGGAAGCGATTGGAGGTGGTGGCCCTGCGAAGATAACCTTCGATTTTCTTCGAGAGGGGGAATTCTCATAACGATGCTTGCTGTCCCACGAAGCAGGTGATGAAGATCGCCGGGTCGATGTGGTAGAGGTTGGCTGAGCCGTCTTTCTAAGTCTCGGGCGCGGAGGTTCCTGGTCGAAGAGAGGGTCCTCACTTCTGGGTTCGAGCTCGTCTAAGTCATATTCGCTGACTTCTCGAACAGGAGGGCTACGGAGTGGGTTGTTGAGGAGTCGCTGAGATGGACTGGAAATACGATCGAGGATAGAGGGAGAAGACATGTTCGTTTATAAATATAGACACGTTGGGATCGGGTATGAAAATGATGAGAGTTGTCGCAGTATTGAAGTTGTCGCAAACATTCGCTCGATTTCGGATAGACACGGCTTGAAGCTTTTATAGCTGTGGAGTCTGCAGTCGCAGTGCTTCACATTAGTTGAAGTATATCAGTATTCGCGGTGGTAAGTGTTGTGTAAACTGTGATGAGTTGTTCAAGTCGTTGGCAGTGATCATAAGAGAAGAGCTCGATGAAGCTTATTTGACTGGATGGAAGCTTTGGACACGATCTGGGGTTGGCATGTGCCCACCTGCTCTGGGGTGCACCTGGCCATGAGCTCCCGCGATCCACAGGGCGGGGAGTGGATCTGTACCACAACCGCGTCACGGGCTTATCTCCATGTGATGAAGGTCAATCATCTGTTGAATATTTGATGATAGCTTCAACTTGAAGCTCAGTTCGCACTATGGAGAGACACCAGAAACTTGCCATCTCTCCAGTCATTGAATTGAGTATTCTTTGTAGTGTATATTAATTTACGGTAACCTCGAAACGTATAAGGCCTACTGCGTGAACCGACCAGATGTCTTAAGATCACCAAAGTCAAGCTCTAGACTCAAAAAGTAACTTATTAGCACCACATACTATACTCCTAAAGTAGCTTGCTCGGAGAAAGCTTCATAAGCGATATCCAAGTTACTCTGGCTCGGCCAGTCACGAAATATAGTAGACCAGGGTTCTGAGATCTACAAATGCAAGTTTCGTCAAGGGGTTCGAAGCTTCCAAATTTCTCGCGCCCTCTAGTGAGTTATTCATATTCATGCAGTGCAAACCGTGTCCGAGTTTCAAACTCAGAAATAGTGATATTTTCAAAGAAGCCTTACATCATTTGAATCCTTCAAGAATAATATTTTTTTGCTTGCCTAATCCTCTGCTTAAACGAAAGACTACTACCATCAGCCGGCAACTTTTCACTAACCCCTCCGCCCTTCTCCAAGTCAAACCGAACCAGACCGGGCCAGACCAGACCGAAACCTTGCTTGCGCGAACGAGGAACCTTCCATGTCGCATTCTTTCTTGCATCTCGTCAAAATTTCCGCTTCTTCTACCTTGCTCTCACAGGCCAACATCCTGAAGCCTCACCCTCGGACTTCTGCTTGAACCGACGGGAACTTGAAGCACCGCGACTTCTGCTGATCTTTTGGCTTACCAACTGCCGACGCCCGCGAGCCAGTTGAGCCGTAAGGGACACTTCTTTGCTCCACCTCGATTTTATTAACGACTACCCTCGTCTTGCACTATCGCATACATTTCGCTCCTCAGACTCATCCTCGCTCAACGTTGCTGCCGTTCGCGCGCCAGGCCACCTGAGGCTTGTCGAGTCAATCAGCCCCCAGGCCAGGTCCGTCAAACAGAGGCCCCGAGCTACTAAGCCGAGAAACAGCCAAAGTATCCAGCAATGAGCCAATCACAGCAGTTCCCTCCTTCACTGCGTCAGGCGCAGGTGGGCTCCATGTCTTCTGCATCTGCGTCTGCTCCTCGCGCTGGCTCTGGCTCTGGCTCTGGATCCGGCCCTCAACCCCAGCCCCAGCACGACGAATTGCACATGTCGGGCTTGAGCCAAACTGGTGGTCCAATTTCCATGTCGCCTCAAGACTACGAGAACCCTCCTCAGATCAAGTTCGAGTCTTCGCCTTCAAACCTCCACTACAGGAACCCCTCCAACTCTTCGGTGCCCAACGTCCTCCAACCCGCCGGTGGCCTGTCCGCTCGCGGCGCCCCAGCCTCGCCCAACTTGTCCTCGCCGATGCAGCAATCCTCTCCCGCTGCCTCATCTGTTCCTCACCAGCCGCCGACGCAAGGTCAACACCAGCAGCATCCCCATCACTCACAGCAGCCGCTGCAGATCCCTTCTCAGCACGGCCAGCCTTCCCACGACTATTCCAACTCGCCCTCTGCCGCCGCCGCGAGCAAACCACCACTAGGCATGTCTCATAGCTATTCCCGCTCCAGCCCAGCCGCTGGCTACGATGGTTCTTCCAACTACCACGCATACACGCCCACTACTCCCAGCGGTGCTTCATCCTCGCATTTAATGTCTCCAATCGATCCCGCCAGATACAATGCTCCAGGTTCCCAGCGCACCATCTCCAACACCCCGCTTGGCCTGGCTGATATCCGTCCCCGCGCCGACTCGAGCATGTCCGATGGCCATGGAGCTTCTATGGGCTATGACGCCAATAGCGCTCAGCCAGGAACAAGCAATTACCTCGCGCCGTGGGCCATTTACGCTTTCGACTGGTGCAAATGGCCTGCCCAGGGTAATGGTGCTGGCAAGTTAGCTGTGGGGAGCTACCTGGAAGATGGTCACAACTTTGTGCGTCTCAACGTGCAATTGATCATATGCAATCGCTGACTCTTATAGATCCAAATCCTCGATAGCCACATTACGCCTACGCCCCAAGATGTCTACACACCTGGGTCATCTAAATTTAGCCTCGAGTTCACCAAGGCTGCCGAAGCTACCCACTCTTATCCTGTGACGCGCTTGCTATGGGAGCCTCCCTCGTCGCAGAAGCAGTCTACTGACCTGCTCGCGACTTCGGGTGACCACTTGCGACTATGGTCTCTTCCTAACGAGAACCCTGCTACGCCCAGCAGCACCATCGGTCGTCGCGACAACCCTACAACCAAGTTGACACCCCTCGCTTTACTTTCCAACTCCAAGACCCCAGATCATACTGCGCCACTCACATCTCTCGATTGGAACACCGTTTCTCCCAGCCTTATCATTACTTCCAGCATAGACACAACATGTACCATCTGGGATATTCCCTCACTCACGGCCAAGACCCAACTTATTGCCCACGATAAAGAGGTTTATGATGTTAGGTTCTGCGCCAAGAGTGTGGATGTTTTTGTCAGCTGTGGTCAAGACGGAAGTGTCCGTATGTTTGATCTTCGAAGCTTGGAGCACTCTACAATTATTTACGAGCCCACGGGCAAGGAAGAGCGAGGTGAGTTGCCTGCCCAGTCTTTCTTCATCATATATTGACATTCATAGATCCCAATGGTGGCCGTGTTAGTCCAACACTCGCTCAACAGACGATGGCGAATCCTCCTCCGCTGCTACGGCTTGCTACATCACCTCACGATACCCATCTCCTCGCTACATTTGCTCAAGATTCCAATGCTATTCGAATTCTAGACGTACGACAACCCGGCCAGGCTTTGCTGGAGCTACGAGGTCATGGTGGAAACGTCAACTGCATCGAATGGTCGCCTCATCGACGAGGCATGCTTGCTTCAGGTGGTGACGACTGCCAAGTTCTTCTCTGGGATCTTTACAACTCCAACCAGCCGATGAACGGTACTCCTCAGCAAGAGAACCCCCGAAGCCCTGTTGCGAGCTGGCAATGCGATTACGAAATTGGCAACCTGGGCTGGGTGCCTCATCTACCCAATTCCGAGTACGGTGAATGGCTCGGCGTGGGCGCAGGACGCGGTATCTGGGGAACACGAGTCGCTTGAAAAGACAATACTGAACCGACTTAAATCATTTGTAAAACGTGGGTCAAAGCTCTCGGTTATGTTCCAGAAACGTTACTCGATTCATGTAAAGTGTGGCTGGTTAAGGGCATGGTCATTGCATTCCGCAAAGCCTGGAGTTTTCATTAGGAGGTTTTCCAAAGTCTGATTGGGGGCATCTTCAAGATGCTAGGATCAAAACGTTGGGCTGGTCGATATAAAAACGCGAACTTATATCCTGGACACTTGCGCTTTATAGGAGGTCTTGTGCATGAGGAGGACTTTGAGCGGCCAGATTGAGTTCTAGCTTGTGCAAAGCCTGGGAAAGGATGGACATAGAGGGCGGCGCTGGTGGGAGTTAGCGTTGGAGTAGATATAGATGATGAGAAGATATATGCAATATGATGACTATAACCAGATATGAACGAATGGTGGAGTGGTTTGGGTTTGAGTTGGTCAAGCGTCTGTCTGATTGGCTTCTTCGAACACACCTTCATGAGCTCGAGAACCTGAGTATTGATAGGGCCACGATATGTGACAAAGAAAAAAGCCAGCTGATCCCTTTACAGTCCTTTGACGCTGTCTCATCATCTCTACCTTCAGTTGGGTATGTACATTCGTATGGGCGTCAGTTTCAAGGCCATCTCAAGATTCACCGAGGCGAGACATTCACTGAGATACGGTTCTATAATATCGATGTGATGCCTCTGACATATTTAAATACTGCATACAATTCTGCAGGACTTGAAGAAGAAACGTTTTTACTGCAAACCATTTCAAGATGTTTCCTCTTCGAGAGATCAATTAATGACCTTCACAAGGGGCCCACTGTAAATCTGCACAAGTCGGGACCCACCAATTACACGGTTGTGCATTGCACAAGGCCCGGCATTTTGCCGTCTGAAGCTCCAACATTGACTTGAAAGTTGCTTGAACCTCTTTCTTTATTTATCTTTGTCATCCATCAAGCGCCTTTTATTCTTCTTCCTTCGCATCGACGGCATATAATACTTTCTTAATCTTCCAAACTCCAGCGACTAGTCTCTCGCCAATTATCGCAGACACGCTTCGTGTCGCGCGGCTCACTCGCCACCATGTCCTCCCACGACCCTTCGCGCTTCGACGATTCCGAAGATGAGGAAGATTTCAACCCAGCGCCTGCCGATATGTCCGACGAGGAGCAGGATGTCGATGACAAGAAGATAAAGCGCGGGAGCAGTCCTGCGCCTCGCGATGATGACGATGACGAGGATGAGCGACCGTCAAAGTCGCGACACGCCGATGACGATGATGAGGAAGAAGAAGAGGATGAGGATGACAATCCCAAACGTCGCGATGACGACGACGACGAAGAGGATGAAGAAGACGACGAGGACGAGGACGATGTCCAGCAGGTGAGCAGGCTCTGATTCTGCCAAGGCGCGTTGCTGCCTGCCCTTAAAATACTGACCCCTTATAGGGCCATCGCAGAAAGCGCAGAAAGGAACGAGGAGCAGCTTTCTTCGATATCGAAGCCGAAGTCGACGATGAAGACGAAGCCGAAGATGACGAGATGCTGGGTGAAGAGATAGGCGACTTTATCACAAACGATCATCCAGACGATATCGCCGAAACTGGTATCGATGATGACCGACGACATCGTGAGCTCGATCGCCGTCGCGAGATAGATTCCAGCATGGACGCCGAGAAACAGGCAGAGATCTTGCGACAGCGATACGGTAATCGACGTTCTGGCAAGGGCTTCAGAGATGCATCGGTTGTTCCCAAGCGACTGCTCCTCCCTAGCGTGGACGATCCTAGCATTTGGGCCGTGCGATGTAAAGAAGGCAAGGAGCGAGAAGTTGTTTTCTCGATTATGAAGCGCATTGAAGAGAGGGCCGGCACTAAGGATGAACTGGCCATTACTGCCGCGTTCGAACGTGGAGGCACCGACTCTGTCATGAAGGGATTCGTCTACGTTGAAGCCCGCCGTCAAACCGACATTTTGAAGGGATTGGACAGTATGATGAATGTGTATCCTCATTCAAAGATGGTTTTGGTCGACATCAAGGATATGCCTGAACTGTTCCGCGTTTCCAAGACACCAAGTCTGGAGCCTGGAGCCTGGGTTCGTCTTCGAAGGCCCATGAAGCACAATGGCGATCTTGCTCAGGTCATTGATGTTACTGAAAACGGTCTGGAGGCTCGTGTTCGCTTCATTCCCAGATTGGACTATGGTATGCGAGACGATGCCTTCTCTTCAGTTACTTCTGATGGAAAGCGAAAGCGACCTTTCGGTATGGCTGGTCCTAAACCACCGCAGAGGCTCTTTAGCGAGGTTGAGGCACGAAAGCGCCATCCTCGGCATATTCAGGGAAACCCTACTGCCGGTACATGGACCTACATGGGTGACGAGTTCGAGAATGGTTTCCAGGTCAAGGACATCAAGATTCAGCAACTTATTACTACCGACGTCAATCCCTCGCTAGAGGAAGTCACTAGATTCGCTTCAGGCGCTGAGGATGGCACTGAGAATCTTGATTTGAAGGCGTTGGCCCACAGTCTGAAGGACAGCAATGCTCTGGCTACGTACCTACCTGGCGATATTGTCGAGGTCTACACTGGCGAGCAGAAGGGTGTTGTTGGAAAGGCCATGCGAGTTCATTCTGATGTCGTCTCGATCACTGTTACTGAAGGTGATCTTGTTGGTCAGGAAATCGACGTTCCCATCCGATCCCTTCGCAAGCGCTTCAAGATTGGTGACCACGTCAAGGTCATTGGTGGCAGCAAGTTCCGCGACGAAGTCGGAATGGTTGTCAACATCAAGGATGACCAAGTCACTCTTCTGACAGATCAGACCAACTCTGAGGTCACTGTGTTTAGCAAGGATTTGCGCGAAGCTAGTGATATTGGTGGTCAAGGATCACTAGGTCAATACTCTCTTCATGATCTGGTGCAACTTGATCCTACGACTGTGGGGTGTGTGGTCAAGGTTGATCGCGAGTCGCTCGTTGTTCTTGACCAATTTGGAGATACTCGCCAGGTTATGCCATCCCAGATCGCCAACAAGCTTCCAAAGCGAAAGACTGCTGTCGCCGCCGACCGAAGTGGCTCTGAGATTAGACTTGAAGATGTCGTTAAGGAGTACACAGGTCAACAACGACAGGGCAAGATTATTCACATCCATCGCTCGTATGTCTTTTTACACACCAACGATAGCAAGGAGAATGCTGGAGTCTTTGTCACCAAGGCCAGTATGGTCAACACCGTTGCGGCCAAGGGAGGTCGTGTCGCTGCTGCATCCGCTGGACCTGACCTGACGGCGATGAACCCAGCACTCAAGCTTCACAAGAACGGGACAGAAAACAAGCCCGTGCAACAACCCAGATCATTTGGCCGAGATAAGGCAATTGAACAGACTGTTATTATCAGGAAGGGAGCCTACAAAGGTCTTTTGGGTATTGTCAAGGATACAACAGACACCCACGCCCGGGTCGAGCTTCATACGAAGAGCAAGACTATTACGGTGCCCAAGGATAGTCTGAGCTTCAAGAACAAGCTGACTGGAGCTACAATTGATATCGCCAGCCGAGGAGGCCGTGGTGGATATGGTGGTGGTGCTGGGCGGGGAGGTGGTGGTGATCGTGTGCCAGGATGGCAGGGCGGTTCTCGCACACCTATGGCAGGGAGTGGCTCAGACAGAGTGCCTGCTTGGGGATCACGAAGTAAGTTTCTTGGAAATTGGTTGGTTTCAGCATGCTAACAATATGCAGCACCTGCAGCTGCAAGTGGACGCACACCCGCTTGGAAGGCCCCAGATATGTCTGGAGCCCGAACTCCGGCGTGGGCCGATGGTTCGCGAACCGTCAACCCTTACGACGGCAACCGTACTGCTTATGGCTCTGGTGGACGTACACCTGCCTGGCAGGCCGGTGGAAGGACTCCTGCTCCAGGCGATGCTTTCGGTGCTGGCTCACGTACGCCTGCGTATGGCGGTGGCGGCGACAGCTGGGGCTCAGGTTCAAAGACTCCTGCCTGGGGAGTATCTGCGCCAACTCCTGGAGCTAGTGGAAACGATTCATGGGGAGGTTCAGGCGCTTACGACGCACCTACACCCGGCGTTGGTCTTGGTGCCCCGACTCCTGGTGCACTGAGTGCTCCTACACCTGGCGCCTACTCTGCACCAACTCCCGCGGCCATCAGCGCACCTACACCAGGAGCTTCGTGGCAAGGTGGATGGGGAGCAGACTCGGCTCCTACGCCTGCGGCTGGCGCTCCTACGCCTGGTTATTATGGTGCTCCTACACCCGCAGCATATGCTCCTCCAGAGACTCCTGCCGCCACTGGTCCTCGATACACTGATGACGATTGATTGGGAGGGGAGGGTATAGTAAGATCATAAGGCATGGGCAGGCAAGTAAATGGGTTTGCAAAAGGCGTTTTGGAAGATTAAATATTGTATAATCAAAAACTATAGCAGAAGGCTGATTAGCACTGAAGATTTGAAGTGCCAGTAGAACTTTGAGTGAGCTCCAATTGAATTAACCGTTAACGTGAAGAGAATTGGCTAGTTACCAAGCTATTGATCAAACTTCGGTGTTGTGAGGTTGAGTCGAAGCTATGGCTTTATCGATAAGGACTTGGTGATCTTTTCCCACTTGGATTCTCAATGTTGAACTTCGAGCAACTTTACGACTTTGCGACACTTCAACACCTCAACACCCACCAATTGGGCTCAAATCGCACGCTTACTTGTGCGGAAACAATGCCATTGCGAATTGCGCCACGAAAAGTGGCATCAAGCGCCCTTCGTCGAACCTCGTGCCTCAAATGCCCTCTCCTCAGTCATCGAACCTCAAAATGCGCATTCTCAACATCACGACCCTCCAATCGCCGGCAACAGATTCCAAGCCCAGTCGACTCTGCGAAACCCGGCGAAAAGCCCACCAAGACGACCATATCCCTGACAACATCCGAACAGTCTGCCGAAAACGCAAAGAGTATGATCGAAAAGGCTACGAGACTGGCACAAGAACGAGAAGACAAACTACGACAGGCACGATCAGCACGACTAGGGAAGCTTTCTACAAACGCAGAGAAGATGAAAGATATAAGGGATAATCTTACATCTAGCGACAGGAGGGAAAAGGCAAGGCAGGCTGAGGAGAGAACGAATGCGGCCGAGGAGAAGAAGAAGACTGGGTTGACGAAGGAAGAGAGAGAGAAAGCGGAGAAGGAAGATTACAATAGGAGACATAAACAGCTGGAGAGATTCTGGCTCAAGTTCATGGTTGGGATGCCAATTGTCTTGGTTGTTGGTTATGAACTGTTTCAAAGACGTAAGTTGCCCTGCTTGTTGGACAGAGATGCGCTAATATGGGGTAGTTGTTATGGGGAAAGAACAAAAGGTCATGCCATATAAACAGGCCAAGATCAATAAAGAGAGAGAGGAGAGAGAGAGGCTTGCAATGGAGAATGGTAAGAGTGTAGGAACGGAATGAGCAGGAATGAGCAGGAATGTGATGGGGACTTGCGGCTTGATGCTGAAGTCAAAGACAAGCTCTCAGCCGGGGCTGCTGAAAGCTCAACAGTGCTGAGGTGTGTATTATTGTATAATATAACGTGCATGATATGTTGGATGTTGAAAGGAAGACACCAAAAAGCAAGACGCCACGGTTAGAAAGGTAGTGTAGTGACATGGACGTTAATATCCGCCTGTCAGCGGATGCCATGATCAAAGCGCGAATAATGAATATTAACCGATGGTCTTTTGTTTGTCGCTAGCACTACCATAGAAGTGTTGGACTGTTAGGTTCACAGCTGGCTCAGGAGATCGATCAGCGACAAGTAAATGGTTGCCCAAGTCATAGTGTATATATCATATGCCCATCTAAAGTAGACACAAAAAAGTAAAAAGTAATTACATAAAAATGCTAACGTTCAAAGTCGTAGAAGATGAAAAGAATGTTTTTCTCCGACTCTTCCCTCCAAACCTGTGTCTAATCCTTTTCCATCATGTACCAGGTGCAGTGCTTACTTGGACTGCTGGCACTTGAAGCAATCCTGCTCGTAGAACTTGACCCAAGAAGTGCTCTTCTTGTTGATCTTGCCGCTCTTGTACAGCGTACACTTGGCAGCGCTGTTGTAGAACGCAGGCTGGTAGCTGAAGTACTTGCACTCCTTGCCATAGTCGATACAGCTCTTGGCACAGTTCTCAAGGCACGACGCATCGCCCACGACATTGATCTTCTCCTCCTGGCAGATCTCACCGCGTGTTCCGCAGTGCGTGTCCTTGGCGCACTTCTCAAACGCAGGGACGTACTTGGAACACGTAGCGGGTGGTGTAGGCGTGGGGGTGTTGGAGCAGGTGTAGCAGGTATCGAGGTCGTAGAACTTGACGCCCGTGTTGCAGGGTGTGAAGCTGAGCTGGGCCAGGGGTGCGGAGTACAGCTGGCAGTAACCGCCGGTGCTGCGGAACTTGGGGGTGTAGGAGAAGGTCTTGCAGGTGAGGGTTGTGCCGCAGAGCTTGCCGCAGGCGTTGACGTCGGTGACGGATGTGGCCTGGCCGAGCTTCTGGGTGGAGCGGCAGGAGACCTTGCCTTGCTTGCCGCAGGTTGAGGGAGCGTTGGGGAGGGGAATGTAGTTGGTGCACACGGGGGCTTCGGTGGTTGTGGTGGGAGCTTCGGTGGTGGACTGAGCTTCGGTGGTGGTGGTTGTAGGAGCCTCAGTGGTAGAAGCAGCTTCAGTTGTAGTTGTGGGAGCAACGCCGGCCTCGGTGGTGGTGGTTGAAGCAGCGCCAGCTTCAGTTGTAGTGGTTGAAGCCTCACCAGCCTCGGTTGTGGTTGTAGAAGCAACAGCAGCTTCGGTGGTGGTGGTAGATCCCTCACCAGCCTCAGTAGTAGTAGTAGCAGTAGTCTCAACACCCGCATCAGTTGTCGTGGTAGAACCAGCAGCCTCAGTGGTGGTAGTAGCCTGACCACAACCAGCATAGCAGATCTCAAACTCATAGAACTCAGACTCCTCGGCAGAAGCACAGTTGTTGATCTGGAGCTCGCTCACAGTCTGAGTGTAGAAAGTGCAAGTGGATGAAGAAGCCTTGTAAGCGAAGGTCTTGCAGCCAGAGACCTCGCTACACTTGCTAGCACACACATCGGCGCTGCTACCAGTATCGGTGGAGATGTAGGTCTTGTAGGTCTTGCCCTTGACGGCGCAGCTGGTGCTGGGAGGGTTGGGGACGGGAGTGTAGCCGGTGCAGACGGAGTCGGTGGTGGTGGAAGCAGCTTCAGTGGTGGTAGACTCGACGCCAGCTTCTGTGGTAGTGGTGGCAGTGGTATCGACACCAGCGGCTGTTGTGGTGGTGGTATCAGAGCCGGCCTCGGTGGTAGTAGTTCCAGCCTCGGTGGTAGTGGTGTCAACATCAGCAGCAGTAGTGGTAGTATCAGAACCGGCCTCGGTGGTGGTTGTAGATCCAGCACCAGCTTCAGTAGTAGTAGTGCCAGTCTCCGAGCCAGTCTCAGTAGTGGTAGTGTCAACCCCAGCAGCAGTGGTAGTGGTATCAGATCCAGCCTCAGTAGTAGTAGTAGATCCAACAACAGCCTCAGTAGTGGACGATCCCGACTCCACAGTAGTAGTTGTTCCGCTCTCAGTAGTAGTAGTAGCACCACCCTCATCACAAGAATAGCAAGCCTCAAAGTCATGAAGCTCCAAGACAGGAGTTCCAGCAGCATCGACGTTCAAGCTGCTAAGTTGGACCTTGTACAGGTAGCAAGTATTGCTGGCGTCCAGACCGAACGAGAGACACTTATCGTCGACAATGGTGGAACTGCGGTACAGACCGCACTGGCGAGCACAGTCTTCAGTGTTGGAGTTAGGGATGCCAATGAGCTGGGCCATGAAAGCAGCGAAGCCGTTGGGGGCGCCTCGGACGTCACAGCTGGCAGCAGGGGGGTTGGCGACGGGGGTATAGGCTGTGCAGCCGGCGGAGGTTGTGGTCGTGGCAGCTTCAGTGGTAGAAGACTCGACGGCAGCAGTGGTGGTAGTTGTGTCAGAGCCAGCCTCAGTAGTTGTTGTAGATCCAGCAGCTTCAGTGGTAGTACCAGTCTCCGAGCCAGTCTCGGCAGTAGTAGTAGTGTCAACACCAGCAGCAGTGGTGGTGGTGGTAGCAGCACCTTCATCACAAGAGTAACAAGCATCCAAATCATTAAACTCCCAAGCAGGAAGGCCGCTGCGGTTGATGCCCAGGGTGCTAACAGGAACACTGTAGACATAGCAAGTGTTGGACCCGTCTAGGGCGAAGGAGAGACACTTATCGTTGGGCTTGGTAGCATCGTGGTAGTTAGCACATTTAAGGGCACAGTCGTTGACACTGGCAGTGTTGCCGTAGGTTGCGAGTTGACTCATGGAGGCGCCACCACTTGCAGAGCCCCTAACGTTGCAGTTGTTGTAAGGAGGGTTGGCGACTTGTGTGTAGGCTGTGCAGCCGGCGGAGGTTGTAGTTGTGGCAGCGGCTGTTGTTGTGTCTGTGTTGGCTGTGAGGGTCTCGGTAGCTGAGGTCTCAGTGGTAGCGCCAGGAGCAGTTGTGGTCTCGGTTTGGGAGCCAGTGGCTGAGGTCTCAGTGTCGGTTGTGCCTGTAGCATGGGCTGTACCAGAGGTCTCGGTCTCAGAGCCTGTGGCAGTGGTTGTTCCAGTCTCGGAACCAGTAGCTGAAGTCTCTGTCTCTGAGCCGGTAGCAGTTGTAGTTCCAGCTGAAGCAGTACCAGTGGTCTCGGTAGCAGAGCCAGTAGCGGAGGTCTCAGTCTCAGTTTCAGTAGTCTGAGATCCAGTGGCAGTCTCAGTACCAGAGGTAGTTGTGTCCTCACCACATCCGAAGCAAAGGTCGAGGTCATAGAAGTGGCTAGCATCGGAGCCCTCGCTGAACGTATATCCGAGTGAAGAAACGGGGGCATTGTACAGAGTGCAAGAAGAACCCTTGATGGAGAAGGACTTGCAGCCAACGGTCATGCCGCAAGTGTTACCACACTGAGCATAGTCGGTAACAGTGATAGGAGATCCAATGACCTTATCGGCGCAGTTAGGTGCAACACCAGTCTTACCGCAATCGGCGGGGACAATCTCGGTGTAAGGAGTGTAGTGAGAGCAAGCAGCCTCAGTGGTGGTGGTAGCGGCAGTCTCGGTAGTAGCAGTAGAAGAAAGAATGTCGGTTGAGCCAGAAGTAGTCACAACGGGAGCAGTTGAACCACTGGTTGTGACAGGCTTGGGCTTACAAGGGCTGGCGTCGACCACGGCCAGAGCAGCCAAGATGGCTGCAAAGACCTTTGAGGAAGGCATTGTTGGGTAAGGGTATTAAGCTATTGCAGTAGAGGTAACGATTGTAAGTGAGAATAAAAGGTTCTCGTGTAGTGAGCGAGTGGAATGTAGTTGGTAGAGTATCAAGTCAAAAGAGTGACAGGCAAATGCACAGCAACAGCAAGAAAAGAAAGAGAGTGTTGTTACCGCTGAGGAAAACAGTCACAAGAGCGAACGCACGACACCGGATATATAAGAGTCCTTCATCGAATTCTTGGCTTAATTACCGATCTGTCCACCTCCATCGCCACTGGCACGATCTAGCAAGCGAAGTCACTTGGCGCCAAAGATCCAGAGTGCGCCGTACCGTGGTAGCCATCTTCTAAATCTGGACTTGACCCGGGTGAAGCTATCACGATTCGGGGATGGGAGAATCGATAGCTTGCGGTGTCGTGGTGGGGAGGAAGTGGCTAGTCAGGGGTGCAGACCGTTTGGTGGCGCTTTGGTTTACAACGCTACGGGAAATAAAATGAAACATACAGGTAAGGGTTACTGAGGATGGGGTTTTGTCAGGGCAGAGTACGGAGAGTAGTTGGTGGTGGTTGTGGTGATAGGAGGGAGTGTCTCGGTGAGTGGGAGACGTGCCGGTGCCTGAAACGTGAGACTGGATGGCAGGTGAAGTTATCGACATATTAACCAGGTCTCTTATCTCTATGAATGATGAGATAACGCCATTGACGATGAGAGTGTTCTTTGGGGGCATTCTCCAAATCCCATGCCCGTCAACCGTCCTCATAACGCCACCACCATCCACAACACTCAGCGCTTATCACCAACTCACGCCCTCAAAGAAGCCCAACAAAACAATGACGTCTACACAAAATCTTGGCCAATGCCGACAATCCGACGCTCAAGCCCTCACTTGACCATCTCACTTATCGCAGAACGAGACATGACCAGCTGAACTACGGATCTGGCCTAACAAACGCACCCCAGTCAATCACCTTTTTAGCGCCGCAGCAATTTAAACACTTTTTTGCGCTGTGGCGTTGAGAAAGGGGAGGAACTGCGTACGCCTCCTTTTGCTGTCAGCGCAATTCGCATCGGGTCTATTGAGTAACTATCGACGGATGACATGTTTGATAGATCGTGGAGTTTTTGGGAGAAAAGCCTCAGTGGCATTTTTTCTTTTTTCTACTCGGCCGAGATGATGATGTTTCACAGAGGTTCAGTGTGTGTAAGTGAGACCCGCAGAATGTTTCGTCGTTTAATTTGTTTTGTTTGTAGCAAACGCAGGTACCAGATGAAAAAAAGGATGACATGTCTTGGCAGGGGAAACACTCAGACCCTCAATTGAACAAAGACTCACTCTCTCACTCAGTCATCACACGGAGAGTCACAGTTCTCTCGGCGTCGTCGTCGTCCGAGAAAACATGGCTTGACATGGTCTCGTTTCAACTAACGCTTGCTCCACTGACGTCTAGACTAACTCCACTGAGGATGGCCTTCTTTTTTTCGTTCTGGTGATAAAGAACAAAAAAGAAACGTGGTGGGTGGAACACACGAATAGCGGAATAAGGCTAGACATGTTTATGTTTGCGAGCTAGAACGATTTGACCCATAACGCAATCTTACGATGAGCCGATAAGGGCTTGGCAAGCGATTGCGGACCCAAGAATTTGGAACGCTGTGGAAGTGGAGGATGAAGGCATTCGGAGTTTGTGGATACAGAGATGGCAATAGAGTTTTTTCTTCTCTACCACGACCAGTCCGGCCAGTCTGCAATATTCACTGTACATTAGGGTAACATGATGAATCTATGCAATTCGTGTCTAACTTTAGAATCAGATCTCTATCTATCTATCTATTAAAGATGTGCTCTTCTTACCCAATCTCTATCTAGGATGTCTCGGACCTGAATGATCGACAGCATCTTCATCTGCAACGCACATCAACCGTTTCTTCCGATCTCCCTAAGAATACCTTAGCTTCGTGATCGTCGTCCCATCCTCCAAAATACACGTCTCCTCCTGCAATCTCGTGCCCCTCCACCTCGGCACCGCCCTCGTCCAAAGATACCAATACCCTACACCACCCACAAGAATAACCCACGAAAACACCGCATACAGCGCGTAAAACACTTCCCCCTCGTAGTCAGGCGGTCTAAAAAACGGCGCCGCTATTAAAGCGCAGCTCATCGCTATCCTAATACTCACCGCGGGCATCCACGCTTTAAAGGGTCGCTTGAGGTCTGGACGCTGGAAGCGGAGCTTTACGAGGCCGATTGCTACGGCTAGCCCGATAAGCTGCGCGGCGTATCCGTCGATGTCGAGGATGAGGGAGTAGATTGAATCAGACGGTGGAAGGATCATGACGAGAAAGGAGGGGATGTAGTGGATTATGAAGCCGCCCATCGGAGAGTTGAATGGTCGTGAGGAGGAGAGCAGGGATGAGTATGGGAGGAAGCCTTGTCTTGCGATCTCTTGCTTCATCCGTGCCTATTACAGTTAGTTTGATGCTTTATGGAAATGGGATGGACATACCAGTGCGAAAGCGACGACCATGACATTCCCGACTGACGATAATGCCACAGCTGTCGGGAGCACAACTCTCCCAAACTTCTCCCCAAACAACCTCTCAAAGAACAACGCAGCAATGAGTTCACCACTCCCTCTGATCTCTTCAATCGGTACCACCAAGAAGTACGCAATGTTAACAAGCATGTACAATCCACACGCCGTCCCCAGTGCCGTCAGCGCAACAGACCTCAACGTCCTCACGGGCTGCTTGACTTCATTCATAACATTCGCAGCATTATCCAACCCCGCGAACGAATAAAATACCTTGAAAAGACTCGTCGCGATGACGCCCCAGTTCCAGCTCGTCTCTTCCCAAAGATGCTCCCATGCGAGTTGGTGCGTAAGTGGTGCCGTGCTCGTGTCGGGACGGAAGATGACGACGTAGAAGCCTGACAGGATCATAAAGACGATGATTCCGATTTTTATCCAGCCCAGAACATCCTGGATCTTGACGCCTGCTTTGGGAAACACGCTGTGTGTGATGCAAACAAACGTGAGAAGTCCTACAGCAAGACTCTTGCTCAACACATCTGTCGCTTCGACTCCCAGCGCAAATAAAGCATATTTACTAAAAATAATGCAGTTACTCGCTGTGAATCCCAGAAGCACAGCATACATCGCAAACAGCGTAGACGCAAGTAATCGTGGTCGTCGATACGCAAACTCAAGGTATACTTTATCGCCTCCCGACCGAGGAAGCATGCACCCAAACTCGAGCGACACAGCAAGACCGCAAGCTGCGATGAAAGCGCCGACTATCCATAGCGATAGCGATAGTCCTGCGCTTCCGACGGATTGAACGATTGTTCCCGGTGTCGCAAAGATACCGCTGCCGACGACGCGCGAAATAACGAGGATGTAAGCGCTCTGCCACGATAAATTCCTCCCGATGGTCGACGTTTCGGGGAGCACATCGTCTTCTACATCGCGACTTGGTTGTATCTCCCCCGCAGCTTCACTATCGATGGAATCATGGCGCGTAGAGGTCTTATCAGTTGAACCGTAGGAGCTGCGCGATTGCAGCAGCGGCGCGTTGGACGAGTCTGCCATTTTGGATATGTTGCTGGTGAGTTACTCGAGACATGTTGGATTTCTTATGGGATCGGAGCAATGAAGACGTGATTCATATTGATAAGCTGTTTTTCTTGTTTCGGGGCGAGACATCCGCGTGTTTTCTGGCTTGTGATGGGCTGGGCTGTGAGGGCTCGTAAGACGTGATCTGGATGGCGCAATTTGGAGTTTGTCATGGAGGGGCTGATCAGCCACCACGTGCATCGATAACGTGCAAAAAGGTATGAAGATGTAATTGATGAAGTTTATAAATAAGAGATGTCAATTCTCGCGTGATCTTACTGTTTTGTCTTTCCATTGATGAGGCGGAAATGGTGTAGGGTATCCTGTATGAAGTGCAACTGAGCTGGAGATCTAACTGATCTACATCTCGCATGGATATATCACAAAATAAATTCAAAATAATTATAAATATAAGTTTAGGTTCTAAGCTGAGGATTCTATTAATAATATAAGATAAAATGAATTCCCGTTTAACCCTGCCTTAAAACCGGGTTCACCAAGAGTATCAATATCAACGCTTTGCATATAACTCAGTACAAAGACAGAGCTAGGAATACCTGACATAGAAATTCATGATAACCTCTTACATTCTATATATCCACGGGAGGTTCTTATAGTAAAGAAATACCGCAGGGATTACGACGTTATCAAGCAGATGAACTCCTGTTGCTCCATTGCTAATATGACATTTCAAGATCAATGCGGCAACCGGGCGAAGAAAAGTATGCTCACGTAACACGGAACTGAGACCTTGGGTAACTTGTACTCTGTGAGCTGTGGCCATGAAGTTGAAGTAATGCCCTTTGTCGTATTCAATCAAGCATCGAAAGCATCGATTTCACAAGGATGGATGCTACAAACATGAGGCTGAACTCGGACGCCGAGCTCGAGAAATGTCCTATCATAAGCTTGGTAAGCTCATATGGATGAGCCTATCATTATACAGATCTATGCTAGAAACTTGGTTAGCATAAGGAATGATAATGGGTTGACTTGTCGGTCAAGAAGGAAACTTGATATAACGAGGAAAACGATAGAACAGTATATGTGTTCTTATCTGTTATCAGTATTTAGAGGGTACAGTCCGCTTGAGAAAGGTAATGATAATTGCAGCAAGTTTCTTAATTATTTCTGGTAGAGAGTTCTATCAGTAGATGATATAAAGTGAGTTTCAAGACTATCCAAGATGCTTAAGGAAGATTTCTACCAATACCAAATCCAACTTCGAGACAAAACCTATATTTGTATCGGACCGTCGGCTGCCGATAGACTCATTCAACAGCTATTATGAGGTATATCTGAACGGCGCGTGAGGACTCGCATGCAAGTTACTACACCGAATTTAGAATCAACGAGCCACAACCCGATCACTCCTCTATCAAACACGACTTCAAATGCTACATAGAAGCCGATAGAACTTTCGAAATTACGAAACTGGTCTAAAGCTGTAATAGAATATACTAAACTTACCTAAGTTTTTGTATTACTTAGGATAAGAGCCCTAAGTTGTCTTGCCTCCGCTTAGTACAGGAGAAGAACGGATGATCTGTCTCTGTAGAAAGAAATATATAAGCTTGTACCATACATAGATCAATTCTTACCAATAATTTCTTGGTAAGCATCTCCTCAGGATGATATCTCAGCAAGAACTCTCTAATCAGCCAAGCATCATGCCCAGAACTCAGCTGTGAACTACTCCCTATGTGTTGAGAAAGCCTTTATCTGAAATCCGTGGATTTATTGACAGCATAGATGTTACTTGGCCATATATGGAACTTTCATAAACTTATCATATGTAATAAATCCATGTCTCATGTGGGGAGCCCACATGAACCCACATGAAGTCAAAGAGCGCGGCATGCATTCACTTATACGCGTACATCCCATATCGAGGCTTCCACGGGCGTGCTTCTTTCGTTCTAGCTTATCATCTCCACATGAGCTCCCCTCGCTTAAACATCTTCGCTTCAACTTGCTCAAACTTCATGATGCGCCTTAGTAATCGGGATCTAATTGTCCACCAATGCCTGAATCACAAGGCCTCCGCGGTCAATGCAGAGTCACTTGACAAGCGGAGCAGGTTTCTATCTCGACGATCATAGTGTTGATCTCGCTGGGCATCTGAGCACAAGACTGGTCGGCACGAAGACGAATACTACGGCACAGACAGTATCCTTGTTGACAACATCACTGCAGTGTGGACCCTGATCTGTCTTGACCCAGGACATGATTCTTGTTTATATACAAAATACAGAACTCGGATCATCATAGCAAAACACACGAACTGAGACATTCCTCAGGAACATGAAAAGCCAAGGACGTGAATGCCACCCGCGGTTTCTTCTCCCCGCTGCAACTTATCCGAATGCTGACGCGGACATGGTAGCGTTGCAGTGCAGACGCTACAGTAAACTTTGCGGACCTATCATTCCAGACCACAATACACCGTCTAAAGCTTATGTATTACCATCCCTCTGGAAAAGTGAAGAGTGAAGCTTGCTCGGGATCCCAATGCCGTGATGATAATGCGGACTGAGGAAGAATCGAGCACATACGACCATACCTACCAGAGAACTCGGGATCCCGTCCGCTCTCCCATAGATAAGCTGGTAAGGGGCGGATTAGTAGTTGGGTCGGTGACGACCAGCGAATCCCCGCTGTTGTATGTTATATTTTGGTCTCTGTCTCTATTTTTGCTGTCGCTGGCTGTCTTTGTTGGTTGATATGCCAAGAATAGAGCCGATATAGTTACCAAAAGGTCGATAGTCAGATTGCGGGGGAATGACCGCACTCCACCAAAACTCTGAAGATCCCACCCGCAAAGAACCCAACTTCAGTCTTCCCCAGACCAATTACAACCCTGATCCCTTGCTCACCCCCGCCTCGTCATCTTCGTGTAAGAGTCCTTTTCCGGGGGGAGACAATGATTGCCGACCATCAAACTCTCGAGCCCTCTCTTGGCGTGGCCCTCTCCCCGCATTCTACCACCTGTCGATGGATCCCGGATGTTCCAGTGCCCAAAGCCTATTTGTCCGGGAACAACCCTGGGGGTAAAGGACAGGGGTAGCTAACGCCCGTAAAGTCGTAATCTTACATGCAACTTGAATCCTTGGTATTGTACAGTTTCTGTGTTGGTTCGCTCTCGGGACAAGGGAAGTTTGCCTGATGTAGGATATCATACATGATACGTTATGTTTTGTATCATGTTTCTGCACGGTGGTGGGAGCTGCTTTATCCGGCGGGGATCAGAGTTGCACTGATGTTGCTCAAGATCGGATATGAAAGTGCGAGTCAGTTGTGCTACCGAAAGTTCACCAACGAGTTTCAGACCGGAACAGACGGATATCAATGCCTCTTAACGACATTCCAAAACTAACCTGCTAAACTTAATCGTCTTGTTCTTCTCTTCTCATAGGAGAAGGAAGTCTCGGGAAACCTTAGCCCGCTGTCAATGCGGCGAAGCAGATGATATCCCTGACCTGCAGGCCAAGCAAGATACTGTGCCCAGCCAGCACCAGCTTGCCAGCATCTCTCCCCCAGACAAAGACAGAGCTAGAGCTGATGAGAATGAAACCATTATCCACAATCTTATTACCCCAGATGACCCTGCCATGCATATGCCATTGGTGCCCGCAATCTTGTATCGAGAGGGGTTCGCAGAGTTGATGATACTACATCCAGCATCCGATGGACATGCTACCAACCTTCGGGGATCATTCGGCATCTGATACACAGTCGAGATCGATATACAGACATCTGCGCATGTTATAAATAAGCTGTAGAGCTCTCCCGTTTTGTCAGAATATCAAGCAGCTTCAAGAGTTGCAGCTTCTTCATCATGGCGACTCCCAACTCGTACGCGAACAGCCTCGGCGTCCTGCCAGAGGAGTTCGACATCATTGTGTGCGGTGGTGGAAGTTGCGGTTGTGTCGTTGCTGGACGGTTGGCGAATCTTGACCACAACCTCAAGGTTCTGCTCATCGAGGCTGGCGAGAGCAACCTCAACAACCCCTGGGTGTTTAGGCCTGGTATCTACCCCCGTAACATGAAGTTGGACTCCAAGACGGCCTCGTTCTACAAGTCTCGTCCTAGCAAGTGGCTTGCTGGCCGTTCTGCTACTGTGCCATGTGCTCATGTAAGTTGGAGCTCGAGGGAGTGAAGATCATGAACTAACTGTTGTAGATCCTAGGTGGTGGTTCTTCCATCAACTTCATGATGTACACTCGAGCTAGTGCCTCTGACTGTAAGCTCAACTCTTGACACTCACCCAGAACACCACTAACAACTCTCAGACGATGACTTCCAAGCCAAGGGCTGGACCACTGAGGAACTACTCCCCCTTATGAGGAAGCACGAGACCTACCAGCGCCACTCAGTCAACCCAGACATCCACGGCTTCGAGGGCCCCATCAAAGTCTCCTTCGGCAACTACACCTACCCCGTAAAGGATGACTTCCTTCGTGCCGCTGAGTCCCAAGGCATCCCCTTCGTCGACGATCTCCAGGATCTCTCCACTGGCCACGGCGCAGAGCACTGGCTCAAATGGATCAACCGCGACACAGGCCGCCGCAGCGACTCAGCGCACGCCTATATCCACGCCACACGTGCTAAGCACAGTAACCTGTACCTGGCCTGCAACACAAAGGTCGACAAGATCATCATGGAGAATGGACGCGCCGTCGGTGTCCAGACTGTTCCTACCAAGCCGCTGCACCCGAACCAGCTGCAGACGCGAATCTTCCGTGCTAGAAAGCAGATTGTCGTCAGTGGTGGTACGCTTTCTTCGCCTTTGATTCTTCAGCGCTCTGGTATTGGTGACCCCCAGAAGCTTCGCGCTGCTGGCGTCGAGCCCAAGGTTGATCTTCCTGGTGTTGGACTTAATTTCCAGGATCATTACCTTACCTTTTCGGTGTATCGGGCTAAGCCGGATACTGAGAGTTTCGATGACTTTGTTCGTGGAGACCCAGAGGTTCAGAAGGTAACCCCCCAACCACCCACAGATGCGTAACTTGACATATACTAATGAGAAAAACAGCGTGTTTTCGATGAATGGCATCTTAAGGGGACTGTATGATGAATTAAATGTCTTAGTATAGTGTACTGGCTGACCTGAAAGTAGGGACCCCTTGCCACCAACGGTATCGATGCTGGTGTCAAGATCCGGCCTACCGAGCAAGAGCTCAAGGACTTTGAGAGATGGCCTACGCCTCACTTCACTGAGGGCTGGAAGTCTTACTTCAAGGACAAGCCTGACAAGCCTGTCATGCATTACTCTGTGATTGCCGGTTTCTTCGGTGACCACATGCTCATGTAAGTCTATGGAGGCAGCCACGTTTGTACTGGTACTGACAGGTTACAGGCCTCCTGGAAAGTTCTTCTCCATGTTCCACTTCCTCGAGTATCCCTTCTCTCGTGGCTTCACTCACATCAAGAGTGCTGATCCATATGATACACCCGACTTTGATGCCGGATTCGTAAGTCCCACAACCTCTTGCCATGAACAAATACTGACCATGTCAGATGAACGACGAGCGTGATATGGTTCCCATGGTCTGGGGATACATCAAGTCTCGTGAGACTGCCCGCCGCATGGACGCCTACGCCGGTGAAGTCGAGAACATGGTAAGTCCTCCACAGCATCGGTGTGAACCAGTCACTTACTTTTCTAGCACCCCTTCTTTGATTACGACAGCCCTGCTCGTGCTCATGATCTTGATCTTGACACCACCAAGCAGTACGCTCTCCCCGGCAACCTCACTGCTGGTATTGGCCATGGAAGCTGGTCTTCTCCTCTCCCTGAGGCAGACCGCAAGCCCGGTGCCAACATCCTCAACTCCAACAAGGCTCACATCCGCGAGGAGCTCAAGTATAGTGAAGCCGACATCAAGGCCGTTGAGGGTAAGCCACCTGATCCCCATTTACATCACCAGCATGCTAATCGACGTACAGAATGGGTCAAGCGCCACACCGAATCAACCTGGCACTGCCTCGGAACCTGCTCCATGGCTCCCAAGGAGGGCAACAGCATCGTCAAGCACGGTGTCCTCGACGAGAGACTCAACGTCCACGGCGTCAAGGGTCTCAAGGTCGCTGATCTGTCTATCTGCCCTGACAACGTCGGCTGTAACACGTACTCTACTGCTCTGCTCATTGGTGAGAAGGCTGCTATGCTTGTTGCGGAGGATCTTGGATATTCTGGTGAGGCTTTGGAGATGAAGGTTCCTACTTACCAGGCACCTGGTGAGCTCGAGGTTCGACATCGCCTTTAGGACTGAGATGGCATGAGGAGAATGAGACATGAGATTGTTATGAGCTCGGGGATGAGGCCAGATTGAGTAGCCGATCCAAATTGATTTAGCGAATGAATTATGAATATGTTTGAAATGATATATCTCACTGTGACGCAGAACTAGGACTTGGTATTTGAAGAAGTCAGGCTGAATTGTCCAACAAGTCTGTTACAAAACATCATGAGTATTTCGAGTGAGCAATTTGGTGCGCAGGAACTAGTGAGGCTGATTCAGACGCAACCTGTCAAAACAATCGTGGCGTTTTAAGCTTAATCTTGCGACACTTGAGCTTTAGTGACATGTCAGCTAGTTCATGCCGTCATACTTGAAATCAGTTTGATATTTAAAGCATTGATATTTATCAAAATCAAAATCTCCTGAAGTTAAAGCTTATAGAGTTTAAGTTGCTATATGAAAGTGGTATTGTTTCAATTTGCAGTAAGAATTATAAAGACAAATCGTAAAAACATTCGTCAGTTTGATATATATAAAGCCATCATCTCTCCTCCACAAACTCCTTTGTACTAATTCTTCTTTCCTAATCAATCTCAACGGTAGTTAGGATCAGAAGGCATCTCGTGGACCTGACCATCCTGAAGTCCCTGGTTTCCCTGTGGGTGTAGTTCCTGCGGTTGTGCCTGAGGAGGATATGGAGAACCCTGGGGATACTGGCCCCAGGCCTGATTCTGCACAGGCGTAGTAGCAGTCTGCGCCGTAATCATTGACTCTCTCCACTCCGACTGTGTTGGCGATGTAACATCCGATTTAGGATAATGCTGCGCCATGGGGGGTACAGCATCACCGTAAGGACCTGGGGGAGGCATCGATGAAGCTGCTGCCACGGGTGGTTGTTGTGGTGATGGTTGAGTAGCGTTCTTGTTCTTGTTCTTTCGCCAAAGCCAGAATGCGCCGAGAACTACAAGCGACAAAGCGACGAAACCACCGATAGAACCTCCAACGATGGCACCGACAGGTGTTGAGCTTCCGCCGCCGCCGCCTGAGTCAGATTCGGTGGGCTCAGCTTCTGAAGTTGTTGAAGAAGGCTCCTCTGTCGATGAGCCAGGTTCTGAGCTTGAGGGGATAGTTGATGAAGTTTCGTCTGAAACCATTGTCGTAGAGAAGCTGCGGCCCTTTTGACTGGTATATGTAAACTCAACATCCTGGGCGGCTGTCACTGATGCCGTTGCGCATCTGAAGCCGACAACACCAGAAGGATAATTATATGTTCCGCAGTAAGGCGAAGCAGTATTGGTGCTGATACAGTCAGTTACGTACTCGCTCTCAAGCCAATTGTTTCACTCACCAAAGGAGGTTATACTGGTTGCTCTGACAAACATCATTGCAAAGTTTGGTATCCAGAGCATCATCCCTCTCCAAACAGCGATTATACGCCTGAGAACCGCAAAAGATGGCCGTGGCATACCGCAGCTCCCAACTACACTTGTCTCCGTTGCCGCAAGTAATCGCATTTCCAGGTGACCCCGACAAAAAACCACATGTTGAGTCAGGACTAACAACAAGCGTAAAGGTCGATGCCGCAGCGGTAGTCTCCTGTCGTTTCCCCAGGGCCAAATGCCTCAGATCAGAGATCCCCACAATGGGGGTCGGATCAGGCTGATACATGTAGCCCGCATCTCGTCGCTTTGTGGCCTCAGCGATGGCTAGAGCGTTTGCTCCGGCGGAGACACCAAGCAAGAGGCCGTGATACTTCATCTTTGCCAGTCAGTTCACCTGTCGAATGGAAACAATGACGGTCAGCAGAAAGAATACGGAGCAAAAGAAACAGAAAAGAGATGAGAAATCACGGGCGGGGTTTGTCATCTCTTTTGGAGGCAGAGCTGAAAATTAAGGATTGACGGGGGTTGGTTGGTGCTTGGAGCGAGGGTATGAGTGGTGCCAAGAACGAGGCGTTTTATGGGATGGGCAGTTTTAGAGACATGGCTAGGCTAGGCTAGGCTTTCTGTGGCCGGATTAGTTGAGTTGTCACGATGATCCTGGTTAGGCGTGTTGCTTAAGGATAACGCCAAGATCTGATCTGACAGCCGACATGATGCTTCAGTCTACCTCACGCTGTGTTGATGATGCCCGGATAAATACACAACCTCGATAGCCTGATACAACTGAACAAGACGAATTGTATTATATTCATTGTTCGCCCAAGGACCCCGAATGTTTACTGAGTGAATTTCTAACCCTACCAAAAGCTGAAACAACCTTGTCGTGCCTGTCCAACGGTCATGCAAGGTTGGTCCGCGCAGGTAACCCATTCCGTCCTAGACGTGCGGATCCCAGCTCAGCCCTCTTTAGACTGCAATCCTTCAAGAAGCAACCATTAAGCGGTCAGATTTTTAATGTGCCAGGACCCATTGTCCTAATAACCGGGCGTCTGCGGTTATTTCCCTAGAGGTTTTTAAAATCCCGCTCCAAAAGCCGCTCGAGTTCATCTGTTTCAAGCACATAATCGTCCAAACTACTATCCGAAATATGAGGTGATAACCTTGTTTCTGCAATGTAAGACGGATGACCACGCGGGTGAGGGGCACAGGCATGCGGCTAGGAAACGGCCCCCAAATTCTTCGCCTCAAGTTTAATAAATCAAGGAAATAAAATTCCGATGTGCATAGCCTGTCGAGCCGGATATGACAATCAGATCTGTCGTCACAGCCATGATCATACAGGGCCATATGTCTTTGTTACCGACTTCCTATACTACCATGATGTAATTTCGTTAATGTTGAAGTAGACTCGCATAGGTACATTCCATTCTCATATCGACAGGAGGGATGGATGCTATCTATTCCCCATTCATTATCCTTTATCAAGAGCTAGATTGACTCCATCATCGAGCTTATTGACGTCCAGATTCATCGACAGGTCCAGCATCGCTTGGCCTGGTCTTTGACAGGGCCGTAATCAAGTCCTCGGACTGTCCAAGACGCAGCCTGGAATTGCAGCTTTGGCTCACGCCACTGCTGCCGTATTCTTTGTAGTATCATCAAGAACAATCGTGTTTAAAAATCATTGTGTATTAATCTCATGAACTTGATCAGCTTGTATTCTCTCAGCTATCGAAGCTTACAGTCGCCAGCCCGGATGTGACTCATCTCAGCAGAAGTATCGACACTTCGGTTTGCTGCTGACATGTTGTTTGTGGAGTTGTGGTGTGGTGTGTGTGCAGAGATGCAAACCTGAGCTTATGAGATCGCCCTTCCTGCTGTTTCCTAGCTTGGAAGGGACAAGATGCTTCTCAAACCCCTCAAAGATGTCCTCGGCAATGATCATCTAAAGGAACCTGTAATACATAACTGATAGGTCCGGAATAGGCCAGTTGTCCTCATAATTCCGTTGCAGTTCGACCCGGTTAGCAAGTGGTCAGAACGCAATCCTTCCGATTGGAAGAGGCAGTTTTGTGGTTTGTGTTTTGTGATTTCGTGTGAGAATTTCTTCTCTTGAAGAGGTCCTCATCAACGAGCATCCAGAGGAACCTGTAGTCTCTGACTGACATGCAGTAAGGTCCCTAGGAATGAATTCTCGAAGCATGGTAGCATTCATGGTAGGTGCCATGCTAGAAGAGGCTCTCTTGAAACTATCCTTGCATAGTTCGACAGCGCTCGTCCAAAGAGCGTCAATTCTTAGACACTGATGAAAATAACTGTAGACAACGAGTAGGGCCTCTGCACGGCGGTTGCGACAAAAGTTGCGAGAAGATCCCGGGTTCTATGTGGTGATTATAAGCTCTCAGCCCCGGGTTCCGGTCGCGGGTTCTTCGGGTTTGATATCTTGACATGGTTGAGTTCAGCGTTGTTGATCCAGTGTAGCCAGAGCGGAGAGCTTGACTGGCTTCTATTGTGTTAAATCCGATGTGTATTTTCTAACCTTGTGACTGACTCATAAACCCAATACCTTTGTAGTATTGAGCTAACCTTCCTTGGCCGAGGGATTGGAGGTTCTTATCAGCCTTGTGCTGTAGCAATTGGTCAGACATCTTGGTATAATGTCTAAGCTGTGAGCTTGAAGTGTTATTTGCCGCTGAGACTTATGGCTGAGAGCTTGATCTAGCCAAGAGAACCTAGCTAGATTGGTTTCTTGATGATTTCGCAATTGTCGAGACGACTTTGAGGGATGGGTGGATTAGGAAAGGTCGAGATCGAGGTCGTGGGGGAGTCGCAGACTCTGTCAGTCGGCGATATGTCCATCTTGATTAGAGTTGCTTGGGATGCTGCAGCCTAAGGACAACGACCTAGACTCCCATCCCTCACCCGTCATTGCTACGGACTGCAGACTCAGTGAGATACACGAGCCAGTCCACGGCGACAAATTCTAGAACTGGGCTGGTCTTTAGGGTTGAGTTCTGCTGCTTGAATAATTCCCTCGTCCCTTAAATGCAAGATGAAACAAGGAAACAACCCCAGGGTCAAAGATTTTGACAGAAGTCGATAGTGCTGTTGTCAGAAACTGGATGACATGTTGGGAAAAAGGAAGGATCTTCTCCGCCAAGGGCCACAAAAATTTAAAGAGAAGTAAGAATGATTTTCTAATTCTGGGAGGGAAAGGGGGCTATTTATAGGCATAAGAGGAAAGAGTTCACGCCTAGTGAGTCACAAGGAGAACATTCTAGCAAACGAAAGTTTGGTGAAGTTTAATGCTCAAGGTGTGCGCATTCTTCCATACATATCCCTTTTCCTTCAGCTGGAAACTCCATCACCTGTGTTTACAGCCTAAGTTTAACCTTGTAGGCGACAGTCATCCCCTTAGTACAGCCGGAAACTCAGATAAGATTTATTGAGATATTTCTTGGAGATAAAGTGTGAGGACTACCTTGCACAAGCAAATCAGATGCAATAGCCAGAGTAGAAGCTTTTAAGAAACAGCAGACACTTTGCATCGTAATTGGAAATCCTATTCCTGTTGCCTATGAGGTATCATCTGCCTAAATTAACTTTGTGGTCTGCAAGTTTCTCCATAGTTGTCTATGCAACTTAAAAGTATAAAGATTTCCCTTTTAACTTTGACTTCACTCTCGTACTTGAACTTTGAATCAGGTTATCCTATAACATCTCCGTTTGAAAATGAAAGCCATTTCATTCGTGAAGTTAGTCCTATGTCGACATCCTTCATCCCGTGCTCTCATTATCATTCTCTCCTTTCAACATAACTAACAGATATTTCCGTCTCAATTAAAATCCTATCATCCGTATTCGAGTTCCCCCGTTTTCGTCTCTTCTTATTTGTATCCCTTTCCGTATTTCCACATTCACTATTCTTGGCCACATATACAGCACCATCTTGCTCAAAGGCATTCAAACGCACAATTTGATTCCCACTCTCCGCCCCACGTGTATCACTCCCTTTTGCAACCTCCACAAGTTGATTCAAAAGGTTAAACTCAAGCTTAAGTTTGATGCTGTAGACAATTGCTTTATAGGCAGTCTGAAAGTCGTAAAAGTCTGCGAATTCGAGGACCAGGATCGGAATGTCGAGAAGAATTATGATAACATTGACGAAGAGTAGATGCCTCCTCATTCGTCGAACACCTTTCCGGTATAAAAGCCCTTCTGTCCCGAAGAACGAAGAACACGCTTTGATATAGATCGCCGAGATGATAAGTTCTTGAAAGAAGAACACCGTGACTTGGATCTTTTCGTAGATCTGATAGGGATGGACCCATGGGTTCTTGTCGCTGCTATTGGCGCCGTACATGAGAATAATAATCGGAATATGCAAAACAACGGCATTGGTGATGATCATAGCCAACACAAGCTTTAGAATGAACTGGTTCCAGAAAATGAGGTGTAGTCGAGAGTATAAAACAAGCGATTGGCCTGTGACCATCAAAACCCAACCAACAGAAATAAGCGTGATGTACAAAACAAAATTATCAGAAAAGACCAGGTTCTTGAGAAGGAAGCCAATGGTATGAGGTGCAATCCCATTAGTAGCAGCCAGAAAGCTCCAAAAGTACAAGCTCTTCCTTGTCTTGAACGTCGTGAGGATAAGAACGTTGAGCTCAATAACATTGTAAAGAGAAATGCCCATGCACACTGCAATGGGTATCGTTACCGAAGGTTGTCGTTGGTCGTCGCCGCCTGAGTAGCCCATTTCGAAGGCGCCTCGAAGGCAGAATTGTCCCGTCAGCTCATACTGTGAGATGAAGAGGAGAAAGTGGAGGAGGGAAATGTCAGATTTGTAGATCAGGCAGGGGGGGTTGTTTGTTGATGGATGCCCGTTGAAGGATTCTTGTTACCGGGAACGTTTCCTCCGGGGAAGAGGAAGTGGCTTGTTTGATGGAATGTAACTGGTTTGGTTTGCCACTGGTGTCGATTGTATTACCTACCTTACCTACTTGATATGGGCATAGATAATCACAGACTTTCGGGGAGCTATCCCGCCTGAATCAGTATCTATTCCAAGATGCTTTTTATATTACGGCTTGATTATATACTTTGATCATATATCTGATTCCTTTGTAGAGGCCAATGCTCATATCGTACCATCTTGGCTCATCTTCTCATGTGAAGATCAACTCCCGATCCTAAACCGTCCAACCACTAATCTTAGCGTCTTTTACCCCGCGAACTAAAATAAGGGGCAATTAAAGAAATGAAACGCGCCATTGGATACAGAGTTCACACCCCTGCAAATGGATTCAAATCTCATCTCGCTTTGGGGATCCTCATTCACTTGGCAGCGGTTACTTCTTCACGTCAAATCACGAAAGTAAGGCGGGAATAAATATCTGAGAGCTGTGATAGTTTGAGACATGCCTTGCTTGAGGCTGACAAACTGAGACATTCGGGCTAAAGGAGGCAGAGAGTTCGGGCTTCTGATGCCGAGTCATGGTGGTGGGTGAATCACAATATCACATGTGATGTATTGAGCCGCGGGACATCTCAAACTCTTGTAACCCTAGTCTAGCTGAGAGTCTTTACAGAGCCTTCTTGTCAATCCACTTGACGTGTCCAAACTTGCCTTCAGGAGTCTGAAATACATCCGCAGGCGCTCTATAAGGCTTGACCTCCGCGTCCGTCAAGACCTTGGTTACATTACTCGCCTTCTCAGCCTCAACATTATATCCCGGCCCATGATCATTCCACGTTGCCATGAAGGTATAATTATCAACTCTTGGTGTCGACTTGCTCCACTCGATATATCCAGCAGGCAATATCACAGCATCAAAGTAAGATTGCATAAAGATCGATTTGTGCTGCGAGTTCCATGGTCGGCCGAGGGCACATTTTCCAACAAAGTTTGTAGCGATGGTGGAGTTGACAGGGATGAGTTGTGAGTTGTCGATGTAGACGCCGTATTTGTTGGTGAAGGTCGTGTTGGTGCCTTTCCAAGCTGTGATACCGCCTCCGCAGCCGCGGAGAGATAGTGTTGACTTCTCAATCCAAGCTGTGCCGAAGCCGTACAGGAAATCAGTCTGTCCGGCGATGATGTTGTCGTAGAAGTATGCATTTCCAAGTTTTCCAACATAAACCTACAAAGTCAGCTATAATTTCATTTTCTCACCAATGGTGATTTTGACTTACAGTGTCTTGGTAAGAGTAGAAGCCACAAGAGTAAAAGCCCGCATTAGCCCGACTCACACCCACCGCATGCGCAGGTCCAACAGATTGAGGCGCAAAATCATTTCTGAAGTCAATGTTATACGCTCTAAAGTCCGTGCATCCGAACGGCGTGTCCTCGGGCACTGGAAAGCCCGTGGGCCCAGACCCAGTCAGGGTAGCGTTGAAGTTAGGTCCAACGGTGAGTACACTCGTGAACACATTGTCACTCAAACTTCCATTGTTCGTATTCGCAAGGTTGAACCAGATCTGAACATCGTTCTGAGCCGTGGTGTTGACGTCAATATCAGCGTAGAGATCCTTGACCCAAGGCTTGTTTGAAGCACCGATGAGATGAAGGGGACCTCGGCGGGTGACGTTCAATTGCTCGCTGTAGTTTCCAGGTGCAATGAGAATATGGCCCGCGGTTGTTGTGTTACCCAAAGAGTCGATGGCTTTTTGGATGGAGGAAAAGTCTGCTCGTGGATCATCCTTGGCGACGAAGAGAGTGCCCTTGGGACAGCCTTCTGTAGCACGCTTTGTCTGTCGTTGACATTTCTTGTACGTGTCAACAGGTCCCTTAGCGGATGCAGTCGCAGTGGAAAAGAGAGTCGCGGCAATAACAGCCGTCTTGATGATGAAGCCCTTCATGTTGAGATACGTGACACTTGGTCCAAACCAAAATACCACGGTCTTGAAGCTGCTATATAAATCTACTAGTTCAACCACGCATTGGCCGATCCTCCTTCATTTAAACCCCCAAAGCATATAACCAGATCCAAACTCACGTGTTAAAATCCACAAATCACATTCGAGGATGTATATTATTTGCAAGCTTATTCGGATATTCGATGCCGTAGTTAATATAATCCTCGATGAATCCCCGGCAATGGAACCTCACTAACGTTAGTTCTGTCAAGGCACGATCGGTAATTAAAATTCCACCAACGACAGCGTTGAATTGGAGGTCAGTAGCGGCAAAGTGACGATGTTGGGATTGGGGTCTTTGCGGGGGAGCAAGATCAGGCTAATTGGGGTTGGGGTTCTGCGGGGACGGGCATGCCCCCACGGGGTAATTCTCGTTGACTTCATAGAGACTGACGATGAGCGTTGTAGGATGATTTAAGTGAGTTTGGTAAGCAGATGCCTTATCTTGCGATAAGTGAAGTGGCTGGCTGGTGTGACCTCACTGGGCTCATCTCAATCAAGGTTTCAAGGCCACATCATGCCTCACCTCTCTGACATGATGCCAACACATTGTAACACTTCTCTTCATGCGTAGCAGTTATTAAACTTAATTGATAAGTCTATAAAGTGGCAGTGCTCTGTATTTATGGTTAACATTACGACTATCTCCACTCATTCCCTGATGCTGATGAAACAAGCTTGAAGGCGATCACGAATCACTCAGCCTCCTGCGGCTCAAGCCTCTCGGCCCCTAAACCTCCTCATCTGGTCACTATAGCCGCTTCATCAGATGAATCACTCATGCAACATCACATCAAACCTCTATCAAGATCGCCAAGCCCGACATATCTGCCCACATGCCGAAAGCCACGCATGCCCGTTTCAAAAACCCTATATCAATGTGTCACTGTTCATAACGCTGACAAACATGAAATATCACTCTAAAACATGAATCAGGGACACAAAACATGAAATATTACTTAAAACCGTATCTCGTCCATATGTCTTGGTCGCTGATGAAACACCACGTAACCGTACCCTGAAACAAGACAAGTTTGCAAAACATCTTGGCTACTAGCAAATTTGTCATATCTTGCGAAAGAGCAAATCTATCCATATTCTTGTCTCAGCTCGAGTTTCGGCCCTGAGATGAGGCTCGGCATGTGCCCGATCATCAGTGATTTCGAAATGTTATAAGATCATCTTGAGTTGCAGTCGGGAATAATGGTCTGATTCACAGATCAGTCTACCATCCTTACCTTCTTACCTTCTTTGAGTTATCGAAATTCTCTTCTTTTTTCTTTTACCCTCCTGGTGAGGATTTGTAATTGTTAATTTCAGTTTTGCTAGTTGGCTGGACCTTCTTTACGATACGCTCACTACCAACCAACCTTTTGAGTTTCGTTTTTGTTCATAATATTCAAGATGTTGTCCAAGACTTTTTTGTGGGCTGTAGTTGTCACTGCTATGCCACTCGTTGAATTGTCCCCACGGGAACTTCGTGAGCTTGAAGTTCACCAGCAAGTCTCGAGTAAGTTCTTTTAGTACTCAACCGAAGAACCATGCTGATACTTGATAGTCAAGAGAAATCCACACCTCGAAGGCCGAGCCAACAGAATCATCCCCGTTGTCGTCGGCGGTGCTCAAGATACCTTCGTTCCAAACATGATTCGAGCAGCAGCCGGAGACGTGATCCAGTTCCAATTTAGTAATGGAAATCATACTGTAACCCAAAGCTCTGAAGACTCCCCATGCCAGCCACTCCAGGCTACACAGTCTGGAGTAATCCACAGTGGCCATATTCCTTTCGAGGCTGGACAGACAACCGTTGGGACGTTCAATGTTCCTCTTAACAATACAGAGCCTATCTATTTGTACTGTGCTACTGGGCCGCACTGTCAGATCGGTCAGGTGATGGCCATCAACCCGTAAGTCCGACTCCACTCTGTGCTACACAGAACAGCTACTGACCGCTCCCAGCCCCTCTGAGGAAAACTTGGTCCAGTTCTCCAAGAAGGCAGCCGGTGCCCTGGCCAACGTCGACGCTGGCGCAGCTACAGGCGGAACGGTCGGAGAGATTCCGTTGGCAGATGCAGCGTTTACTCCCGCTGAGGAAGAAGCTCCTCCCGCGCCCCCTGCAGAGAGTACTCCTGCTGCAAGCCCGCCTACACCTTCTGCACCTTCAGCCCCTGCACCCCCAGCTGAGACGCCTTCCAGCACTCCTGGAGCAGCGGCTATGGAAGCACATCACCGCCTTGGATATTAGCGGGCCTTCCGGGTTGTGTACAGCTTAGGAAGTTAGGCATCTAGTTTACCTGGGACGCTCTTAACTTTTGCATATCTAGTCAGCTTTATCCTAAAATATACTGATCTCAAATCTCAAAACTTGTTCTTCCTTCTCATACTCGTCAAACATGAAAGGACTGTAAACAACATCGTCGTTTCGTGTTGTTTCCCAAGATCACAACGTTTTGTTCTCACTTTCTTTTTCTTTCTTTTTACTTCCAATGAAAAGTCCCCAGCATCATCTATGACTCATTTACGGCCAACGTAATTCAAGAACGTTGCGCAAATGCTTCGTTTGAGTTGACGGCCAAGTTGTTTGCCGTTGAGGACTGATGTCTCGACTCTCGGTTGACAGCCTCCCTAGCACACCAGAAACAAAACGCGGCTTTTCTGGTGTAACAGTGGCTTATGGGCTCTTGCATATAGTCTTCCTGAAATTTAAGTCTGTTCATTTTGCTTATCATGACAAACCAGTCTAGCTGGTGTATTTGTCACGTCCTTCTTCTCATTTCGACATATTTCCTTTCCCTTCTTTCGCATCTCCCTGTCCCCCAAACTCATTCGCAGTCATCACCATGGATCTGCTTTCTTTTCCTCCGGAAATACTTGACAAAATATGCAAAGAGCTCTGCAATCACTGTCAGACTAAGCACCTCTCTCATATCCCCCACGAACAAGACCTGATCACATCTTGTCCAAGTAAAATCTGGGAGCACGATGCCGAAGGCGTCAAAGCCCTTGTTAATCTTTCCAAGACATGTCAAACGTTGAACACACTCACTCTGCCCCATCGCTACCACCGCATCGAACTCAAGCGCGACATCCCCGATACCCGGGAATTCATCGCACATAGCAGAGATAGTGCGCATCATGCCCTCAAACATGTTCGCAGTCTCAGCTTGGCCTGTACACAGGCAATGACCGATTGCTACAATCAATTACCGGATAGTCAAAAACACGGTCCCAATTTCCTCTGCATGGTGTTTCATCATGCGCTCAAGATCCAGCTGCTTCGTATAAACCTCAACTTGGACGATCAATTCAATGTCTCCCGTCGAACAACGGCAGAGTCACTACGGTATCTACACATTGAGTATTCTGACTCCGAGTCATACTACTACCTCGAATGCTTTCAGATATTTTATTTGCTCCGAGAGGCGCTCAAGCTCGACACTCTGGTCATCCAAGTCACCAGTTTGTTCGGTTGGTTTCCGTCATTGAGACTTGGAAATGTCAAATGTCTCAAACTTGTCGACACCATGGTTAGTCCTGAGTGCCTCGGAAAGCTTCTCAAATCATGCCCACAGCTTGCATCATTCATATTCAGCTTTCCCGCAAATATGCGTGACTGGTTGGAAGGAGGAGATGGTCATATGACTACACTCCAAACGCTGCCGCAAGTGCTTTCTGTACGACAGGAAACGCTACGGTATGTTGAACTTTACTGGGGGCCACAACCTGTAAATGATAACGAAATGCACATCGTGGGCTCTTTCAAGGCGTTGACTAACCTTGAGAGGCTGGCCCTGGGCGGTCCGGGGTTTCGCTTTGAAAAGGCTGAGAACAACAAGACGCTAGAGACATGCCTTGTCAGTCTCCTGCCACCGTCAATCCGCAGCGTCAGCATTGATTCGGATCATATGAGCATCCATGAACCGATTTTCGCACTGGGTGAAGCGGTCAAGCAGGGCTCGTTTCCGATGCTGAAGGAGGTCCGATGCTATAATTGGTTGTATGTGCATTTGAAGGGTTTCTTGCTTGAGAAGGCTTCTACACATTCATCTATAACTCGAGAGGGGTTGCAAGATTGCTGGGAGAGTAGCAAATCCTCACATCGTCTACTATTACAGTTAAGCAGGACATGTGATGTATCGTTCAGTGCAACGAACAAGGGCCTTTTTGAACGTGGTGCTGGGAGGCGGAAAAGAAGTTAGGACTGGAATTACCTAGCTTATGGTTAATTCACTGGTAGCCTATGTAGTATATCTGAAGTACTTCTGAGCTACTCCAGCAATCAAGAATGAATTATGTGCCAAGTATCTGTTAATGTTCCCTGCATCTCTAGCGATATACAAACATTTTCAGGCTCTTCAGCAACAACCGCCGAGTTTGACCTCCGTGGCCGGGGTTTTATTTGCCACTTTCTTTCCTGTGGCTTCTTGTGTCACCTTAGGGCAGTACGCTTAGCATGCATCATATCTCAGCTGCATAGGCTATCTCATCATTCACGCGTTTCCCTCACGCGTCAGGACGAATCATCGCGTCACTATTTCTTTGCTTGTGTAACCCTTACTCATATAAATCCTTGGAAGCCCACCGACTCCCTTCTCGTTCTTTCTTTCTTTCTCCCTCATGCACCTCGCAGCCAAATCAACTCATCATGATCAAGCCTGCCCTCGATCATATGCCCCCAGAGGTTCTGGCCGAGATATGCTGGCATCTCTGCAGCCACTGCACAAATGACCATCTGAGTCACTACCCCCAGCCAAACTCACTCGCAACTCCTGATCCAGGGAAGCTATGGGAGAAGCCATCTGCTGAGGTCACCACCGGCCTTCTGAGCCTTGCACGCACCTGTCGGGTTCTGAACAACGCTGCGACGCCATACCTCTACCACAACATCGACGCAAGAGGATGGCCAGAAGAGAAGATCACGGAATTCCTGAAGGGTCGCCGCCAGCTGCAGGAGAGATCCTTCATCCGTCGCCTGACTTATGAACTCGACCCGTTCCCCTTGTACACTCTGCTATGCAGAATGCCTGATCTCCAGCTACTCTCTTTGGTAGACCGTGGCTCCTTCGGTCAGACACTCGCAAGCAAAACACAGAAAAAGCTGCATGATCTGCGATATCTGCACCTCGAAAGCACATCTCCCACGCACAAGCGTGATCTAAGCACACTGGAGAACTTGTTCGAAATGGCACCCAACATCAAGACATTTGCCATGAAATCCGGTCACATCGAGTGGAAAGGGAATCCACGCAGCTCCCCTAAAGGGCCCCTAGCAAACCTCACTTGCCTGAAGCTTTTCAACGTGAGTGTCGACCCGCTTGCTCTTGAAGAAATCCTCGCAAAGTGCGACCCTCTTGAGTCATTCGTATACATAAGCCAGCGAGGAGTGTCTGCAATGCCCGCGAACCTCTCATTCGCACTTGACAAATCCTCTTCCACCTTGCGTTACTTAGAATGCTGCTGGCACTCAATACATGATGCGCCTTCGGTATCCTTACTCCTCCGTTCGCTCAAGACTTTCGAAAGACTACAGACGTTAGTTCTCGGTGGGGATTCACTTTCTATTGGAATATCCGGCAATGATGATGCTACCAGTGCCTTTTATGTAAAGAATCTTGACCCAGCAAGTCTAACCGAGCTTCTGCCCGCTTCTATTGTCGAGGTTCGGATCGACTCGAAACACCTCCACAAGGACATGTACCAGCCTATGGTAGTATTGTGCCAGGCAAAGCAAGCTGGGTCATTCCCAGAACTTCGGACCTTCTTGCAGAGCAACTTCGATGCTTCTGAAGTTCCTTACACTTTGGGGGACCTCAACCAACTATCTGAGAGATACGGGGTCTCGTTCAAACAAGAGGCGAGATCTGTATTCCCACTGCCTGTAGCTCGTCCCGCGAGGCTCATTCGTCGGGTGCCCGCGAGGCGTGGGCCCCTGGCGTGGGCAATGGATCAAACCTCCCCGTAGACATTGGGTCTAGTGGTTTTAAGGATAGTATGTCAAGATTGGATGACTTGTGCCCTGGCATGAAAGAGGATAATGGTGTCATGTAGCTCGCTCAGCAGCAATGTTACCGCAGTCGATGATAGCAATACAATACATGCGCAACAGCATCTTACTCTTAGTTTTGTAGCTTCTTATCGCTCTCACTCACATTATTCCGAGATAGCGTTGTGAAATTGAAGATTGGCGAATCGGTGAGTGGACTCCAACTCAATTAGTTCTCACCTCTTGTGTGACTCATTCACGATCCTTCGACGCTAAACTATACGCGCATATATGAGCCTCATTCAGAATCTCCTGCCAAGAAACCTACTGTTTCTGATAGTTTATGTTTCAAGAAGACAGAATCCCAAGATTATTCTCTATAGCCCAGCAAATCGCAGTTCGCAAACCACGATGGAGATAGCTCAGCACTTCATCGAGGCAGAGAACCTCACCGACGTCGAAACCGCTGGCGAAGGTCTCGAATGCCTTGTTTACAAAGCAAGGTCTCCAGCGTATGGACCAGTCGTTCTCAGAGTACCCAGAGTCAAGGTCTACCAGAACGCTAATGACCCAAACACCAACGCAAGTGATCTCATTCAACAAGAGATGACGATCTACAAGCTTTTAGAAAGCTCATCCGTTCCTGTTCCAAAAGCATACAAGTACCTTGAAGAAGATGGTTATCCAGCGATGTTGTGCGAGTACGTGGACGATGATGGAACGGAGATCACGTCCAAGGAAATGGGTCGTGTAGCGGCGATGATACACTCAACGCCATTATCTGGCCCAGCGATTAAAATAGTTGCTTTGGAAACGGAAGATGTGTTCTCAACGATTGAGCAAAGACTCAAAAGACGCTTCTCGGTGCTATCGCACACAATCCCAGGGGCATCAAGCTGGATAACAAGCTGGATAACAAGCTGGGACCTCATTCACACCATCCTCGAAGATCTCAAACGCTTCCCTTCGAGTCTACTTCACATGGACTTTCGCGACGTCAATCTCCGTCACAAAGATGGACGAATAAGCGCTGTCATCGATTGGACAAACGCCCTCGTCGGTCCAGCAGCCATTGATCTCTTCCGTACGCTAGAGTTCAGCAAACTTGACGAGAGCTTCGTCGAAGGGTACACTCAAGTGGCTACCTGGCCGGATACAACACCTGAGGAAGAGTCGCTGCTAAGGCTTGATGCTGCGCTTGTGCTGGCGTTGGTATTCACGTCAGAGGCGCCGGATGCTGAGAGGGCCGAAGTTGCGGTCGCGAGGGTGAAGGAACTCTCAAAGAGCCTCGTGGAAGCTGCGTCGCGCGAATAAGAGATATTTGTGTTGGTTTTTATGAGTGTTGAGCATTGATACGTAAAGCGAAAGGGCTCTCAACGAGTTAATGACACAGATTGGCGTGGTGAAAGGACTGGCTGAATGGAATGGCGTTACTCAACTTACGCAAACAATTGAACTGTTTTGTCACTATTGCCTGGTCCATTAAATGGACATCTGCATTCGCGATATGTGAATTATCTGTAAAGATTGTCGAAATTGGTTTCTTAACTGGGCGTTGCCAGTAAGTGCCAACAATATTGTTCAAGTCTTAGACCATAGGTACGGAACGAAGTCCAACCTGGGCGAACGGCATTCTTTACGTTCTATATACATACATCGGCCGCCTGACAGGGCGGCATAGAGTAGTTCTCGCATAATGTATTAGTCTATTGTCATAAAATATGTGTGTGTATATATGCAGTCTATCGTCCACCCCAATGCACCAACTTATCATGGCACTTATCCCAGCCCTCAAAGTACGGCTTTCTCCTCTCATCACCCGCACCTCCAGCCCTTGCCAGATACTCTAGCACCATGTTTCCCCAAAGCCAACTCGCAGGTCCCTTGCCTGGGTGCGTCTGATCCTTATACAGCATTGACAACGACGAGATCAGGCGTCCCCATTCAAACACTTCATGGCCCGCCTTCTCCGCGGTCGCACGCGCAAGTCTCTCAAGATCATAGATACTTGCATCTCTAGCATCGCTCTCACGGTGCATAGTCATCGCGCGGAACATCACAGGCGCGTCTCCAAATTCAGTGTGTATTCTCTCAACAAACGTGCGGATTCGAGCAGCGACGAAGCGGATTTCCTGCCAGACTAATTGACGCACTCGGGTTCCCATAGGATACACGTCTTTCTCGTGGTTAGCTTCACCGGCTTCCCAGAAAGCGCGCTGGTCCCAGAGGCCGTTTTGCCAGAGGATTAGATCGGGGTGGCCATTTGGACCGCGGACTTGGTCGTGGAGGGGAGTCCAGTATTTATCCCAACGTTCTTCGAGGGAGATCTCCTCCATGTCGTCCATCCACCACCAATCGGGACGGTACGTCATACTACCGGCGAAGTGCCAGTGGTGGAATGTCAGGTTGAACTCGGGAATATCGCAGGAGGCGACGGTGTGTGGCTTAGGCTGCTTCATACCGCGCTTGAACTCGCCGCAGAAGAATTGCATCATGAATCGATCGACAGAATCGCTAAAGAGGATGATACGACGACCCCAGAGCCAGCCGAAGCCGCCGTCATCCTTCATCTCAGCAAATGCCTGAACGCTTGTCTCGCCATTGGCGTTTATCGCACTCTTTCGTCGGTTACTCTCGGCAATTGCCTCAGCAAGCCATTGTCGCGGTGTAGAAGCTAGTTCAACGAATTCTTCTTCAGGTTCTGTCGCATTGAAGATGACATCGCCAGCCGCAGGATACACAGCGTAATCGGGCGCATCCGCCTCAAGCAGGTCATCTGTGAAGGGGATCCATTGTGTCTTCTTATACTGATCGGTACCGTTTATATCAGCAGGAATATAAAGATACCCAGGTCTTCGATAGGGATCCTCGCAGTTCAACTCTTGAACTTCAGGCGCAGAAGTGTTGGTGGTGGTGGTGGTGTTGTTCTGTGGCGATCTGTAATAAAGTTAAACAATCGTTAGCGCAAGCCAAGTGCAATGCCAAGTTTTTTCGCGCGCTGTCATCAAATTCCGGGGAATTCAACGGTCGGCGAGACTAGGAGATTTCTGACGTACGGATACGAGAAAGTACTATCCCAATACTCTTCTGCTTTGTTATGTGCGTAAACCCACGGAACTTCTAATGATTCTTGGAAAGAAGTAAAGACAACGATGAAAAATAAGAGAACGGCTGCGACGGTAACGCCCGTCATCAACGGAGACCGCGACATTGTAGACGACATCATCATCAAGACGACGTTTTTTATGGGAAAAATGCAAAAAAGAGTGGCTAAGACAACACGGAACAAACAAGAAGAAAGGGAAGTAGCATCAATTGAACAGCCTGGGGTCGTACTCTATAAAACTCAGGCTCCTTATCCCAAACACTCTCCATCTGCGATGCCATCGCTCCAGAAAAAGCCAAGTGTAGAGTGTTGATCATTCTCCACTACCCCTTAATAACCTGCTACATGATTTGATGTCGGAGTGTATAAGAAACAAGGAATAAGGTCCGACGCGTAACAGAAGCGGCAGTTATTGCACGGGATTATTTAACTTCTGACACTGGGCACATGGGTCCCTTGGTTTCAGCCTGTGGGTTCGCACGTATCAGATGCGAATAAGCCAGAGGCGATCGCAATGAGTGCGGTTCCACAGGATGATGAAAGATTGTCACTGCGGCTGAAGATGATTCATCTAGAGTGATGGCCGATCTATGATGATAAGTCATGCGAGATTTATTCTACGAGATGAAGTTCATGGGTTGACATTATTGTGATGCGTTACTGAATGAGTGGTTACGTTGAAGAAGCTAATTTAAGCTTACCGATCTTTAAAACGCCTCGGTTCTAGAATCATGCATAAAAGCAGCGCCACTGCCAAGATGAGCTTGGCAACTCTAAAATATATGCCAAACAGTAAAGCCAGACAACTGGTAGCAAAAGCAGCTAAAGATAACATTCCTCGCATGCGCGATTGCCAAGTTAATTGAAACATTGCTTAGAAGGGCGGGTAAGTTGAAAAAAGGGATAAAAACAGCAGCAAAAGACAAATTGTAGAAAATAGAAAAAAGAATCGACCACGCCAGGAGTCGAACCTGGAATCTCTAGAGATTTCTCGATTTGCTCGAAAGCCGAAATCTAGCGCCTTAGCCATTAGGCCACGCGGCCCGGTCGTGTTTGTTAAGGGACTAGGGTGTCAACGGTATCCATGAATGGAGCCCGCACCTGCGTTTAGATTGAGCGGGGCGGATCTCAATCGTGCGTTCGGATCACACATAGTAGTTGAGCTGTTGGTGCGTTACAGACTCTCAAGGCTGTCATGAGGCTGGGTTCTAAAGTCTGTTTGCATTGAGTTCGCGTTGACGTGGCTGTGCGCTGAGTTTCTTGGATAGATTGTTCAAACCATGATTCAACAAGCTTGGACAACGAAGAAGATACTGGTACTTGGACTCAATGGGAGGGAATCCATAGTAAATGATACTGTATAATTACATGCATAACGAACTCGAAACAAAATATCGCATATACGATGATCTGATCCTTCGTATGTTTCCAGCCTCACCTTCGCATACCCTTCACGCTCTAGATGTTTCTAAGGTCGCCGATTACCCTGAACTGAACTCAAAACGTCAGCACTACCTACAGCAGCACCGGTCGGCTCGGGCGGGATGGGTTGTCTTGGATATCGGTAGGTATCTATGATTACGATTGCATCTTCAACTTGAGTCGTAACGCGATGTGATGAGATGGTTGTGTGATAAGACTTGGCTGTCATGGCGTCTTGTGAAGATGGGTTGACAGGCGGGGTTTGTTCCATTTGCGATGAACCGCAACACACCATTTCATTGCTCAATCAATCAAGTAATTTCATCTCAAGATACAAATACTTCAAATAGTATATCAAACGTAATTTCTTCAAGAATTCTCCGTCTTATACAAATCAATCCATTCCTTTGCCGTTTATCACCAACAGCCAAACTGATCCTTCAAAACAAACCCCGACTTCCGAACCTCTCCCTCCACAATCACCCCCGGCTCATCGCCTCTTCATGGAGAGCAATTGCGTCAGGAACAGCTCGATGGCAGCATTGCCGCGCCCGATGGCACAATGCGCCAGACCCAACCAATCACCATACACACGCAGCACGCAATTGCGAGCCTTGCCCCTCTGGGGTCAAGTGAGGGGCTGATGATGGTGGGGGGGACACCCTTTTTAGTGAGGGGTGCTGTATCTGTATCGCGATGCTTCTCTTTTTTTGGCGGGGTTGTCATGATGGGCCTTGAGAACTTGATTAAGAGGGTTAAGATATTATGACTGGGATGGCTTGACTACCTAAAGAATAATACAGTGAAAAGAAGTAAATATGTGTTAGTTACTAGAGAATAGAGTGTACGAGGAATGGAATATTCAGGGTCTGAGGGGTTGTTAACCGTTGCAACGCCAACACCAGCATCCGAGGCCCCCCAAGCTTGGCTTTCCAATCACCAATATCACTACCCTCGTGGCGTATTCAAATTGCCCGGGCCAAACAGATCGTCATCTTAGCTTAATAACGCAAGCCTCTTTCCAATCTGCGCTGCTCCAACAAGGTGCAAGCTAAGCCAAGCCAAGCTCCCTCCCCAAGAAACCACATCTCCCTATATAATCCCCTCCTCTCCACCCTTCCCTCCAAACAAACACCTTCTCCTCTTCATATTTCTTCTCATCATCACTCAACAACAACAAAAAAATGTCTGCTCCCGCTCCCCTTCGTCTGGGCTCTACCGCCCCCAACTTCCAGGCCGAGACCACAAAGGGCAAGATTGACTTCCACGAGTTCATTGGCGACAACTGGGTCATTCTCTTCTCTCACCCCGAGGATTACACTCCCGTCTGCACCACTGAGCTCGGTGCCTTTGCCAAGCTTCAGCCTGAGTTCACCAAGCGTGGTGTTAAGCTGATTGGTCTCTCTGCCAACACCATTGAGTCCCACGAGGGATGGATCAAGGATATTGGTGAGGTTACCGGCGGCAACGTCGAGTTCCCCATCATTGGCGACAAGCAGCGCCAGGTTTCTCTCCTCTACGACATGTGAGTTCTTAATACATATCATGATATGAGTTGTACGCTAACAATGTTCAGGATCGACCAGCAGGATGCTACCAACGTCGATGAGAAGGGCATCGCCTTCACCATCCGATCCGTCTTCATCATCGACCCCAAGAAGACCATCCGCACCATCTTCTCCTACCCCGCCTCCACCGGCCGCAACGCCGCCGAGGTCCTCCGCGTCATCGACTCCCTCCAGACCGGTGACAAGTACCGCATCACCACCCCTATCAACTGGGTCCCCGGTGAGGACGTCATCGTCCACCCCTCCGTCAAGAACGAGGAGGCCAAGACCCTCTTCCCCGAGTTCCGCATCGTCAAGCCTTACCTCCGATTCACCCCCCTCGCCAAGGAGAAGGTTCTTCCCTCTCAGTAAATTCCCCAGTTGCAAAAGAAAAAAGCGGTTTAATATTATGATACCTTTGCAGATGAGCGCAAAATAGGACGGGGATTAGTACGCCATGAGATTGAGTTCTTGTGATGGAACGACCGGTCCGGAATAGATTAGTCTAGATTTGAGCCATTTGTGATAGCTCTGAGATGAAATAAATGAAGAAATGATCAAACTACATGAGCCTGTGTCCATGAAATCATGAAAATGCTCGTTCACTGCTGACATGTCCCTCATGCGACGAGGTTATTCCTAATCGCGGGGTTTCGGGCCATCGGTCACCGATACCGGCGTCAAGCTTTCAGGGTCCACACAAGCTTGTGAATCCATCATAACTTCGGCGGAGCAAGAAAGTCGGGCTGAGTAGCATGACTTCAAGGAAAGCGATTGTTCATCAAGCATGTATCTTTTGAAGTGGTGTGTAAGCTTCGGATCTTGCGCTTTGAGACCGTTGCCCTAGTTGACTTATCCTGCGTACACATGATACCCATGAGCTGTGACTGAAGAAGGCGATGCACAAGAAACATTGGTACGTTTACAGCTCTGTCAGTTTATTCTTAGTGTAAAGGTGTATGAGCCCGTGTATCTACTGCGAACCAAAGCGCTGTCTCGTTGTACTATGCTAGGATTACCAAATCGCCAGACTCTAGTCCAACTTTCCGCCCCAGCATCTCAAACTCACTTCTTCACAAACTCAATCTTCCTTGCCAACCAACATCCAATCGTCACTCCAGTAACACCACCCTTCTCGTCTCGATGGAACACGAGAGTCCAGTCGCCAGGAGGCTTTGCATCCATACCTCTCGGATTCGCAAGCGCCCACACATCCCCTCCAAGATATCTCATGAACTGAGCTGGACTGTGACCCAAGAATCCCTCAAAGGTACCAAACATGAGTCCACCTTGATCCACACAATGGAAGGTTGAGCCGATTTCTTCGGAGTAAAAGTCTCCCGTGAACATCGAGTTGTCAATGGGTGTATCGCCAATCTTGAGGCGCTTTGCGTTCAAGGTTCTGTTCTCTTTCAGACGGTGAATGCGAAGGTTGTCACCGTCGATGACGGCTACCATTGCACGAGATTCTCCTCGTTCAGGGTCCGTCAGATTGACGGGCTCAGCGTAGTTGGCATAGTTGACCACGATTTGACCCTTTTTACCATTCTTGATCGTGACAGCCAGTTGAGTTCCATCGTCAAGATAGATACCCGGCCAAGCAGGTGATGCATCAACAAGCGTAGGCGGCGGAGGCTTCTGAAGAGCCAAAGTAGTTTGGATGATGTGTTCCACGAGTGTAGCTGCATCAGCTTCATGGTTGAACATGGCCACAACTGAAAGACGTTCTTCCGGTACATGAGCTCGATAAAGTCTGAAACCACGAAGAGCACCACCGTGACCAATTCCGGATACACTGCCATATTGACTATGGCCAAGGCCTTGAGAGTATATCGAAGGAACGCCGTCTGTGAAAGACGTAGGCTTGAAGATTGCGCGGTACCAACTGGTAGGATCGAACAGGCTACGGTCCAGGAACGACTCGTAAGCGATCATGTCACCGAGTGAAGCAATGATACCTGCATCGCCAGCCCACTCGATGCGGTTCTCCGCAGGGATATAACCTCTGTCCTCATCGCCTTCATATCCAACGCAAGGTGGTGGAAGTTTCGCCGTGTCTGCACCAAGCTGAGCAGTCTTCATGCCAGCCGGTCCAAAGATGCGTGCATTGAGGAGATCTGAGAGCGACTCCCCAGTAGTAGCTTCGACGACTCGCGCCACGATATTGAAGTTGGTGTTGCAGTAAGAGTACTCCGTTCCGGGTGTGAAATGCGTCGACTTGATCGTCTTCAACACCTTCTCATTGTGCTCAGCAATCGAGTAGGGATCCTCTGGCTTTGCACCCCAGAGCAAAGTGATAGCCCAATAGTCGCGAATGCCAGATCGATTATTGCACAAATGATCAATCTTCAACTCGCCCGTCTTGGCAAGCTCTGGAAGAATCTCTTTCAACTTCTCCTCAAACTGCGTCTTCACATCGCCATTCTCCGCCAACTTGGGAGTAGGGTTCCTTTCCAGGTCCGCGACCAATCCGCAGAGCATCTGCTTTGAGATGGAGCATATGGGAATCAGCGTATCATCCGCCATGGGGATTCTGCGGTTGAAGTCGGCGTAACCCCAGACGCGCTGATCAACGAGGGCTCCATCTGAGAGGACGGCGACAGCACCGCCTGGACCGCGGATGCGGGCTGGGATCGCCTTGAGGATATCCTGGACTAATTCCTTTGATACAGGCATTTTGTGATGAAGGTGTTGGTGGTGATGAGTGCGGGGTTGAAATTAAGTGAGACCATGTTATACGGGAGCCAATGTCGTAATTGGAAGGTGGGACAACATGCACTTTGATAACACAGCGACTACGAGGCTCATCATGGTAGGTACCTTGGATCCAATAGTATCGCGACCACCAAATATCGAAATATCTTTACCTTCTTGTTGACGAGAGTGTAGGATCTCAATGCGGTTGTCTCGTGAACTTGTTTATGCAATTGCTGAGTCTGGACCGAGCTAACCTGTAGCTATCAGATATCATGTCTGCTGCGACAACCGTAGCCAGTCTTGTTTACTACTTCATATCACACCCTCGCGCGAGGCACATATAATCGCATATATTATAGCGGGAGACTGACTTACAAGCATGAAACTTCAATCGGAAAAGCCACAGCTGACTCGGAGCTTCGTTGAGCCGCCGATAAACATAAAGATCGTCAATCATCCAAGTAGCATCAACAGTATGCAATGAATGCCAAGGAAATAAGTCGTCAATTATATGATACAGTACAAGAAACTACCCAAATCCCTGCCATGTAGCAGGCCTCCTTCGAGGAGCCTGCAGTCAACAACTGACCAAGCCCAGTGTAGCCCATGGCCTCAGTTCCTCTTCATGGCTATGATCTCTTGCTCTATCAGCGTCAGCTTAACTAACCGGAAACACAATAATCGTAGACGTTCTGGACTTTTGTCACCAATCAAGATAGGTGTTCTGATTTGGCCTACAAGTTCACTCATTGAGACATCAAGAGCTCTTGATGGTTCCGCAAAGACACAACGCAGACAGAGCATTAAAGCTCAAGTCATTAGCGGAAGAAAGCCTTCACTTCTACATTATTCCACGACATAAAGTACCTCGAGGTTAATCAAAGACTTTGCATCGTGTGCGTAGAAACATGTGAGAATCAGTTCGTGTTGTATCCTTGTCATCTGCTTGATCATAATAGTGTGGCATAAGCAGCCACAACTACCTCTTCAAGTCACTTAACACACATTATATGCCTGGGTTATTGGATAGCGAAACCAAATATTATAGCAAACAATACTTAGTTAGTTTTCTCTTGTCGAATATGCCTGGTCGCAAGTTTGTTGACCAGCCACTGACCGGACCAATATCTCCACACATTCAGATTCGATGCCTTAGACTAGACCTAGAAAACGAACTTCAGAAATTGGGCAGCTCCGTCATGGCGGCAGCGTAACGGTGATCTACGAGGAGACTCGAAGCTTTTGAGTCAAGGTCCCGCTGGTGGCATGCCGTTCCGTCTGCACCTAGCATTGGCATCAATCATCATCTCGAGGCATGTGTTTGTTAAACGACCGGGGAAAAGTGCCCAGTCGACTGAAGAGGAAATATTCATAGAAAATCATGGACTATGACACGGAACGGGATATTAATGATATGTTAGTAAGAAGAGACGGGTTTTGCAATGGTTGTGAACGACTTCAAGGCTGGTGGATCGGTAATCACAAGCTCAGAATATCCTCAACGGACGCCGTTGGAATGTCGCGCTCTTCTATCCCCGCATTCAACTCTATCTGAATCTACGGCCCGAGCAGCTCGATTAACCTCAATCGTTCCAATTGTGGCTCCTCATGTTGTCATTCACCGGCTTTGGTATATGCATGTTGCCTCACAACGATTTGATTGAGCACGACTGCAAGGCACGAAGAATCCTTCTCTAAGCTCAGTGAGGGAGCAGAAGTCTCTCAGGGGTAGAATGCTAGCTATGGCACCGGTAAAGAAACACAGAAAAGTATATAGATTAAGGAAGCTCATACTCCGTAGTAGATAATAAACTCAGTTTTGAAGGAAACTTTGTGGTTTTTCCCGTGCCCCATCTAACATGAGAGGAAACTCAATCCTGGAGGAATCTTAAGCACAGAATGTCACTGTGGTTTCGAATTCGGGAGTAACCAAATAACAATAATTCATCCATTGGTTTTATGCGCAATTGACAATTTATGAACAAGCTAGACAAGTTGTCTCCTTGCCCATGTTGGTCGGTGATGACATTTCACGAACCCAGCTATCTGGGTTCAAAACAGGGGACCCCATGTCGGTAAAAAGCCCAGCTCCTTCCACTAGCCTTCTAGGCGCTGTCAATTATTTTTTAGGGGGCCCCGTCAATTTAACGCGGTTAGAACCTTGGGACCGAGGTGATGGTTCAGAACCGACCCTGGACGATAATTCTCCTTTACCATGATTTTTAACATTAAGGACGAAGCGATGACAAGCCGTTTCTATAAGACCCGGAGCTATAGTAATAAAAAGTGCTTGTTATTATTACCAGGCATTCGTTATGTCGATCCCAGTTCTTCCCCTGAGCCGCGTGTTTGTGTTTGTGTCTCCATTAGTGCTCAGTCAGCAAAGCCCAGGGCCCAGGGCAGTGGAGGAGGGTTGTGTTGGGCGATTCGCTTGCAAATGTGCCGCAGTTGGGTCGATTATGCAGTCGCTGGAGTGGAGGGTATCATTGGTTGGTTCGTCCCAACTCGGAGCGCTTGAGCAGAATGTCATGTTACCTCGACTCCTGAATATCTAACAGTCACAGAAAGAAAAGAAGACACGGAATCTCCCGAAGGAGAAAATGAAATATCTCCGCGGGAGTTTTTTACAACGTGGTCTATCTGAAACATCCCCATCGAAACCCCTTTGTCGTCATAGCCGATCTCGTTCTCAAGGATTCGGTTCCAGAAGCTTTGTCGTGTCCCCTGTATCCGAAACCACGCCTGTGCCAGGAGCTAATAAACTTTGGCCTAAGTTGACAACTGTCGACAGCCCCAATTTGTAGGGGACCATTTACGAGGAGACATTGCAAAGGCTGCAGATGCAGGAATTGAGCATCAAACAAACAAAGAAACACTACGTGTATACAACCAAAAGATACGAAACAGAACATGCATATCTGCCAAGTATTATATGCTGTGCTCTCTCTATTCGTAGCGTCACATCAATTACCTCCATAGGCCACACCCTCGGGGAGAAAGAAAACATCAGACCATGATATAAGGGCGTTAAAATAAACTCAGCAAAAGGTATCTAAACTTGTGCTAATTTGATGCCCAGATACCTAAGTCTTTTTGTCATCTAGGATCAAGGTCCTGAGTTTTCTTTCCTCCCCTAGCCACACTCACTATCTTTTTGAACCCCTCTCCTTAACTTTTGGTGTCCGTGCACTCAGCTGCCAAATGGACTGGCCCCCTTGTCAACTCCAGTCTTTCCACCTTGACCTTGACACTGCATTGGCTCAATCCCCTTCATCACGACTTCAGGGCCTTTGTCCCTGGCATATGTCGGCCCAGTCACCAAGGAGGAAAAAAAGGGACGGGAGAGACCATACATACTGTGCCGTGCGTGGTGCGTGCCACTCACTGCTCGCCTTGCATTGCATATCTGCAGGTGACTTGGTTACGGTTACGGTTACGTTTACGGCTTCTGATTCTGGACTGGACCGTTCTGTTTCTCCAACCTCCTGAACCCTACCGCTTCCCTATCCGTACATCACCAGTTTTCTCTCTCTCTCTCCTTGCGACTCACACGAAATTAACGACCTAGCCTTGGCTTTCCAGCATCTACTGTACGTACGCCATCTCCATCGTCTCCTCCTCTGTCTCTTGGCCTTTTCGTCTGGCCTCCACCGCGTGGCCCTGCCCTTGTCCTGTCCTGTCTTGTCCGTCCCGCCCCGTCCCTGTCGTTCTTATCCTCCTTGGGTTGACCATCTCGGTCCTGTCTCCAGACGGAGCCTCTTCCCCCGCGACCAACAACCGCCACGACTCTATCCGCCCGCCCGCTACTCTCCTCGTTTAGTGCTCCTTGTATCTCGTTGACGTGACCTTGACAAACGCCTCAGTCCTTCCACGTTTTCTGATCAGCGCCCGGCTCCTCGCAATCCCCTCCCTGGCCCTGTCCATCTGGCCTGGCCCTGTCGTGAAGTGACCTCGGGACCCAGTCTTTGGCGGTGACGCCCCTGTTCTCTTCTCACCGGATCGAACTCACGATCTCCAGCGCAACGTCTCGGGCGTTTCCATTGCCTTGGCTCCCGTTGTCTGTGGCCTGGGTCCTCGACTACTGCTGCTGCTGCTGCTGCTGCTTCTACTTCCTATTTGGTCAGCCCTTTGTTCAAGCTCCTTTACTCCTCCCCGCCCATCGCAAACTGTTGCACTTCAATCGCCTCATGTTTCGCTATTCACGATCCTCAAGCAGAGCATCATGGTTGATTCTCCAGAACTAACAATCCGTCAGGATTCAGCAGGCGACGAACCTCCTTCTCGTTTCCCCGATCTCGTTAACGACGAAAAGCCGACCGGCCGATATACCCCCGATCTTCTTGCTGGCGTTTATCGAGGAATTCGAAAGCTACCTTCAGTCAAGCTCTCAAGAAGTCCTTCACGGTTGCACTTAAAGAGCTCATCCGGAAGTCTACACTCCGCTCATTCCTCCACCTCGAGTGCACCCCCCGCAAGCGAAGCACCTCCTCAGCATGCTCGAAACTTGACCCTTCAGTATAGTCTGTCCAAGCCTCTACCGCGGTCGCCGCCGTATCAAGAATCTATACATCCCCAAGATTCGAATTCCTCCAATCTACCTAGTGTGCCAGAGGGGCAGATTCCTTCACCGAAGTTCTTTGATCCGTCACCTTCGACCTCACCACTACCGACACCGCCCCCGAAGACAGAAAGCTTCTTTGATAGCCGATCAAGCACCATGGAGTCGACCTCTGCGCCACCGCAGCACCCATATGGTACCCACGAAGCCAATAATAGCATGAGCAGTGTGTCGAGTGCCTCCAGATATGACTCGCAAGAGCAAAGCGACGGCTTGAAACCCAGAGGTACTGGATCAGCTTCTGCTGGTCCATCACCCAATGTCGCTCAACGGGCAACCACTGTGGGCGGGCCTTCCAATGGCCCTTCAACGCATTTGTCTGGTCTCATGTGCAATGTTCACCGAACGACTGGACGTGAGCCCCACGCTCTAGTCGGAGCTACAACTACCATCCTGGGCGACAAGCTCTATGTGTTTGGAGGCCGGATCCTGTCTAGAAGTCGACCTGCTCCTCTGACATCGGATATGTACGAGTTGGATCTGATTCGTCGACACTGGACCAAGCTGGAAACAACAGGCGACGTTCCACCGCCTCGATACTTCCACTCCATGTGCGCTTTGGGTGACACCAAGATGGTTTGTTACGGTGGCATGTCACCTGCCCCTAATCAGCCTCCTGGTGGCGACCAACAGCAACCCGAAATCACTGTCATGTCTGATATCTACATCTACGATGTCAACACCAGAGCCTGGACCTTTATTCCGACACAGGATCCTCCCCAAGGCCGCTACGCCCATTGCGCCTGTATTCTTCCTTCATCCGCCACCTTTTCTTCGCACCGCGCTCCTCTCTCTGCTCTACAACATAATCCTTCGACTGGCAACCCTAATGAGGGCCGAATCGGCATTAATATTGATGGTTCAGGTGGTGCAGAAATGGTCATTGTTGGGGGGCAGGATGGCAGGAACAATTACATTGAGCAGATCAGCGTCTTCAACTTGCGAAGCCTGAAATGGACCTCAACACAGCCTCTGGACAGAAGCTGGGGCGCATATAGGAGTGTGACCGCCCCTCTTCCACCTTCAGTGGCTTCCAAACTCGGCCGACGACAATCGAACGGTATGCAACGTCATGATGGAGGCATCAGCCAAGAAGCTCGTGAACCAGGGGCTTCGATGTTGATTTACTGCAACTACAACTTTTTGGACGTTAAGCTTGAGCTACAAATCCGGGCACCTGATGGTACCCTCACAGAGAGGCCGATGTCAGGCAACTATTCACCACCAGGATTGCGATTCCCGAACGGCGGAGTTATCGATACCCATTTTGTCGTCAGTGGCACCTACCTTACCTCATCTCGACAAGAGTATGCGCTCTGGGCTCTGGATCTACGAACTTTGACATGGAGCCGTATTGATGCTGGAGGAAGTGTGTTCAGCCAGGGCAGTTGGAATCGTGGAGTTTTGTGGAACCGCCGAAACACATTCGTGATCTTGGGCAACAGGAAAAGGAGTCTCGTCGATGACTATAATCATCGACGTATCAACTTTTCTAATGTGTGCATGGTCGAGTTGGAAGCATTTGGCTTTTACGACAATCCCCGCAAGACGAGTCCGCTTTCAGGTTTCATCTCAGCCAGCAGTCCTTATGCTGGGCCTGGTCTGAGTTTGGCGCGCAAAGCAGGATACACAGCGGGCGGACGATACCACTCAAGGGCGAGCGAGGAGCTTGGTGAGAAGTCATTCGCCATGCGCGAACTTGCCGACATGGATATTCTGTGCATTGGTGGTGAGCGTATTCCAGTCAACTCGAGAATCGTCGGACGACGATGGGGACCTTACTTCGTGCAGCTTCTACGGGAGGGAACGGCGACACAGGATGGGAGCGATGCCATGACCCTTAGATCTGGTCTCTCAAGCAACCCCTTACGCGCGTCGGCTATCACAATCACACCAAACTCGAGGGTGGCAGACAGCTCATCCTCCATGATTAGCACTGTCGGCTCATCACTGAGCTCTTCTGGTGCTCCTTCAAGCACTGCAGCATCAAGCTTTACCACAGGCGCCATGAGCCACGAGGCCAACCCGACGAACATCAACGCGGCGCCTACACCTCACTCACTGCCGCCAAACTCACGACCGAGATGTCTTTATCTCCCACACACATATCTTACGATCCAGGCGCTGCTTCATTTCCTCTACACGAGCTCTCTCCCACCTCCGACATCTCCTCTTTGCACCCCGCAGATTCTTTGCTCGCTACTCCAGATCGCCCGACCATACCGTATTGATGGACTATTGGAGGCTGTAGTTGAGCGACTTCACGCCCTGCTTGACAGTCGCAATGCTGCGGCTGTTTTCAACGCTACAGCCATGGCCGCTGGCGGTGGCCGAGGCATTGATGGATCCCTCAACCCCAATTTCTTTGTTGGAACTCTGGATCCTGTGGGATCGCCTACTGCCACTTCCGACTTTTCTCTGGGACACACCCCTGGCGACAGTTTCTCATCGGATCTTCAGACTCGTACTGAGGGCCTGACACTTAACACCAATGTGCAACAATTGAGCCGACCCTCCAGCGATGAGCTATCTGCTACAACAAGCCAGAGCGGATCAGAGTGGAGTTCATCGGAGATTGGTGGCAGTGAACGCGACAACTTTGTATGGAATGGTGAACTAAGCAGCGTCATTGGCCTACAGAAGCGAGGCCTTCGAGGCTTGATGGAGGGAAGGAGGATGAGAGAACGAACAGGCACAGCAGCCGGTGGAAACGGCATGGGACCAAGCTACACAGGTGGACAAGGCCAACAAAGCCAACAAGGTCAACAAGGTCAACAGCGTGTTGGCCTTGGAATAGCAGGATCATAGGCTGGTCGGGGCGATTTATGAAGCGGGCTAGGGATGGACTCGGCGAAAATATTGTGACATGTAATGAACCCAGTCACGATCTGTAGAAGAGGTGGATTTTGTAGGAGCGTATATGAAGCATTGATGGACATAACACTTCATAGTAAATAGCATTATCATCACGTCTGATGAGTTCATTTGTTAAACATTCACCAAACTTCGATCCTCATTCGTAGGAAATATTCTATACAAAATGTTTTAACTCATGCTAATGAACTAACTATACAATGGGTATCCGATCTATATGCAACTTACAGCTTCGCCTTTCCACCCTGAATATCCTTCCAATCCTTCTCCGTGAAAGGTATATAACTCTCCCCCTTAAGCCAGTAAATCTCCCCAAGACTTTTATCACCAGTTGGATCGACACCTGCTTCTCGCAGCGTATGCTTCTGCTGCTTCATGGTCCCCGTGATCTGACCGCCGCCAAGCTCACTCATGATCCTCAAGAACAACGGCCTGGCGAACTTGGGCAGCTCAGCTCGCACGTGTGTCGCAATATCCTGCATTGTTTCTGCCGTGGAATCAGAAGATAAATGGACCGCTGCACAACCTGCCCTTCCGTCGTGATGAGGGAGCGATACTCCGTAGACGTTTGCTTCTTTGACGGAAGGGTGTTTACATAGTGCATCGCTTACTTCAGCGGTGGAAACATTCTCGCCCTTCCAGCGGAATGTATCGCCTATACGATCATGGAAGTAAATACGCCCATCGCTATCCCATCTCACGACATCGCCTGTGCGAAACCAGGTATCGCCTTTACTAAACACATCGCGCAAGACTTTTGCTTCTGTCGCTGCGCGATTGTTGTAGTAGCCTTGGAAACGACCAAATGGGTTTCCTGACGGTAGACGGAAGAGCATTTCGCCTGGTTCGCCGGTGCGAGCTTTGTAGCAGCGTCCTGTATCGGGATTGCGCTTGGGCAGATCGGTTTCCCAATCAACTTCCACCAAAGCGACGGAGAAGCTCATGATGAGATTGTAGACCCAGCCATTGCGACCGATTGCGCCAGCGGCGTAGTCGTTTTTGCTCAGGTTGAAGGTCGCAAATGTGCCTTCTGTGGCAGCGTAAAACTCGCAGATTCCTTCGACGCCGAAACGTTCTTTGAATTCGTTCCAGATATCTGGTCTTAACCCGTTTCCAAAGGCGACTTTGACGTTGTGCTTCTTATCGAGACATTCACCGGTCTCAGGGTCGTGCTGTGGTGGTGCGGCGAGCAAGTACCGCAGAGTCTCACCGACGTAGAGGATTGACGTTGCGCCCGAGTCGCGGACTTCATTCCAGAAAGTCTTGGTTGAGAACTTGCGGCCTAGGGCTTGGGTGCTTCCTGAGAGGAGAGTTGCGCTGAAAGAGAAGATTGTTGCGGAGGAGTGATATAGGGGCATTGACTGGACGGTCAGCTTGGTTTGAGAAGAAGGGGGGAGGACTTACAGAGTACATGATGTCGCCTTTTGAGCGATCAAGGAGTTGTTCAGACATTGAGCCAGCCACGATCAACTTTCCCCATGATACAATGGCTGCTTTGGGCATACCGGTCGTTCCAGAGGTGTAAATTAGAATAGCCATGCTTGAAAGGCTTTTCTCGGATCGATCGGAGTCAGGCGCGCGAACACCTTCTGTCGCAGCGATTTGTGCTTCTACTTCAGGAGTATGAATAATGAAGCGAATATCCTTCAGCTGATCACGAACATCTTGTCCAACATTCTCCTCGACGTTAGGATCCACGATACACAACTTTGTCGTAGCAGCCTTCAAGCAATGAATCAACGAAGCGCCAGAGAGGTTATAGTTCAAGAACGCTGGTTTTGCACCAATACTCCAAAGACCAAGCCATACAAAGATGTACGAGTCCGAGTTCTGGAAGTCGAGCGCAACGATATCACCTTTCTCGACACCCTCGTTCTTTAACCACTGTCCATACTTCAGCACCTGCTCGTAAACATCTTTATATGACAGACGTTTCCCCTCGAATATGAGTAATACGCGATCAGAGGTTGAAGAATTTGTGGCGATTTTTTCAAGGAGATAGTAAAGGTTGAGGCGATCGGTCCATTCGCGATAGTACATTCGTGATGCGGCGATGGTTACGCAGCGCAGGAGGAAGAGGTCGTACCATGTTGAAGATCGGGCGTTGAAGTATGCTAGCGATGCCGCGACTGCGGGGGCGGTTATTGAAAGGGGGACTAGATCATTAGATTCTGATTGGGTTCCAATTCGGTAGATTTACTTACGAGGCATTGTTGTCTATGCAAAAGAAAGAGTTGTTGATGAAGAAAGGGTCAAAGTCGTTTGACGCACGTGGGTCGATGGTCCGATAGCGATAAGACAGACGGTGACGACAGCGCAACTCCACTAAAGCACCGACGACCGAGACTTTATAAACGCTATAAACTGCTTGGCATTGAGTCTGTTGGTTCATGGATGCTGCAGTTTTTGCCAAGGGTACCAAGCAGGCTCAGCTGGCACTCCACGACGAGACAATTGCCCCATTTGAACTAGATTTCTGCAACCTTGTTATAATTGAGGTTGTATGCTTCAAACAGGTGATTGTGATGCCTCGGCTGGAAATGAGGCGTAGCAGAATTGATGCGGGGAGGATCTGGGGAAGTTTGAGATATCAGAGGATGTAGCAAAAGATGGGATTGTGATATTATGGTTCCTGGCGATCTGTTAACGATAGCGCCCGTTGTTAGATGCAGTCAGCACGGCCTTTGCAGGGGTTGATGTGTTGGATCGGCGCTGGAGGGCAGTTGATCGATCACAGTGAACAGAAGGGCTAGAACCATTATGAGGAATAGAGTTTGTTCTTCTATTTAAGCTAAACTTGGTTCGATTGATAGGGTTGCAAAGACAACGTTGAGGCTTGGAGCTTTGTAAAGATTGAGTCTGGAGGTAAATATTTGACTCTAACGTTCAACTTAACAAGTCTAGCTGGCTTCTTGAGCATTCGACCACTTGTGAAAAACAAAATAAACTTTAGAAGGGTAATTAATACATGAAGTGAATGATCAATTGAAGAGCAAGACGCTGTCCAACTGCAAGCTTGAAGAGCACTAGCTGCCCTAGAGATCATCGGCATCGGTCCTTACACTCCCGACCTCACGTGATATCGTGATGTCGTGTAGCTAAGCTCCCCATCCCTCCACGCATCGATCCAAATCGACAGGGAGCTCTGATAAGAGCCTCTTCACCATCCCCGCCTCAACTCTTCAATCAAAACGGCATAATGGCGCCCGGCGACGTCAAAGACACTTCCGCGGCGCCGTCCGCTCCGCCCCCGGAGAAACCATCCGACATTTACAGGAGAACCCGTATCGTCATCTCCTTTTGGTTGATAGTGCTGTGTTTGGGCGTGCCGATATGGTGGAAGACTACTACGATATACCGGGCGAATCTTCCCCTCGATGGAATGATGCAGTGGGCTGAGGGAAAGGTGAGAAGAGACCTGGTGTTAATATGGTGTTGGTACATGGTGGCTAATGAAGGGGTAGGCTTGTCGTCCTGTGTTTCCTCTTCAGATCTCTGTGAAAGCGGATGCGCTGCAGGAGAACGAGGCGCAGAACCTTGTGCGATTGACGCAGCATGCTCTTGACGACCATAACGACTTCTCTGGACATCATCTGCGTCTTCAACTTGCCCCTAAGGGGGGCGCATTGCCTTCACCCGCCGCCGATGATGATTCCCACGTCGCCCTTACGATCGAACTTGCGCCTGGCGAGAGCAACTCCGCTACGTTAGATCCCGACTCGGCTATTCTCAATATCGCATACCCCTCCAACGCAATCCCTTCCGCGTCGTCATCGTCTTCCGCACTCGCAACATACATCGCAAACGAGCTACAATCGACATTCTCCGAAGAACAGTCCATCATTTCATACCTCCTATCGACATCTTCAGCCCCCGATGCTAAACCTCAAGGCTTGACCCCCGAGGTCGTCGATAGGTTGTCAAAGCGAACTACACGATCCCTACGATACTCGCCAACGTACCATCTTACCTTCTCCCTATTCACAGCCGGCGCAGCACCGAGTACGTGGGATATTGAGAAGGCGATCGAGGAGTACATGAAGCCGATGCTTGATGTGCTGGGCCCAATTCATAACTTTACCATTGATACCCAGGTTCAGCTGTATGCGACGCCTGGTGCTCAGTCGCAGGTGTTGAGTAAGGAGGACCTTGCATCTTTCATCAATGCTGCTGAATGGCCTCTGTCTCCTTCAATTGCAGGCGCTCCGACTGTCAACTTTGTTATCTACATTGGCGACCAGAAGATCGGCCTTGATTCGGAGACAGAGACGTCACAATCGTGGATGTTTCCCCAATGGGGCAGTGTATACCTTCTTTCACTCCCGGAGACAACGACGCATGTATCCAGTGAGACGCTCAAGCAGCCAATGCTCACATTCACTGGACATTTGTTGTCACTCTTGGGTACGCCTCAATCGGGTTCTCTTCCATTGCGACTATCCACCCTCTCCCGCATCCGCTCAGCAGATCTTCTCCTCCGCGCCTCATCAACTCTCGGTTCTCTCGCTCGTCTATCCCTCGCCCTCCCCTCAATCTCGATTCCCCACAGTGTCGCCGATGGAGTCGCATCAACAATGGAGCATCTTCAACAAGCATGCGCCAGTCTCGGCGCTCCCTCTGGACTCTTGCACGCTAGGATCGCTGAAGAAGAGGCGGAGCGAGCGTTTTTTGAGAAGAGCATGGTTGGACAGCTATACTTCCCTGACGAGCATAAAATTGCGGTGTATCTACCGTTGCTGGGACCAGTGGGTGTTCCATTGGTTATGGGGCTTATTAATGAGCTTAGAGGGTGGATTAAGAGGAGGAGACAGAGGGCAAAGGATGCGGGAGAGAAGAAGGCCCAATGAGACTAGATTCGATATAGAAGATACCTATGTATGAGCATTAATAGCATGTTTTGCCTTGCTGTCAGCCTTGTATGAGGCTATCGAGCTTTTAACTTTCTATGCGAAGGCTTGGACAGTGAGACCTTTATATCTGCTAATATCAAGGTCTCACTATTCAAGCCTTTGTATGAAAAGTTAAAAGCTCGATGGTCTTGTATAGGGCTAACGGCAAGCGGGAGAATAATATGTTTCTTATTGTGTGTTTCACTGTCTGTCGTTGTGATCTTTAGATATACCAGTAAGCCACGTGGTTGAGACGTGCTATTTTTACTTGTGATTATCCCGGATCTCGGCTCTTTTTCCCCGTCTGTGCGCCAGCTCTTGACGTAACGCAAGCTTATCTTAGACAATCCCATGTCATCCACCAGCTTTCCCATTTCCTGCTCCTCCAACCCCAATTGAACCCTCTCACCATGTCATGACACGGCCAAAATGCTTCCAGAACCAACACTTACACTAACCCTCCCCAGCATCCACGACGGCATCACCCTCGACTGTCGAATTTACCATCCTCTCTCACTGTCCGCCAACCCGAAAGCTCCTACATGGCTGAAACATGCTGCTGTGATTGCTCATCCTTATGCGCCCATGGGAGGATGCTACGATGACCCTGTGGTTGGAGAGGCAGCTGCGCAGTTACTACGGAAGGGGTTTCTGGTAGGGACGTTCAATTTTCGGTAGGTGTTCTGCTGCTTTGAGGGGATTGAGGCTGATTGTGTAGAGGTGCACATGGATCTGCGGGACGGACTTCATGGACTGCGAAACCCGAACGAGACGATTATGCCACCGTTGTCGCTTTTGTTCTACACTACGTCCACGACCTCGACCCCTTCCGACCGCATATCGACAATACCCTCCACAGCGAACCCTCAACTCCGACAAGGTTAGAAGCACCGATTAGTCTAGACGCAGCTGTCACTTCAGCACCTCGACCACGACCCGTCTTGCTCATGGGCGGTTACTCCTACGGTGGAATGGTCGTAACGCTGGTACCACCCCTCGATGCAATTCTCCAACCGTTCATATCTCCCATCGCAGGCTCCGACGCCGCAGAAGTTCGACTTCGAGCTGCGCATCTCGCTGAGCAGCAGAACATTGTGCTTGCAAGTGCCCGTGCCGCAATGATGGAGGGGTCAGCGCGGGGGAGGAGTAAGCGCGGTGTAAGAATTGGGGGCGACGAGGGCGGAAGTCCACGACGAAGTCATTCCAGTGCTCGGAGGAGCTTTTCGCTGGATGATGAGAGGTTCAGGAGGGGTGTTCATGATTTCATCGCCAAGGCGAGAGCGGGAAGACATTCGCGAAACGTTTCGCAGAACCCACCCACAACTGTCGTACCGCCTGAGCCGGGAGAGCATCTCCCCCGCATCACGGATCTCACCATGCCACGACCTGCTTACCTCATGATCTCACCTCCCCAAGGCGTCGTCACACACCTGGCGACCATGTCACTTCTTCCGTCAGCATTGGTGAAGAACAAAGACCCGCAGGATGTAGCGGCTGAAGAAAAGCTGGTAAGGAACCCGTCACTTGTGATCTTTGGCGATGAAGATGGGTTTGCGCCTGTGGGGAAGTTTAGAAGTTGGAAGGCGAAGATGGAGGGGAAGATGGGATCGCAGTTCAAAGGAGCGGAGATTGAGACAGCGGGACACTTTTGGGTGGAGAAGGGAGTTTTGGATCAGTTGAGGGAGAGGGTTGGGCAGTTTGCGGATCAGTTACTTGCGGGATAGGAGTTTATGGGCGTTTTCTTGGGATGTTGGAGTAATGGCCACTGGGATCCACGGACAGTCTGAATCGATAGTTGGTATATAGCAAGGGACTGAGTGAGAAATGAGTAATGAATCAAGAGACAACATTTCAATGACATGAAGCTGGTCACTAGCAGAACTGCCAATAAACAATTCACGGGTAAGCTGATATGGTAAGTTGATCCTTAGATTGTCTATTTCGCAACTTTATGGTAGAGCCATATACAACGAGATCTCGGTCTCATAATTCTCTATTCCTGGTGCTCAAGCTCCTGCGTCTGCTCGGCCTTCTCAACGCGACGCTCAAGGTCCTGACCAGCGGCAAACTTGGCCTCGTCCATAAGAGGAACAAACAAGGGGGCCTCAGTAAAGAGATATCGCATCTCCTCAAGGGGTCGGTTAGCGGTCTCGGGGAGGATAGCCCAGAAGTAAATGGCATTGGTGAAGTTGCAGACCTAAATTGTCAGTATGTGTTACTAGTGAGACTGAGTAGAGGAACTTACGATAAAGAGGATGTACCATCTCCAGCCAATGCCGTGCTTGTCATCAAGGGCGACAGAGGTGGTCTGGCCGATCATGGTGTTGAAAGCAAAGGACATCATAGTAGCCAACGACACGCCCTTGGCACGAGTCTTCATATCAAAGATCTCAGCGGGGATGATCCAAGATAAGGGACCACATGTAGCGCTGAAAGAGAAGTTGTAGATCCATGTTACAACGATGAAGCCCCATCCAGCTGCGCCACCACCAGTGCTCTCTGATCCAGGAGGGAAGCTAGCCAGAAGAGCAGTTGCGATGATGAAAGTGATGCAGTTGAGGATGTTACCGCCGATCAAAGGCCAGCGACGTCCGGTTCTGTCAATGACGAGCATACAGATAAACTGAGCGACCAGAGCGATGACGGAGGAGATCATCTGGTATCGAAGGGTCTCGTCACCCTTGATTCCGATCTTGGCGTAGATTTCAACAGAGTAGTACTGAATAGCACTAACACCAGTCATTTGCGCAGCGACTTGCACAGAGATAGCAAGCCAGAGACGTCGAAAGCACGACCTATCAGTAAAGAGCTCACTGTAGCTCTTGGCAGAAGCTTCATGCTCCATAGCAAGACGTTCCTGGATCTGGTCAAACTCAGCCCTGACCCAGGTGTCGTTGATATCACCATGCGCGTGAAGTTTAGCGAGTGTTTGAAGACCCTCGTCAGCACGGCCGTGGTCAATCAACCAACGAGGAGACTCGGGGAAGAAGAGGATCAGAGCGGCGAGAATCACGGCGGGCAGGTTCTGGATACCGAGGGGGATACGCCATTGGCCTGAGTTGTCGTCGCCGATGCCAGTGTATGTTCCGTAGCCGATGGCGGTGGCGACGAGGGCGCCGATGCCGAGCATGAATTGCTGGAGGGCTGTTACACGGCCGCGGATGTCAGGATGGCAGAGCTCTCCTTGGTACACAGGGACGATCATGACGAGAAAACCGACACTGAGGGCGTTAGTTTGTATCATATGGGGAAGTTGGGGGTTTTGGGAGACATACCCAAGACCAGCGAGACAGCGGCCCGCATAGAGGTAGTTGATGTGATCAGCAGCAGTCTGAAGACTACCACCCAGAATGAAGATCAAAGCACCGATCATGATTGTCCATTTTCTTCCGAGGCGATCACCAGCATAACCAGCGAACATGGCACCAAAGAAAGCACCGCCTGTGAAGACAGACACGACAGCACCACTGCACTCGTTAGCTTGACTCAACGTATAAGATGGTGTTGAACGTACGTAGCATTGGGATCATCACCAAACTTGCTCTTAAAATTCCCGGAGGCAATGACCTCAGCAATTACACCGAGATCATAACCGTAGAGAAGAGAGCCGAGAGAGGCGAAGACAGAGACGAGGAACTGATACCACTTGGGTGGAAGAGCCATGATGTCGATGATGGGTTTATTTACTGAGCTGGGAGAGGATCTGGTGGTTTAGTGGGTGTATTTATACATGTTAGTCCAAGGTGTCATTGCAAGGGGCCGTTCCGAGTACCCGAGCGTCAAGAGGAACTTTAGAAAAAGGATCATCGAGGCCCAAAGCAAAGCAAGTTTGAGTTAGGTACGACATGTTTTTTTCCCATGGGGTGAGATAACTCTAGTTGGTAAATATGGGGTCTGGAGGTGGAATACAGCGGGTCATTGCGGGAGAAATTGCCCATGGGGATTCGATGAGGAGCGAAGCAAGCGAGGCAAGCCATGTTCCCAGTGGAGTTTAACACCTTTCACCTGTCAAGACGGAGATTATAAGACCCTGCGATCCCTTCCGATTGGAGCGCACAAGCAGTGCGGCTCTGTACCGCTACGCGTACCAGCTGGTTTCTATGACTGGTGCGCAAAGTTGACCTGACTTACACGGGTTAGGCGAAGCACAAACTCTCCAGTGGAGAAGACTTCCGGACTTGGATCTCCCGGCCGAGAATAGAGTCCACGGGTCTCGTGCTGCGGAGGAGAACAAGCGCGCCAATGGGAGGGGGGGAATGGTGGGTTAAGAAACGGTTTATACAGGGTTTAAACAAGCGCGGTGACATGTTGCGCCTGATGGTTATTGTCTAACTAAGGTGAGGGGTTCGCCGTACTTGACCGTTAGTATGGAGATGGAGAGGATCAGGCATAAATAAATTGGTGACTTCTCTCTCTTCTCTTCTCTGCTCTGTGAAAAAACACTGTTGACTTTATTCTTGTGAAAAGTTCAGCAAAGATGGCTACGTTTACTCGCATTGCTGACGATGAGCGTCCCTCCATCTCGGTAGACCCCAGTGCTATCATCTCCAAGATCGAGGATAACATCTATGGAGGTTTCACAGAGTAAGTTGCAGTCTCACCCTCAGCTGATAAATCACACCCTGACGTGTTGCAGGCACATGGGTCGCTGCATCTACGGCGGCATCTACGACCCCGGAAATCCCCTGTCGGATGAGAATGGTTTCCGAAAGGATGTCATTGAGGCCTTCAAGGAGCTCAACTGTCCTGTTGTGAGATATCCTGGTGGTAACTTTGTTGCTACGTATCATTGGCTTGATGGTGTTGGGCCTAGGGAGAAGAGACCTGCTAGGTGAGTGCCGTCTTTACATGAGGAGGAATTGAGGGAGAGGCTGATGGGATAGACCCGAACTTGCGTGGATTGGTACAGAGACCAATGAGTTTGGTACAGATGAGTTTCTCAAGTGGTGTGAGGTTGTAGGCACTGAGCCTTACTTTGCGCTCAACTTTGGAACTGGTGAGTCTCATAATCCCTTCAAAGAAACAGCTATTAACTGAGTTCAGGTACTCTCGACGAAGGTCAGTCACACCATCACTCTCTCAACACCAAACACTGACTCTCTTAGCTCTCGCATGGGTTGAGTACTGCAACTCCGACAGACCAACATACTACGCCAACCTCCGCCGTCAAAACGGCCGCGAGAAGCCCTACAACGTACCCCATCCCTCTCCCCCATTCTTCCGTCTCATCACTAACACTCTCAGGTCAAATACTGGGCCCTCGGAAACGAGATGTACGGACCCTGGCAGGTTGGCCAAATGACAAAGGAAGACTACGCCAAGAAGGCCTACCAATGGGCCAAAGCCATCAAACTCCTCGATCCCAACGTCGAGCTCATTCTCTGCGGTGAGACAGGCCACAGCTCTTGGGATGCGTATGTCATCAAGGAGTGTATCAAGTTTGACATTCACGGTCTGGGCGGAAGCACGACTGCTAGTCTTATTGATCAGCATAGCATTCACATTTACACTGCTAGTGAGGATCACTACAAGAACGCCACCGGTAAGTTCTCCTCCTCAGGGCTGAAATGGCAGAAATACTGACAAAGGTTCAGCCCCTCGTTCTGCTGAGCGTGCTATCGAGATCACAGCCGGTCTCATCGACCTCGCTCGCATCGAGAACAAAGTGCCCCCCTCCGTCCGCCGCCAAAAGATCTGCTTCGACGAGTGGAATGTATGGGATCCCGTTCGCGCGCCCGGCGAAGAAGGCGCCGAAGAGAAATACAACCTCTCCGACGCCCTAGCCGTAGCAATCTGGCTCAACGTCTTCGTCCGCCAATCCAAGCACATGGGCATGGCCAACATCGCCCAGAGCGTAAACGTCATTTCTCCCCTCATGACCACAAAAGACGGACTCCTCAAGCAACCGACCTGGTGGTCTCTACTCCTCTACAGCAAGTACATGCGCGGATCTACCATCGCTGTGAATGTTCGCGCTGGAGAGTATCAGGGCCCTACGCATCCGGAGTGGATCCGCGGTGCTATTGAGACGCCGTGGTTGGATGTTAGTGCTGCGCTTGATAAGGATGGTGTTGTGAACCTTGCTGTTGTGAATATCCACGAGGAGAAGGACTTTGAGACGGAGTTGAGGGGCTTGACGGGTGGTAAGGAGGTTGAGGTTCATACTGTTAGTGGAAAGGACGTCAAGGTTGTCAACACTGCGGAGAAGGAGGAGGTTGGTATCAAGGAGTCCAAGTGGAATGGCGAGGGCTTGTTTACGTTCCCCAAGCACTCGTTTACTCTGCTGCGCTGGAAGCTGTAGACTTGGATAGATGGAATGACTTGGATATAGAACAATAGATGCCAGTTTATGATCTTTTCGCTATGTAGGTGCGACCTTGCGTATGTTTTTATCACTATGTTTGAGCTATAATTACACACCAGTTGAGTTTACTCTCAGATTGCGAGCATACCTTGAAAGATATCAAGGATGCATACGTGCTCATTAAGAAGCGAAGCGATCTCAACACCTAGGGGTTGCGTATTCTCGATGCCAAGGCGGAGACCAACAACTTTCTCGATGTTGTCTTGATCTTTCCTGTGTGCTAGTATAGTATCAGGTTATATATATTGAATTCGTCCTAATTTTATTGAACTGCATAAAGGTCATCTAAATTTAGGCCAGAAGCGTACATCGGGAGTCTTATTTCTCGTCTTCTTTGGTCTCCTCCGTACCATTCACAAGACTTTCCTTCTTCTCTCCCTCACTCTCAGCCTCAATAACATCATTCTTAGCCTTCTCCATTAGCCTCTGTTGCTCCTCAACCCACTTCTCGGCAGCATCAACAGCCCCAATCGGATCCTCGTGCATGAGTAGGTACCCCTGGATGGCCGCCGGGCTAAACACCAGCGACGGAACTAGCCTTGTGAATTCCTCCGCCAACGCAGCTACGGACTTTGTTGTGTCCACAGACTTTTCCGAAGGTTCCGTCGCCTGTTCAATCGACCCAACTTCGTCGTGAGAGGTTCCGTACATCAGTCTAAACAGCTGGGTGATCGTTTCAGACGAAGCGAGGCCGAATTCAACAGAGAAGTCGACTCTTCCAGGTCGCAACAGGGCCGGGTCGATGTTTTCGGTGTGATTGGATGTCATAACCAAGACGCGACCTTCCTGTGCGCCTACACCGTCAATAACGTTGAGCAGACCTGACAAAGAGATAGGTTCACGCATGGGCTTCGGCGGTCCGTTATTCGTTTGGGTCTCCTGCTTCTTGCGCTTGTTGGTCAGACCCGCTGCATCGATATCCTCCAGCAAAACAAGACAGGTCCGAGGCAAATCCCGGAAGAGCGTTGCGAGACTGTCCTCCGAGAGATTGGGCGAGCTGAGACTGATCATATAGATGTTGAGACCCATCAGCCCAGCAGCGGCAAGCGTCAAACTGGTCTTTCCTGTGCCGGGCGGGCCCGAGAAGAGGTAGCCTCGTCGGTAGGGAATACCCCTCGTGGCGTACCAATTCTTAGTGCGAGGGTTCAAGTATCGCGAAAGATCCTTGATGAGGCTCTGCTTGATGGCCTCGTCGAGCGCAATAGTCGACATGGGCCGGGTCGGCTTGGACATACACTTTGTCCAAGAGAGTTCGTCGCCAAATGACTTGACAGCCCGATAAATGCTCGTGCGGCCTCGTTGTTTCTCGAGGTATTCGATGCGCGCGTTGTAGATGATGCGCTTGAGCACATCAGCATTCCGACCGAGGCATGAAAGCTCAATCTTCTCCGGGCGTCGCGAGAACGGCGATGATTCCTGGCTTTCGACAGATCTTGTGAAGGAGATGAGGCGATTCTCATGCATGAAGAAATGCGTGCCCACAGAGGGAGTCCAATGCAAAGGTCTCGCATTGTACAGTGAGATCTTGGACCTCAATTCATCAAGACTCGCAGTCGGGTCAACATCATCAACATCATCGTCCCCATCACCCTGATTGCTTGGTGAGGGGATCAGCGAAAAGGGCTCATGGTCCAGGGTGCTCGACGCAAGAAGGCGATGGTTATTGCGCGAGAGCTTATGCCTGGCAACCCAGCTCATGACATAATTAAAAATCTCATCGTGCGCTTTGATCTCGACACTCGAGATGAACTGTGACTTTGCAGCGCCGCCAACAGCTTGGAAGAGGTAGGGTGTGAGGTAGAGGAGGAATGCGACAGACGGGAGGCTTGTGCCGCCGGGGAAGAGAGATTCTACTAGGCTGCTGACTGAGCCTAGGGCGAGGATGGTCTTTGTGCTGGTGGATGTGGTGTTGGTGGCCATGATGGATGATGCTGGGGATGGGCTGAGGTCAAGAGAGGAAAAGAGGGTGATTATATATCTACTCTGGCTGCCTTTTTTTCGTCATTCACTCATTCGTTCACTCACTCGATTCTCGGCGCATTTTATTCACTGCCTCTTTTGACGTAGTCGTTGGCCAACAAGTCTCACCTGCATAAGGCGATGCATCACGGTGAATTGACCCCTGAGGTGACAAAAGAAACCGCCGATCTACCCTGAGGCTTGTCAAAGATTTTACAATTTGAGGACTATTGCATAGATTTCTTGAGAAAAAAGGTAATCTAGAAGATACTTTCTTCTTTTAGTTTTCTTATTATCTAATTCTACTTATTTGATACAATAATTAGATAAATTATATAAATATCTTAACTCCTCTAGACTTGGGTTTCTGTCACCCTTTGCCGTTCCATCCAAAGAGGCAACCGTTAATGCAGCTGACCAACGGACCTGCATCAACAGCCACTGTGCCCTACCATTACTGTCCCCGTAGAAAATACTAGTGGCCCAGGGTTTGCCTCTTTTTACAGAACCATCGAAGCCATTCGGGTAACTTGCATCGGATCCTTGCTGATTGCAGCAGCAGGAGGCGTGTTTTGCTACGACAACCCCGCTCCAGAACATCACGAGCTGCCTGTAAGTGGAGTTTAGGTAGATGAAGGGTGTTGAAGAATCTGGTCAGCCTTATCATCGCAGTTGAACAAGACTGGGATGCGATGCGATTAATTGGTCTGCTTTTTGAAGATGGTGTTTTGTTGTCTTGGCGGAGTCATTAGATTGATGCCTACCCTACGGGCGCTGGCGAACCAGACCCTAGCGGCTCTTCAACAACAGTGGGCTCTTGAGAGATGGAGTCATAAGAGGTGGTGGATTGCTTATGGGAAATCCGATTTAATACTCGGTAACCAGGTGCATAATCACAAAGCTCTATGGTATATTCTGACCCTCTAAGCATTTAATAAACCTTTGAGCCACAGGACTGCCAAGAATTAGCAACAGTTGACCCGCAATGACCTGAGCTGTCTGAAACTCGTTTCAACCTCTGATTTCTCAAACGTCGCTACGTCATCCCTTTCGTAACCGCCATGAAACATCGTCAACCTCATAAGACGTGAACCTTAACCCGCTCATAATAACACCGACAATATTACTTCACAGCCCACCACGCAGACGCTCAATCATTTGAGAAGAAGAGAAATTAAGAATGGTATTTTCCAAAACACATGTGGTATCGGCTGGCTTTTCAGCCATGAGGTCTTGCAACGCTCGCTCCATTCAATAACAGCACCCAAACACACTCAAACCGTTGATCATAACCATATAGAAGAGAAAATCCCAGTACATTAACACAATACGCGCTCCAGTGCGCCTATACACGCTTTTGATTGTCAGATCATCTGACTATTATACACTTAGGTCGTCATGTCGTGATCCAGCACGGCATTAGGAGAGTTCTATAATCTCAGTTAGTTAAACTGTTCATGCCTTGACGGATCAAGATAACTTACCTTGTTGACTTCACCAACCACATCAACACCGCCATACCGCAGTTTGTACAACAAGCTATCCAGCCCCAAAGGACCCAACCTCAACAGCGAGGCTATGAAGCTGTAATACTGCACATTGCGGCAAATGCCCCTCTCCTTATTCTGCAGCTGCTCAAACTCAGCATACTCCTTCTCAAGCTGCCCCCTAATCTCAATCTCCCTATCTGTCGCCTTTTTGAATTCCTCTTCGATTTCCTTCTGCACATTGCATATGGTGGTCTCGCAATGCTGCAGCCTTGAGTTGTTGTGCATCAGAGTTCGTCTGTATTCGTCTGACTCTGGGTGAACGTTTCGTCGTTCAAGGTTTCCCTTGAGAAATTCCAGGCCGTCGACGATCTCTGCCTTCCTTGCCTGGAAGATCTTGTAGTTTTCGCACAGGGCTTGGATTTTTTTGTTGGGGCCTTGTGTAGCTGCCATGGCGGATTCTGCGGCTTGTACTTTGGTTTTTGAGGTTGTGAGGAGAGGTGTGAGTTTCTCTCCTTCTGATTTTTCTTGGAGTTCTAGGAGTTCTAGGCTTTTGATGATGTCCTCAGGAGTTGATGGGAGTAAAGGAGTTGTTTGTGATTGTGGCTATGATGACGAGTAAGCAAGTGTTGACTCTAAGTTTTCAAAGAGGTTATACTTACCGAGCTGGAGTTTGATTCTGTAGCGTTCTCAGCAACAGGTTCGTGGACAGGCACGTCAGAGTCGATTTGCATCTCTGTCTCTACAGACTCTCTGACGTGAAATTCAGCCTGTTCAACAGTTTCAGAAGACTCCTCAGCTTGAGGTTGCACCGAAGGTTCAGACTCCATGCCTTCAGAATGCGGCGATGGTTTTGGTTTAGGGGACTTGCAGTCCTCTCCCTTATCGGCGCTGGAGCTCCTGTATTCAGGAAAATCTGATACTGTTTCCACAAACATAGAGCCATCTTCCATCGTMGCGTCCACTTGATCTTCGTGGACGGTCGGGCATGATGAGTCCGCACGTGTAGCCCCAGGAGAATCCGCCGTGACCGTCGTGACACTCGACGCCCTCGAAACAGGAGGCGACGCCGACGTGTAGTCGGACACGACCGATGAGGAAGACGGCGCCGGAGAAGCCCGTGATACAGCATGGGGTATCTCCGGCGGCGTATCCTCAACCACGATCGGTATCGCGGCGGTATTCTCGCAGGGCACAGACACTTGCTGTTGCTTCTTTTCTTTCTTTGTATCAAGCTCGTAATACCCGAGGGCATTACTCAGATCATCTCTGCTGAGCTTTGGATTGTTCTTATCCCGCTCCCTCGCGGAGCGAATCAGACCGACCTTGAGAGGATGGCATTTATCGTTGTAAAGATTGAACCTGCCCTGATACCCCTTGATCAGATCCCGCAGGTCCCGCATCATGGCGATAGTCCACTTCTCGGGCTCAAAACCTTGAGTCCATTCCCATGGCCACTGGGTCGAGATGATCTCGATTTCTCTTGCGAGGACGTAGCGAGGATCTGGAGGAGGGGTTTTCTTGTCCAGCTTCAATCTGATCCATTCATCTGATAGAACCTTTGGTTCCCCAGGTGCTCCGTCATCAGATGTACTTGTAGATGTCAGTCCTCTCTTGATGCGTGGCGCATATGAATCCTTACTACCGTAGGGTCTGCCGATACGGCGACGACGGGAGGAATCACTGGCTTTTGCATTAGACGTTGTGCAGCATGTGACGGAGATACCTATAGATGACTTACTCAAGAAGGCCATTTTCGATCGCGAGTTGATGGTATTTATACTCGAGCGTTAGTACGGGTAATATCATCTTCCTATATAGCTCCACCATTGTCGAGACGCGTCAAAAAGGAGGTCGTGATAGTGGCTGCAACCCTCACAACGCTAGTGATCAGCTAACTATGACATCAATATAGCATTCTAGACTTTCTCTTCACCAATGGTATTCTCTCATGACGCTGGGGTTTGAGACAGATGACCAGGTCCAAAGCCCAAAACAGTGTAGAAAAACGGAGCAATATCGTCTCGAACGAATATTTTGATGCCTCTTAATTAGCAGATAAATCAACCAATCAAAAAATCAGAAACCATTAAAAGTATTACCCAAAGAGGCAATATCTCACGTCGAATTTGGACAATTACACACAGTGTGACAAAGTGGGCCGATAGAGTTTCGAACGAGCCGATCATACGGGTGAGTTTGATGATTCGCTATATAGCGAGATTGGCAGGAATGTCTTGGTTGTTTTGATAATATACACACTACTGTCTTACACTATGAATTCGCGGGCAGCTAGCGCGTTGGTATCCGTGTTTTATTTGCTTCCCGAGACATGCCCAGCCGTACAGTGCGAGACTGGCTTGTAGCTATTGGAGGAAGAAGGAGGCGATCATTTGGTGAGTGACACTAGCGGTCTGGGAAAAAGAAAAGAAGATGTGACTCCGACTCATGTGACGAGAAAAGAGGCCTGAGCGAAGCACCCAAACCTTGGTGAGAATAGAGGGGGAGAAGAGAGAAGTAGGTGACGTTATGGAGTATTTTGCGGGCGCCTTTTGTTGGCGCGTGACGCTGAATGTTAGACATAGTGTCTATAGTACTGTGCAGACCAAATCTGGAAAGTGCTGCATTCTTAGAGATACTGCAGTAAGTAAAAATAGTTAGTTTTTTTATATTTAGTATTAAGTATTTATTTATTTATTTATATAGTTATATAGCTTTAATTTAATAATAATTATTAAGTAAAATTTAAGTATTTTAATAAGTTATAAAAATAATATTTTAAATTTAAAATATTACTTTTTTATTAATATTATTTTATTTATTTTTAAATACAAAATTAATTAATTATATATTTTAATATCTTTTCTTTTTATATTATTAGCCTTAAAAGGCTATAAAGCTTTTATGTTTATATATAAAGACTTAAATAATAATACCTTTATAATAGATTTATATTTTAAAAATTATAATTTTATAATAGTTATTTACTTTAATAATATAACTACTGCTTTAATTAAGTAATACTAATACTGCCTCTTACTAGTTATATTAGCCTTTTTTTTCACTTTACCTAAATAATCTTTAATTAACCTTTTTAATATATTAATATTAATTCATTAGGTCTTTTGCTAAGGTTATAACATCAGAGGCAAGCTTCATTCCATACTGATCCCTGATCCAATTCAATCTTGCTCGGCAATCTTGAATTTGTTCATGCGTGCTTTGTGGGCTGACAATGACAACAGCAAGTGGCCAGATGAGACGATAAGCAACGATAGCCTGTGGCTGCGGTATGGGGAGTCGAGCCCCTCTTTCATCAACCTCGCCCATCATGTACGGCAAAGCCTTGCAAATAGAAGCGACCAGTCTTTTTAATTGTGCTGCTGCTAGCGGCATCGACGTTTCGGCTAAACGCGTCTCTAGCGTTGGTCGCTTGTTGCGATAATCGATGCGCACAAGGGTACGACAACATGATAAGAAGGTATTGAAGAACAGCATCAAAGTCATGTTAAAGCCACAGCCCAGGCAAGCTATCCATCTCGAGATGTGTGCTGGGCTTACAGTACTGGCTAGCTGTTCATATTTTGTCTGCCAGTTGCTCCATTGTGGTGGCAGCGAGCCTTTCAATTCGACCAACTCCGATTGAATACTCATTCCTTGTTGCATGACTGATACGAGCTTATCCCGTAGTAGAGTCTGGCGCTCTGATGCCTCCAGTGCTCTGCCTGATGAGAGCTGCTTCGCACGACGACAGAAGTGAGTAATACGTGTGGCGATGTGTGCCAAGCGAATGTAAAAGTTGCCCGTTTCTAAGTCGGTGTCGGGAACAGTCAAACAATCGAGTGGTTTGTCAGCGTTGAGCGATGGAATTTGCTGCCATATAGTTAGTGTCGGACGGCACAGTACCTAGGAAACAACGACTGACCAACTCTGAGAAGATCCATCCATCAAGTTGCCTCTTGTGGATGTTGTTAAGCAGTCGATGGCCAGCGACTTCGTAAATTCTGGCAATGCCGAGCATATGGTATGGTTTCTTACTGACCCCTTGAGGATCGATGTCCTAGAGCGTATGTTAACCTCAATCTCGGTGCATATCCACAAATTGTGTGACAAACCTCCATCATGCCCATAAACATTATCGATGTGAGCGTCTTGTCCTTGAAGCTACTTGATGTCGAGGCTAAATCTCTGTTAATAGCTCGCAGCGCAGCGCCACGGTACTCGTAAGCCAAGGAGTAGAGTGCAGATGACTTATAGTGGCGTGACAGACACAGGTAAGCGGTTGCAAGAGTGGCCTTTTGAAGACATGACTCGCGATGAGATGATTCGTACATGTCTTGCAGAGTGTCAAGATGCCCTCCGAAGCCCCCTGATCCCGGCTGAACGGAGTATTCTTGCAAAAAATAGGCGATGGCCTCATGCTCAGATACAGAGTGCGGTTGAGGTATTATATTCGTGCTGAGCTTAGACGGAGGGAGGCTGCCCTTCTGAAGAGGGTTATTTGCAGTGGGTAGAAACTGCATCTGGTCGCCAGCAGCGGTGTTGCATGATCTACCATCATTCTCTGGTGTATGGAATCGTTCGACAGGCCGCCCATTATAACGAGGGTGTATAGACCGATATAGTTTATACTGGGCGCACTTTATTCTCTTGCCGTTGCACTGTCAACACAAGTAGACTTGTCAGTGATATGTTTAGCTGGCCGGATGGCTACAGTACCTTCATCTTGTGATTGGCACAGAGGCTACAGCTTGTACTAAGAGCCGCAGGGAAATCCATGTTTCATAACCAGCCGACTAGGCAGTCGTGACTCGGCTCGTACCGAACAGGTGGAGCTAGTTTTGTCTAGGACCGTGGTTGTGTCTCAGGCTGTTATAAAGCGGACTATAGGCCGCTGTGACTGACCAGGCCAAAATGCCGATTAGCACAACTTGAGATGCAAACAAAATAGAAAATGGTTACATCCAGCAGAGGACTTTTGCATATGAGGGATTAAAACCTATATAAGACACACACAAAAAAAGCCGACGGGAAAATTAAACTTTCTAGCTTATCTACAGTATGTCTGAGCGCTGACAAACGCCCTTATGTGAATGCCAGTTTATACGAAGAGGAGACCTCACCAAAGGCCTGTCTTGCTTAAATAGACAGCTGGGTCTCAAACCTACTTTTAGTTAAGACAGCACGTAGCTGTCATTCTCAGTTAATGTAGTTAAACCGAATCTATTTAAAAAGTAAACGATATCGTTTGGGAGGCCGCCGAACTTGCAAATCCAAGAGTAGAAGTATACATACAATATGGGGTACTATAGCTACTTAAATAAGTCACTATAGCTAGCCTTAAACTACTGTAAGCCTGCCACTATTAGAGTTAAAGGCTATTCCTTATTTAAGTTAAATCTTTAATAAGCTAATAAGGCAATATTAAGCTTTTATTTATTTAATTTTAAGTATTTATATAATTATTTTATTTTATTTAAGTTATATAATTTATAATAGTAGTATTAAGAAATATTAATTAAAATAGGGTCTCAATAAGGGGTTATATTAATATAAGGTATAAGTTTAATATAGAGTTAAGGAAGGTAGCTATAGACTATATATAATCTAGGTCTACTTAAGGTTTAGCTAGGCTAATTAGGGTTATCTTAAGATTAAACCTTCTATTATATAATAGATCTAGGGGGATTAGGGAAAAAGAGACCTATCTTTAGGTCTCTTTAGATTTATTAAATTAAACTATAAAAAGGAGGTCTATAAAGACAATTAAGGGGAATAGCCTATCTTATAAGGTAGCTATAATAGGGGCTTTTTTAAGGGCCTAAAAGATAGCTAATTCTTAAGCCTTATTAATTAAGGCTATAAAAAATAGATCTTAAGAGATAATATTAAAAATAGTTATAATAAAGAGGCCTTTATATTATAAAAGGCTATAAAATTAAGGTCTTTAAAGATAGTTATAAAAAGAAGCCTATTTAACTAAGTAGCTAAAAGAGGGTTAATTATAATAATTAAAAAGATTAATTTGTTTTAATAGGCTATTAAAAGGGGGTCTTTAAAGATAATTAAAAAGACTAATTTATTTTATTAAGCTATAAAAAAAGGGTTATTTAAAATAGCTAAAAAAAAGGCTTATTTTATATAGCTAATATTTCTAATAGTTAATAAGGTTAAAAAGACTATTAATATTATCCTTTAAGTTATAGCTTTTAAAAGAGAGATAGGTAATAGCCCTCTATAAGAACTGCTTCTTTTAATAAAGGTCTTTAAGATTAGCTTAAAGGTCTTTAAATTCAGTCTTTTTAGACTGCCTTTTCTATTAAAGGTTATAAAGTCAGTTTTATAAAGCTATTTTATTTAATTATATTTCTTATTAATAATTTTAAAAATTAATCTTAAAAGACTTAAATTAGGCCTTGTAAAACTTTTCTTTTTAGTAAAGGTTTTATAATATTAGCTTTCTTTAATAATAAATCTACTAGTTAAGATAGGGCTTTTAAAGATACTTAAAGAGTTAATTTTATAAAGGAAAGAGTATATTATATAGACTATATGTATAGACTTAGCAGTCTTTTTTATAGGCCTAGGCAGCTTATAGGTCTTTATATAGTATTATTATAAAGAAAGTTAATTCTATAGCTAATCTTAAAGGAAGGAAAAGTCAAGATAAAAAGAAGGAAGGTTAGTCTTAAAGGGTTAAAAAATAATATATTAAAATTAGCCTTTAAAAATAGAAGGTCTTAAAGTTAGTCTTAAAGAAACGTTATAGGCTAATTTTAACAAATAGAAAGAAAGAAAAAAGAAAAGAAAAGTTAGTCTTAATAGACTAGATTTAAGTTTTAATAACCTAATTAAAAGGTTAAGGTAAGAGGCTTAATTAATAGCTTTCTTTAATAAAGATAAAAGCTACTAGCTTAAAAAGGTATTTAGTTAATAGCTTTATTAGTTATAGATAAAGCTATATTTTAGTTATAGTTTAATTAAAAGCTTTTTAGAATTAAGTTATAGGAAGTATTATCTTTTAGTTTAGCTAATTTAGCAGGCAAATAAGACTTAAGTCTCTTTTTTAATATCTATAATTTTAGCTATAAGCTAGGTAATTTTAATAAAAGGGGGGATATTAATTAAATAATTAAAAATAGTAATTATTACTATCTATTAGGAAATATTAATTAAAATAGGGCCTTAATAAAAGGTTATATTAATATAAGGTATAAGTTTAATATAGAGTTAAGGAAGGTAGCTATAGATTATATATAACCCAAGTTTACTTAAGGTTTAGCCAGGCTAGTTAGGGTTATCTTAAGATTAGACCTTTTATTATATAATAAGTAGTTTTATAAATAAAATTAAGAATTAATTTTAAAATAAAGTATTTATTTTATATTTAATTTATATTACTTAAAAAGAATTATTAAGAATTATTATAATATAAAATATTAAAATTAAAAATTATATTAATAAATTAAATACTTAAGTAATTAAATTAACTTTAATATTTTATTATAATAAGTAAAGACCTATTATTATTAGCCCTAACACAAGATACACATCATTATAAGCATAAAACGAGTTATGCTATTCCCCAGCCTCATTCATAATACTCTCCGCCATCTCAACCAACTCAACACCATTCCCCTCCAGTGTCCCCAATAACTTCGCCATCCCGCCAGGCCCCAACCTCATCAGCATCTCAACAACACTGCAATGTCTAACCTCCTCCAGAACCTCCTTCACGCGTCCTTCCAGCCTCTTCTCCTCATCTGCCAGGTTAACATCCCTCTGCTTAATCTGATCTAGCTCCTTGTAAACATCGGCCTCTGCCTGCGCAATTAATTTATCGCATTCTTTGAGGTCTGACGCGTATCTCTGTAGTCTCTTTGCGAGATCGTCTTCGTCCACCATCATTATTTCGTAGTGCTGTTCCAAACAGCTTCGAGCTTTGAGGATCTTCTCCCGTGTTGTTTCGTAGGCCTTCACGTCGAAGGTCAATTTGTCGACTTTTTCGTTGATGTGGTTTATTTGAGCTGCTTCATTTGCTTGGATTGAAGCTGCGATCTCGTCCAGTGAATTGGTTACCGCTTCGAGCTCTTTTTGCTTTTGGGCGTGCAATGATTGCAATGAATTGGTGATGTCTGTGATGGTCTGTTGGCGTGGCTCGGTAGGCTCCGCCGTTCTTGCTCGCTTCGGGCTCAGCACAGGCGACGAGGGTGTTCGTGATCGCTTTGCAGGAGTAGCAATGTCGACATATTCTTCATCATCATCGTCGTCGTCAAAATAATGGCCATAGTCAATAAAGTCTATGTATCCATTCTCGTCTTCTTGCATGACAGTGGCGATTGAGGGTTTGGACGGCGTCGCTGCTGTGTGAACAACGTCGCGTCTGACATAATCGCTGTCGGCGAAATAATCGCATGCATCCTCGACATCGCGGTTCTTCAATTGCGGGCGCCGTCGATCGCGCTTCATTGCGCATTCGCGTAGATAATTCTTGACAAACCGAAAGTCGTTCTGATGCTCATCCGCTGGATAGACTCGATAGATAATATTAAAGAGCTTCCTCAAATTCTCCACAGCCGGGATGCTCCATCTCTTTGGTTTGAAGCCTGCGACCAAGTCCCACGGCCACTGGTGCGAAAGAAGGTATACCGATCGAGCGGCGTCGCCGACTCGCTTCCCCATCGTGGCTTTCCGCAGTCGCCAGCCCAGCTTCAGTGCGATGCGTACGTCGGTCATTATGTGAGGAGCAGTGCTGGAAGGCCGTCCAGGAGGCCGTCCACGAGGCTTGGAGCCAGTGAGCTTTCCGCGCGATGAGGATGTTAATGACTTTGGCGGTCGTCCACGAGGTTTGGAGCCAGTAAGTCCGCGTAATACGGATGTTAATGCCTTTGGCGGTCGTCCACGAGGCTTGGAGCCAGTAAGTCCTCGTAATACGGATGTTGACGACTTTGGCGGTCGTCCTCGACGCTTTGGCTGAGTGGAGGGAGGCATCGAGATTAACCCAATTTTTGTATCAGCGAGTTCATCATGGTCGACTGTCTGCGAGCGACGAAGACTCCGACGCGTCGCAAAAGTCATTGCGCGCTCGCGATTGTGCCGATGAGACTTTTGGAGAAAAGTCAAGTTGATAGATGGAAGTCCCCCTCATGAGGCTGGAGGGCTGCCTACCTACGGCCCCAACTGAGTCAGACAACGTCGTTCAGCATTCTGACCCCCTATAAATCAGCCACCAATTTTATTTCCCCAGCAACCTGATAATGTCGAATAGTGTCAATCAAGCTGAGACATGAGACATGTAAAAGGGAGAAACCCAGCAGATCATGCATGGTTTGATCTATATCGGTTGTGAATTCACTTTGCTATCAGATGAATGCTTTGAACCGTGTTAGGTGCAGTCTGGAGCTAAGGTAGCGTCGCTTGTCTTAGTGGAATCTATGGTGCTAACCTTGGAATGATCGTGGGAAACGACTAACACGGATGAAGTGAAGGGGACAAGCCTCCTACCGGGATCAGAATAGCATCTTATCTTATCATCCTTCAACATTTGAGAAACAGGCAAAAAACAACAATGTCATCTGTTGTAGAACAACCTGAAACATGCCATCTGCCTCTCTCCACGCCCAGCGACCGTTTTCAAGACCCTTCCAAGCGCTCATTCTTCCATCTTGTACTTCCTCTCCCACTCTCCAAGCGGCAGTACATCTCCCAATCAGACATCCCCAGACCTCCCAAAATAGACACACTAAACCACTAACAGGCGTCGCCTAATACTTTAAACGCGCGCCTCCAACACCCGTGGCCAATTACACGACCCCTCCATATCCACACTACCTTATTTCTGGAGTCTTCTCAACACCAAGCCCTTTGTATCGTCCCTCTCTCCCTATGCTTTCGCTCAGCTTGTGTCTTTGTTTCATCTGCCGGTGCAACTATGATGCGCAACCTTGTTTTCCGCCCTTAGTCTTGTTTTTCCTTCCCGCGCTTGTGTTGCGCTCACTCCATGCAGAAACCCCGTTGTAATTTCCCCAGGCGCCCTCATGGATCATCCACATATGCAAATCGGGTGGTTCTCAAGATCTGTGTTCCTGCTTTTAGCTTTCTAGCTTAAACATTTTTCTCTTGCTTGTGCACATACACGCCCTGGGACATAGGGCGCTTGCTCAAACTTGGTAGTACGGATGAACGTCTCTCCACCACGATATCTCCATCTCGACTGTAACCGCCCACTCCCTTAACCGCCCATGGCTCTTCCAAACAGCCGCTTTGCTGAGCCAATATCAGCAACCCATTCATGAGAAACTGCTTCTTTCAGACACGAATGTGCTGTTTCATTGTCTCTGGATCTTGTTTCAGTCCCAGAGCCGCCCACCTTGAGATTGGTCTTTGTCCTCTCCCCGAGACCTTAAAGCTGCTTCATATCCGGCCTTCTAAGGACCTGTTCTCCATTCTTCAGACAAAACATCACTTTTCCATCTTTCCTAGGTTCAATATTTCCTTTCTTCTCTCGTTGTGGTTCTATCTTGGCGCTATCTCATCTGTCGCTTCTTGACCCGTCGTGCTTTAGTTTTCCTTGACCCTCTGTCTACTACTATACTACACTTGGACTTCTCGCTTGGACGAGGATCCGTTTTCTTTTTGGGCCGTCATCTTCAAGACCGATCAAGCATTACCAGGCCGGTTGACCCGGACCTATTCCTCTTTCTACGCTTAATCCGTAATCTTGTTACAGGATTCACCTTGTGAATCCCCTCACTTCTCGTTTCTACACCCCCACTACTCTTTCCCCATGATGCCGAAACATTCTCGAGCTGCGAGCTCATCTCAGAACCGCTACAATGCGGGCATCCCAGTCTCTCTCGCCCCGTCTCCTCTATACAACCAGCAGCGCATGACCATGCCCAACTACTACGGCATGGGAACCACTGCTTCTTCTTCTATGCCTCTTCAATCACAACCTCAGCAACCCACATACGAATCCTACGCTACAACCTCCGCACCGCCTGTCTCTGTCCCTGCCTCTGTTCAACAACGGCCCAGCTCTGGTGCCTGGGGAGCTGCAGATGACCAGCAACTCCTCACTGCGAGGATGCAAGGCCTGAACTGGCAACAGATTCAGTCGAATTACTTTCCATCCAAGACTCCCAATGCCTGCCGCAAGCGTCATGAGCGATTGCTGGAACGCAAGGGTGCCGATGATTGGGACAATCTCAAGCTTCAGCGTCTGGCCAAGGAGTACATGGCTATGAGAAAGGAGATCTGGAGTGGTCTCGCAGCTCGAACGGGCGAGAAGTGGAACGTAGTTGAAGCCAAGGCAAGTCACGGTCTTTGCACCTCTTGTGAGAACATGTACTAACATACTCTACAGTGCATGTCGAATGGCCTCAAGAATCTGCAAAGCGCAGCCCGCGCCGCAGCCCGCCGCGACCGTCTCGAGTCCGGCGCTCTCTCAGGGTATGACGACGACAGCGGCATCTCCGGCATGGGCCTGACACCGGTTGACGAACTAGACGCATCCTATAGCAGCCCCGAGACCACCGCCTCGTCCGTCGTGGCCTCGGCCAACACGTCCTTCCAGCAGCTCCAGCCTCACCACATGGCTGCTGCCGTCCAGTACAGCCTCGGAGCCTATGCGCCAGGCTACGGCGGCCACGGATACTCCTCGAGCGTGAGCTCCCAGGCGAGTGCGGGTCATCCCTACGGCCATCATGGTCACAGCCAGGGGAACAGCCCGCAGTACATGACGCAGCGACCGCAGAGTTCGGATATGGGCATTGGGAATCTTATTAACCGTCCAGGAAGAGGTGTTTAAACCTCCCTCCCTTCTCTCTTTTACACGTTTGTTTCACGACTTCTCAACAATGCCTCATCGGAGGCCCTACCCACCCTCGCCGTCCATTCTTTTTGTCAATCCTTATAATCTAGCATACTGCATGGCGAGCAGCAAGGGTTCACGCGGTGTTTGGCGCTTTCAAGGCAGTTATAACGACGATAACGCAGGATATTTTGCTCAATGGGTGTTACTTGCTTAATGTTTTTATTAGTATTCTTTCTTTGTCAGTTTGTTAAAATGTGGTCAGGAGGAGTGGGAATGATCATGGCACATTTCCTTTGTATAACTAGAGATAGAGATACCACGACATGAGGTGCATGAGGATCTAGCAGCGCATTGTCTTTTGCGATCTATTTACGCATTCGCTATGAAGAAGTCTTTTGTCTTTGATGGTTAGCTATTAGCACAATCTACAACGATGATGTATGAGTGAGTTTCTGACAATTGACAAAGCCGAATACGACAAATCTATTTCCCATCACAGATACAATTGTTGTTACATATTCATTCGTTATCCTACATGTCACCGCACAGGCTTATTGTGCTGCGACTGGCCATTGGTACTCTCCGTAGCCATGCTTATCATCTCGTCCAGTTCTTCCTCCTCCCACTCTCCCTCCTCTTCGCCAAACACACTCCTCCAAACTCTGCCCCACATTCCTTTCTTGTGTAACAATGCCAGGATCATAATGCCAGGAAGATGCCATACACTCGCCCAGAAAAGACTTCTCGCGCTGCCTTGGTGACCCTCAAACCGCCAGAAACGCACAGCTTCTTTTATGAGCCAGCCATTTATTGGTAAGCTGGTTACTGCGAAGGACCACTCTGTTACTCCTGCAGCGCAGAGAGATACACAGAGGGGAATGAAGATAAAGCTGTAACGCAGAGCGACTCGGCCGTTTCGTGCGGGATTTGTCCATGCTAGCATCCGAAGACCGGCCTTTTTGTACTCTTCGCGAATGGGCCAGCTGAGCGCCATAAAGTGAGGGAATTGCCATGCGAAGAGTAGACCAGCCATGACCCAGCCGCCAATGGATGAACCGTCGGGGGAGAACAAAAGCTCACGCCATGAACCGTCCTTTGTAGCAGTCTCGCCAGCAGCCGCAGCCCAGCCCATCAGAGGAGGAATACCGCCAACCACCGCGCCAATCCAGGTATTAAAAACCGTCACAGCCTTGAGAGGTGTGTACATTCCAGCGTAGATAACAATATTGGCGAACCCAAGTCCGGAAACAGTGGGGTTGACGCCAAAGTACAAGGCGCCTGTACCCAAAGCCCCAGCCAAGACTGCGAACAGAACCGCAGCTCTTTGAGAGATGAGTTTTCGTACGAGCGGTCGATTTCGAGTTCGAGTCATCTTGGCATCCGTCGAAGGCTCATAAAGCATATTTAGAGCATTCGCGCTAGAGGAACATAATGTCGTGCCGATTGTAAGGAATAATAATGTTAAAGGACTCAAACTCGGTGTCTCGGTCGTACTCGGCGACAGCATTTCGGGAACGGGGTATAAAGCGTAAGTAGCCATGGCGGTAAGGACGACGAGCATTGTTAATCGAGGTTTCGAGAGGGAGAGACATGCGGAGAGGTAGCGGCGGAAAGAACTCGTTTGCGAAGCGGCGTGTGAAGCGAGGAGGGATGAAGCATCGGGAGGAAGTGGTTTTTCGCCTCGAGCTGCAGCGGCCGCGGCTTCAGCAGCAGCTTTCTCTCTCCGTTGAGCCTGTCGTCTTCGATGCGGTGCTAATTCCTGCTCCGGCTCCGTCTGCGCAGTATTCGTAGAAGATATCGTAGCCGCCGAAGCCGACGTGGATCTTATGCCATTGGCACGCCGCAGTATCACAAAATCGAGACATGTCGATCTATCAAACAATCTATTCGAGAGGAAAAACGAAGACCCCTTCCATGGAGCGGCAGCGAGTATTCTAGGCGGCTGGAAGGCTGCGGCGGAGGACATGCACCGTCGGCTGGCGGGTGCGGCTGCGTTGAGGAGGATCTTCTCCGCGGCGGGGAGGAGACATCGTGGTGGTCGCATTATGGCGTGGAGGTTGCGATTAGGTTCATGGCGGTGCTGGATACGCCGGGTTGAACGGTGACGGGGGAGCTGGGAGCTGACTGGGAGTGGTTCGACTGGTGATGCTGCAGCAGATTCTTGATGCAATAGTGGATAACCCAATTGGGGAATCCTGGGGAAGAAAACGTGATTTATCACGTGCAGATGCCATTGGAGAAGAACCCCGCGACCTGTTGTTCGCTGTCATTCGAAATCCATGAATTCCTATTGACCGCCGCTAAACCCAATCAAAGTCATTACGATCCTCATTATCTCATCAAGGTTTGATCTTATGAAGATCAATCTCAAGCCTCGCGAAATTCTTTGGACCGTTTCTGAGTGGAAAACCCGACAAGTGCCGGTAGTAACTCAATCGCCTCTCTCCACAGCAAGTTCACAACGGGAGAGCAGGAGAGCCACTTCGACCCACGCGTTTCCACCACATGATCACAGCATCGTCTCTACATTGGCGTAGAAAGTTTTCTACCCCATCAATTCAAGTGAAATGGGATGGAAATAGTGCTGCCTGGAGAAGGGAAACCCCTCTTGCCTCGCCATTCTCGACGTGGTAATTGCAGCCGAATGACAGAAGAGAAACAAGCGTTTCCGGTAGCCAAGCCGAGCGAATGGCCGCCAGAGTTTCCCTCATGCTCCAGCTCTGGTGGGGGTCAGCTCGGCTTGGTGACTTGACTTGAGCAGAACGACTCCATCGATCAGTTTGATGATAAAGCAAGACATTGTCAAAATTGACAAGAATATTATTTAAATCATAATTGACTCCTTATTCTCAGCGAAATTCTTCAAAGACAGCAGCTCAATCGCATTGATACATCGCTGACATGACGACATTATTGGACGCTCTTCGGCAGGCCAGCCGAGTTGACTGTGATACCCTTGATTCGAATGGTACGAGTCACAAACATGTCGCAGCCCTCAATTACTGACTCAATAATAGTCGCTCATGAGTTAGGTCCCTTTGTGGATTGCACATCGAACCAGGTAAGCAAGCTCTCCATGCCCGTGTCTCCCAGCGGTGCTGACCTTCAGGCAATTGCATTCTCGGAGATTTCGAGACCGCTTGCTGGTGAACCCCTTTTGCATCACGATGCGCTGATCAAGGAGGCCATTCAAAGTGCCCATGGGGCACTGAAGGAGTTGCAGGGTTCCGCGACATTTGAAGAGCTTGTAGTACAGATCTTGGTATGGCAGCAGCAGGAAACCCACGCAATGGAGCTTTACTGACCCGGCAAGATGGTAAAACTTCAACTATTGATCGTGCCTAACGTCACAGGCTACGTGCATGTTCAGACCAACCCAAAGCTGTCCTACTCAACGAACGGCACCATTAGCGATGCCTACCGTGAGTCTCCCGTTTTTTATCTCTGTTACTCACGCTCACTAGCCACACAGGTATTGTCAATATCTTCAAACACCTGGCACCGGACTTCGACGAGAAGAGGGTGTGCATTAAGATCCCCGCAACTTGGGAGGGTCTCCAGGCATGCCGAACACTTGAGATGAAAGGAATCGCGACTCTTGCGACCACCATGTTTTGCATGGAGCAAGCGGCGTTAGCTGCCGAGGCCCAGTGTACCTACATCGCGCCATACGTCAATGAGCTCAAAGTTCATTTTGAAGCCGGGTTAGTTTGACTTGCTAAAGGCCCTCGCCATTCTAACAATCGCAGATACGTTGACGAGAACAAAGCCTTTGAGTTTTGTCGCGAAGCACAAGCCTACTACATTAGTCATTCATTCCGCACCCAAGTGTTGGCGGCATCATTGACATCTGTGGATGAAGTGATGCAGCTTGCCGGAATCCAACATGTCACTATTTCGCCCAATTTGCTCAACGGCCTCGCTTCTGCTGAATTGTCAACCTGGAATGGCAAACTGGGCGAATACTTTGCGCAAGACCTTGCAAAGAAGAGCTGGGAAACGACAGACTACAATGTCCTGGTTAGGGATGAAAGCTCCTGGAGAATGGCTTTCACCAGGAGTGGCTTCGGTACGAGTGAAGGTAAGATTATCCAGGCCATCAACTACTTCGCCGACTTCCAAGATAAGCTCGAGGAACTTGTGAAGCAGCATTCTGGATGATTTTGGACGCATCGGTCCGTCAGGTTGGTGTTGCAGCATCCAATACGCAGACCGAAATTGGACAAAGGAGCATTTTACAATACCATAATGAACGACTTCAGTCACGACCTTCCGTCGCCCTCTCGTGATTCCTCGTTATTTGCCTTTGAACAAAGAGGCTCAAATAACGGATTGACAGTTGCTATTTCCACGCAACCGTGTGTTTCCAGCTTCTTTGTTTACACTGATTGAGCTTCCCCTCTTTTCGGACCTACCAAGTCGCGGCTGGAGACAAAGAACAGTCACACCTTTCTGACTGAGGGAGGCTTGATTGCACCCCGATCAAGATGTGCTTGGAGCTTTGGCCTGCCTGTTGCTAATTTTGTGTCAATAAGTGTTATTGTCGACCTTTTTGGGGTTGACGCTTTGTGTTGTCGGGCGATTGACCGTTAGGCCGTCAACCGTTTTTGTTTCCAATGGTCTCTTGCTCTGTCTCATTCCATTCATACGGATCGCGGTAGACTCCAAGAAAACGTTCAAAAAAAAAAAAAGGAAATCATTCTTGATATAGCAGTCGGAACGCAGCGCAAGATGTTGAGCTCTGAGCCAACCCTCGAAAACAAGATCAGCTAAGCTCAAAGGATGAACGGTAACGCCGAGGAAAGGCGATCCTTGTCACAGACCACCCATCAACTTGTCAAAGAGAAGGTATGTCTCTTTGTTGCCAACACCACGGCAAACCACTTCTGGTACGTGCGAGGTGCTAGTCTGAGAACAATGGTATTGCACTCAGGCCATTGCGACCATAGGGCGAGGTTCTCCTCAAAGGGTCTTCTTGCACCAGGTGTGCGATTTAACACCCTCTGCCACCCTCCATACTTTTTGACCGGTATGATCTCTTTCTCTTTATGCTCTTTTCCTTGTTCTTTCCACACCAACTGAGCTCCCAGAATACTCTCACATACACTCATTTGTTGATACCCTTTTTATCTCTATTCTTTACTTAGCCTTTCATTATACACTTTGAGCGTAACCCTCGCAGTCCGCCTTTGACGATCACCTCATCTTGTGATAGTGTATGGCTGTTCACGAAAATGGAGGAAATGGCCGGTGTTGTCTCATCTGCGAGTCAAGATGAGTCCTCCCTGGATTACGTATCTTCTGACATTACCGCGGCACGCCTCGACCTTCTAGTCGGTCCAAACGATTCACATTGGGTGAAGAAGCACAAGTTCTTCACTGAGAGACTGAAGTCGGATACTCCCATCAAAGAAATCGTTCGAGAAAACTTCACATACCACGAGAGTCGCCTGTTGATGCCATCTGATCGCGCAGATGTGAAGGAATTGCAAGCTGCCAATACGAAGCGCTACAAGGCTCTTCTCAATGACCGCTTCAAGGGCTTCGAGGACTCTTTGGCCACAAAGCTCACGATGATGTACTTTGGTTTGCCAATTGCTCCGATGGAGGACATTATCAAGGAGCTCTCTATGGCTGTTGGTATGGTGGAGGAAGTTCCGATGTACAACATCAAACCACCAATGCATTTTCTTACAGCCCACGATCGTCGCAACTGGGGAAAGGATAGCCTGAGAGGTAAGTTGTTACAAGCACATTCAAAGCCTCCTGTACACGACTAACAAGTTCAAGCCAAGGAAGCCTTCAGTTGGCCCATCCCGGTCCCCAAGACAAGCGATCCGATTTTGAGTCTTCGTGGAGGTGAAGGACCCAGCTCACTTCAACGGGATGACAACGTTGTGTGTGACTACGTCCCCTCAACTGAGACTCCAGCAGACCCTGATGAAGAATGGACTTATCTTTATGGCCTGTATGGGCGCTTGCCATTTTGTCCTCGCAAGTGGCGATCGTTTGCACTCGTCTTACGACAACTGTTGTATAACCACCCTAGCAATATTAGGGAGAAGCAGTACATATTCGACCTGCATCTTATTGATAAGAAGACGGGCAACCGAAAAACCTTTCGCGATAAGTTACCCTTATCATCTGGTAGCAAAGCAATGCTCTTCTTAGAGGGACATTTTGCCGACGGCGGGAAAGTCAAGGGACACCGGAATTGCTGTACTCTTTTTATTGAACATATCTGGAAGGAATCGGACGACGCATTTGAGCATTGGGAACCTTCCAAACAGCAACTGGAGACAGATACCGTCAGGATTGGGCGCTCCCTTGGGGCTTTCCTCAACGGACCCGAGGAGGAAGCTATAAGTTATGCTTATATCCCATTTCCCAAAGTCAATACCTCAAGCTTCGTTGCTAGCAACTATGCATCTCAACAGTACAATACTCACTTCAGGGCCGCCACTGATATCCTCTTTGGTCGACCTATGGGCAACAAAGAAGGGGGATGCTCCGAGTACAACCATGCCTTGTTCCGTCTCTACGACAGAAACAAGCCGGGCGCTTCATTGACCGTACCCATCGTTTACGGTGCCATGGGTCTGCCGCAATCAGCTTTGGAGCTTCTTCATCCGTTGAACAACCCCGGCGCTTGCTGGATGATTGAATGCAACTGGCTCGACCCAGATGTGTCACCTCTTATCTTTCCAAACTATTACCCAAGTCCCAATCCGCACTTGTTGGTAGATAAGAGTAATTCTGGCGATGAATATAACAACGTCTTCCAACCGATCTGTGAGATTTCCACCGAGAGTTTTGACAAAGAGTCGAGCAGAAAGCTTGAGACAGTGTATGTCCTTGAAGGTGGCCCAACAAATAGCTATGGGCAGGGTATCAAGGGCTTGGAGGTTGTCCCGAAACGGGGTAATGCTGATGGGAAAGATGATCCCGTCGGACGCGTTGTTGGCCAAAAGATCCAGTCTCTGTCGGCCTGGTTTTTGACCATTCATCCCCATTTCCGCCCTGGGCACTGTCGTCTGTTTCCTGCTTGGCACAATGGACAAGAGATCTCGGTCGAGTTGCCACCTCTGACATCCACAGTACGACAGCTCTTTGCTGCTATAGATCAGCTGGTATCCAAGACCAAGTACGTGAGAGGTATGGGCCAGGACCTCATGTTACTCAAGGAGACTCTTTGTGCCAACAGCCGCGAATATCGAGATACACCATCGTACCTGATCCGCCCTGGCTCATCCGATGATGAATGGTATCGTGTGAGAGAGTCCATTACATCCCCTGACATAACAGTCGAGTTTGTAAACAAATCAGATGTCGACTGGGTTGAATGCATATCGGAGAACAACATCTGGGGCATTCGTGAGCTTAACCCCGAATTCCATGTCTCCCGCCCTCGGCTCGGCGGTGATACTCTTGAAATCAAGGACCTCAAAGATCAAATAGTCGACCCTGTTGCCAATTACCCCTCAGCGCCTACAAGTCTCGGATCACTGAGTTCTGAGGATGAAAAGGACACTGATAAACCACTCTCATCTTTCAGAAATAAGGCGTTTGTTAGCCCTACACTACCTCAGGCCCCCACGGTTTATGATGAATTTGAAGCTGAGGAGGATAAGGAGTATGATGTCGGTGTCCTGGCAACCAGTCGACCTGACTGGGCTGACGAACCTTACTGCGGAGACCGTCACCGGGCTTCCACATCAGAAATTTCAGACCCAGATACGGATATTTACGGTTATTCAGGAAATGACTCGCCCTCTAGAGGTGGTTCAGTGTCTGGAGATGCCCCTAATCAAAGGGACCGGATTCCAATCTCTAGTAGTGACAGCAGTGATGAATCAAGGAGAGAGGAGGATGATGTGGGGAATTACGACGATGGCGATGATAGCGAAGGTGGTGATGGGAATGAACACGCCGCTGCCTCGCGTCCTGGTCCCCCCAGCCAGCCACTATGGGATTTGAATGAGAACTCACCACGAGTGGCTCGAGAACGCACATGGTCCACTCAACCCAGTATCTTTGGTGACCTCAGAGCTGGGTCTGCGCCAGCTGTAATTGGAATCCCTGTGACTGGAGCGCCTGCAGAGCAGATGCTTCGCACCGACGATTCTGGTAATGTCCCGATGATCCTCAAAGCCTTCCTCACACCCACCGAGCAATCTGAGCTTCAGCGCAAGTACTGGGACACCCGTAACCTACTTCTCAAGCGCACCATGCAGTGCCTCTTCGAGGACTGCGACTTCACCTGCCGGGCTGATGATCATGAGGCCAGGAAGAAACATACTCAGGAAGCTCATAAGTCGCGAATGTGTCCTTGGTGCGAAGAGCTACTGTTTGAATGGTGGGATAGGGCTCAGAGGAATAAGCATATGCGGGAGAGGCATACCAAGGACCTGAAGAATGTCTTGGGTATCGTAGATGGGCCTGTCCCTGGGTCGACGCCTGCAGTACCTCGCCCATCGAAGCCCCCTCAGCAACCTGCACGCTATCCCCCGTCGGCATTTCAACCACAATCTTCCCAACCGTTCTCTCTGGGACAAGTTGACAGTCCTTTCACCACACTTCGTTCAGCTCCCCCTCGCAGCCCAGCTCCTGTGGCTCATATGGCACCTGGTACAGCGCTGGACCCTGGGCAACGTCGTTATGAGGAGCTTATGCGCTTGTCTCGTCCAAGGCCACCAAACCTCCCCTCCGACGGTAGGGCGCCCAAGAGACTACCGGTAGATGCACCGATAGTAGAAAGGATCTGCCAGTCTGGCCCTGTTCAGAGGGAGCTTGAACAAGCGAGAAAGTCACGGCAATCGATGGATAAACATAAACTTTCTGGACCTCCGCGAACTCTCAAAAACCCTCTTGCCTGGTATGACAAGACTGGACCAGTGATTGTCGTTGATCCTCCACAGGTTTGTGGCGTCCGAGGCTGCAAATCCGATGTTAGCGGGCTCGGTGCTTGGGGTCTATACGACCACATCACGAGAGGCCATTGGCGTGATGAGGTTACGATGTGTCCATTCTGCGAGCTTCCTTTCTTCGAAGTCGAGGGTACAGATGAGAAAGGAAATGAAATAAGAAGCCAACGCAGTCCAACAGAATGTAGGAAACACTTGGACTGCCATGTCTATGAACTCTGGGAACATCTGCAGCCAGTTTTGCAACGTCCGGAGATGGTCTATTCCCAAAGCGTCGGGAGCCCGCTGAGGGGGGAAGTCGAAACGATTAGGATGATCAGACCAACGCCGGCGGAAGAGAGGGAAGCAAGAGTTCAAGAGTCGGCCAGAAAGAAGGCTGAAAGGGAAGTCAGGGCGAGGCTCCAACAGAGAAGGGCCAATAGAGCCAAGGCCTATCTTGAAGAGCAAAAGGCCTCACAGCGTCCTCCCGTTGAGAAGTGTAGATACTTCGGGGAGTGCGGTACGGTCATCGAGGGTATGCCTGTCGAGGAGTATGAGCGTCATATTAAGGATTATCATACAAATCGACAAAGTGACTCAGATGGCGAGGACGAGGACGAGGACGGAGACATGTGCGATGTCGATGTCAATGTTGATGTTGATGTTGATGTAGAGGTCGGTGTTGATGTCGGTGTCGATGTCGATGTCGATGGCGAGGATGAGGTTGTGGATGAGTCCAGCGAGTCAACTGGCGCTGTGGTGGTGACCAAGAAGTCTGCTCCCAAGAAGCCAGCCCCCAAGCCTGCCTCCAGTAAACCCCCTTCCAAGAAAGCGCTGGGGAAACGCAAGGCTGTGACACAGGAGATTGAATCGGCGGCTGAGAGCGAAGCCCCTTCTACAGTTTCTCGTGGTCGACGACGACATAACAAGGCTCAGGAAGAACCGCCCGAGGCCACGGCCTCTTCCACTGAAGCACAAGGCAGCGAGGCTCAGGGAAGTGCCGCCCGAGGACGAGCCCGGAGTAAGAAGACTAGGAAGACTCGCCGTACTGGAGAAAAGGATAGCCAGTGTGACGATGATGGGTATGAGACGAACGACTACGACGAGGAACCAAACGAGAAAGGAGGAAAGCCCTTCCGTCGTCGAGCGAAGTCTCCCGACTGGGTGAAGAAGCTCGGTCCTGAAGATCCTAACTTTGATCCCGACGACGACATGCACTGCTCCAAGTGTCTACGCAAGGTGCCTAAGAAGCGAAGCAAGAGTCCGAACCACTCACCCATCGGTCGCGATGGAGAAGTCGAGGTTTGTATCTATACCTCTCGTTCTGACTTGCATACTAACGAACAACAGGCTCATACTGATAAGAAGCGATGCTGTCGTATCCGCAACGCCCCAGGTTCAATTGAAGGTCTCCCCAACCGCAGCGGCTGGATCAAATACTCTGACATACCCAAGGCGCTCGGCGAGATCAAGATATCATTCCTCCGTCGCTACCCAACATACGCACGCACAGTATACCCCACCAAGTCAAGCGACCACTTCGCATCGGTCTGGCGCTCCGACCCCAACAACCCAGACAACGATGAATGGTGGGACATTCCATGGCCTCCCTACGAGGGCGACCCTCCCTTCCCTGGATCGTGGGAAGCGCTCGGTCTGCCATGGGATAACACCTCGGACGGACGAAAGCGACGCAAGTTGTACACCGGAATAGAAGTCCCCGATTCCTTGTATGAGTATCAAAGCGAACCTGACACCGATGGGTCGATGTCTGCGGCTGTGCCGGAGAATATTGGTAATCTCACTATTGATGCTACACCGGCTTTGAAGAGGCCTGAGAGTGCGATTACGTCGATTGAGGAGGAGACTGAGGAACAACCTGTTGCGAAGAAGCCCAAGATTGGTAAGTCCCGTCCTCTCCCCTACTGCTCTTCATTTCCATGTTGTGAACGAAGCTAACCATACAACAGGGGCCATTCCCAGACGTGGGAGGAAGCCGAGCACGCAGCCTTCGCGTGCCTCGAGTCGAATACGTATGCAGAGAGCCGGTACCGCTTCTACAGCTCCTTCGACGGCGGTTTCGACGGCTGTTTCGAGGGCTACTTCAGTTGCGGCTGCGACACCTGCGCCGAAGGCTCCGAAAGCTGCCCCGAAAGCTGCCGCGAAGACTACTTCAAAGGCTGCCCCGAAAAGTGCACCAAAGCCTGCACAGAAGCCCGCATCGAAGCCTGCCACGAAACCTGCACCGAAAAAGGCGACTCGCTCAAAGACTGCGACTCCGGCTCCAGAGCCTGCCCCAAAGCCTGCTGCCAAACCTGCCGCGAAGACTGCTACTAAAAAAGCAACTCGTTCAAAGACTACGACTCCGGCTCCAGAGCCTGACTATGATAGCAGTGATCCAGATAGGTGATTTGTTTGAGTGCATGGTATTTGAGTGCGGCATCATTCTGTTGAGATATGATGGGTAATTTATATGTTGAATGATAGATTGAGTATTAACTTTGTTGTTTGGTCAAGGTTGAATATTGGAGTCATTTGTATTACGTTTGCTTGCTGGGCTGGATGGACAATGGTTAATCGGAATCTTGTATCTTTTGCTATGTATCTAGATCTCTTTGTCGCTATCGCAATTGCCTCTCATTATACTGTCTGTAACACCCCAAAGCACATTGATCTCGCATGTCTGTCTCAATAGAACTCCATTGCAAACGCCTATTTATCCCCTTGTGACAACTCTATCAGAGGTCGTCAGTCCGAATACATGTGAAAGTCGACGCCATACACGCCTTGCAAGATATCACCAATTCCTCTAGAACCCTGCCTGTTCCTCCTTTGTTCCAAGTCTTAGTTTTGTCAAATTACAATGCCTCGATAGCATTGAGAAGAACATCCACTCCTGCGTCTCCCATCTCGCCTTTATCGCCGAGCAGTGCACCGATGTCGCTGAGAATACCCAGCGGGATGTAACATCCCGTCTTTGCCTTCTCAAGACTATCCTTGAGACGGCTGGTGTGTTCCCATTCTTTGGCAGCGACTTCTGCGCGGTCGATGACGCGTGATGAGATACCGCACATGGCGGCGCAGTGCATACCGAAACTACCCTCGGCGACACCGTCTTCTAGCTTGTATAAGAAGGTGACGCGACGCTCATCGTCATCAACGTGGATCTGCATTCTTCGTGCTCGGATCTCGGGATGGTTCTCAAACTCTGTCGCGAGAGAGTGGTAGTGAGTAGCGAAGTAGCCGACGCAGCCGATGTGAGTAGCGACGTGGTGAAGAACAGCTTGGGCGACAGCAACACCATCGTAAGAGCTTGTTCCACGACCGAGCTCATCCAGAATGACCAGGGATCGAGGTGTGGCTTCGGAGAGAATCTTCTTGGTCTCGGACAGCTCAACAAAGAAAGTAGATTGAGCGGCGAAGATGTTGTCGTTGGCACCGAGACGAGACATGATGCGATCGACGGGTGTGAGGCGTGCGAAAGTGGCAGGGACGTAGCATCCGATCTGGGCCATGATGACGGCGACACAAGACTGTAGTTGTTAGCATCGGGAAATGATAGGGGGAGGATGGAACTTACCATGCGAAGGACGGTGGATTTACCGGCAGCGTTGGCTCCAGTCAACAAGTTGATCTTGGCCTGGTCACCACCAAGCTTGATATCGTTGGGAATGAAGTCGTCAACTGTGTTCATCATACAAGGATGTCGCAGCTCCTGGAAGTCAACAGTGCTTCGCTCCTCGTCCACGAACTCAGGACGGCAACTTGGCTGGCCGAGTGAGGCGGATGCCTTGGCTAAGCTGACAAGACAATCCAGCTGCGAAATAATTTTAATGGCTTGCAGCCAGGTCTCATAGTCAACATCGAACTTCTGGAAGAATCGCGACGCAACTTCGCGTACAAGTTGTGAGTGTGTCTCTTCAGCTTCTTGAAGCTCTCGCACAAGTTGGGATAGTTCAGGGAAGTACCAGCGCTTGACGTCCTTTGTCGCTGACATTTGACGGAAGGTCGAGGGGACCTTGACACTCTTGGGAGCCTCTAATTGATAGATCTCCTTGCCGACGTCTGTAAACTTCAGGAGCTTGCACTTAAACTCCTTCTTCTTCTCGGCCAAGAGATCCTCGAGTTGCTGCTTAATCTCCTCGATACGATCGGAACTCTCGTCGAAATCCTCTTCGATACCACGCTCGGGAATGAGTAGCTTCTCGTCGCGCGCCTTGCTACGATCAAATGCTGATCTCCAATAGCTCAAAGGCTCATCGAGGTTTGGCATCGACGAAATCAAGCGGTCGACGAGACCATTGCCACCCTTGTAAGATCCCAGTAGGCTCATGGTGTACTCTATCTGCTCAAAGCCTTCCAGGACCTTGACAAAGTCCTCGGGTTTGCAAGCCCCGGCGTGGATTCGGGAGATGAGTCGCTCCAAGTCGGGCATCTTGACGAGCTGTGAGGCGAATTGTTCGCGAACTGTCTGATCGGCATTGAGCATCTCGACAGCATCGAGACGTTCATTGATGCGATCAATGTTGCAGAGCGGGTGCGCGACCCATGATCGGAAGAGACGTTTTCCAAAGGGCGTGACGCACTTGTTAAGTAAGCTGAACAATGTACCCTCGGAACCGCCATTGACCGAGTTGGAGAAGACTTCAAGGTTGATAAGCGTTTGCCCATCCAGGATCAACGTTCCATTCTTCTGAATTGGGTTGTAGAGCTCGAAATTGCCCTGCGACAGCAAAGGTCTCTCAAGCTTGAGGAACCGCAAGTATGAGATCAAAGCACCAGTTGCCGACATGGCCAAATCATCATCCCGTAGTGACTGGAGAATCTCGGGCCAAACCTCCTCGTCAGCATCTTCTGACTTGAAGTAGCCTCCACAGTCGAGTTCGCGGCGGGTCTTATCCGCCTCCCAGAACTCTTCGCCTGGCTTGAGGTGTGTCCAGATGGTGGTTGGGCTAGTGTTATTCTTGAGGATACGCAGTGCCTTAGTAGACAAGCGGGACTTCTCAAGAAGTAGTTCTCGTGGGCCGGTTTGAGCGATGAGGGTCTCAAACTTGGTCAAATCCACATCGTCCACAAAGGTAGAAAGATAGAAGCGTCCAGTGGCAGTATCGGCAAAAGCGATACCAAAAGCAGGGAGGTCGTCCACGACAGATTCTTTGATAGCGACACAGTAGGAGGCCATGTCATCTTGCAACATGCTACCGTCGACAAGTGTTCCGGCTGTAAGGATGCAAGCAAGCTCACGGGTGATGACCTTGTCGGCCTTCTTGCTCTTGTCCTGTCGCTCGCGCATCTCTTTACCCAAGTTTGTCTCCATCTGATCGACACGAGCAACCTTGTATTGTTTGGCGATAAACTGGTTCACCCAGTGATCAAGTGAACTTTCAGGCACTCCGACCATGCGCATGTTGACCCGGTCTGTCATCTTGAAGTCGAACTCCTGATGACCCACGGTGGCATCGTTCTCGTATAATTCATAAAACTTGCCCTTCTTGAAGAAGACAATCGTATCCCAAAGGTTTTGCTTGATCTTCCAGTATTGGGTCTCGAAGGGCGAGAACTTGTGCCAAGCAGCAGGGGGGATGTAAATTGTTCGCTTGTCGTACTCGGGATGGTCGGGCTTTCGCTTGTCTTTATCCATAATATTGGCAAGCCAAGGATATCTTTGATCGGGATCTTTGGTGTATGCCTTCTCCTTATGTTTGGGGTCCCTTATGGCCACTCTTTCAGCAGGCTTGACGACCGGTTGCTTATTGGTAGAAGCAGCATCATAGCTCCATTGTGAGGCCGTAGCGCCTCCCACATCATCCATCAGCTCATCCTCTTCAAGAATGCTATCCTTGATATCTATTTCGGGTTCGGGGATGGGCGATGACTTATTGGACCGCTTTCGGGGAGCAGCGGGCTTTGAGGATCGCTTTCGCTTCTTGGAACGAGAGGTATCGTCGTCTGATTCTGATGCGATAAAGTCATCCATAGTGTCTGCAATCGTTAGAGCTGAGCAGTGAATCAGACACAGCGAGACATACCGCTATCGTTTTCTTCTGCCTCTTCCTCCTCTTGTTCTTCGTAATCGTCCTCATCCCTAACAACCTGTCGTACTCTAGTTCTTCGACGCGAACTTGCGGGCCCGCCAAATTGGAAGGGCTCGTCTTCCTCTGAGGATTCGGCGTAACTAACGACCTTTTTGACCTTGGGGAGCATCAGTGGCTGATCTGGGTAGTATCTTGCATCGCGAGTTTCTTACCTTTCGAGTCGGACTGCTGGGGAGAGCGTCGTGATCCATCTTATTGGAGGGCTTCTATCGCTCCGTGTCAGCTCGTATCACTGTGCATTCTCGGGGCATTCTTTACCTTCATGGTTGAGTCGAGATTCTCCTGGGAGCTCGGGGGCTCAAGAGCATCACTATCAGGCACGGGGGTCGTTTGCTTGATGGCGACAGTTGGCTTGGGCTTGGACTTGGAGAGAGGAGTTGTCTTTGGCAGAGAATTTGCCTTCGTTGTTTCTTTCAAGCACGAGGATTGCTTGGTCGTGGGAGAGGCTTTTGCAAGCGGAGATGATGCGGGAGCGGCGGGGGAAGAGGGGGGCGCTTTTTGGAAGAAGGAAACGATTGAACGCTGCTTGGCTGAAGAAGTAGTGGCAGCTGGTTTGGTCGATTTAGCGGGCGTTCGGGCCGCAGTTGATCGCTGGCTCGTCATGATGGTGAATGGCCTCAGCAGTGCGCAGCGATTGAATGTGCTAGGCAGGGCACCCGACAGGCGTGAATCAGGTCAAAGAGACGGTGGACAGTATTCTATGACGAGTATGTGTCGTTAGGCAAACAATCAGTAACAATTGACAAATAAACAAAAGTCTGGACGAAAAAGAATGGGTAGGTGATTGAATGAAGTTGAGGATGGTGGACGGGAGCTTCAGAATGGGAGAGCCATGTCTTTCTTAGATTGAGCTGGTAGTCGCGTCAAGTAATTTACAGGGTGCACGCGTCCTCACGCGTTAATTGGAAAGTGACAGCCCAGCAACCGAGTCTAGCGAGTTTTTCGCACTGGGCAAGCACGCTCGGTACGCGGCGACCGTTCAGGAGCCCCACTTGCCGGCAGTTCTTATCGCAACCCAATCAGCATTTTCTTTGTGATCAGATGCAAGAACTGCTGACCTACTTACCCTGGATCACGCTCAGCTCGCGCCGTAAATGATGATGGTGGCAGAGATCACTGAGTCAAAGACTACTTTAGTTAACGCAGTGAAAGGCTTCCTCATCTTCTTAGCTTACGCTTTCGACCGAATGACTGTAAGCTGATAATGTTAATAGTAATTCATTATTGTTCAAGCACATCAATCCTTGCTTCGTGAAGTTTAAGGAACCGTATCGTCTTTTTGCACGCCTGATTGACGACTTTATTTGCTACCAACTTGGTAATATGCAAAACAAAATTTGATTTTTCCTACCGCATAACAGGATCGACGCTTTATTACCCTATGCTACAAAGCAATCTGGCGATTAAATGTGCCTCCTAGTTCCATAATATCGTAGCTCGGTTGCTAAGGTCAACTCGTTCAAGACATACATCCAGAACAATCATCACGACAACCATTGAACACATCCTATCAACCGCCTTGACCATTTTCTTGGCCGATTCTTTCTTTCTCATAATTGAAACATTTCTAACTCTCTACGAGCTTATTTCACAGAATGTGAATGATGCTATTATCAGTTACCTGCACTAACCTAGGCTCTTCGCCTTGCATAATTTGATTAGATAGCACAAATAAGTACCAGGCACTTGTTTCAAAGTCAAAGTCAATGGCCAAAGCCACATCAATATCCTATCTATCATGCAACGCTAATCACCCCAAACCCCTCATTTCTTAACCGTTGAACTTTCTAACCTTGAAAGGGCTCGCAGAAGCCTGAGGCGCAACACACTTGTTCGCCAAAGCAGCTTTACCCGCGGCACTAGTAGCACTGACACAATCCACACCAATATCCTTAACACCATCACACAAGAACACAGGGTCTCCACCACAAGGAGTCTTGATGTTAAAGTCCTTGAACTTGATGTTCTCACAGACGGCATCCTTGCTAGTCGAGCAAGTCAACCTGGCAACAGCGTTACCGTACTTGCCGGAGCTGTAGCCGGTGAAGTTGTCGAAGAGAACGTTGGTGATGTTCATGCGAGAGGGGTACTGGGCGCAGGTAGTAGCGTTGATGTTGAAGTAGCACGAGTCGATGAAGGCAGTGTACTCGTTGTTGCCGCCCCAGAAGTTGCGGAAGGTCACGTTGTCGATGAAGCCGTAGCCAATGTCGGGTCCGGCCCAGGTCTTGAGACGGGCGCCGTGCTGGCCGTTGAGCATCCAGACGTTCTCGATGACGACGTCCTTGACGAAGGACATCTCACCCTTGTACTGGCCGAGAGAGCCGATGGACTGACCGTGGGTGCCTGATGTTATTAGTAAAGAGTATGGGATGCGAGGAGTGGAGTAAGCTTACCGTTGCAGTACATGGTGTCGACATGGACGTTGGTGGCGTTGCTCTTGGGGGAGAAGCAATCATCACCAATGTCAACCCAGGCACGCTCGACATTGAGGTTCTCAACGTTCAGAGAGTCAAAGAAGTCAGTGTTCTTGGGAAGAGCAGTGGCGTTGGTGGAGCGAGCAGTGCAGATGACGTCCTTGAAGGAGATGTCCTTGGCTGCAAGGAATCAGTACACGATCATCAGGCCTTGGTTAGAGTTTCTTACAAGTGACGACAAAGTTGGTCCAACAGGGAGAGTCCTTGAAGTGAACACCCTGAATGTCCAGGTTGGTGGCGTTCTGAGCATAGAACAGAATAGGTCGGAGATAAGCGTTGGTAGTGTCGAGAATCTCCTTTCCGGCAAACTCTGCATAATATTAGTATAAAGTCTAAAAACTGTTGAGTAAGAAACATACCGTTCCACCATCGCTGACCGTTACCGTTCAAAACACCCTTTCCGTAGAGCTTGATGTTCTTGCCACCCCACTTCCAGAACATGATCGAGTTCTACAACCATTAGTCTCAACCCATTCATCTTGAAATTTCAATGACATACCTGGAAAGGATGCTTATAAGCATTCTTCTGCCAATACTCCGTATCATTGGTGAACTTAATCTCACCCTCAAGATGAACATGAATATCATTCAAAAAGGTGAGATCAAGGGGCTTTCCAATGACAAAAGTCTGACCCTTGGGGAGATACAGAGTACCTCCCTTGTTGGCCTTCTTCAAGCCCTTATAGAACTCTGAAGAGACATCATCATGGTCGTTCTTACTATGTCTGATAGTATAGACCTTGCGATGACTTCTCTTGACGGGAAGTTCATAGGGATGCTTGGCGCGGAACTCTTCAATGCTACGAGGAACACCGGCAGGGAGGTCGATGGCCTCGGCGAGAACGCCAGCGAAGAGGGAGAGGGTTGAGAAGAAGCTCGAGACCTTCATTGTGAGAAAGATTGACGATGGAGAAGATGAGTTGGCTTGAGGATCAGAAGAAAGGAAACATAGGGAGGTTTAGAGGTTTTATATACAGAGAATGGATGATCATTTCGGAGGTACTCCCGAATACATGACCCCCAGGCCCCAGCATATCAAGCGGGTCTAAACTGCATAGTAGCTAGCTACCTTGGTTTAATGGCCCTCGTCTCATGTCAAAAAAGTTAGCAAACCCCAGATTGGAAGTGTTGTATTCGCTAACAAAGCGTCGTCTACACTGGCCCTCTGATTAAGCTTGTTCCCAGCGGGCGCCTTCTCATTCGTGGACTGTAAATTATCCGCGGCTCAGAGTTCCCGTGGAGCTGTATTTCCCCATTCTTAGCGGTAGATCACCCCGCCCCCATCGACGCTGGGGACGAAGGTAATTCCCCCGCAAACCCCAACGTTAAAATTCGAGGGGGGCAACGCGACCCGGATCGACTGTTTGAGAAGCGGTGACATTTCTTTTACTGTTAAATTCAAGGATCAGGGCTTTGGTGAAGGGTTCGTGATTCTGGGGTGTTGGGCGGTCTGGATGCGCGTGCGGCTGGGCCTGACCCTGTCATGGGTTTCAGAGCTGTAATTAAACTTAAGGATAAAGAACTTTAGATGTAACCCTGCTAGGACCGACTTATCTACGGACGGACATCATGCGAGACTGCAGAAGACTGGTCTAGAGTTTGGCTGAGGATAGAGTTAATCTAATCATGTACATGTGCGGCGCAAGATGGACTGTCAAACGCTTGGATGTATTCATATCAGTGAAGTTAGAGCCGGAGGACACATTCTTCTTACTTTCATGGTGCCACGAAAATAGGGTTACCGAAACTGTGCTTCTACGGCCAGGAGAACTGATAGTGAACGATGTATATCTAAAGTCCGTGATAGTTAAGCAAAGAGGAACTTATCCAAGTCTCCAGCTCTGCTCTGTGCTCACAAGACATATGAGGCCCTGGCTTCACTATCTCGTCAGGGGAATGCAGTCAAAAATCGATAATTCCTACAGCTATTAATCTAGTGTATTCTAATCCGCTAAGCATCTATAAAACAACTTTTGTGGCTCCAGATTCAGTCACAAATATCCAGAAGTCAATGCCCAGGCGCCTTACTCCATGTTCTGCCCAACATCCCTCTCCCAGTCTCTCTGTGCTTTCTCATCAGCCGTCAAATCAGTCTCAGACGACTGGATTTTTACCGTGACGAAAATCAGCGCTACTCCAGTACCAGTCCAGAATCCAACCTGACATTGACTTGTCGCATCAAGATTTTCGGCACCCTTGGAGTCCTTTTGTGCCGATGTTGCCATCTCAACAACACCCAGCCAAAATGCCATGCCTAGGTAGAGTAGGCTGGTGAACAACAAACTCTCCACTGCCTGAAGATGATTAGGTAGGGATGTTGTGATGACGAAGCTGGTGATATTGAAGGTGATGTCTAATCCAACTATCGCAAGGATCATGGCGGGGAAGATGAATGCCCAGGAGAGGAATGTGTTTGACATTCCGCTGTCGGGAATGATTGAAAATAGGATCGATGAGCCGAGGAGACCAAGGCAGAGAATGATTAGGAGTCGTCGTCCGTTGAGGATATGAAGAACAAAGCTGCTGACGAGACCAAGAATGAAACCTCCAGCTGCGAGAGGAATTAACCAAGAGGTGGAAATTGAAGGCCCAGAATATAGGACTGATTCGATGCTAAGAAGTATGTTAGCTGAAAAAGGTATTTGGTGGACAGAGCACGACTTACCAAAAGCTAGCGTAGAAAAGAACCAGACTGAAGGATCCGTAGGACACGAAGAGTGCAACGACCAATCGACTCATGTACTTCGTATTGAAAACCTCTGCTGGCACAAGAGGTTGTCTGGCCCTCCATCCCTCAATGTGAACAAACAGCGCAAGACCGATGATACCAAAGATCAAGGCTACATAGCCCTGGGGTGCATTTCCTCCATCAGTCAATGCATACGTCACCAATGTAAGCGCTGGTACAACGGTAACCGTACCCAGCCAATCCATCTCAAGGTCAATCCGTGCATCTCCATGGCTCTTTGGAATAGTCAGAAGGCCAACGATGCAGGTACCCGCACAGAAGAATGCACCAATGAAGAAATACCATTTCCAGCCAAGGACCTGAGCGGATAATGCGCCAAAGAAGATTCCAGAGTAGAAACCGATGCAGGAAAAGGCACCAAATATGCTGAAAATAAGAGTGTTTCGTGGACCAGGACGATAAATGCGTGACATGATAACGACACCAGACGGCAGGAAAGCTGAAGTCCCTAAACTCTGCATTGCTCGACAAGCGATGAGCATAGTAGGATTCTGACTGAAGCCAGCAATGATGGACCAGACAATTGACCAAGCATGACCACCCAGAAAGATCAACCTTCCACCGTGAATCTCAGAGAGTCTGGCGAAAGGAAGGATTAAAACAGCCGTAGTGAGATTGATGACAGCAGCAGGCCACGTCCTAGCCTCATGCGAAGTATTCGCTAATGAAGACAAAATGATGTTGAAATCAGAAACAAAATACTCGCCAATAGCTATCGAACCCGCGATTGTAAAGATGAAGCCCAGCTCTGATGAGAGATTTGAGAAACATGCTGGGCGGTGTCGATCTAGAGAATCGAGTTCTTTCTGATGAGACAATGAAAGTTTGCGTGGAGCATTGTGTTCTTGTTCGAGAACGCCGCTCGGAATGGCTTTATCAGCCATACCGCGGTAAAGATGAAGATTGGGCAGGGTTCTGATTGTGGTGACAAAAGATTCGGGGTGATGTTTTCGCTAAGTTATACCGTTTCGGGTGTGGAGTTGTGGACTCTGGATCCGCTGTTGTTGGAAGACGGGGATGGAGATAAGACGGGCAGAAGTGGAGATATCTGAACGAAAAGGTCGTTTGCAGCTGTGACTCTTAGGTTTATTATCAAATATCAAATAGCCGAAATTCGGAAACATGGCTTTGCGGAAGATGCAGATGCATTGTTTCTCGAAAGGACTGCAAGTTTGTAGTCGGGAAGAACCGAGTGCTTACAATGACTATTGGACATTCTGATCAATGCAATGAACTATATGCGAATTACATCTCGTTAGGGTGTGTAGTCCCCCAAGCCCTTTCCAGATGCTGGCAGCTTATCGCAAAGCTATAAATACTCGAACAACCCTCCAGCCTTTCGATACTCGATATTGCCTCTTTCCAACCGTCTGTCTGACGATAATTCTCCCAAGACTCGGAATGGGAAAGCCCAATAAAACCCATGAGAACTGATCTGGGCTTTCCGGCTTCACTTCTTGCTGGAAAGTCGTTCTCCACGCCCCAAGCGTGAGCTACTCTAGCATCACCAGGAAAAGCTAGTCTGAGAATCTCCTGAACCTTTGACGAGAGCGTTTCTTTCTTTTCGTCCGAGATGTCTTTGGGGAAATACGCAAGTATGATCTCAGTGAAAGGAGACCCAAGAACATCTGAGGAGGGAACCATCTTGATATGTTTGGAAAACTCTCCATACGTGCAGATCTTGGGAATGTCTTTGACTGCATCAGCGCCGTATCTATACCAGTTAGCTCTTTTACTCCAAATAAATGTATAAAACCTACTCCTCAGCAAAGCGTCGATGTTGCTCAATCGACTCAAAGTCGAAAAAGCACCAGATCTTCAATGAATCAACTGATTCTAAGCCCCAGTAAACTCTTTGTGGACCCCCAGGCTTGTTGATTACAGTCTTCCAAGCGTCAGTCAGAATTTTCCCCTCTGGAGTGGTATGGTCCATGATATTCATGTTGGGCTTGACGCCCATGCAGCCGACTTCGGTCACGGTCATTGTGTAGATGGCCATATCACGAAAGTTTCGCGAGGTATGCTAATCATAATGGTTTCGGCCTCCTTTGTAATTATTCTCAATCTTGCTGCCTGGAAGATTGTCACTATCCTTATTAATACCTTGTATCTCGCTGCCTTGTGCTCAATCAAATTATGCAACTGTCTGACAGGCTGGTGGCTCTTCTGCAGATTGCTTGCCTAAAACGTCCTACCTGTCCGCCAACAACCAGGTCGGATACTAAAGGCAGCAAATTTCTAACATTTGACGCGTCACCTTGGAAGCCTAAAATTAATTGGTATTTTTCAGTGTGTTGGCTTGATATATCTCGTTGAGATATCATAAGCTTTAACTATCAATCAACGCGTCACCTAACCCCCTTTAGCCACCTGCTGTAAGCGGGAGATAGCCAGCATGAATCGATCTGACAATGGATGCCTAATTCCCAATTTTGGTGATGAAACTCAGCTAAGCCAGGAAACCTACAGCTCTTCAACATGCCATTCACGAGTGATAAAGCGGAAGAGGCACCGACTTAACCAGAAGACCCTGTCAGTAATATCTTGTGTATCTGCATCGATATCTAAGCCTTCAAAGGAGTTGAACTTGCATCCATAAATAACGGCATGTAATATTCAAATGGAAGGCAGTAAAGCCAAGAAGCATCACAAAACCTTTTCGGGTTGTAAGCCAGATTTTCAAAATATGTCCTCCAGTCCCTGGAGGTCTCCATAGAGCTCGGAATCAGAATCATAGGACGGCACGCAAGGGCCTCTCAGCGGCGAAGACTCGGTAGAAAACCTCCATAAGTGAGACTTTTTGGTTCCGTTGAGGATCCAATAACCTTTGTACTTGAAGATTGAAGAAGGTATGTGATATGGGACCTTTGGATAGCTGTCGACATATGGGAGATGGATGACATCCATTTCCCCGTCAGTAGATCGCCACATCTGATTATAAGAATGACAAATTTCGGAATACGATCCGGTATCAGTTCTTTTTGCGTCCCACAAGATAGAATTAAAAAGAGTATCCGGCAGCGAAATGGCGTGTTCTGTCAGGGATGGCATCGCTTGTGCAAGGCTGTCTAGGTGAGGGCTGATAGCTGACCAGATATCTTCACGGTAGTAAGCTCTAAGCTGCCGTGACTTCTCGAGAGATAGATAAAGACGGCGTAATTGCGGGAACTGGGTGGATATTATTTGACAGACGTGCTTCAGATCTGCCTCATCAATGACATTGCAAATCCCGCTGTCGTATCGGGACTTCAAATTCCAACTTATCTCAAGTGAAGTTATGGACGCGAGGCGATGCGGTATCAAAAGTTGAGGTAGATGAGTTATCATTGCTTCATTGGCCATGATGATGGTGTTTTTAGAGTAAAGGATGTCGATAGCTTCGGCATAGCTGCGGTATTGTCAATTGCGATAATTTTGAATGTAGACGGAGATTGAATGACTCACTTTTGACGACATGATAAGAGCCATCCCATTATACCGATCCAACACTTTGAAGGGAATGAGCCTGGCCAAGAGTCGCAGTAAAGAGCTTCCCCGACGCTACAAGTATCAGCCCAAGGGCCATCGGGTCCTCCATGGGTCATTGGACCTGCTCGAGATACATCATGATCTGGTGGGAGTCGATGACAAACAGACCCCCACCAGATCCACGATCTTGGCTTCGTATCATCGACGGCTCGTAGTTTGATGCTGTGCATGTTCTCCAGGGCGATGCCACAATGGTTCTTTTCCAACGGTTGAATGAGCTCTGGATAGATGTCGGGATAATCGTAAGAGAAGTCCATATGGAGACGACGATTGCCGAAAGCCAGTATCAGAATGTATCTTCTGATATCAGGTGGGAGCTTATAGTACGCGCAATGCTGGAAAGTCGGCTTCGGCTTCGGCAGTCCAGGCTCTTCTGCAACATCTCGAAAGCCAGATGGAGTCAGGCATCGAGGTCGAGGGAGAGGATTGGGAAGAAGTGAAAGATTTTCGATGGCATCTTCTTTTTCAAGATCGCGTGGGATCTCGGGAATGTCAGATTCGCTTGGAGGATATGGAGAACCCTCAGAAATTCTCATTGTGATGATTCAGGTTGGTAATGGAGGTGAGAAGAACGAGAGCATTGGAGGCTCGTTTTAGCGCCCAGTGGCCTGAAATAAGTGATTCGAGCGCTATTTTACCTGAAACATGACCTGTGCATTGCCTTGGAGCCACTCAAGGACCAACAACATGTTGGTTGTGCGTGCAGTGCAGAAAGAAACGCATTGCGTCAGCTCGGGCTACGAGAATGATGACAAGTGCTCATGAAGCCAGCGAGTCTTCATTGTTAAATGAGACAAATGGCAATGAATCATAGAAGATAGCCACTGAACAATCTCAATACTTCACACCAAAATGTAGCTGCGTTGCCATGAACACTGTACCTCTCAATTCAGCCGCATGGGCCAAGAGCCAATAAAAACGTAGTTTTCAGCCTCTTGCTGCGTTTGTAATTGTGAAAGTCCTGCAGGAGGTGTGACTTGAACGTGGTGAAATATTACTGGTAGCCTGATTTTGGTCTGCGCCCCCCTTACACCTTTGCTTGTCTGTCACCAGAAAACCCTTCCCCTCACTCAACTAACCTCGAGAAAAGGTGTCAAGACCATGGCAGAGCTAGCACTCGCAGTCATTCCGCTCGGTCTCAAGACATGCTCTGGGCTTGTGAGCTATCTGGGCGGGCTCAAAGATCACGATGATGCAATCGCTCGACTCAAACGCCTTGCGGAATCCCTCGAAGGCAGTTTTCGCTTACTTGACGGTCTTCTGAAGAGTGGCCAGCTGAATTTTTCGACCTCGCAGGCTGTGGCTCAGACTCTACGTTGTCTGGGCAATTGCGAGGACGCCTTGAACGACCTCAAGTCTTTTGGGGACAAGATCTCGGCGACGACCACGCCTGACCCCAAGCTCGGAGACAAAGTAAAAGGCAGCTACCGCAAAATCGTCTATCCGCTGAGGCAAGCTCAGCTTGCACAGTTGGAAAATACATTGGAAAGCCTTTGCACACCTCTCAACTTGGCCGTTCAGAGCTTGCAGCTGTACGTTACCACTGAAACCTTCAACACTTTGACTAATTATTGCACAGAGAGTTACAAGCCACAATTTCCAATACTCTGAACTTGAACACTACGACACTTCAGAAAACTTCAGATGACGTGTTGGCTGTTGCTGCTGATGTATCTGGTCTTCGTGACCCCATGTCAAGTATCGAGACGAAGTTTCCATCACTTCAAGCTTCCGTCGACGGCATTGCTCCCCAGATTAGCATGATGATCCAAGCACAGTTCAAGTGCCAAATGGACGAGATCAGACACTCATTCCAACAAGCCGAGTCTTCTTCACTTCGGCGAAACACTCAGACAAATGAAATCCTGTCACGACTGCAAATTGATCGTCGAAACCCTGTCCCAGCCATTTACAAGCTTGCTGTGAAGCCAAGTGCGCTCTCTACAGTTACTTCTTCAGTTCTGGCCTGCTCTTGTCCCACTAGGAGGTTCCGCACTCGGAAGACACTTCGGCTTGGGCCACTATATTTTATTGACGAGACGATGACCGACTTTGCTCACTACAATGACTGTCAATTCGGTTTTGTAGACCATAAATACTCACGAAATCGTACAGTCAGATTATCCAGTATTGTTCGACTCGTAAACAAAGCTGTCGAACTTACGCTGCGTACGACTGGAGGAGCAGGCGGCTTTAGCATCAGCCCGTCTTTCACTTACTTTGCAGAGGTCGATGAAAACAGATCCCCTGCTTTCAGGGTCTTGAATCTTTGGAGGCGCAACGTGCTTGCAACCGAATGGGCTATGACAAACTGCCCAGAATTCTTCTTTAAGTCGATCATATCCAAACTGCAAGCTATATTCAGTTCAGGAACTGCAAGACCTACTGATCTCAGCTCACATGGTTCCTCGTTGCTTCATGTACTGTGTTTTGCTGTCAGTCCACCTCCTACAAGAAAAAATAATTTAGCTATTCACAACTTCAGATGCAATATTCTCTCCCGCCGGACCAGAGTTGGGACCAAAAGCAACTCGTGTATACCAAGGCCAAGCCATTGTTCGAGTTCCTTATCAAAGCAGGAACACCATTGTCGGCAGTTAATTCTGAGGGGTCGTACGTGCATTGGTCAGAAAATGAATATTACGCTGATGTGACCTAGGATGGCGTGGCATATAGTGGCCGATTATTGGGTGCTCCCGGTAACCATAATCACTGACTTACATGTCGAGGATGTTGAAGTAGCTTCAGTAACAAGGAGGGAATTCTTTACCCTTCGTCTAAGGCCGAAATACTCTATGAAGTATTTTGATTGGAATCAGAAGTTTTTTGAAAGTAAGGCACTCGTAATATTGTTACCATGTACTAAATGAAACTCTGATAGGTTTATTCGGACCACTAACGCTCGCCATTCTACGCACAGACATAGAGGAGGCGAAGCAACTGATCAACAACCGCCCGGAATGCTTGGACGAAATTAGTTTCTATAAACAGACTCCTCTGCACTTCGCAATAGAGAACCCGGAAATTCTAGAACATTTGGTGCAAAAAGCCAGTCCAGGACAGTTAGTCCGGTCAAGCATAGCATTTGATGAGAAGATAACCCCTCTCGGTAGAGCAATCTGGCTCAGTGCAGACATTTGTTATGCCCAGAAAGAAAAGAGCCGGACTTTTTGCCCTTGCACCACAGCGGTCGAAACTATTCTAGCTGCAGATTGTCCAATTATACCTTACCGCGACTTTACGATATCCACGGTACCATACCTGAATGGGTTTTCTAATGTATTCAGGCGCGCTTCGAAACATTGCAAGCATCTACTTGCCAAGCAGTTACAATCCTATCGGCGAGAACTGGAGCAGATAGCTCAAAAGAAGCTACCGAGATCGGTACACAGGGTTCATAACTCTTGGGTATCCGATACAAGCGTGAAAGCTATCGAGTGGGATCGAATACTACGTGAGAGAGGTCTGCTAGATTTTGGTCGTCTGTCGACAGCATTACCTGATGACCTGAAAAGATTGCCACCAGGGAAATATCATTCGAGACCTATATACCTGGACATTAACAACCCAGAAGATGCGTCTATCTTCTGGGATCTAGGATTCTCCGACATTGATGATCAATGGGCAGATTGGGCGCTGACACATGAGGCTGGCCCTGGCATTGGCAAGAGTTTTCGACGCTTTTTGGAAACTGTTAGACCAGCATATGCAATGTGGTTACATGAACACTGCCCGAACCTCTGGAGTTTAGTTTGTGAGCACCGGAAACTGGAGTCACCGGTCTTTGTTCTGGCGGAAGTCATTCTCGGTCTTTGCGACATTGATGATATTGGATGCGAGGAGATGGTACAGTATCTCATTAATTCTCCTATAGTCATCGAAGACACAGACGATTGCGTCTGTCCTTGCTCGCCCCAAGGGTGTACACCTTTTACTCATGGAGTCAAATTAATGGCCGCGTTTCACCACGGCCATGAATTCCTGCGATTATTTATCAGCAAATATGGACAAATCCTGAGTTTGAGTCAACATATAGCTGTTTTAAGGCAAGCGACCTTTCAGAAGCTTGGTATGGAACACACATGTATCCACAAACCAGACCACGTAGAATGCGGGTCGTCCGAAAGCGATTTTGATACTCTAACAAAGGATTCAGAGAAGGAAATGTACCTTGAAAAATTGGTCATGGAATACCAGGCATTTTTGCTCCGTGACGCTGACGATTCGCCCGACGAAGCCGGAGAGGACTGCAAGGATTCTAATGTTGAAGTGAGTACCAGAAGGTATTGGCGAGCTATGGAATACTGGGATTCTATCTGGCCATTGAGAGTACAAGAGATTGAGCAAGAATTGGCATCCTCGTGGAATCCAGATCAAGAGGTCTTGAAGAACCTTGGGGTCTCTCTTTGGCTGGAAGATGAAGGAGAAACGGAGGAATGGTCAGAATCATCAAATGAGGATCTGTTTCGTAAGATGATGGACGAACTGGAAATGATCGAATAGGCCATGATTGGGCGTTCATCTGTCGATTCGAGGCTTCAACATTTCAGTGCTGAGTATTTATAAGGTTACGAGATTTGATTAGGCGATAGAGCAACAAACTATTGATCTCACACTCAACAGGAACCGGAGAATGAGGTGTTATCGCCCGAGCGAGAGCAGCAACGTAGGTAGCCATTAAAAGCGGGAAGGCCAGTGTCAGATGCCAACTGAGTAAGAACGCGTTCCCGTGAGTCCGGCTGGAGATAGAACAGTTTTGCTACCTTATAAATTCCATCGGATAAATTTCTAAGTGAGTTAGACTGTCCGTTGAGTCAAGTTGACACTTCATACCAGTAAGTAACTTTCTTGTTATGGAGTTGAAAATGATGCAACACGAGAGGCTGTAGCCTAAGGTTGACCCACAATGCTCTGAAACCTGACGAATCATTTCTGTCGCAAGGGACAGTCAGCACTTTAGCTTCCCCTTGGCTTTACCTCATCTTTGACTTCACTTCATCTCGCCAACAACTGCGAAGTGATGCTACTGTGCTCGCCGATACACGTACAACAGCGAGCCACTAGCCTATTATTGATCTGGTATTATGCATATGACTTTTTGAGAATGTTTTGCATTGTATGAGCTCTTATTGACATCACACCACTCACCAAAGCTGTTGGCTTACACGGCCAACACGGCACAGCTCCCTGCAACTTGTGGCCTGAGGACACCAAATCCTCCTCTTACCTGGTATATATAACACACACTGCCCTCCTCCTTCGACCCCGTCCCCTCCTTTCTCTTACATCCATTCCACCATCACGTAATAATCCAAACCTGGCCCTTCATCACTAATGGCCAGATTCAAGAAAACAGAAAGACCATCAACACACATACAGAAGACTACTGCCCCTAAGCCTCAGCCCACTTACACCATGGCTGCTTCCGGCAGTGTCTTCTCTGAGACTCTTCAAGAGATCACCAACACCAAACTCCAGGAGCTGTCCCAGAGACGCTCTAGCTTTGAAGAATCCAAGGCGGCGATTCTTTCTTCCGTCCAAGCAGAGAAAGATGCGGTCAAGCGTCTTGTCATCTTGAGCGATGGTGTCAAGAAGTGCTTCTCTATTAAGCTTACCAAGGAGAACAAAGTCATCTTAGGTCGCACCAGCCACAAACGCCTCGAGATTGACCTCAAGAACCTCGATCGCTTCCTTGGCCAGGCCAAGACAGATCCCTCTGTGTCGCACAAGATGTTGGCGGCCTGGGAGGGGTCACTTACTCGTCAGCTTGATATGCAAGCCCTTCAGTATCAGTACGCCTGGCTCTATGGTGAGCTCGTGACCGAATGGCTGTCAGGCGATAAGGAGAAGGATCCCGAAGCTGATGTTGAGATGGGTGAGGCGTTCGAGGACGTCGGTGACCAGGCCAAACTTCAGTCCAAGATTGACTGGGAGGACACCGTCTTTCAAGCCGCCGACATTGATACCAAGGCCCTCAACAGTTACCTCGAACATCTTTTCGGCTGCAACAACAATGACAAGAAGGCAATGGTTAATAGTCTTAAGGTCCTTCGGCGATGTGTTTCTGACCATGAAGCATCCATCTCAACACCCAATCAGTTCACTGTTAGTTCCCTCAAGTGGATCATTCCCGGCCTTCACTCCTCTGATCTTCTCTCCAATGAGAAACGAGAAGTGCTCAAGGACTTTGAAAGTAACGATATGATCTTGAAGGAGATTGCAGACGTCCTCAACATGCGCATCAATGCCCTCGAATCATGGACGTGGAACTCTGAGACGCCTGTTCCCGTCTCGATAGAGAAGAAGATTAGCGGTGTCTTCAACATCCATATGCATGAGGACTTACTCCAAGCCATCTTCCTCCAGTATATTGGTGTTAAATGGAGTGTTTTCTTCAAGACAGCCTTCAAAAGGTTCCGTGATTCTGTAGCCTGGCAATCGGAGAGGCAGGAGATTCCTCGAGACGACCGGCGACGACTTGGCTACTACCTTGGTCCACTTTCAGACTCACCGTGCCTACAGCGTGAACGTGTAAAGGTCAATGAAGAGAGATATTTCATGGCACAGCTTATGGACTCTGTGGATGAAATCACAGGCACTGCCGACGGTGAAGAGGAAGCCGAGTACGAACGTTTCGCCGCCGACACCAAGAAACGCAAAGTTGTAGTCCCGGCTGTGCAGGCACCTCGGAGACAGCTGGCTAGCAAAGCATGCCGAAAGGCCCACCCGTCCACCGGTGGCGTGGGCCTGGGCCAGGGCGGTGCAATGAGGCATCGCAGGATCATGAATACAAACAACTTTTCTGCTGAGGTTGATTATTCTGATGAAGAGGAAGAAGAAGACGACGATGACGAGGAAGACGACAAGTCTCGCAGTCCAATGGCACTCAAGCAGACCTTGCTTCACTTGTTGTCTACAGAGATCACCATCAACACTCATCTTTACGGCGAGGTGACGGCATTCCACTCCGTTTTTGATGACTGGAACCCCAAGCTTCCTCATGACACTGTCTTCACGATCCTCAAGTTCCTTGGTGTCTCCGATACGTGGCTTAGGTTCTTCAAGAAGTTCCTTGAGGCACCTCTCAAATTTGTCGACGATGACGACTCGTCTGCACGCAAGAGACGTCGTGGTACTCCAGCAGCTCATGTTTTGAGTGATGTCTTTGGCGAGACGACTTTGTTTTGCCTTGACTTTGCTGTCAACCAGGCTACCTCTAACAACCTGTGGAGAATGCATGACAACTTTTGGTTCTGGTCGCCTGATCATAAGGTCGCTGTTAAGGCCTGGGATACCGTTGATGAGTTTACTATCGTCACCGGTGTTAGTGTCAACTCTACCAAGACAGGCACGGTCCGCATCTCCAAAGATAGCAATGTGACCCTTCCCATCGACGACTCACTGCCAGAAGGTGAGATTCGCTGGGGATTCCTTCGCTTGTCACCCAAGACAGGCCGGTTCGAGATTGATCAGAAAATGGTGGATTCTCATATCAACGAACTTCATAAACAGTTGCTTGACAAGCGCAAGAGTATTCTTGGCTTCATCCAGGCCTGGAACACATATGCTGCGACCTTTTTTACATCCAACTTCGGTAAAGCAGCGAACTGCTTTGGTCGTGAACACGTCGACAACATGCTTTCAACTCACAAGAAGATTGAGGAGCAAGTCTTCAAAAAGCTCTCAGATGGGCAAGTCACGAACGTGGTGGAGCTCTTGAAACAGGAAATCAGTCAGAGATTTGGTATCAATGATGTTCCCGATGGTTACCTCTACTTCCCCATGGAGCTTGGTGGTCTTGACCTGCAGTCCCCGTTCATTTCTCTTATGCAGATTCATGATGAAGTCTTCAAGAACCCATCCCAGCCCATGATTGACTTCCATGAAGATGAGCGTCACGCATACGAAGGTTACAAGCAAAAGTTCCTGAGCGGCAAAACTCGCCACGAACGGTACGCCCTTGACGAACCAGACTGGGTCCCAGAAACCCAACACGAGCAAGACACCTTTATGCCCTTTGAAGAATTCATCCGCTACCGCGAAGCTTTCTTCTTCGAGCACTTCACAGCTACCAACAGACTGCACCGCATCTTCCGGTCTCTCATGAAGAGACCTACCGAGAGCAAGGTTGAGACTGATGATGGAAAGATATCAGCTGCGATGGAGCAGTTGCGAGGGGAGTCGAATCTGCAGGGTATTACTGGATGGTGGAACAACATGGATGCGTATTGGACATGGGTTGCTACGTTCTACGGACATGAGATTGTTGAGAGGTTTGGAAGACTGAATATTGTCAATAGGGAGCTGTTGCCTATTGCTATGGTTACTTTGTTTAGGGATAAGCGCGTCAAGTGGCAGGGTTAGGTTGGATCAAAGTCTGAACGATGGATTGGATACTATTTATTTAAGATGCAATGGAATGCAGGGACAAATTGGAGAAACTCAGATCTTGGAATAATGTACTTCATGACTTTCTATGTTACCATACAAATTATGGGCTCTTCTTCAGCCAAGGCTCCCGTCCAGTAACGACATTCTGTGCCTCTGTACCTCAACAATCCCAATCCAAGTATCTATAGATATCTTAAAGTGCCCACTGTTCAACAATCTCAGCGAGGGTTGTCTCACTACCAACGTTACCCGGGAAGACAACAAAAGGCACGGAACGATGTCGGCTCGTCTCCTCATCACATCTCCATAGAGGCACGCCTGGAGCAGCCTGACCCACGATCAGAGCCCTCCTCATCTTGAGACCTTTGGTGGCTGCGTCCGAGGACGTGATTCCACCCTTGGCGATGATATATCGTGGCCGCACCTGGATGTTGACGAGGAGGCGGACAAGTGCAGCAGCTACCTTGGAGCCGATCTTCAGCGAGGAGATGGCTTCGTCGGTCTTGATCAACGTCCGTGAAGTCATGACCAAGACATCTCTGCCAGCGCTGATGAGCCTGGTAGTCTCTGAGATAGCATGATCTACCATTTTCTGCTCTTGTTCCGCAGACTGGATTAGCTGAGCTACATCGAGCTCAATCACTTCAAGGCCAGGACCCCTGCGCTCGCGCAACGTCTTGAGCTGCGCTGTTGTTTTGGGTACGTATGAACCAGCCAGGACGAGACCACCTGTCCTTGGAGCGTTGACATCAGCCTTCAGCGAGACTTCAGTCCAAGTCTTTGGTGGAATCTCTCTGATACCGAGCCTAGATGATACAAAGGCAGCTGCAGTGCGATAGATGAAGCGGTATCCTTTCTCCTCAGCAGCCAAGAGGCCAGCAACGAAGACATTCATATCAGAATCCGCGACGGCGTTAACAATAATTACACGGTCGGCACCACGCTGTCCGTTCAGAAGCTTCTCTTCGACCTTGGCTGGGCCACCGTAGCGTAGATCCTCCAAGGTGATGGACGTGAACGATGATGATGTGAATCGCGATCCGCATTTCTCGAGAATATACTCTCGAAGGTTGGAGTTCTTGTACCCGAACGTTGCATCCTTTGCAAATGAAGTCTGCGCCGCGGGGACCAGCAGGTCATCTTCCTGCACGTAATGAACATCGTCAATGGTGAACCTGCCCCCCTGACGGAAGAAAGGAGCAAAGACCCAACCGTCAGATTTACCGAGTACCTCCTCGACTGCCTCGGGCTCCTCGGGCAAATGACCGCGCAGCGTTGAGTCGCCGCGCAAGACTATTTCAAAGGCCTTTCCACTTTCCTCAGCGGCCTTTTTAACGTTTGTTGTGATCTCGACAATGAGATCCTTTGCTTCGGTGGGTGGGAGAGCTCTGCTGTTCGTCAAGATGAAGAAACCACGGCAGTCCGTGGCGAATTGCTCCATGAGGGTGTCAATATCCCAGACGGCTAAGACGTCGATATTGTTGCAGGTCTGAGTTCCTGTGGGGTCATCGTCGAGAGCGACGAGGACAGGCATGGCACCACTGTCAACGCGAGCCTTTGTTGACTCAATCAAATCGGTGGTGTACTCAGCCGGGAGGGCAGCCAGCGTAGCCTTTGCAGGCAACGGTTTAACGGAGTCTTCATACGAAGTAGGAGCTGAAACCTTTGCAGATGCACTCTTGCTCACGTCCGATCCAGCAGCCTCCCAGAGTCTCACCACGCCCGCATCCGACTCTCTAGCCCACCCACGAGCAGCCCCATCGATATATAGAGTATGAGCCACCGCAGACATAGGTGTATAACTAGCCAGCCTCTTGGCTTCATTCAGAACAATACCAAGATCCTTGACAAAAATCGCCAAAGCCGAGTGGGGAGTCCAATCGGCATCGAGCATCTGCGTAGCCCGGTTCTGAAACATCCAGCTCCAGGCGGTAGATTCATTGAAGATATCGTATACTTGCCGCGTATCGAGACCAAGACGAGATGCGAATGCTAGTGCCTCTGCTGCTGTTGCAATGTGGACTCCTGCGAGAAGTTGGTTGATGAGCTTGGCTGAAGATGCTGCGCCGACTCCGCCTTTGACGTTGTAGATGTTGGACTCCTTGCCAGCCATGGCGAGAATGATGCCGCGAACGGACCCAAGCGCTGAGTTTGTTCCTGAGCAGATCATCTATAACAAGTTAGTATTGATTGCCTGGTATTAAATCAAGAAGCACAGGTGATGCGTACCGTGAGATCACCCTTTGCTGCACGAGCAACACCTCCACTGACGGGCGCATCCACGAGGCTAAGACCCCTACCCAGAGACTCCAACTTGTCACCAATGCGGCGTGCCTCAGACGGCGGAACAGTTGAGCTGAGTATCACAGTCGCTCCATCGGATAGTTCCTCAGCAGCCTCCTTGCCGGCGCCAAACAGCACATCCCACGCCTGCACAGCATTCTGAACCATGAGGATCAGCGCAGCTGTGCCCTTGGCGGCTTCAGCTGGTGAAGAGGCCGCAATAGACATTTCACTCGGGCCACTGGCTGCGAACTTCTCGACTGAGGGAGCCCAAACGTCGTAGCCCTGCACGGAGAAGCCGGCGCGTACGAGGGACTGCGCCATCCCTTGGCCCATTGCCCCTAGGCCAACCATGCCGATCGTTGCTACGGATGGCGGTGTCTTTGGTGGTGTGACGTCTGTCGAATGTTTGCTTACATGGTTGCCAGTTGCATCAATTGACGTAGCTTTCTGGTCCTGCGTCTTGAATAGTTTGACTAGGCTGGAGACATGATCAAGGCCATATCCCTGGGCAGAGGCGAGCAGGCAAACCTGTTCACTGGCAGAGCACAGTGGCAAAGGAAAGTTGAGACTTTTGGACGAAGACGTGACAATGTTCTAGATCTGTGTAAGCGCACTGCACACCCCGTTTGAACAATTGACGGCGCCTCTGTAGAATACAAGACTGCCTCACCATGGGAGAAACTTACAATTTTATGTAGCAACGACTCAATCGACGGCTTCAGATGTGAATCTCCCTGCAGCATATGAGGTACAAGCTCCTCATACTCCGAAGAATTACCTGCAGCGTTGGTGATGATGCTGTATATCTCATTCGCGTCGATCCCTGCTTTGGACGCAAGGCCAGTAGCCTCAGCAGCAGTGACAGCATGCGTCGTCTCCAATAAAGAGCTTGTCAAGCGCAGTTTATTCGCTGCTCCAAGACCACCGGAAATGACATGGACGGTGTCATGAGTCTTTGATAGGAAAGATACGCTTTCGATGGCGGCTTCTGAACCTGAGATCCAGATGGAGCTCTTGGTTCTACTCCTTGAAGCGACGACCGAGCAGTCAAGAATTTTGATGTCAGGACGACCGGCTTCAGTAAAACGAGAGGCTAATCCTTGGTAGTAGTCTGGGAGAGCGAGACATTCGAGCATAAGTGACGCATCTTTGGGCAATGCTTGAAGCTGGTAAGCGAGACGTGCCTTGTAATGAGTCTTGTCTTTACCTACAGTGTATAAGACCAGAGGACGATCTGAAAAGCGTCTCAGTCAGAGTTTCGGTGGCCTTCTCTTCAATCCAGACAATCTGGCTGTGTTTGACAACATGATGGACCGAGTCTGATCGCTGTACTCGCTCAGCTCCGATGAGCTCAGCACTATCTGATGAGGTATCGTAAACTCTGATTGTGTGGTATTGTAATTGCACAGACTTTGCAATTTTGGCCTTTTCTGGGCTAAACCCGATAAAACCAATGGATAAATGAGATGGCATGGTTGATCGTTGTGCTGTCGTATAGAGATACCTTGAATCACAACAGCATGAGCAACGGCATCGTCCTTATAAATCGTCGGATCGCCTCGGTGCTTATCCCCAGCATTTGCCGTCCCTCTCAGCATAATCAAGCCCTGCATTTGCCGTACGTTGACAGAGAACTGAGAGCAAGCAATTCTATCCCAATAAGGTTAGATCGGCTCTCCCCGGACGGCGAAAGCGGCACGAAGTCCGCCCCCCTCCCATCGACTCATTGGTCCATTCTCTGATCCAGCGCGGTCATCCAGCCGCCCTCGATTAACCTCGCCCCGTGATATACATACTACCCCAGCACCGCGGTCTTCATACCGAGCCATCTTTCCCCAGATTGTCAGCCGCCCCAGATACTTGCACATTCCCCGTGGAGAACACAGCTACTATGAAACGAACCCGCACTGGCCCGGAAGCGGATGAGTACGGGCTGGGGGAGGCTTCGGACTCTGCTATTCGCGGATCCAAAGTATCGAGAAAGATACGAGCCTGTAAGCTGGTCTCCACCACATAGGGATAGTGAGCTTAACTGAGACCCAACAGGCCAGCAATGCCATATGCGCAAGATTCGCTGCGTCACAGACGAAGGGGCCCCAAAGTGCATACGCTGCACCAAGAATGGCTTTGAATGCGTCGTGAACAAGAATCTACAAGATCTGTTAGAGGGCGAATATGACTGGAAAAAGGCCATGGAGCAACAGTTGGAGTCCATGCGCGCCTCCATGGTTGACATGAAGGCGAAACTCGACAACCTGCAATCGACTCAGCAACAAATGGCGCTCGCGACCACGTCCCCTGAGACAATCTCCCGTCTCTCAGCTCCAACGCCTCATTTGACTGCGATGACGAGAGAGAACTCGCCCGATACCCATAGCGCATCTAAAGATGACAGTGCCATTGTCGATGCCCCTATGGTGAGCCTCTTTCGAGCGACGAAGCTACGTAACATCAGAAGTGATCCCAGTCGCGATGGTAGAGCAGCCCTAGACCGCCATCGCCAACCGGACTTCATCTCTCAGGGACGAATCACTCTTACAGAGGCAGAAAGTCTCTTTGCTGCATTCCAGGGCACCCTCAACGCTTATCTCTGGGGCGGTGTCGCCCTCGTCCACGATACTCTCTCATCAGCCAGGGAATCATCCTCACTTCTCGTCGCAGCCATCTTAGCCGTAGCCGCCCTCCACACCCAAGACGATGGCCAGAGCTTCGACCGCTGCTACGTCGTGTTCGCCGAGCTCGCTAGCCAGGCCATGTTCCAGCGATACCATACCCTCGACGATATCCGGGGTCTCTGCATAGGTGCCTTCTGGCTCTCAGACCTAAGCTGGAAGCTTTCCGGGCTTGCTGTGCGCATCGCTACGGAACTCAACATCCATCAGCATTGCGCCAGGGCTTTGCGCGGGGAGACTTCGCACTGCGAGAAAGCGAGACTGTGGTATCTACTATATGTTTGTGATCATCACTTCAGCATCGCGTACGGGAGACCGCCTGTGATTGCCGAGGATGTGACTCTGATCAACCATGAAGGATTCCTCGCTCTTCCTGGGGCCAAGGGTTCTGATATTAGGCTCCATAGTCAGGTCAGCATCTTCATCATCCTCAGCCGAACTTACAGAACATTTGGGCTGGATAGATCACGGGTTGTTGCGAATGATGAGTTTGATGCGATACGTCGCTACAATGGCGAGTTAGGGCACTGGAAGCAGACTTGGGAGGCACGACTAGGTGAACTAGGTACGTTTTATCTTGTAGCTGGGAAGCATCTTTTAGTGTGTATCGGTATCTGACATGATGCAACAGCGTGCGATCCGCAGATTGGCGATTATCCAAGGAAAGGAGTTGTGCTGCACTACCACTTCGCCCGACTTCTTCTATTCTCCGTCTGTCTGCAGGGCCTTCAACCAACCGACGACTATCTCATCTCTCTAGAGAGACAAGACTTTATCAATACAGTCGTAGAAAGCGCATGTGCAGCACTGCGTTTAATCCTAGAAGACTCTGATATGCGCCGAGCTGTGGTGGGAGTCCCCTTGTACCTCCTCACCACGATTGCGTACTCGTCAATATTTCTGATCAAGGTCTGTTCGTCGTGGCGGGCTGTTGTCGTACACCTCTCTGTAGAAGATGTGGTCAATCTCGTCGGTCCCATCATCTCCATGCTCAATGCGACGCAAGCATACACAAGACATGTAGCGCATTACATTGGGCAGGGTCTTAGTACCATGCTCGACAGGCTCAAGTCAGGAGATTCGGCGAACGAGGTACTCATGCCGCAAAATGCTGGCAACAGGACGTGGGAAGTACCTCAAGACTCGCGACCAGTTCAGCAACAGGATTGGGATCTGGGCTACGGTTGGATGATGGGGGATCAGCTTGGGATGGGACTGGAGTACTATCCTGGAGACTTGCTTGGGATCATTGGATCGCAAATGGCGGAGTAATCATACAGGCCATTGCCCGATTGAGTTCTGGAGTCATGAATTACAAACACACATAATCCTCAACAAGATCAATTTCTGCCAAACTTGCTTCATCAGTCGATGCCCCGCCGATCCACCCTAGGCGATTGTCTGTCCTGTCTATTGCCGCTAAAGCAATCTCGGTCAAGAGCCCCATCTACCCATGACTAGCTCCCCGGTCTGCCGAACTACATCTTCCACTCGGTGCGAAGACCGCCCTTCCCCATGCATAAGAGCGGCCTGCGTGCCGCGCCATTGAGCAACGGTCGAGAATCAATCTTCCTCCCCTCACTTGTGGAGATGACAATGCGTGCGTACCTTACCTTTCCCCATGGGGCGATCCACATTGAGTTTGAAGGCTTGTCCATGGCCAGCGGGCTAGTTCCCCAGGTTATAGCGTAGCATGAGTCGGGGATCATCGTTGAGGTGGGTTTTTCGTATTTAAAGTCGTTGTTGGTCCTATCTTATTTGCTTCACTGCAAACCTCTCCTCCAGGCTCTTGGACTACCCCAGCACACACCGCCCTTGTCTTTGATCCTCGAGTGCCTCAAGAAACAGCTCACCCTTCGGAAAGTCTCTGGAAAACCCAGAGACTAGCACGATGAACGACGAGAAAGAAATGTCCAAGGCGGAGGAGCATCATGAGCAAGTCGGCATCTCGCAAGAGCTGTCCGACGCTCTGAGCAACTACACCCCCGGCAGCCCTGAAGAAAAGAAGCTCGTTAGGAAGATCGACCTCTTCCTGATGCCTATGTTATGGATTATGTATATCCTGAACTACGTCGATCGCACAAACATTGTAGGCATTACTCACTAGAGAACTTCAAAACACATACTAACTTACATGCTTCAAAAGGGTAACGCCAAAATCGCCGGTATGGGCGACGACCTGAAACTCACCGATGAGATGTACGCCTGGGTTCTCTCCATCTTCTTCTTCGGCTACCTCATCTGCGAAGTCCCCTCCAACATGATCCTCTCCCGCAGCCGGCCCTCGCTCTTCCTCCCCGGCATCATGATCGTCTGGGGCTCTCTGTGCACCGTCATGTCCGTGAGCAAGAATTACGGTACTATCCTCGCCTTCCGCTTCATCCTCGGCTGCATCGAGTCTGGTTTCTTCCCCGGTGTCCTGTACCTCTTAAGTTCGTGGTATACACGTGCTGAGCTCGGCAAGCGGTTTGCCATTTTCTACGCAGCTGCGGTCCTCTCAGGTGCTTTTGGTGGTCTTCTTGCTGGTGGTATTACGTCTAATCTACATGATGCTCATGGTATTTCGGGTTGGCGCTGGCTGTTCATCGTTGAGGGGGTCGCCACTGTCGGCGTTGGTATTATTGCTTGCTTTGTGTTGCTTGACTATCCTCACAACTCAAAGCGGCTCAGCCCGCAGGAGCGCCAACTGGCTCAGATTCGCATCGTGGCTGATGGCCTCGCCTCGACGAGCAGTCTTAGCGGTCGACTCACCCACTGGCAAGCCTTTGTAGCTGCCATTTCTGATCCCCGAACCTACATCTTCATTGTCCTCTTCATGCTCGATGTCGGTGCAGGAACAATCTCCTACTTCATCCCGACAATCACAAAGACGCTTGGTTACAGCTCCGTTAAGGCTCAGTACATGACGGTACCCATCTACGCTGTTGCTACTGTGGTGCTTATTTTTGTCGCCTGGTCCTCTGATCGCCACGTCGAACGCCGCTGGCACATTACATCAGCACTCGTTCTCGGTTGCGTGGGCAGCGTCGTCTGCGCCGCCGTCCAGAACCCCGTCGTGCGATACGTGATGATTTGCTTGGTGGCCTCTGGAATCTGGTCAGCACTCCCTTTGATTCTCTCGTGGGCCAGCGCAACTGTGAGCTTGCCTCCCGAGAAGCGCGCCATCGTCCTTGCGCTCGTCAATGCTTTCGGAAATTTCTCCAGTGTCTATGGAAGTCGAATCTGGCCTACAAAGGACTCGCCAGAGTATCACATTGGCTTTGGCGTCACGGCTGCTTTCCTCGGAGCGGGTGCGATTCTTGCCTCTGTTTTGCCTCTATTGTGCAAGATTACTGCTCACAAGGGCACAGCTGCTGAAAGGGCTGTTCTTGCTGGTCTTGAGACTGAGGAACGAAATGCGACTCATGGTGAGGCAGCATCGGCCAAGTGATATGATTTTACTGGTAGGCTGGGAGACAGTACTATCTAGGCGGATATTCAAGACTTTAGTTAGTTAGTTAGTTAGTGAGGAATTGAGGTTCACTTTACAAGTGCATGATATCCCCCTTACATGAGTTCCTATCAGCAAAGCGGTACTTCTGTACTTCTTTCTCGTCTGATTCTGTTTACAACTACATAGAAGGAGTTGTTGTCTCTTAACATGGTTATCAAGTTTAGGGATCAGCGTGTTGAGATGCAGGTCCAGTTGGCAATCGGATGACATAAATGGGTTGGATCAGATACTATTTACTTAGAATGTGATGAATTATAGGAATGAGTCTGGTTGAATTTCGTTTTTATGTAAGCTGCTGGATTGGATCACGAAGCGATGGCATACGAAGTTTGTGAATAAACGAAGTCAAGCAGTACTTGAGAGACCAGGGCGAGGCTGTTCCATCCTCACGCATCAAGTACATGGCAAACTATCACTAAGCCTACCCTACATGATCCAAGCTCATGACTCAATTGATCGAGGAATCGAGTCACTCATGGGGAAGCCAAAGATGAGACAAAGAAGGGGTTGGCTGGTTAGCGCATTCAGAAATAGGCTCAAACTACGAGCATTGGTGAGTGCTTAGAAGAAGGGAATCAAGGTTCCATTCAGAGTCTGTATAGATACGCGCTTGCATTGTGCTTCAATCAATAGATGTCATAATTTGGGGACCTTGATGGAGTGATTGATGTAATGGGTTGCAATACGTATCCTTGTTCGGACTCCGTGAAATGGCTGAAAGCAGCAGGATGACGGCAGCCGAGACACGGCACCTTTCGGAGACTTTTGCGGATATGTTCATATGCTTCGGAAGACAGAACGGTTCATGCAAAGTGCCGTTCATCATAAAAAAGATCATGTCAACTCTGTCGTCAGCATTGCATGATTGATGCAAATGCATAAAGTAGACATGCAGCAACTAAGAATGTTGTCACAGTCAAGAGGGGTATGTCGTATTCGTGTCCCATCTCATTAAAGCTACTAACTATGATCATAAAGGTACATGTCTCGTATTGACGCCCCAAACGCCCAATTCCCTTCCAATCGAGCATGTGTGTTGCGTTGCATTGCATTGCATTTTTTCCCAGCTCATCCCAAAACATACAATCTTGATCATTCCATAATCCATACCGGCTAGCTCGGGCTTAAAATCCGCTCATCAAATCGTGAGCAGAAAATTTGTAGAGTAATTACGTCCAATGCGGAATTATTCCGTAGACTCGATTGACTTTTTTTGAGGCGCATTTAAGCTCCATCCTCGTCATCACCAACGCGAATGGTGCCCTCAGCACCAGCACCATTGGTCCAGTAACCTCCAATCTCGGGAGTAGTATCGCGGTTCTGTCGCGTAGCAGTGATGATCCAGAGGCCGAGAACAGCCTTGGTGAGGACGTCGAGGACGGCGTAGATGACGACCTCGGTGCCGACCTTGACCTTCCAGGCGCCACCGGCAGCACCCCAGACACTGTGGACATTAGCTTTGTCAATTGGAGAATGGTGAGGGAACTTACACAAGGTAGACGAGCCAGAGGATGAGAGAAGCGACGGAAATGGAGCCAAAGAGGCGGGCGATCTTGGTACCGCGGGCACGAGAGGTTCGGGAGCCGGGAACAGCGACGTGCCAGATGGTGAAGACGAAGGCGATGACGCTGATAGCATACCATCCCCACTTCTGCGCAGTGTTGGCATGTCCAACAGCGGAGAAAGCACCCGCGAGGACAAAGATGACATTAGCAATGACTGCAAAGATGGTATGCGCTCCATCCACACCCGCGAGGAGGCACAGTTCTACGACAAGCAGTGGCGTAGAGAGCGTCCAGTCGACATATCGCGCCCAGAAGACCTGACGACAGACCTCATGGTGCGTGTCAGGAACATGCTTGTGGTGATCCCTCACGCTGGTGCAGTTGAAGTACGATGTCTGGCCAGACGCCATAGCGAAGTAGGCGAGGGCAGAGATGATGGTGGTGAGAGTTGTGAGGAAGTAAAAGATGCGACGCTGAACGGCGACGTTCCATGATAGCAGGGCGAAGATGGCAGACACGACTGTCATTGCGACGAAGAGAACCCATAGAGCGCGGACGCCATTGTGGCCAATGGTTTGGTAGTGAGTCGGTTCAGCTAACACAGCATCATCAGTAAAGCTCTACACCAAAGGGTAAGGGATGAACATACGAACGACGGTGGGAATGGGAGAAACCCCTCCGTGAGTCTTGTAAGCCTCCATGTTGACAAATCTGTGAAGCTATTCAATTGAAGATCTTCAAGTGTTGAAGAAGCTAAGAAGCAGAAGATCGAGGCTGGGGCGGGGAGCTTATAAGAAGAGAGGCGGGAGCTTACGCCGCATCTGCCTGAGGCGTTTCCAAGCCGTGAGTGAATGATTGGATTGGACGTTTCGTAAATGAAAACAAAACGTCATCAATGACATGCTAGACTGCGGGAGTTTGCACAGTGAAAGCAGGTATTGCGGATGCGGGGGAATGAACGCTTCAGGTTACGCGAGGCCATCGTGTGTGAGAGGCGTCACGAATACGTAATTTGAGTAGCGAATCATGAGAGGGGCATGCGTTTTGTCATATGATGGGAACATTAACGATACAACTTATGCATATTTTATGTTACAGTTCAGTAGCGATTCTGTTATATTTTTTAGAGTTGTTACTGTAGCTGTTGGAACTGGAATGGACGTGAAGCTTTGGCTGTGATGGATACAAAAAGACGTGGAGCTCCGAGACACAGCGTGTACCACAGACGTCACAAGCAATGGCAAACAAGGTTAGTAACAAAGATCACCAAAAGGTCTAGACTCGTGTTTTGTTTTTTTCCATGTCAAGCTAGAACCTTTGTGGTACCACAAATACCCGACGCCGGAGGATTTGCTCAGACGGAAGAACAATTGTTCCCTGCTGCCTTGGTTGAGTTGCAGATCTTGAGGAGATGAATCTCGATCGCTGGAAGATCGACCCTCGGGAGGGAAGAGGCAGGTGACACGAAGAAAGCTCGCGTCCGCCGTGTCTCATATTTCAGCTGTCCACAGTTAGAAGGTCGGGACTTTCGAGACGGGAGAGTGCATGAGGAAGAGTGGTCACGGTGAGGAATTATCGTAAGCCATTATGCAACTCGCCGTCTTGCATTCTCTCCTCTTGTCTCTCAGCGAGTATCTAACGTTGCCTCCATTTACGTGCCGTCGTAAGCCATCATATCATACCATTCTCCCTCCCCCGCAAATTCCCCAGACTCGAAAAAGTAATCACCTGCCGAACATCGGCTTTTCCAAAACCTGGAGAGTCCAATAACGACTTCCGCTTCCGCTTCTTTGTTGACATGTGAACGGGACCCCAAACCCGATTCATGACGCATCCTGACTTAGTGACAGCCATCTTGTACCACGTGCACCTCCAGCACCCACTCCATGATTGGACTGTTCCCATACAGCCAACATTTTCCAAGCGGTGTGCGGCTGGAAGCACAAGAGTCAGATGTTCATGTTTTGCTGAGGTAACCTTTGTCAGAAGAATCAATCAATAGCCTGCTAAATAATCTTGTTGGGCGGAAAAAGTAAATTTAGCTGGGGAGAATCTGCTGTCAAGAACCCTGGAGAAGAAGTGAATACAGGGCATTTTAGTGGCCCATGCTCCTCCACGTCAAAAATTGGTGGGGAACGGGGCCTCAGCTCGGCAAGTGGATTCAATTTGGGAATGGCAGCGAAAAGCGAAGAAAGGGTCATTTCGTCGTCTTTCCCTTCCAATCCAAACCAACAAATTCCTCACTTTTAACTCTAAATCCAATGATACAATAGACTCATCATTCACAGTCACCACTTCAAGATCACCCTTCCAGCTCCTCTATCATTCCACCTCCAATTATTCGTGTCTCAGCGCCCCCTCCATCAACCCCCACCACTTCCGTTGACCGTTCCGCACCTACAAATGCTCCTCGACTTGTGACCACGATTCCTTGTCCGACCTGTCTGCTCGAATACAATATCCTTAACCCCCGAAGCCTTGCGACACTACAGCTCGAATATTACACATACAAAACACCGTTTGCCATGCTATAACCTCGTTCCTGCGACCTCACACACGACCGAACCTGCGCTTCCGCGGCGCGGGCTTTCACCATGGCCGACCTTATTCTTCCTGCCCGCGCGGTCCCTAGTCTATACAACAAATCTACAAAATCCCCAGTTAAATCTAATACCAAAGCGAAGCGGCCGCCAGTATCCTCGGTTCCTGTTGTCGGGACTCTGCAAAAAGCGATCAAATCGGCGAACGATACATGGCAGTGGTGCAAAGATGGCTTAACTGAAGATCAGCGCCTAAAGATCAAGCAGTTGGAGGAGAGGAAGCGCATGCTATGCATTTCCATGCAGAATGTGCGTCATCCCGTCTGTACTGAAACCCTCAACTGACCAGCCAGGCCGAGTCCCACGCACAATGGGAGAGTGCTGCGAAAGAACTCGACAGCCTCGAAGGCAACGATGAATGGAAGCGCGACTCCTCATCAGGCGACTATAACCCCGAATTGATCGAACAAAGACTACACGATCTCGATGAAGCGCGGACGAAATGCGATGTACATACAATGATGCACTTGATCCGTACCGCTTTGTCGCGCGACCTTGGCGGTATGGATAACGTTGACCTCTATCGACATTCCTACTCCGGAACGAAACACCTTATCGAGCGATATGTCGAATCTACAATAAGAACTATAGATGCAGTTGTTACACAAAGTCGGCTTGACCAAAGTATTGAGAACAGAGACTTGCTTGAAGGAATATTATTTGCTCGACAGAGTTATGGCCGAAGCGCATTGCTTTTGTCTGGCGGAGGCACCTTTGGCATGTCGCATATTGGCGTTCTCAAAGCTCTTTTTGAAGCGCAGCTATTGCCACGAATTATATCTGGCGCAAGCGCTGGGAGTATCGTGTGTGCTGCCATGTGTACCAGAACCGACGAGGAGATCCCGAAGCTTATTGAAGAGTTTCCGTATGGGGATCTTGCGGTTTTCGAGGATCCTAGCGGTCAAGATGGTGTTTTGAGCAACTTGCGACGGCTGTTGACAGAGGGAAGTTGGTCTGACATCAAGAATCTCACCCGGGTAATGAGAGGATTGATGGGCGACATGACGTTTCAAGAGGCTTACAACCGGACGCGGCGCATTCTCAACATCTGCGTCTCCACGGCTTCGATGTACGAATTACCGCGTCTTCTCAATTACGTCACTGCGCCGAATGTCATGATTTGGTCGGCGGTTGCTGCATCATGCTCTGTCCCTCTTGTCTTCAACGCCGCGCCATTGCTTGTGAAAGATCCGATTACTGGCGAGCACCAACCTTGGAACCCTACGCCCCAAAGATGGATCGATGGGTCTGTGGATAACGATTTACCGATGACGCGCCTGGCGGAAATGTTCAACGTCAACCATTTTATTGTTTCTCAAGTTAACCCTCACGTTGTGCCCTTCCTGGCCAAGGATGATCACCTGTCGCCGTTCAGGAAGCCAGAACGCGGTCAACAGACCAACGGAGAAGACTATGATTGGATTCACACCATGACATCTCTTGCGCGCGACGAGGCCTTGCATCGACTTCATTTCCTAGCTGAACTCGGTATCATGCCCAATCTTGCGACCAAGTTCCAGAGTGTTTTAAGCCAGAAATACTCCGGCGACATCAATATTCTTCCCGAGATGAGTATAAACGACTTGCCCCGGTTACTAAGCAACCCAAGCCCGGAATTCATGATGCGAGCATGTCTCATGGGCGAACGAGCGACGTGGCCCAAATTGAGCCGAGTACGCGACCGATGCGCAATTGAACTAGCATTAGATCGAGCTGTACACAGACTTCGCGCTCGGGTTGTCTTTTCGCAGAGTCAACGCGATCTTAGGCATTTGAACGTCACTGCTGGAAACATCCCGCTTAAGCTGCCGGTTAGAGTAAAGCAGGGCCAAGCAGTAATTGAACCGCCCGCAGAGATTAAGAACCAGAAGCGACATCGCCGCAAATCTGGAAGCAGTCTGCACGTCGGACCTCGACAGTGGCTATTGCTTGACACAAGCACTATCACCGATGACGAGACAGAACAAGAGGAGCTCATCGAGATGGAGTCTCGTCGACGCGCCGGGTCACCCGTAGCCCAGCGCAAACCCCGCCTCAAGCGCGCATCCCGATCACAGATCCATATCCACACACGAGCCACCCTCTCAGCCGTCGTCGATACAGAAGAGGTCAATCCAACATTCAACTTTTCCAAACCAATCACTCCACCACTGAAGAGCCCAAAGGGTACTGAGTCACAGGCTGTATCCGACACGTCCAAGCCAGCCACACCAGAGCCAGACAACGTCACATCCGCAACAGAGGCAGAACCAAGTGAAGTGTTTCACTCGAGCGACGGCCGAGAAGACACAGATGTCAGCGATCCTGACACGATTGAGGTACACCAGTTGTCGAGTACACTTAACAAGGCGGTTAGTGTGGACGAACCGAATGGGCCAGCTGCGAGGGCGGGTTGGATTCTTTGGGACTAGGAGGACAGTAGAAGAGAGGATAAGCCATAGAGCGAGAATACTCAAGAAGCATTATGTTTGGTGTTTAGCATTGGATTTGAGTAGCATTGAGATATACCATTCATATAAAGCATATTTTATTTATTTAGGAATCGGAGGGATGAAATCTCGATCCTTTGCGTGAGCGCTTTGTAGCGGAGTTTGTGTTTGGGACACCGATCATCTCAACATCGAATACCCTAAAGTCATCATAAATTTATTTAAATGCGTCAACATTTAGATTCTAACTTAGATAACCACATACCAATTGAGTATAGCTTTATAAACTTTAGGGAGAATTTCTCATAAAACTTTGATAATTGAGAAGAAATCATCAATCGAGTTAAAGTTAGTTTATGCGGAAACATTTATACCCAACGTCATCATTAACGCCCGCGGATGGTCTGGGACGATGTGTTACTCAATATTTTTTACCTTTACGTTTTGCATCGATATGATTGCTCGACTTGGCGTGTCATTTTCTGTTGAGACTTGTGGCTGAGAGCTTATATCACCACCAAGAACTTAGATCCTCTCCACGTCGCGTACTTATATGTCGGCATCATGCCCACCCAAAAGACATTGCCTTTCGACACTCACCCTCTTCATCCTCACGATGCTGTTACTTCTCATCAGCCTCTTGGGGCTCTTCTCTCTGACTAACGCCCTCGCAACTCCCTCCGTCTTTGAATCAACACAATACGATGTCATCATTGTCGGCGGCGGTCCAGCTGGTCTCTCCGCCCTGAGCAGCCTCGCAAGAGTGCGCAGAAAAGTTCTTCTGATTGACTCTGGGGAGTACAGAAATGGCCAAACGACACATATGCACGATGTTATCGGCTGGGATGGTAAGCAGCCTGGCTCATCTGCTTAGCCTGCTAGATTCAACGAACTGATTGACTGACTTTGTAAAAAGGTGTTCAGCCAGCCTATTTCCGTCACGAAGCCCGCCGTCTCCTCAAGCACTACAAGACCGTCAAGATGATAAACGGAACAGTGGTCGATATAAAATGCCTCCCCAGCAAAAACACACGCTTCTCCGTCACTCTTGAACATAACCCCAACTCAATCATGCAAAGGGGTAAAGGACTTACAGCACGCAAAATCGTTCTTGCAACTGGCGTACAGGACATTCTGCCCTCCACGCCCGGGATCGCGGAGAATTGGGGCAGGGGAATTAACTCGTGCCCCTGGTGCGACGGCCACGAGTATGCCGACCAGCCCCTCGGTCTTTTGTGCCCCCTCGACAAAGTGGCCATCTACGTCAGAAAGATCCTCACGCTGGACACCGACATCGTTGCCTTCGTTAACGGAACTGACAACGATGTAATGAGGAGAGTCGCTAACGCGCAATTTCCCCAATGGGAGGAGTATCTAAAGCTGCACAACGTAACGATAGATAACCGCACCATTACTTCTCTCGAGCGCCTCAAGGAGGGTGAAGAAGTGGATAAGGAGCCTCGGAAGCCCTCGGTTCCGAAGGACGACCTCTTCAGTGTGCACTTCACAGAGGGCGAGCCCGTGGAGCGCGTCGCCTTCCTATCGAGCTTCCCCAGCAGACAGCGATCGGACGTTGGAGAAAAAGCCGGTGTTTTTCTGACGAAGGGGAAGTTGGGGGTTATCAGCGGCACCATGCTCACGAGCGTGCCCGGTATTTATGCAGTGGGCGATGCGAATTCTGGCAGTGTGCCTAATGTCCCGCATGCGATGTTTACGGGAAAGAGAGCCGCTGTGGCAATTCATGGTAAGTACCTACAAAAGACTGTTTTTGAGGTGAGGTCGTGTGTTAATTATGTGTAGTAGCACTTGAGATCGAGAAGCAGGTCGCTGAGCTTGCCGAAATGGCAGAGTCCTAAGTTTACTTCATGTTTACCTAAATTATGTAAAGATTTATGTAGCTTGGTAAATTTATGTTGAGTTTAGTGTGGCTGATCCTAAAATGAGATGATGTCTCGAGAAATACACGGTCAAGATCACAAGGGTGCTAGTCATGACGTTGAGCATTACGATTTCAGCATAAACTAGCTTTGATATAGCAAGCCACAGCCAACTAACGACCTTGTCACCCAATATAATAAGCACACGAGTAGGTGGTCGTGTCTAAAAGAGATGGCACAATGAATGCTCATTAAATGAGAAAGCCAAAACTGGTCAAAGTTGGAACTCAAACGCCTCTATCCTCATCCCACTGTCCAAGCAACCCCTCGAGCTGCTCATGCCTCTTCAACGCCTCCTCAAAACTAACCAACCCATCCCAATCTCCCTCCGCAAACGCCTCATAGACAGCCGCCACGCCCCTCGCCAGTAGCGGAATATCCTGCTGCCACTCCTCCCACTTCCACTCAACCTGCTCCACAACATCCCTCTCAAAATCATGTACTTCAATAACAACAGGCTTCTCATAAGCAGAAGCGCCGTGGAGTGTTGTGCCAGTAAAGACTTGTACTCTGATCTCGCCCTTTTCGCCGGCGATGGCGATGCTCAGGTGAGGAGAGCCGGGGAAGGGTTGGCCGCGGCGGAAGCGAACGAGGACGGCGGCGTCTTTTTGGGCGGTGGGGGATTCGGAGAGACGACCTGTTGCGAGGATGAGGTCGGGGACGTTGGAGGTTGTTGTGTGGGTTATTTCGTTGGTTTTGGGATCGCGGACGCGGATGTTGGGACGTTGATTGTGGAGAGTGCTTTTGAAGTTGGTGATGTCTCCGATGATGGACTGGAACTGATCAAAGACTGAATTGTTAGTTGCTGCTGAGCCTCTCCGAAAATGGTGACTTACTGTGTCCAAGACCGATGGTAAAGATATTACCCCCAACAACCCGCTGGGTAAAATACTCCAAACTCGACGGCAGTATCTCCCTATCATTCGTTCCTCCGGATGCATACAACTCTGCACTAACAACCTTGCCAATCCGCCCTTCTTTGATAATCTCTCTCAGCTTCTTAATCGGCGGCGCATACCGTCCCTGCAGTCCAACAATCGTCTTCACTCCCTTCTCCCTCGCAGCATCAACAAGTTCCCTCGCATGCTTAACATCCTGCGCAAGCGGCCACTCCACGTATAAATCCTTGCCAGCCTTTACACTCGGAAGAGCGCTTGAATGGTGAACATCAACACGCGTAGCTACAACGACTAACTCGACGTCTTTATCAGCGGCCAAGTCTTCTGGTGTACCATATGCTTTAGTCTCGGGTGGGAGATTGTAGTGCGCTATAGCGTTCTTGGCGGCCTGGAGGGAAGAGTTTTGGAGGGCGACGATCTGGTACTTTGAGCGGCCGAGGGGGGAATTGAGGTACTGGAGATGGGTGCTTGACGCCCATGACGTTTTGGCGGAGGATGAGAGGCCGACGATGGCTGTGCGGATTGGGGCCATGATGAGCTAGTTTGGGATAGTTAAGGTTATAGTTTGTTTATTGTTTCAGGTGAAGCCTTTGGGTTGATTTGGAGGGGTTTTATATCTTGGGATGATGTTGTTGGTGTTGGAGATGGTGTCATTGTGATTTCTAATCGTTGATTTGTAAGGCGAGATCATTGGTGAGACTGATGTGCTAAGATGCAACTCAATGTAGAATTCAATTGGCTAGATATGAGCTGTGAGATATTTTAAATGGAATGATAACGTCTGACAAGTTAGAAGGTCTATTACAGTGCATTATGTTTGGGAGGTCAAGTTCGCGTTAATTGACAGCCAACCAATCAGATTCAGGTGAGGTTGACTACTAAACATCCAGGGATGCGTATAGCATCCCTGAACAGACTTGACCATATTCTGGCAACAAACTCCAGAGTTAGGAGTCACGCTGAACCATGGTGGTCCTTTCATATATTACTTATCCCTTCACAGCCTCCCCCTTGTTCAATGTCACTGGCCCCCTCGGCAAAGTCCCAAACACCAAGATCCCACTGCCGAGAGCTCGCCCTACCGTCAATCCTACATCGTAAAAGGGCGACCAACCACCTCTCCATATCATGAGATGCAACGTGGAAACCATGTCCAACTCCCTCCAAACGGCAGCAATTCCGCTTCGTGTACCTGAATGCAACGTTCACCTACCGACACCCGCAAGCTAAGCCCGTACAGTAAATCACCGAACTACCTCCAACCAATAAACCCAAAATGATCTGATAAAACTAAAACAAATCCTCGATAGTTTGTTCTAGTGCTCCTCTTTGTTTTAGCTTGTGATAGTGGAACCCGTCAGGGCAACGTCAAGGTGGTGGCTGAGCAGCAAAAAGTGCACGTACCCACCAGTTTCACATCCTTTCAATACGAGAAATCATTTTTCCATCGCTAGGGGATGAAGTCGTCGTCACGATCTAGACTACTCTCTTAGGGCTGCAGGAACTTATTCTGAGCTTGAGTGAAGTATGCCTAACTGAAAATCAGCCTCGTCTCCACAACTCAATTTAATTTCCCTTTAACCTTCTTATTATAGACTCTCTGTTGACATTATGTAAACAGACCTTGATGAAACTGGACGCACGTAAGTCTGCTAACTCTTTTAAGAAGGCAGTTACTTTGATAATGCATCAGGCCTCATTGTGGAAAAAATTCACGAGACGCCAGGGAGACAAGATTGGTTGGTCACATACCTATCCAGCTGTCATGTTTTCTTTCAACCCTAGCTCCGCGGGACACTATGCCTTCCAATTCGTCCAGAGGCAGCCCAAGTAATCGCGAATATGTATATAGTGCCTAACATAATCATATCATGAATATCTTCATCCTTCACACATCATCGAATCATGTTCTCATCCACAAGACTATGGTTCCGGCAACTGCAAGCCCTGATAAGGAAAATCTTCCTGATTGCACTCGTCAAGCACTGGCTCTCAACACTCCTCCGAGCTCTCCTGATCCCCGTCCTGATTCTCGTTCTAGTCCTCCAAATCCAGAACTTCACAGGCGATGGAAGCAGGTATGGCGTTGGAGAACCATCTCCCATCCCAAGCCTTGCTGAGACTCTGCCGTCTGGGACAAAACTTGTTTTTGTGCAAGGTTCGAACGCGGGGTCTGATGTTGGTGGTGTCATTACCAAGATTCAGCATGGGTTGAAGGGGACTGTTGAAGTCGCTGATAGTGAAGCTGATTTACGAAAACGATGTCCCACGAGTTTAAGCGGTGTAACGAACTGTTACGCTGCTGTTATTTTCAACGATTCACCTCTTAGTAAAGCGGGTAACAAGACGTGGAGTTACACCATCAGGGTTAGTTCAGCACGAGCATCAACCAAATTCGACATCACGACGCCGTCGACGAACCACTACGCACCGCTCCAACTCGCCGTCGAAAACGCCATCACGAACTCAACCACGACTCCGAACAATTACATGTTTACACGGATAACACAAGATGAGGCTGCTGAGATAAAGCGTCGTAACTTTGCGGCGACTATCGTCGGTGGCTTTGGAATCGTGTGTTTTCTGAGTATGATTTCATCGGTGTTTCATATCATTGGGATGATATCGACTGAGAGAGAAGCGGGGATGGCGCAGTTGATTGATGTGATGACGGGTGGCGCTGCGTCGGCGAGGGTGTTGAGTTATCTTATTGCTTTTAATATCATCTACCTACCCAGTTGGATCATCTTTGGAGCTTGTAAGTACAACATACAACCGTCTCGATTATTCTGCTAATGATAGTAGTGTATGCAGCCCTTCTCGTCCCAACCTCGAACGCCGGTATCGTCATCCTCTGGCAGATCCTCTCCGGGCTATCCCTCACAAGCATGAGTGTCTTTGCAGCCACCATCAACATCCGATATACCGCCATCTCCATGGTCATCGTCCTAATGCTCCTCGCCGCCCTCTGCGAGATTCTCGACTCGAAACCCGAAAATGTTCCTGCGCTCATCGTCCTAATCCTATCTGCTATCTTCCCGAGTTCGAGTTACATCTTCTTCCTGAACCAACTTTGCCGATACGAAGCTCAAGGGCTCGCAACGAACATCTCGAAGCCAGCCCCCCATCAACCTCGCATATACGAAGTTACAATATCTATGCTATGGGGGCTGCTCCTCTTAACCATAGTGCTCTATCCCTTGCTAGCTATTCTAATTGAGAAGTGCTCTCATGGTGTCAACAACAAGGGTAGAAAGTTCACAAGCGCCAACGCGACCGATAATCCAACGGCCCTCGAGATTGTAGACCTCACGAAAACATATAAACCTTCACTTTGGAGACGGTGCTGCCGAAGAGCTCGTCCCACGATAGCTGTCAATTCGCTTAGCCTTTCCATGCAGAGGAAGCAAGTCTTGTGTCTTCTTGGTATCAATGGATCTGGCAAGACAACAACACTAGGTTTGATTGCTGGTACGCAAAAGCTTACAAGTGGCTCGATCAATGTTAATGCCCCTCGCTCAAACCTGGGTAAGTTTATCATCACGACTCGGTTCTTGAACTAACTCGCAAGGCATCTGCCCTCAACGCAACATCCACTGGCCCGAGCTTTCAGTCCTCGAACACGGTAGACTTTGGGCCATGATGAAAGGCGGAGCAACAGATCTCCAATCTCTAGACACCCTCGTCGAATCCTGCGATCTATCCCTAAAGAAGCACAGTCCTGTCGGTACACTCAGCGGAGGTCAGATGAGAAAGGTCCAAATGCTATGTATGTTAGCAGGCGGTAGTTCAATCTGTCTCATGGACGAAGTAACCACCGGTATGGTACGTAACTCCATCACATTATACTGCACTCACTGACGGATATAGGACCCTGTCTCTCGAAGAGCGATGTGGAACATCATCCTTGCCGAACGTCAGAAGCGAAGTCTTATCCTCACAACCCATTTCCTCGATGAATGCGAAGTTTTGGCCGATCAAGTTGTCATTGTATCGCACGGACACGTCAAGTGTCAGGGTTCAACGGCAGCACTGAAGAATCTCCACGGAGGAGGTTATCGAGTCCATTTACCTGGCGTTCAGAATCCCCCGGATACACCATATAGTACGACTGTGCACCAAGGGCAGACTGTGTTTAACACTCCTGATTCGACATCTGCTGCAGCGCTTTTGACGTCTCTACAAGCAGCGGGATACTCTGATACTTCATTGAGTGGACCTACTATGGAAGATGTTTTCCTCAAGGTCGCCGATGAAGGTGAGGACGACGATGTTGGAACTTCTGACCGGAGTCCTTTTCTTGAAGGGAACGAAACACCAGACAGTCAGCTCAGTTCAGGAACCCAAGCTTCATTCTTCCAACAACTCTCAGCTCTCCTCCTCAAGCGTCTTTTAGTTCTGAAGAGAGGCTTCTGGTGGTATATTCTCGCCCTCGCAATCCCACTAATTTTCACACCCGTCTTCAGCGCCATGGCCAACGATCCCACTCCCTTCCAACCAACACCCTGCGTATCAACCGACTCATCCATCCTTGACGAACCATGGCCCATAGCTCTTCGCCCGAACGGCTACTATGATCTCGCTGGTTCCGATAATATCACCATGCTCGTTGGCCCAAACACTCTCAACAAGACTCTCTTTCGCTCATTGTCCAAGTATCCTATTGGAAAAGAATATGACATTAAGGCCTACCAAGATCAATTCAAGTTTCAAGATGACTATGATGCTTTCTTGAAGCAAGTTCGTGATAAGCCGAGACAACTTGTACCCGGAGCGCTGTACATGGATGGGAAGGACAAAGATACGTTTGCGTATAACGCCGAGCATGGGGCTGATGGATCGATGTTGATGCTGAATATGTGGAGTCAGCTGAAGAGTGAAACTCCAATCTCTCTTTCTTTTGCATACTTCAGCTCTTCGATACCGGTATGCAACCATATATTTTGTTTTCTTGGCATCCACTGACCATGTAAACAGTCTGACCCTGGCCCTGGCATGTTTCTCGCTATCGTAGGTCACCCTTTGCCTCCTTCGTTGGATAACACTAATGCTGACTAGTTACTCACCGTCCTGCATGTCCTCTACCCAGCCTTCTTCGCTCTATACCCTGCCTACGAACGACTTCGAAAGATTCGAACCCTACAATACTCCAACTCGATCCAACCTCTTGCGCTATGGACATCCCATATCATCGTCGACATAGTCTTTGTTATTCTTATATCCTGCCTATCAACCTTATTTATCTCTTTGATCATTCTCAAGTGGTACGGCGCTTGGCATCTCTTCCCTGTTATGCTTCTGTACGGCTTTGCAATGATGCTCTGGTGTTACATCATTTCGCTCTTCGCTCGATCAGAACTCTCTTCTTTTGGAATATCCTTCTGTGTTTCGCTCTTGATGTTTGGCATCTCCGTCGCAGGACTCATGGTATGTCACTTCACCTATCCCAAGAGAACGCATGCTGACTTGTCAGATTGCCTCTGTCAACCAAAGCCCAGGCAATAGGTCTTCATCCATGGACACAGCGGTGTTCATTCTTGGTCTTATCTTCCCTGTCGCCAACCTCTTTCGCGCCATGGTCGTCGGTCTCAACGTCTGGGCCGCAGGATGTCGTGGTGATGCAGTGATAAGCTATCCCGGCAACATCCATGCCTACGGCGGCCCGATTCTTCTCCTCTGCATTCAAGTCGCGTATTTGTTTGCTCTTTTGTTGTTGCTTGACGCAAGGACATGGACTCTCCGAACTTTGTGGGCAGAGCATGTCGTGCCGCTGTATCAAAGGAAGAGGACCAACGGGAAGAATGCTCACATTGAGATGGCGCCGATGACAAAGTCTCGAGGCATGAGTGGGAACCTGGTCGATGTTGATCAGATTTATAAGTCTTTTGGTGGTAATGTTGCTGTTGATGGTGTATCGCTCACTATGGCGAAGGGTGAGCTATTGGGTAAGTTCTGTACGCGACCCCCGTCTACATCTCAACTAACACCAAACAGCGATTCTTGGGCCCAATGGAGCCGGCAAGACGACCACCATCAACATGATGCGAGGTGAAGTTCGCCCAGATTACGGCAACATCTACATCAAGGGTGTGGATATGCAGAAGGATACTCGAGCAGGGCGACAGAGCATTGGCTGTAAGCATCGACATCTACCGGGCCCTTTCACCTACTGATGATGTTATAGATTGCCCACAGTTTGACGCCTTGGATCAAATCACTGTCCGTCAACAGCTCGCTTTTTACGCTCGCGTCAAGGGTATCGCAGATGTTCATAGGAACGTCAACTTGGTCATGTCCAAGGTTGGACTGAGGCCTCACGCCGACAAGCTAACATCCCGGTTATCCGGCGGAAACAAGCGAAAGTTGAGTTTGGCTATTGCGTTGCTAGGTATGATATATCGCCTAACACCACCGAACAAAACTGACAGGTACAGGCAACCCACCAATCCTCATCCTTGATGAGCCGAGTTCAGCGATGGACCCTATAGCTAAGCGCGACATGTGGGCTATGCTCTCAGGCATTTCATCAAGTCGCTCAGTTCTGTTGACGGCAAGTACCTACTGTCTCGATTTGCATCACGTACTAACGGTCTCCAGACACACTCAATGGAAGAAGCAGACATGCTAGCAACACGCGTCGCAATCCTTTCAAAACGCATCCTCGCCGCGGGCACAATCCAAGAACTCCGCAACAGACACAGCAACTCCTACGAAGTACATTTGGTGTTAGAATCAGCACCATCCTCTGACCAGATGGAAATGCAAAAGGTCGAAGCATGGATTCGCAAGACGTTTCCAGGTGCAAACTTCAGAGGGTTAAGTCTGGGCGGACAATTCCGTTTTAGTATACCGGCTAATAGCACTGCCGATGAGGCCTTTGCTGCGTCACAGAATAGAAAGGGCCAAGTCGTTCAGGTGATTGAGATTTTAGAGCAGCATAAGAAGAATATGGGTGTTGCGCATTATACTGTTAGTATGGGCACTTTGGAGATGATATTCTTGAAAATCATCGAGGAGTATATTTTGTATTAGCCTTTTAATTATAGCCATCTAGCGTTTCGTTAAACAACCTGCTTTCAATTATCATAACAGAAGGAATATATTCAATGCATAACTCTAGAGATTCGCATAACCTTATGTGCCTGGAATCTTTCTGGGATATCTGGCAGAATTCATCCGACATCGGAATATGAGGACCGGAATCGGGCTCATCCGTTCCGTGGACGGTGTCTGAGACAGGATATGCAGTTATCATATCAATTGACTGAAATCGCGATGACCGACGAGATCAAGCTTTCAACCAAGACCAATGGCTAGAAACACGCATACGCCCCGACGTCATAATAGAAAACTATAGAACCCAAGCCCCGGGTAGGAACGGGCCGCATTTCAGCATCAGTCTCCTCTGGACGACATGCTCTGTCGGAGGGGTAAAGAGGGGTTCGGAAACCTGTCTCATACAGTTAGGAAAGTAAAACGTCGATCATGCGAACTGTCACAGCTGAAAGCTTCACAGTGAGCCAGTGTGATGAGCGCGCTTATCATGAGCCGTGGGTTGTACTTTGCTTCCTCTGCAGTCTTTTGTCGCACTATTGAAGTAAGCTATACTAGAGAAATCAAATTTCCAAGGTTACTTGAATGCAATCAAGCGTTGTGCGCCTGCATAACTTATATGACGATTAAACCTGCCTGTACAAAGTCTCCTGGTAGGGCTTAGATGCTGCCAATCAGGTTCATGTTTCACCACTACGTTGAAAATCCATTTCAGTGTTTCGGGCCTCAAAAAGTCAAATCTGGGAGGTACTATCAAACTCTACGCCGCAAATCAATTATCCCTTAAAGGCATAGCTGAGCAAGTTTATACAGTGTAAGATGTCTTACACGGACTACTGATAAACGAATTTACTGACAAGCGGTGCAAGAATCCAAGGCTGAGACACGGCACATGCGTAGGTATTCATGCATATGCCTTCACCGCAAGACGCCAACATCTCAATTTGACGTCAGGAGAAATGACATCTCAGTACCGATGAGAAGACAAAAGGTTTCTCGAAAAGAAACAAGAGAGAAGATGGGAGATGAAAGGGTATAATAGTCTTGACTACTGCCACGCATACTATCCGTCTCGCCATCCACGAAACAACTCGACACTCAAGCACCAGAAGTCTACTATAACTCACCCCAAGAAAACCATTCAAGTCAGTCCCTTCTTCTCTTCCTAATTGCCCCTACTAACACCCCCAGAATGCCCTACACCGTCAAAGTCCGCGTCTACCAGACCAACCAAAACGCCTACTTCCGCGTCGTCGAGACGGTCTGCTGGCACTACACCAACTGCGAGTGGAATGAGTCAAACGGCGTGCTGTCCCTCTACATGGGCGACAGCGGCAACGGAGGCCTGCTACGCTTCAAGAACGAGGAAGGCAAGGAAGCCTTCTCCGTTGCCATCGGTGTGCACGTGTACAAGCCCTGGCTTGACATCATCACTGGCCTTGCAGATAACATCACCGGTGCTCAGTCTCTGCCTGAGTACTATGGCGAGACTACTGATAAGACTAAGAGGCGCGAGGCTACAAAGACTGAGCAGTCGGTTTTGAATATTGATCATAGAAACATTACTGCAAAGTATCGTGTTAAAGAGGGGGAGAACCTTGAGCTAGATATTATCATTGGTTAGGGACAGAAGACAGAAGAGAGCAGAGAAGTGAGGGATGGATTCAGTACCAGGATCTCAGTATTACAATATACGTCTCACTCAATTTGTCAAGTTTGCATCTGTTCTTGGAAGTTTCAAGGCGTGAACGTCAATCAACTACAAGTCTCATCGACTAAAAGCGGATTTCTATGTTCTGGCTGACCCACGGGGATAACCGAGTCAATAACGTTATCAGCTCACACGCCCGGCCGCCCAAAGTCTTGCGACACGGACCGAGACTTGCTATAAATGTTTTTGGTGCTGTAGTCGTAAAGGGGGCCTGCTGCTCAAATTTTGCTATTCGCAATATGGTGGCTGCATGTGGCTGGCTGAGCTAGCGGAAATAACTTAGCTAGTTCTGCCAATTATTTCAAAATAGCGGCATTTTGCTTTCAGCTGGGCTCGCTTAGGTTTTGCTTTTTCTTGGATCGAGAATTACTCTCTTGCGGTTTCATTTCTCGCTGTGAGCTCTTCTCTTAGTTCCGAATCGTGGTCGCCATGTAAACTTTTTCTAGTGCCTTGAATTGTTCTTGGTCAAGCTACCTCCCTATCGCTCCGGCTTGAGTTAAGCTTATCTTTATACGTGGCCAAGCTAGCGGGCAATGGTGAAAACGCTAGCCCCGCTAGTAATAGACTATCGATCACTTAGAGAGTAAAGCAAATTAAGTCAGGTCAGCGTGTTTCCGTTATCCCCTGCTTTCTTTCATCCTGAGGGTTATCTGGATCCCCGATTGGTGACAATTTGAGTTGATAGACCCCACAGCTGGTGCTCACATCATGCGCCTGACAGGGAACCAGGGGACGGCGGAAAGACCCTGACTCGACTTACCAGGGGCTACTCCGTGGCTCCTGTGATATTTATACTCATCCAGAGATGGCTCTTCCATTCATCAGCCCTAACGTTGTTATCCTTCGTTCTCACGTGTCTCTTGTTTGAGGGACTGCCGCTCGTTACGTCCTCGTCACTCTTTACAAGCCCCGTCACTCGTTAAGAAATATGTATCCCAAGAAACTCTTGTCTTTGGCCTTGAGCCTTTTTGTAGTGGAGTCGGTAGTAGCCGGTCCCTGCAAGCCGAGGACTTCCTCTGCCAGTACGTCCCTTTGCATCCATAACCTGCTGTTCAAGATGAGAACCCTCGTTGACTTGTCCCAGCTTCTGAGGCCTCAACTACGCTCGCTGAATCTACGACCACGATCCTCCCCGTACCCTCCACCACGGATACCAGCGTGGCAATTATTGAGACCAGTACTACCGCTGGAACCAGCGAGGCCGAGACCGAGACTGCTACTACGCTTTTGACCAGCACCACAGCTGCATCAGTTAGCACTACCACTACTGAGGAAGAAACAACCACAGCGGACGAGACTGCCACTACTGCTGGTGAGACGGCAACAGGAGCAGAGACAACAGTCACGACCGAGGCTGAAAGTACGACTGGGGAGACAGCTACTACCAGGGCTGAGACAACAACCGCCGCCGAGTCTGGAACTACAGCTACCACTGAGGCTGTAACCACGACCGAGGAGACAACCACTGCAGAGGCTCAGACAACAACCACCGCAGAGGCCGAGACTACTACTACAGAGGCCGCTACTACAACCGCCGCAGACCCCGGCTGTGCCCAAACCATTCTCCTAGCCAACCCGACTCCGATTTTTGACGCACAGAATGGCAGATATGATGATGCCTACGACAGCGTCACTGCACCTTTCCCCATCGAGTTCTTTGGCGCTGCCTCAAGCAATGTCTACGTCAGCACGAACGGCTTTCTGTCACTAGACGAGGGCGCGAGTGCTTATTCCAATAACGAATTGCCCGCCGGGAACATCCCGAGCACTAGCATCATGCCCTACTGGGACGATCTGCTGATCACCGAGGGCACCTGCAACACAGGCATCTTCTACGACGTCTATGAAACCGCCCGCGGCAACACGTTCACTATCGAGTATAATGTTGGCAGTCTTCGGCCTGACCTAATGGGCACGGGTGAGCACTTCTCGGTCAGTTTCTACGAGGACCATCCCGGCTTGATCAGGTTTGAGTACTATCAGACCACGAAACATGGTTCTAGCGCAACTATTGGTCTGCAGAGTGAGCAACTGTTCTCCCAAGTCTCTTACGACCAAGAAAACTCTATCTCTGATCAGTACTTCATTGAGATTGAAACGACCGAAGAAGGAGGCTCGGTTATCCGGAGAGGTTCTCTGTAAGAGGTGCTTGGACTATGGTAAAAGACACGGATGAATAGGAAGAAAACATGATATGACATGTAATTAGATTCAGTTCTCTCTTGTATTAACAATACCTTATGTATCGTCAAAACTAGATATGTCCTGACCTTGTGGGTTTGTTTAGGCCCGCAACGGTGCACAAGGATGTTCCCAGCAAATACCATTGCAGTTCAGAGCGGTAGGTTCACTGTTCTTAGTAATAGCGTTTTCCATATCTCGCAACGAGCTTTAATTTATTGGGAGATTTCAGTACAAGTTCGAGTCCTAAGAAATCACTCATCATAGGTAGAGTTGCTCATGGTAACCTTATACCCATCGCCTATTTTGACCCTCTCAAAGCTTGGAGAAGCACCATGTTGACGTAACTACTGCAAACTAAGCCCTGAGCGCAGGAAGCGTCACTGTTCGACTGGCTCTTCTGAGGAGCACACAACGATGTAATAACGTAGGTATGTTTACTGCACCTACATACATCACAGAAGTGTCTAGCACCATGTTTCAACAAGAGTTCATCACTTTCGTTCCATAATCAAGGTAATTTATAGTTATTGGATATTTAAATGCTATAAGTAGATAATATACAATTCATGAAGCTCGTTTTCAGCAGGGTATCATTCAGAAAATGGCCGACATTTCGTTATTACTAAGTTTGCAAACACCCCCATTCCTTTTAGTAATGCTTGCTGTTGCGACGACTCGCCGACGGTGTACCTCTGGGAGTTCCACGAGGCGTAACACGACTCTCGCCGAAGAAACGGTTCGAGTTACTGTACTGGCGTCCATAGCTTGGGCGAGCAGCAACGGGGGGACGCTCAACGTCGGACGTTCCAGTTGCAGTGGAGCCTTTATAGTTCATTAGTATTAAATCTCAGCGCAAGGCTTGAATGACTTACTCCTTCGTCGAGCATCGTAGGCAACACTTCCGCGACGTCCCTGCTCAGTGTTCTCCTGGCGCTCACCAGCGAGACGCTGAGCGAAGGGTGATCGTGCTCGAAGAGCCGGGCCCTTCCAGTAGATAACGTAGACGGCGACCACGAGAACAAAAGAGATACAGAAGAGAATGGTCGAAGCGTATTCGAGATTCTTGCCGGATGAAGCGCCGATGTTACTGAAGAATGGCGTAGCGGGGACGGTAAGAACACCAGCGAGGAAATCTCGAGCCCAACCATTACCTCCAGTGGCCGAAGCAGAATAAGGGCCGTCTAGATGTTGTTAGTTGAGATTCCTCAATTGAAGACAAGCAAACTTACAAGCACAGATCATGTAGTCAATAGTAGCCATGTAAATAGCGTAGTTGGCGATACCAACAATGGCAGCAAAGATCAAAGAACCAATCCAATGAATGGGTGGTCCTTGAATCGTCCAAGCAAAGCCAATCAAGCCAATAGGCAAGCAAGGTGCAGTGTAAAGCAAAAACCACAGGCGCGACTCGTACTGTGCACGCTCGTCATTGGGCTTCTCCCTTCGCTCCTTGATGTTCTTCTTGATAGCAGGAATAAATGCCAACCAAGCTATAACGTATCCAACACCGATAGCAAGGAATGTCAGACCAATCTGAACAGCATCAAAGTCCCACTGCTTATAAACCAGAGCGAAAGACTGGATAAACATGAAGATGAGAGCGTCGGAGAAACCGGAGAGGAGAGAAAGGACAAGGACGATAGGCTCTGTGAGGAACATCTTGAAGGGACGGGTCCATGTGATGAAGATCTCCTTGGCAGAGAAACGCTCACGGAAGGGTACGAGTTCATCAGGGCCCCAGAAGTTGGCGTTTGTCTCCTTTCTGCGCTTCTTGGCGATGCGGTTCATGAGAATTGTGCTTCGTGTCTCGGGAACCGTAAGGAAATGAACAATTTGGATGAATCCACCGAGAATGAGCTGGATCCAGATTGACCAGCGCCAATGAAGGTACTGTTCACAGAAACCACCAACAATGGGTCCGAGGACCGAACCACCGACCGAAGAAAAGACAACATAAGCAACAGCGTATTGCTGGTGGTCAGACTCCCACATATCAGCGATCATACCGAGCGTGACAGAGCCACCAGCGGATGAAAGGCCACCGAGCGCACGACCGACCATGATGGTAGCGAAATTGGGAGCCAGCGCGACGGGGAGTTGCCAGATGTTTACGAGGAACAGAGAAGCCTGCATGATTGGCCATCGACCGAATTCCTCTGACCAGGGAGCCCAGAGCTCACAGCCAAAGGCGTAGAGGACGAGGAAGATCATGGCGCCGCAGCGGGCGGCTTGGGCGCTGACGTTGAATTCTTCGGAGATGCCTGGGATAGCGTTCGAGTAGAGGGAGGTGTTGAAGTTCATGGATACTTGGACCTATGAGTCATTAGCCAGGAGCCGAAACACCAAGGCTTGAGCAAACTTACCCAGAAGATGACGGTGAGGATGTACCACTTCTTCCACTTGGGGAACGAATAGCCCAGCTCATCGTAGCAATCATCCTCGGTGATTTCATACTTGTCGTAGGTACCCAGCTTCTCCAGCCCAGCACCGTTAGCATTGTGTGTTCTCTCATCGCCGCTATGGTCTGTAGAACCATCCAAGTTCTGCTGGAGCCGCGAGTTAGCGACGTGCAGGTCATCCTGATTGATGACCTGCGGCGGATCGTCTGAGAAGTGAGTCGGCATATTGATCAACTACCAGAGTTTTGGTACGTCTGAAGTTTAAGCTTGTTGGTAAAATGGGGGTGACGGTGGATAGATAGGTATTTAAAAAGCTGGGGGATCACCAGTTTGACAAGAACAAAACTTGGGAGAATCCACTCTTGACATCACCGATGCGTCCCCCCAGATGGTGGTGTAGTCTACGTGGGGAAGACAGAGGAGTTTGGGATTGTGTGCCGTTGTAGCCGACGCAAAGAAAGAGATCAGCAGTCAAGGGTGAGATTTGCATGCAGTTACGGGGTCTTTACATGGCCGAGAGCAGACAAGCTTAGTGATGTGGTTATTCCATCACGCAGCTAATTTGCTGATCAGAGACTCATCCAACAGCAATAAGTCTCTCTGTTTGAACTCGGCCGAGTCAGGTTCAGCAATGACGTCGTGACGAACAAAAGGATTTCAACCAACAACCAAACTAGTCTAATAGGCTCAAGCGTTCATCACTCTTCCAATCGGTTTAACCGTTAGAGTCCACAACCAGGCAGCACAATTCTTGATAAACTTTTGTCCCCACAATGACATGACTTCATCGAAGGAGGCTCGTAATTTTTCAGTTTAGGTCCTGCTTATTTCCCGCGTTTATTGCGTCACAGTGCACCATCTCCAATTAATCCCTGTAATTTTTACAGCCCGGAGGGTTTAACTCGCCAGGCTCTTGATGGCCAAGATTAGCCAAGTAGACATCCCGAAGAAGCCGTCCTGGGCGATCGATCGTTTTTGTGTCTGGGCAGCTGAATTCTCGGCTTTTCTTCTTGGCGGGTTCGGAATTAACAGACTGGATCAATGTCATCAGTGAGTTGAGTTGCTTTGGCACGCGACAGACCCAATTTGGGGCTCCGCTGGGGGAACGACTCGTGATTCTCCACCAGCAAGTTTTTCTTTTCGCTTCAGAGCCAAGGGCACGGTGCATGACGGACCGCAGAGCCTCCATCACGATATTAATTCCGGGTGTTTATGGCGCGATTTTTTGTAAACGATGGTTTCTTATTACCGGTCTGTTTTCTAGAACGAGTATTAAATGTTGCAATGGTTATGGAGACTGGATTAACTCTTGGCGACGAAACGTTTCATCTACACTGGTCGTTGCATCTCATACATGATTGATTACCGGTCGCGTCAATTGAGCCTAGGGCATTTATCTTCTACACTTTCGCCAGTTGGTTTTGATTAGACTTATCGATGTGAAGCTGTTTCTGCGTCTCGATGTAGATAAACTTCCGTTGATGTTTTAGGCACTCAACTTCGTCTTCATCCGATCACCATCTTTCCCCAGTTCCCATCGGCCCAATTCTCGGCCTTCCACTCCATGCGGATCTCTCTCCAGCGGAGTACCTGTGGATTCAATGACACGGGGTAAAAACTTTTATTTCGCTGCCTATTTTAGTGGACCCTGTTTACCTAAAATGTCGTGAAAAATCTTCTGATTCAATGTCACGAGATTCAGGTTTGGTGTTGAGGCTTTTTTTGCTTGGCGACAACTGCCGAAGCGGATTACCGTTTTTGGAAGACTTGGCAGGTCGATAGGGTGCCAAGGAGGACTTTCACAACTGCTTGGATCGATTTGTTTCAATCTTCAGCTCTAGGGTGAGCAGCTCAGCCTGGTCAATTGCTAATAAAAAAATGCGGTTGTTTTCAGTGTACACTTCAGATTAGACGCGCAGTACAGACAGGATAATAACTTCTCTCTTTTTAATTTATGCAGTCAAGAGATCTATATCTGGAATAATCCAAAGCCAGTTGAATTACACAGCACTGTCTCATTAATTCAAGTTAACTCAGAGGTCTCCACACGAAGGTCATTATTACGACACTAACTGGTTATCCAACCGAGGTAGTCCGCTGTAACTAACGTTATCATACTTTCGACATGTCAGCGTCAGAGAGATTCTATAAACGCTGGGAACTTACGCGTGTGGTGCAATTCGAAAATAGAGCGTTCCAAAGCCACGATAGAATCGTGTCCAGCCTTCTTCTACGGCAACCTTTCTAAAGCAGTCGACCATAGAGTTATAGACTAGCCTACCATCAGGACCGGGCTTCTATATCTGCAGCCGCGTCTTGACGAAATCGAAAGGGATACCAACAACGGCAGAGAGAAAGCCAGCAATAGCGCTAGCAGCCAAGGTCTGCGTAGATGCCGGCCATTGGGTCTGCGTCTTTAGCCGGGCCTTGGCTTCGGAGAAGAACGTGAGCTGGCCTAGGTTCAGCGACATAGCTCGGGCAATAGTTGGTGTCGCTCCAGCCCAAAGAGCCTGAACGCCTTCCTCCTTAGTGATGGATCTCAAGGCGTCGACAACTGACTTACAATTACTCCGCTGAGCAGCTGGTAAGAGACCATCGGACTGCATTCGGACTAGGGCGAGGTCTGTTGGGTTTGTTAGAAAAGCCCCAAGGCCACCTGCTAGCAGTCCGGCACCATAGCGCTCTGAAAATGTGATGGCTGTTTTTTGTTCTTGGTGATTTTGCGGCAGGTGCTTTATGAACATGTCGAAGAGCCCTAGCCTGGATGTTGTGTAGATACCCTGACGGACGAGACCAGCGGAAAGGCCGGCGTGAAAGTCGAGGATTCTGCCCTGGGCGAGAATTGTCCTCGCCACTTTCAGTGGCGTGGATTTCGATACACCCGCTTGGCTACTGTCGATGAGTTGCAAACGCACCTTGTCTTGTACTGAGTGTATATGTCATTTTAGGAGAGTTGATTTTGGTTCAATACCTACCTTGACCATGTCAATGGGCTGGATAACAGTGGTTGCAATCATACCAGAAATGCCCCCATTGATGAAGGGCAAGATTCCTCTCATGAGTGGTGTATAGATCATGCCACCAGGAACATGAGGGTTCATCTTCCGCTGTGAGTTCTTGGTGACAGTATCCGCTTCGTATTGCACGTCGCTAGCACTCAAAGAAGAATCCACTCTTTAACAGAACAACCGATCAAATCCTATAGTACGCTGCGAGATTGAGGGACAGGATGTGATAAACAATTACTCTTAATACTATCTTACTCTGAGAGTATCAGACACTTTCACCACTTGTATTGGTACATTGCTCATACCCCACTGTGCAATAGATAGGTTCGGCTCGTCACAAGCCGGCAGCCGAGATTTGTGATTGAACTACTAGTAGGACTAAGCTCGGAAACAGTTTCCGGTATTGATCCGGATTTGCGCCAGGTGTTCATGCCTTGACCCTACTCGGAGTCATTCACGTTACTACTAGTCCCGCTTCGGGGATTAACAAAAGACAGTGCGGTGGCCTCGACCCCGGGGTCGCGAGGAGTGGAATGGCTTGCTCACCCACTCAATGGACATTATCGTGGGGTAGAGCTGAAGACTGAACTTTACCCCGCAAACTCCCCGGACTGAGATAGTCCCCGCATTATGCGATCCGGCTTGAGAAGTTGGGGACCCCGGAGCAGTCTCCTTGAAAGGTCACTGATAACATGACGCCTCAGATTGGCCGAGACTTTACTAGGCTCTCGGAGACTGGTATAAAATGCCACCAAGCTCTTGTTCTCACTTGTTCCTACTTGTTCCTATCACCAACCTCCTACACATTCCAACCAACCAATAACGCAATATGGATACAAAGGAGGACACGCAGAACAAGGACTTCGCCACTGCTTCAACTGAGATCGAGCACAGAGACGACACCCATGTCACCTTCGAGGCTATCGATGAAGCCGAGGAGAGGCAAGTCGTGCGCAAGCTCGATCTCCATGTGCTCCCCCTGATGACCTTGGTTTATTTCTGCATGTGTGAGTCTCCTCATCTTCAGAATTGGGCAATAAGAGGCTGACTAGCGCAGACTTGGACAAGCAATCGATTACATACGCTGCAATCTTCGGATTGCGCTCGGATCTGAACCTGACCGGCGAAGAGTACAGCTGGTGTGTCTCGGTGTTCTACCTTGGCCAGCTACTGTCCAACTGGCCTGCCGCATACCTTCTCGGCCGACTACCTCTAAAGACCTTCATTGGCTGCACCATTGTTGTGTGGGGGGTGGCATGCGTCTGTGTAGGTCTCCCCCATAACTTTGGAGGGATGATGGCTGCACGATTCTTCCTCGGTCTAACCGAAGGTGCCGTTTCTCCGGCCTTTGTCATGTTGACCTCGGTCTGGTACAAGCGTCGAGAGCACCCTGTCCGAGTTGCCACCTGGGTATCCATGAATGGCTTCGCTCAGATCACCAACGCTCTCATCATGTATGGGCTTGGTCGTGCCAAACTTGCCATCGAGTCCTGGCGGGTACTCTTCTTTCTCATTGGCGGGCTGACTGTGACCTCTGGGCTTCTGTTCTACTTCCTTCTCCCCGGGGACACCATGACAGCGTGGTTTCTGACGCCTCGCCAACGAGAGATCGCGACTAGGAGGCTCGCTATAGATCGCAGCACTCGCGACCGCACGGACTTCAACCGATCCCAGTTCAACGAAGCTTACAAATCGCCCATCACTTGGCTCTATGTGTCAATGGCGCTCGGTATCACTCTCACGACAGCCATAATCAAGGCGAGTAGACTTCCCATCTCGCAGGTAACTTGATTTACAGGGCTTACTAATACTGACGGCAGTTTTCCTCAATCGTCATCAACGGCTTCGGTTACGATAAATACACTACGATGCTCGTGGGGCTCCCTGGCGGTGGCCTCAACATTCTGACCACTTGGTTCGGGGCTTTTATCCCGCGTCTTGTCAAGAGCAAGTATAGCCGAACGTGCACCGCCCTCTTCCTGTGCTGCATACCCCTTCTGGGTGCTATACTGCTCGCGACGCTGCCTGCCTCCAAGTCTTGGGGCATCGTTGTGTCGACATGGATGGCCAATGCTGTAACCTGCTTGCTTAGCAGCTGCTCGGCACTCATGGCTAGCAACGTAAAAGGAAACACCAAGAAGTCGTCAACGACGACCATCTTCTTCGTGGCATATTGCGTCGGCTGCATCATTTCACCTCAGGCTTGGACCGAGGATGATGCGCCCCGGTATCTCAAGGGATGCATCCTTAGCATTGCTTCTTTGGTTTACCTGATGATTACATTGGTCGTCTATGCATTTCTGCTCGACAAGGAGAACAGACTGCGAGACAAAAAGGCAGCAGAGGGTCACGTTGACTATATGGTGGAATCACAAGGGCATGCTGAGGGTATCCAGAGCGGCGTGGCCATTGATTCGGACTTGACCGATCGCCAGGACAAGGCCTTCCGATACATTCTGTAATTCGGAACCGTGTAAAATGTCTGGACAGTCCTGATTGATTGATATCCTCTCAATCTTGATAAGCTCAAGCATAGATAGTAAAGTCCGGTCGCTATCAAAAGCTTAAACAAGAACGGTGAACAAAGCCGACGGAGGCTGTCACAGGCTTATGCACGTGTAAATAATGGCGTGAACACTCTTGAAATTTATAACGTGCGTACATGATTTGAAGTTCGCACAGAGGACTCCAAGATTTGGAGTAAGGGGGTGCAGTCCAGACCCGAAGCCGAAGCCGAACTCAAGGCCTCTCGGAGGAAACATCCCGAAACTAAATTCCATAGCCCCTCGTCTAGGTCTTGTCCCAAAGCTCGGCCGTTGCGTTCCACATGGGCCTGGCCGAAAGTGCATGTGTAAAAGGGCAAATACTTGTTCCGTAGTTTGACCCCAGGTATGTCGGTTGTTAAAGGCATACCGGGTTACACTCCAGCCAACTACCGTATACACAGAAAAGATGCTTGAGAGAACTATATGCCAATGGCCGTCGTTGCCAATTCGACGGCTACAATATGTGGCTCGGCACTCTCGGCTTACCCTCGCACTGGCAAGACATACGGCATATGTTCATCAAAATACCCAAACCCTGTACACGCCATCTAGCCGGTACTTCAGTGATAGTGCAGCTCAATATGGGGGCTTTACCGTCAAGGTCCCTCCAATGGCCGAGTCTATCAGCGAGGGCACACTTACAACCATCCACAAGAAGGTCGGGGATCGAATCGAAGCAGATGAAGAGATTGCCAGCATCGAGACGGATAAAATCGACGTGGCAGTCAACGCTGCTCAAGAGGGAGTTGTTGCTGAGCTCCTAGCTCATCAAGGCGATGTTGTCACGATTGGACAGCCTATCGCCCGGATAGAACCCGATTCTGGTGACGGCAACAACAGACCTGGCGTCACCGAAGAACGATCGTCTAACGAAACAGCAAGGGATGCCCTGGACTTATTCCAGAATGAACCAGAAGAAAGCAAGAGTGTCGAAGCCAACGACCAGGCATTCGAAAGCTCAGCACTATCTGAGTCTCCTGCAGGACTTTCACCGGCAAGCTCACCACAGCCTGTTGACGAATATGCTGTTGACTCAAGACACGAGTCTTCCCTGCGAGCTGAGCACGTGGTACGTGTTGAATATCCAGAAACCATGTGTCCCCCATCGGAAATGCTTACTTTTCGCAGGAGAAAATGTCACGTATGCGCAAAACCATTGCAACACGTCTCAAGCAGTCTCAAAATACATGTGCCTCGATGACGACGGTTCAAGAGATCGATATGACGGCTCTAATGCAATGGCGTACAAAGTATAAGGAATACGTAGCAAAGCAGTATGGCATAAGATTGGGCTATATGGGTGCCTTTGCAAAGGCCACAGCTCTAGCTGCGAAGCAAGTCCCAGAAATCAATGCCAGTATTGACACTAATCGTGAGCTCATTACCTATCGGGACTACGTTGATATTAGTATCGCTGTTTCCTCTCCCAAGGGGCTAGTAACACCAGTGGTAAAAGGCTGTGATTTACTGAGCATAGTAGAGTTGGAAAAGGAGATTGCCATCGTGGCACAGAAGGTAAGACTTTCACGCCTCCGGCACATTTGGTTCTACTGACGTCCATGCTCCTGATTCTAGGCTAGGGAAGCCAAATTGACCATGGATGATCTTAATGGTGGTAACTTTTCCATCAGTAACCCTGGCATCTTCAACTCCTTGTTTGGGACGCCGGTGATTAATTATCCACAAGCTGCGGTCTTCAACATGAACACCATCAAAGATCGTGTGATTGCAGTGGACGGCAAGCCCGAGATTCGACCGGTAGGCGCTCTGTTGAAGCATTCTTGGCAAACCGGTGAGCTAATGATGAGTGCTACAGATGATGTATGTCACTGTAACATATGATCACAGACTGATTGACGGTCGAGAAGCCATCTACTTCCTTAACATCGTCAAGAACTATATCGAAGACCCTGCTCGGATGCTCCTTGAGTAGCATGAAAAAGGACGAAAGATTAATGAGACCCATGGTTCTTATTCCATTACCTAGGACTGTACAACTGTTACGGACGTCGGCTGTCGAAAAGAATGATTGACGAAAGAGGTGGCAGTTCTCAATCTTTTATGTTATCCTGTGTTTCGCATCAGACGACACCTCTAATTATGTAAACTGTAGATAGCAGTCTAAGATATATCTATTTCCTCAAGAAACTCAACCAGACATTCCTACAACCTTGATACTTTTCGATTTATCGGACAACATTTTCGATGTACTTAATATGTCAAATATGAATAGCTATGCCATTTACGTTAAAGGTCGTGAATTTCGCCAGCAACTTTGTCTACCGCATCACGTTGAAAGGCCTAAAGTACTACAGTACTTCTCCTCCGCATCCGCACGCTAAAATTCGGGGATTGGGGCTTCGGCTTGAGTTCCCGTAGATCACGGATATGCTTGTAGCGAAACAACCCTTCGGCCCGGGGGTACCCCGACGGCGAGGAAGTGTGAATGGGAAATTATTGGGTCATGCCCGAAGGCTTGTCTAGCATTGTCGGGAATTCAGGTGGGCATGTTATCATGTCTTTGTACTCCGTACCTGGGTTCACCATGACCACTCACCAAGGTCACTCACTTTCTGTTTTGACTGGGTTGCAATCCTGGGGGTTCCATCTTATCTGATTCTACTTTGCGCCCGAGAAATTTGAGAGCATTGCCAAGCTTTGAGAAACACGCATTCTGCCAACGACGATGCTCCATGCTCAGAAAACTATCTTAGCGCGAGAAACCTTCAAGTTCCGGTATCATGGTGTAACTTCTGTTGGTTTCCGCCGCTCCATAGTCAGACCCGCGTTGTGTTTTTGCATGCAGCCAGAAAATCTACCATGGACTCAAAGGACATTCGCATCGGCCGCAGAGGGATTGACTAGGGACGAGAGCCGTATTGCTCACCACCAGTTCCAAGATATTGCCTCCATGACTAGAACATCTAATTTAGATAAAGATTCATCGCCGGTAAGTAAAGGGAAAGTTTATACAAGATTTATGCAAGCTGCTAAAACTTAGCTTATCCAGACCACCTCCGACTCATTCCTACAGGGAGGGGCGGCCAACTACATCGACGAGATGTTTAGGTCATGGAAACAGGATCCAGAGTCTGTTCATGTCTCTTGGAGGACATACTTCCGCAACATGGAAGACCGGTCAAGGCCCGCATCTGAGGCGTTCCAGCCACCACCAGGACTTCTATCCTCTCGTCAACCGTTGGCCGCACCCGGGCTTGACTCCAGCCAGACAGCCGAGGTGTTGCTGCATCTCAAAGTCCAGCATTTGGTGCGTGCTTATCAGTCCCGGGGACACTACCATGCCAAAACAGATCCCTTGGGTGAACGGGCCAGTGCCTTTCACGTGGGTGGTCTCGCACGCGCCGTCGAGCTTGAGCCATCTTACTATGGATTTACTGAGAAGGACATGGACCGCCATTTCAACCTCGGCCCCGGCATACTTCCTCGCTTCGCAACGGAGACCAAAAAGTCAATGAAGCTACGCGACATTATATCGGCCTGTGAACAGAGGTACTGCGGCAGCTATGGAGTTGAGTTTCTGCACATCCCAGACCGTGCCAAGTGTGACTGGTTAAGGGACCGTCTTGAGATACCCAACCCGACAAAGTTCTCGTTAGAGGAGAAACGTCGAATTCTTAATGGCCTCATCTGGGGGACGTCTTTTGAACGATTTCTAGCTGCAAAGTTTCCCAACGAGAAGCGTTTCGGCTTGGATGGCTCTGAAGGACTCGTCCCTGGTGTCTTGTCAATGATTGACCACAGCGTTGACGTCCATGGTGTGCGAGATATCACGATTGGCAGCTGTCATCGCGGGCGCCTGACCATGCTTGGTACTGTGTATGGAAAGGCACCAGAAGCGATATTTGCTGAATTCGCTGGGCGGGTTCGCTCGGACATGCTGCGAAACATGGCTGGTGATGTCAAGTACCATCTTGGCCACCAGGGCCAGCGGATCTCCCCAGATGGGCATACTGTGGATATTTCTGTTCTTGCGAACCCCTCGCATCTCGAGGCTGTTGATCCCGTTGCCACAGGCCAGGCATTTGCAAAACAGCGATTGAACAACGACCTGGAGAAGAAGAGGAACATGTGTGTCACTCTTCACGGCGATGCTGCTATTGCAGGACAGGGCGTTGTGTACGAGACTCTCGGCCTATCCCGCCTACCGGCCTATGATGTAGGTGGCACAATTCGGCTTGTTGTTAACAATCAAGTTGGATTCACTACGGATGTTCATTGTTCCAGATCAACTCCTTATGCATCAGACATTGCCAAGGTTGTTGATGCGCCCATATTCCATGTCAATGCTGATGACGTAGAGTCGGTTGTCTTCCTCTGCAAACTAGCGGCTGACTGGCGGGCAACGTTTCATACCGACTGCGTTGTAGATATTATCTGCTACCGGAAGTTTGGCCACAACGAATTCGACCAGCCCAGCTTTACACAGCCTCTGATGTACCAGAAGGTTGCTGCACAGACACCGTCATTAGAGAAATATGCCCAGAAGCTAGTGTACGAAGGCTCGTTCACGATAGAAGAGATCGATGCTGAGCGCGAGATTGTGTGGAACCGTCTGAATGATATATACGACACCAGCAAGGAGTTCGTCTCGTCTCGGGAAGTTTTCACAGCCCCATGGCAGAGTCTAAAGTCTCCGGAGAGTCTGAAGAACCATATCCTACCGCCCGCCACCACGGCCATTGACCAAACGATCGTTGAGCAGGTGGCTACCAAGGCTCTAAGCGTTCCAAGTGGTTTCCAACTACATAGCAACTTGGAACGAATCCTTGCGGGTCGCAAGAAGGCCCTGGACAACGGAACAGTCGACTGGTCTACCGCAGAGGCAATAGCCTTCGGAAGCCTATGTCTGGAGAACTATCCAGTACGTCTTACAGGGCAGGACGTCCAACGGGGAACATTCTCACAGCGCCATGCTGTGCTACACGACCAGGAGACTGGCGAGTCTTGGACACCCTTGAACAATCTTTCCCCGAAACAGGCACGATTCGAGGTCGAGAACTCACCATTGAGTGAGTTTGGTGCCCTGGGCTTTGAGTACGGCGTGACATTGGCCGATCCTCACTCACTCGTTATGTGGGAGGCTCAGTTCGGGGATTTCGCAAATAACACACAGGTCATCATTGACAATTTCATTGCCAGTGGCGAGACAAAATGGCTTGACCGGTCTGGCCTAGTCCTCTCTTTGCCTCACGGCTATGATGGACAAGGCGCCGAGCACTCCTCTGCCCGCATCGAGCGCTTCTTGATGCTCTGCTCGGAGGAGGGTAGGTTATATCCATCTGAACCTGAGCGTGCTCATCAAGATGCCAATATGGGATTGGTCTACATGACTACGCCCGCGAATTACTTTCACGTTTTACGTCGGCAGATGGCAAGAGAGTACAGAAAGCGTATGTGTTTTCCGTGAATGATCCTTGCCAGCTTATTGAATTGCCCCAAGATCTCTTAGTGTTTCTGTAAACCAAGCATTACTATTTACTTACTAACTATTGTCATAGCACTGGTCATCTTTTTCTCAAAGTCGCTTCTTCGCCACCCCTTAACACGCTCTGATATTGCTGACTTCACTGGCTCATCAACATTCCAACCAGTCATCGCTGATCCTGAGCACGGCCACTCGATTGAGGACCCAGAATCCATCCAGCGCGTTGTTCTCTGCTCGGGACAAGTATATGCAGCGATCCAGAAGCATAGAGAAGCGGCAGGCATCAAGGACGTGGCCATCACGAGAATAGAGGAGCTTCATCCCTTCCCCTGGGCCGAGGTAAAATCCATTCTTGATCAGTACAAGAATGCCAAGACGATTGTTTGGGCACAAGAGGAGCAATACAACGGTGGAGCGTGGCATTATATGCGCGATCGATTAAACGCAGTCCTTGACGAGACAGACCACCTTGCTGGACGTCGCGTGCTCTTTGCGGGTCGTGGAACAAGCGCCAGCCCGGCTACAGGTCTCAAGCATCTTCACTATGCTGAGGAGAAAGCACTCCTTGATGATGTGTTCAATGTTCTGAAGTAGATAACAAAACACCTTGAGATTCAAATGCTGAGTTCGGCACTCTAAAAATACAACACAACCTTTACCGCTTCTTCCACAGACAACTCATCGAACGGATTGAGCGAGTGCTTGACACCGTTCTTTTCAACGCCTTGGAGATCCTTTCGGACACGTACTTTCACCTAACATTCTTAGCTACTTTCAAGTTCGCAAATGAATATCATGTCACAGAGTCTATCTCTTACAGAATAATCAATAACCCGTTTGAGGGGAACCAAGATTCGAAGTGGTCGACTCATCACGCGTTTGTGTATATTATGCTGGGGTTTCTTGTCAACCGCTCTGCTACTAATTATTATTCCTTATGCTAGGGCAAAATTCCAAGTAAGAGTGCTATAATGGTACCCGAGCCGAGCAGCTATAGATTTCGGAGCGTGAACCAATCAGCCAAAACTGTTTGCCCCCACCAAGACCGAGCTGATTCGGGCCGTAGATCCGAGGCCGGTTCCGAGCCATTCCACTGTGACTCGGCAAAAAGATCCACGCGAACAAGTTGACAATTGTGATTAATCGATTAGCATCAAGCAAGTATTTTTGACGTAGTACAATTCGAGCTCGTAGTGACAAATATTGCCTGGGCTGCCACCTCACAGGTAAATCAAGCAGCTCAGGCATTTGGTATCTAGAAAATCAACATGAACGCTCCAGCACGGACCGTCAGGGCATGCTTGTCTAAAGTGCACTACCCTATACGGTGCGGCAGCCGCCGGAATGCTTCAACGTTGGCAATCCTAGAAGTTCGCAACGGGCAACTGTCTTCTGACTCTACACGCACAATAACCGCTGCCGCCTACCTTAAGGGCCCCGTCACTGCGCTCCTGATAGGAGGATTTTCGACGGGAGCCGCACAGGAGGCAGCCTCAGTCAAAGGTTGGAACAGGGTCATTGCTGACAGCCAAAAACAACACCATGCTGTGAATAACTGATGCACCATCTCGCTTTGATCATTCACTGACCACAGACTCGAATCAGCGCCTCCCCGAAGACGTCGCAGCGATAGTTGCCAGTCATGCCGAGCAGGGAAAATACACCCACGTCGTGGCAGCGAACTCGGTATTCAGTAGAGACGCGTTGATACGCGCTGCTTCACTCAACGGCCACCAGCCTATCACGGACGTGACATTGGTCAAATCTGAAGATGGTGAGTCTCAAGGGTGTCTCCATCCATTGCGATCTATACTCATTGGTTAATATGAGCACTCTTTGTGAGGCCAATCTATGCCGGCAACGCAGTCATGACAATCAAGTCCAGCGATGATGTTAAATATCTCACAGTACGCGCATCAGCCTTTCCGGCTGCAGAAATCGCAGACAGCCCCGCCCCTATCGAGACCTGCATTGAAAACTCCAGCTCAAAGACCCCATGCAGTGCGGAGTTGGTACAGGAGGACTTGGTCAAGAGCGATCGACCTGAGCTGGGAACTGCTGAGAGAGTTGTCTCGGGTGGAAGGGGACTTAAGTCAAAGGAGGCCTTCGATCAAGTGCTTCTCCCTCTCGCAGACTCTCTGAGGGCCGCAGTTGGCGCATCCCGTGCGGCGGTTGACAGTGGATTTGCTGACAACAGCTTACAGGTTGGCCAGACTGGAAACGTAGTCGCTCCAGAGCTATATATGGCAATCGGTATATCAGGGGCGATCCAGCCCCTTGCTGGAATGAAGGGCAGTAAGGTGATTGCAGCAATCAACAAAGACCCGGACGCGCCTATCTTCCAAGTCGCCGACGTAGGGCTAGTGGCAGACTTGTTTGAAGCGGTCCCTGAGCTGACCAAAAGCTGTAGTTCAGCCTAGCTACTAGAATATGAATTAGACGGTCGACGTTTCCTCTGATTGACTTCCAAATGACCGCTCTGTATCTATAAACCACCGCCAAATCAGGAAATAACAGCTTCACAAGTTTGGGGCATGCCGCTCTTGGTCAGCCAAGAAGTTGAAAATATGTGAATGCTCACTTCTCATAGGCAGCTTCTTCTAGCGTAACATACACTGCTGATCGTAGGTAAACAAGGCCGGGACTTGCAAGTCACCGATACACTACCAAGTCAAAGTATTTGCTTCCGCATACCAGGAATATAGAGTTCCACAAGATGTCATACAGCAGTTTAAAACTGCCAGCATCACAGTGATGTATTTATCCTCTTCTCCAAGGAACCGACCTTGCATCTTGCGATATGAGTGTCGACATCTATGCCGCATGCCCTAGCTCTTTCCAGCAATGCCGTGGCCGTCTTGACGACGGGCGCATCAATCATGCAACCATTGAGTTTCCAAGCGCCTCTGCCCTGTTTCTGCGACTCCATATCCCCCACAAAAACCTCTGCCGCCCATTGTACTTCCTCAGTAGATGGGCCGAAGGCACGCTGTATGACCTCGACCTGAGAAGGATGGATGGCTTGCTTGCCTGTAAAGCCAAGGCTTCGGCCCTCTCTGATTTCCTCTTCCAAAGCGGTGCCATGTGCCAGATCTACAGACACCATATCGATGATGGAAGGAAGATTATAGGCTCGACACGCGTTAACGACTGCGGACCGCGCAAAGAGAACTTCCCGCCGATCTGGAAGCTTCGAAAGCCCTAGGTTGGCCATGAAATCTTCGGCAGCAAAACCGAGCCCTACCAATCCCAGTCGTTGGCCCGCTTGGCATATGCTTAATATATTGGCAAGGCCCAGGGCAGATTCAATCAAGCCTATAACATGTATGGGCCGTGGCCGAGGTGCATATTCCGTCTGCTGGGAAGACTCGGTCATCGGAGGCCTAAAGAGTTCCCTTTGAGGGGCAACATGACGGATCACATCGGCAACGAAATGCAAATCTGCTGTAGACTGAACCTTGGGCACGACAATTGTATCGAGGTTATCCATGTTCTTGAGGATCTTTTGTTTAACTGTTAGCATAGCACAGTGTATCAAGCAAAAGGCAGATCGAGCCCCAAACTCATACCGCTTGAATATCTTGTAGTGCAAGACCAGTTTCCACTGCATTAATGCGCACAGCTACCTCTTTCGGTCCTCGGACAGACCTCTGCATAGCGTCTGCGACAATATGATCTGCGACCAGTCCCCTAGCCAGCTCTTTGGACTCGGCAGTGACAGAATCTTCCAGGTCATAAATGACCGAGTCAACGGAGAGATTGCTCGACTTGGTCAGCATTTTCTGCGACGACCCAGGGACTAGATCCAGGTGAGCCTTGTCAGCTGCGTAGCATCAATACAATGGAAGAGACGCTATCCCGCACGCACCATACAGTAATGCCCGACGAAGATGAGTAGAAAGCGACATTGCTGAGATCCACGAATAAGACGAATTGTCTGATATTCGCATTTCCAGTCCTGCACAACAAAAGACCAAGATGTATAGTATATCATATTCAGGTCACTTTTACCAAATCGGGCAAAGCCTATTTCGGCAACGACATCCGATGATGCCGGAATTAGAGTAGCTCCTGGATCCGGTCCAAGCGAACAAAATGTCGAATGAGCAAGCTTCGTTGACCTCGATACCTCCGCTCTCTGTTGCCGATATCTCGGAAGTGATCGATCGCCAAGGTATGGATGAGACGCCGATCCAGGACGGTCCCGGGCCGGACCAGAGACCGCCGCCGACCAAACCGAGACGCGGTGACGGCGTCGGCATCGGCCCACGCACCTCGACAGCTTGCCTCATGTGCCGTGACAAGAAAGTCAAGTGCTCCGGCACGCGGCCTTGCGTATACTGCGTGAAACGTGGCCTAGACTGTGTTTTCACTCGGCCGTCTCGGCGGAGACTCTATTCAGTCACGTACGCTGCATGCATTGCATAGTCCGAAAGATGGCGCTCTGCTGACTGCACCAGCCACATACGAAACCTGGAAGAGAGAGTGGCACAATACGAGAATCGTGACGGTACTTGGCATCGCATCACATCGCATTTCCCTGCTTTAGGGTGCTGACTTAATCAAAGATACAAGCCAAGCAGGCTCCGGGCAGCCTGCCTCTGCACACAGCTTGCCATCTCCTGCAGCTCAGAGACCGCCTTCATTGTCCGAAATCCATGTGCAAGGTAACGCTTCATGCAATGACCAACATACGCAACAGCAACGGCAGCAGCCGTCACTATCTCCTCGATCTCCACATCATGAGGTTGTCGAACCCGCAGCGACGACATTGAGCCCAAGACCAACCCGGGAACCGAGAGGTAAGCCAAGCAGCATCGCTTTCCTGCTTCCATCAGACCATGCTAACTAATCGACCTCTCGTTACCCAGCTCTTGCGCCTGGAACCTCTCTCTCCTCGAGCGACACGTTTAGCTCTGAGCTAAGAACCCTCTTAATTGAACGATCGAGGCCAAATCCAGGCCCAGTCTCTGCTCGGCCTGCTGATGCTACCCCACGATCCATCTGCCAGAGCCGGCTAGGCATAGACAAGATTAAGTACTGGCCTACAGAAGACGACGCACATAGCATGCTGAACATTGTTGTCCTAAACGTGGGTATATCACAGCAGCTCTTCGACGTTAGAGCCTTCTCAGATAATTTATTCTCCCTCTTCAATGATGGCGCCGCTGATACTGGAGTGACCGAGCTATGGTATGCTGAGTGTCTCCTCGTCTTTGCAATAGGGAGACTTCTTCAAGCCAAGTGGGACGACATGTCTAAGCCACCGGGCGATGAGTTTTTCAAAGAGGCGCTTAAGCGCATGCCCGATCTGAGCAGCCTACGAAAGCAAGGAGTCTTGGGCATAGAACTGATGGGACTATCGGCCCTCTACCTGCAAATCGCAGACCGAAAAGACGACGCTTATCTCTATGTCAGTAATCTAGCAGAACCTTCAACTCTACCAACAGAAATTAACACCATTTCAGGCGAGCACAGCCCTCCGTCTATCGTTGGGTCTTTCTCTCCACAAGTCTGGATCTTACAGAAGTCAAAGACGTTCGGAAGCAGTGCATCGAAACCGGCTCTGGTGGTCTATCTACATGCAGGAACGGTATGTCATCCTTGAGTATAGTGTGTATCGCCATGGCCTGACGCCGTAGCAGAAGACTTGCAGCTGCTGTAGGCTTCCCCATGTCCATTTCAGACGCGGAAATCACTGCGCCCCAGCCCGCAGACCAGATCGGATACCAATCTGCTGCTGCCATCGCGGTCAACGCAAAGCTGGCTCAGATCACAGGCCGCATCACCACCAGTTAGTCAACATGTGCACCTACGTGTGAAGATGCGCCGCACTGACCTTTTTCCAGCCATCTACTCTCAGAGTAATCAAGAAGAGGCCACGTTTATCAAAGAAGTACAAGACATCCTACAGTCGCTCCGTAAGATTGAAAATGAGATGCCAGCGGAAATTTCAGGCGGATCAAACCCTGCCGACCTCATACTGAACGAGGCACCGTTGTCCAGCTCACAACTGTCATCGGCAAGGACAGCCGCATCCCTCCATTTGACGGTTAATCAGGTAAAGGCCCTGCCGTGTTGATCTAGCCTCGTGTGGAGTTTAATTGACTGGCGGTAGAACATCATATACGCAGTGCGGCCGATCCTCTTGTATATGGCTCGTAGCAGCTTCAGCGGAGGAAACGACTTGTACACATCCATGAGCCCTGCTCTTCGCCGCCTTGCAGATACATGCGTCGAAGCAGCCCGCAAGAGCTTGGTCATTCTTCATGGTCTATGCAAACAAGACATCATTGGTGAGCATATCTATCTTTGCTTGTCCGACTGTCCGCTGACAACCTTGACATGCAGCCAAGCATGCTTTCCTTGATCTCGACTGTCTTTTTTCCACCGGCTTTATCTTCGTTCTCGCGGTCATCATCAACTCTGACAAAGCTCAGGCCTATCAAGGTATCGAGAGTGTTCGGAGCATCCTGACGCACCTCTCCAACCTGGGCAATCGAGCTGCTACGAAGCGTTTGGCCGAGATCGATCAGATGTGCACCAGCCTAACTCTTGAGACAGAGACGCCAGATGTCGAAGCTGCACAGCCACAAATGCTTATGCAGCCATTTTCCTTTCAAGCATCGGGAGCTGCGCCCATTGCGTCGAGTGAGCCACAAGACCAGGACCTGACGAGTGTGAATGCTCTTGGAGAACAAGATGCCGTCATGGCCGGTGCGCAAGACCTTGGCGACATTGTGCTGGAGGGTGAAGACGACCTATACTGGATATATCACAATCCATCATTGTCACTCACGGGCGTAGAACAATTAGATTGGGAGACTTTGGAAAATCACATGGTGTAAGTTACCCACATGGATCAGTCGTCCGCTCAGCCACCAGCTATCATTCTGAAATCTTCGCTTTCATACACAATGTGCCCTCCCTTTCCACTAGAACCTCGACAGTTCCCTTGGACTGCCCCTCAGGACTAGTCTTTACCGTATAGCGCTCGCCCGAGTATAGAGGCGACAGTGCTCTGTATGTAATCTCGCTTGGTCCTGTGCCGTCAAGAACGGCGTGGACGTCGCGCCAATAGTCTAGCAAATTGATAAGATTGAGCGGACCATGCACTACAAGGCCTCGATGCCTCTCAACTCCCTGACTCCAGGCCGCATCATAATGTATTCTATGCGCGTTGAACGTCAGCGCCGAGAAGCGGAAGAGAGATATGGGCGACCACGTCATCTGGCGCTCTGGATAACCTGGCCAATATTAGCAAGAGCCTCGCCGTAGCGGCTAGCATACCTTTCGGCGAGTGCCGCGTAGTTTGAACATTTGTTTGTACTGTTACCAAGCTGGTAGGCACTGTAGTGTTTTCAAGAGGCTCCGGGAGCTCTGTGCGGAAGACCCAAGACCTATTTTCTTTCTTAACATGAGTCGCCATTGGTAAACAAGGAGGGTTCACCTTTGGTCGGTAAGAGAGAGTCCCTGTGAGCCCCAAAACTCCTTCTCAATGGTGACGACTATCATTTCGGTTCCATCCCGACTTTTCTTTGGCTCGGCAGCAAGCAAACGGGTGCGCTCCTCAACTTCCTCGCCAACGCGCAAGGGACTGTCTTTGGCCCATTGCATGCGTCCTCCCGCCCACATCCGTCGTGTGAAGGGCGCCGGAGCATTGAAACTGCGATCCGTTCCGTCTACTCCCAACTCAAATTCTGTTCCGTTGGGAGTGAAATAGACCAAATGGTAGCCAGCGGGTAGAACCGTGCCATTAGCTGGTGCTGTTTCGGCAATGTCATGACCAGGGTGAAGATATCGTCGGTTGAGAGTTAAGCTGAGCTTTTGGAGCTGGTTGCCGTCTAGGACTTGTCGACGCGTCGTGACGCGATCTTTGAGTCGGCTCAAGAGCTGTTGGGCAACGTCCGAGCCCAGAGTGCTTGCAAATCGCCTTTGAGAGGTGCGGCATCCCAGGCGGAGTGGATTTCCAAAAAGTGAGGTGTTAAATAGTTTCATGACTGGAAAGGTGCGATCATACACTTGTCATGGCGAGGAATCGTCCAAATCTTATGTGGAGGATTAGTGTCCAGGGACCTAGCAGCTTCGGCTCCCGAATCCCGAAGTCGGCTGTTAGTGCTGGGCGAGAAAGCCTCATTTACCGAGATCAATATTACAAGACTCAAGCTTGTTCTGAAAGACCAAATACACAAATGCAAGGGCACCTTTACGTGTCACAAAGATATTAGCAAGGTCTTCGGTCGGATATAACAACAGGCTGCTTATTCATCCTTGCTCAAGATGCGACAAAGCACATAATGTATTATTCAGAGCCTAAGCTTGCTAACCCTAATAGCTACGAGGAAGCGCCAGAACCTTCTCGCTGATGTAATTAAGAATCATTTCGCGGCTAACAGGGGCGATGCGTGGGACAAGGCACTCTCTGAACCACCGTTCCACGTCGTACTCAGCCGCATATCCCATACCACCATGCGTCAGGACAGCCCGTTCGCAAGCTGTGAAGGCTGCCTCAGCTGCCATATACTTGGCACTGTTACATGCCACGCCCACAGAAGCAGGGCTGATCTTGGCATCGGGGGAGGAGCCCTCTTTGCTGCTGTCGTCGTAGAGTCTGGCGGCATGGTAGGTCATAAGCTTGGCGGCCTCAAGCTTCATATATGCATCTGCGAGTGGGTGTGCTATAGCTTGATTTTGGCCGATGGGACGCTGAAAGACAGTTCGGTCCCTAGCATACTCGGCCGCCTTATTTAAAGCTGCGTACCCAAGACCAAGAGCCTCGCCAGCCAAAAGACAACGCTCGGCATTCATGCCATGCAGGATAATCTTGAAGCCCTGTCCTTCATCTCCGATGAGGCTGTCAGCAGGAATGCTATAATTGTCAAAGAAGACCTCATTTGCATCGACAGCCTTTCCTCCCATTTTCCTAATCTTGCGCAGGTCTAGGCCTTGCTGGTCTCTGTTGAGATCGATACAGAAAAGAGATAATCCCTGGCTCGGCTTCTTCGGGTCCAATGGAGCAGTTCGCGCCAACAGAATCATCTTAGATGCGACTTGGGCGCAGGTGATCCAGATCTTTTGGCCGCTGACGCGGTACGAGCCATCTGGTTGTTTGGTAGCGGTGGTGGTCAGCCGTAACGTGTCGAGACCACTATTAGGCTCTGTGACACCGAAACAAACCCGCCATTTGCCTTGGATGATGTTGGGTATTGTGCTTTGCAGCTGCTTCTCTGTGCCGAATTTTGCTAGAGGCTGCGTGGCATAGACATTCGCATGAATCGCCTGGGCGCCTGCCATGCCAGCGCCGCTCTCGGTAATGGTCTGCATCATCATGACCGCCTCGGAGATGCCTAGGCCGGAACCGCCAAGGGACTCGGGGAGGGCTATACCCAGCCAACCATCCTTAGCAAGGGCAGCATGGAAGTCTTGAGGATCCTGTTCGGTCTGATCTCTTTCCTGCCAGTAGGTATTGGGAAAATTGGAACACAGCTGACTGACAGCTTCTCGGACAGTCAATTGCGTATCTGAGAAGCCGCTCGTGTCCATAAGGCGTCTCGAGCAGGTGGCAGAAAATGAGCGCCTGGTGTATCCATGGGGCGGGCCTCGCCACAAGGAGGGGCTGCAACTACCCTTGACACGTTGTAATGCCCTTGCGGTTGATTGTGACATTTCTGATGGCTTCGAGGGGGATTTGGCTTTGGCGACTGGGCCAGATACGACGCTGAATGGCTCGCAGTAGCATGTGCTTTTAATGCCGTAGTTAGCTGATGGACTCGGCTCCTGGGCCCGAGGGTAGCGGTGTCTAACCGAATGTGGTAATACCCGAGACTTGCCTATCCGCCTTCGGATATCCCTCATATTCAGAAGCAAGGCATGCTGAAATATCCGAACATGGTAGAAGGAGTGCTGAATGTTGAGATTCTCGCGTATCATGAACATAAGGGCCTTGCAACCAGTATCAATCCATATCCAGCAACCAGAGTTTGACTTCTACATAAAGCCATATTTCTTGATTCGTATTCAAGGTTTCAAGCTAAACCGCACAGCTAATATATGTATTCTTGTTGGGTCTTTTCTCGGAACAGAAGTTTACGGAACCGGAGAGCTGTCTCATGCCCGAGAAACCCAAGAGCAAATGGACAGCAGGACTCTACTTCATGAGGCAGCCTTGCGGGGTAGGTTGGGGGTGATCGACGCAAGAATACCTGATATCGGTGGGAAGACTGTAGCAGATATGGCTCTAGACCGCAACTCTTACGATATCTATAACTTCATAATCACTCACATGAAAGGAAGATAAGGTGGTGTTGATATGGGGCAAATTTTTCTTTCAACGAAGCACAGAGGGTTAAGTGTGAAAAGGGTTAGCTAAGGTGGTGTGATGTCATTCTCCAGCCACTGACACGAGATCTGGCGTGAGAATGTTCACGAAATAACGTGGGGAATCAGATGAAAGACCGTGAATTTAAGTTGACTGACTAAACAGATGACATCGTATGATTCACGAATTCATCAGAAGCGTATTGTTCGATAATTTCCACTCTGTCCAATCCTCACCTTTGCTGTTCCAAACGAACCAAAATGCACGTCATAATCGCACCGGCAAGTAACAAAACGAGCACAGCTGCTATTCGCTCGCTGTTATCCCAAAACCCGGAGGTCCAGGTCAGAGGCTTGTACCGCGATCTGAAGAAAGTCCCCGACGAGTTCAACTCTACCAACAATTTTACGGCGGTTCAAGGTGACGTTGGAGATGTGGATACCCTAGACTTCTCTGGTTCTGATGCAGTTTTGATGGTCCTTCCGCCTGCCTACGACGGGCGTGACATCGTTGAGCATGCTCAAAGAATCTCAGGGAATGTCAAAACAGCGATTGAGAAGGCTGGTTGTGTGAGAAGACTGGTTTTGCTCTCGAGCGTCGGTGCTGAATTCTCAGAAGGCGTGGTAAGCTCACCGCTAACGCTGGTTAACCTCCACTGACTCAACTTCAAAGGGTGAGCTCAAGACAAATCACATCTCGGAACAAGTTCTAAAAAACACGAATATCCCCGAGATCATCATCATGAGATGCTCATACTTTATGGAAAATTGGACCATGTCCGTTGAAACGCTCAAAGGCCCAAACCCCTTCTTCTTTTCGACCATCACGCCACTCGACTTCAAGATCGCCATGGTCGCCATCAGAGACATAGGCGAAGCAATGGCCACGCAGCTCACTCGCGATTGGACACCGCCAACCAAGCCATACATCATGGAACTCCACGGACCAGAGCCGTATTCTCCCCTGGACGCACAGAAGGCATTTTCGCAGGCGCTGGGTAAGGACGTTGAAATCAAGGCAGTTGAGAAAGAAGACCTCGCCGAATTCTACGGCAACATATTTGCGCCGCAGATTGTGAATGAGTGGGTTGAAATGAGTACATGCTTTTTGCCAGGTGGTATTGCAGAGAAGGATCTTACGAAGCCAAGTGATGTTGATGTTATTTATGGGAAGACAATTTTAGCTGAGGCTTTGCGAGAAGCGACAGCTGAACTGAGCTACAAAGCTTTGAAGGGAAATCAAGATTGCACAGTGGAAGACTAAATAGAGGCATTACGTATTAAACTCAATGAAAAGCATGCTATGCTATGTGGTTCTATGCAAACAACCCTCCACCAGCCCAGCCCCAGCTTTACTCCTTCAAAATAACCGGCTTATTATGCCACTTCAACTCCCCCTCCTTGTAATTCGGCTCCGGCAAAAAGTTCAACGTGAAAGCCTTCTGAACAGTCGGCGAGCACATAAGCTTCGCCAAGATAGTATCACCATTGATATACGGCAGAACATACTGATCCAAAAACTTCCACAGAAAGTTGTCCCACATGACCGCGCGCGTCGACGTACCCGCTAGTTCAACATCATTAGTAACATGGTTGAACCGTGTCTTCTTGTACTCCTCAAACGTCTTGGTAAGCTCCTTGATATCCGGGTTTGGGTTATCGCGAAGAAGGTCGCGGAGCAAGTTGATCAGCACGACGGTGGATTGCCATCCTGTGTTTAGGCCGAAGCCGATGTTAGGTGTCATTTTGTGAACGGAGTCGCCGACGAGGACGACACGGTCTCTGAACCATTTCTTTGCGACGCCTTCTTCGAATGGAGCTGTGTGAGTCCAGTTTTTCGCAGCCCAGACTTCCTTAAAGGTAACGCCTGGAGCGAGATAAACATCGCCATATTTCTTTGCAAGTTCATCGGCTTCTTCGGCAGAGATGTAATAACGATCGTTTGTTGGCTTATCGAGCTTGAGGTAGATGGTGAAGAAGTATTTCTCGTGCGACGGCATGATGAGCTGCGAGCTGAAACCCTCGGAGTGACATTCGTAATCGACTCCTGGTTCGAGATCTTTGGATACAGTGGTGCCGTGGCCGTAGAAGCCGTAGAAGGTTGTTGTGAAGTCACCACTTGTAGCATCAGGCGCGATGTCGTCGACAAAGGTTCGGGTTGTGCTGTTGATGCCGTCTGCTCCAATAATGAGGTCTCCACTATAGGAATGGCCATCTGCGCACTTTACTTCGACACCGTCGGGGCCTGAGGCGATTGAGGTGACTTGTTTGTCGACGAGGAGCTGGTTCGTTATGTCGGAGAGATCACCCATGAGAAGATTGACCAAATCGCCACGTTGGAAGAGCATCCACTCATGTCCGTGGCTGCAAACGTCAGCGCTCATCAAATACCCAAGAGGAAGTAGACTTACTAGTGACCAATGTTCTCAATCATGCTACTCCAACTCATAACACTTCCATCACGCCTAAGATTGCATTTCTTCTTCATCGGCAAATGCAGCGCATGTGCTTCATCAAGCAACCCAAGCTGATCCAGAACCCTTGCACTCTGCGGCCAAAGACACACCGAAGCTCCCCAATTCAAATCCGCTTCCTTTCTCCTCTCCAAAATTGTAAAGTCAATGCCCGCTCGTTGCAGCGCAAGAGCCGCTAGAAGACCAGTTGGTCCAGCGCCGATAATGAGCACCTTGAAACCAGACATTTTTGAAATACAGAAATGAAACAAAACGAAACAATTGGAGTGGAATGAGGTTAGTTTTGTATGAACTGACTAAATACCCCTCTCGTAGAACCAACGGCCAGGAAGAGCTATACGGCTTCCCCGGCTACGACTTTCCATTCAATGCGACACTGGGACTATTCCAAATATTTTGATAGGCTATGGCTAGGTCTAAAACTATGTTGGTAGGGTTTATATCCACGAGGATCCAGAACCGTTGGAGTGATCGGCGCTCGCTTGCAATTTAGATAAACATGGGTCTGGTGGTTTTTATTCGATGGGGCTGAGTCCTGAGGAAAGGGGCTAAGGGGATACGATTCTGAAGAGGTCTAACTACCGAATGTCACCTTGTAAATTGTGATATTCAGGAACACTTTGATAGGAATGGTGAAGTGATATGATGTGCCTAGATAGAGTTCTCCCACTTCCCGATTACGGATTTCTGGACCTAAACGCTGCCTTTCTTAGTTTTCCAGCAACCTTATCGTCATCCACTCCTTTTCAAACGAGTAAAATTCCATTTTTTATGCCGTAGCATTGGGGATATCAGACTACACCATTCACTGCGGGAAGATAGCCCCGACTGCAACAGTTCCGGCTGACGAGCTCTGGCCATCGTGCATAGGGGCATTTCACAAGATTACTCGTGAACAGAACCTTCAGCCCCAATCGTCTCTGGTCGATATGAAGTTGACACCTCAATAGAATGAGTTATCAAAACAGAGCCGTGGCTTAGTGCCGTGTCAATATTGACGAATTCCAATATCTCAGGCAAGCCGTAAGCCTCAAGTCGATCTTGGCTTACTGAATTCAAGGTCATCGCCCAGCCCCGTACTTCATGTCAAGGCTGGAATTTCTCGATATACGGAGCACTGCATTTATACAACGCTTCTAGATAATATTACGATCTACCACGAAGTTGTTTGAAAGTCAGAACATTCTTTATAATATCAAATTCCATAGATCGTATCTACATTATCCAACTAAATGACAGTATCTCAAATGTTGACCCAACAGCGAGCAATTCAACAAGCGTAGCCTCTCAGATCGCTCCCTCAAAAGGGGGTGCCTCTCTTCCCTCCGGTGGATCAAAGGTAGAATCCTCCACCTCATTCTCCGGACTCTCCTCATTCTCCTTCTCCTGCTCCTCCTGAACCTCCTTCTCAGCATCAGCCTCCTTCTGCGTCTGGTCAATCGCCTCACTAGCATCCTCCAGCTTCTGAGCCTCCTCCTTCGGAAGCTCTTCAGCCTGGTCCTTCAAGGCGGTCTGAATATCCTCACTCGTTTTGTTCAGGGTTGTCGTGGCATCTTTCAGAGATGCGTCGCGCTCCTCTGAGCTCTTGTTGGGATCCGTTGCGCCGGCGACTTCATCGCTGGCCTTGGCGAGGTTTATGGCTGTATCCTCTGTGGCTGGGGATGGAGCACCGCCTTCCAAGACTTCATTCATGGATTCTTTCTGTTGGCGGATGGTGTCTGTCTTGCCTTGGATGTCTTGAGCCTGGTTGACCCCCTTATAGCCCTGCTGCACCTCTGGCACAGTGGCCTCGACCTTTGAAGCCTGTGCTTGCACATCTGGGACTGACTCTGACTGGTAGTCCTTCTCAACTTTCTCGACCTTGTCTTCAGCGTCCTTCTTGCTGGTGGCGTCCTTCTCAACATCATTCTTCTTCTGGGTCTCGGCCTGCTTGTGGCCCTTGGCCATGTAGTACAGCATACCGATGCTGGTCAACATTCCGATCAAACCTTCGAGCATGCTAAGAGAGAATCCGTTGGCCGAGTTCTTGTTGCTAGCGTTCTTAGAGCTATCTGAAGGGTCTGGGATGGCCAACTGGTTGAGGTTGCCGGCCACCTTCTGCCCGTTGATGGTGCCCGTGAACGCAGCCCCAATGACATAGTTGGATACAGTTTTGCCGTCCTGCTGGCTGGTCTGGGCTACATTCAGCCAGGTGGGAGTCAGAGCAACTGACAGATTCCCAGTGCCTTGGTTCTGCTCCGACATGGTGCCATCACCTGCCATGACCACCGCCGTGTTCTCGTTGTTTGTGCCAGCCATGGTCAGCACAGCTGAGCTGTTATCAGCGCTAGCGGTAATGGCCAGTGTTGCTACCAAAGCCGGGACTTTGTCAAGGCTGTAGAGGTAGTAGGTTCCCTGCCAGGGGTTCGTGAACTGGGCTTGCCAAGTGAAAACCGCAGTCCAGGTACTAAGCGTGCACAGTTTGAAACTACCAGTACTCTGGAAGAACTTGTTGACCGCAGTTTTCTGGTTCGTCGTGTCACCAAGAGCTGTGCGGAACTGCGTAGCCAGTTGCGAAGATGGGTTCGCCTGGGTGTACTTGATGAACTTGAACGAGTCCACCATGCTCTGCTGATTGTTGCTAGTAACAGTGAAGGCGTTTGAATCAGCAAAGGGGGAGACTGCAAGCACAGCAACAGGAAACTGCTGGTAGAAGGTGCCGCTCAGTGCTGTGACGTTGCCAGTGAACATGGCCTGAAGCTGGCTGGCAAAGTGAATGGTCTGGACCTGCTGGGTGCTGCCGCTTGGCACAGTGGCCAGTTTGGTGTATGTCAAGGGCCCCTGCATCTTGGGGTCGGTGCTAGGATTGAAGACATCGTATATGTCCACAGAAGCACCAGAGTTGTTGGTGATTGAGGCGACGGGATTGGTTGTGGAACTCATGATTATTCAGGGTGAAGAGTAAAAGCGCGAAGGTCTAAGTGAGAAGGATGTTTTGATGTGTTGGATGATTGTAAAGATGAATGTTTTTAGATATAAGTGGTGCAGTCTTTGGAGCTATATATATATAATCCTCTGCCACAGTAGCGGGTATGGACACAAACGGTGAGATGAAATAATGGTGATGTTACTGTGCTGACTAGAATCGTTGAAGTTGTCCCGCACGGGGAGTGACAGAGTCTCGCTCAAAGTAACACGGATACTGTTAACCGCTCTAACCAATCATTCTTTGTCAGATGACGTTGAACATGCTCAGCCTTAGCTACTATCACAAGCCTGTCTCAATATTGCAGTCGTTATAGGGATAGGGATATTCAGCCAGCCACCATTCTGACCACCAAATCGAGTAGGCTAGCCTATATTATCGGCATTTAATCCAGTCGGTAAGCCCAAGATACACTAGTGATGAAGAAAGGGCTTACTCTATTCGGTATCGAACTCATAGCTGGGTTAGTTCCGATCGCTCACCATGAGGGGTAACTCCTAGAAACACATGCCGAGAGTAAGATTTCTAGTTGTATTCAGCCAGCCACTATACGGTCAGTCCGTTCTCATCTGACCGCTTCTCACGATATTGATTCAAATCCGTCAGCTCAATATTCACTATCGATTTCACCCAGCAGTCGCCTTACCACTCTCAGTATCGATTCCGCAGTTGGGATGCCCCCATTCGGAGTCGAAATGCCGAAAAACGGGACTTTCGTCCCAATTCAGCTCGTCACTAGTCTCACTGCCGTATCGCTACGAATCAAGGAGCCACCATTTTCGGTATGAATACGAAGCATGCAGCCCTAAACCCCCCATCGGTACATATTATCGCTAGTTCCGGTAGCTAGCGCCACGTAAGGAGCTTGGGCCGCCTATCACCCCTCGACCACATTGATAGTGTGTCTTCAGCCGTTCGAACTAGCCAGCCACGACAGTCGCTATTGGTTTGGAGCAGTCAGCCCTAAGCTTACGATGAGCCGCACAACCGGTCAGTGGAGCGGGGAATACAACGGTCTATGGGAAAAGGTCCAGTAGGATGCCTCGTAAGTGTTTCGTATGTGGCTGCTTGGAATAATCGTGTATCACACAAATGTCTGTACTAAACTCAATTCGCAGAAATATACAGATCTAGAACAAATAGCGCCTGTGATGAGGAGAGCTGATGCTCCGCCCTATGACGGAGGGAACGGCCCGGGTGTTGGTATCAAGCGGGTTCGGATATACCCGCACAAGGTCATCGCCTCAAACAACTAACAAGAGGGCTGAGTCGCATGGGATGTAAGTCACCGTAACATGCCTGGAGCAAGTTAATTATCAACCACGACCACCGCAACAATCACAATTCTCCATTCTATCATTGCCTTTTCCTTTCACTTTTCCCTCTTCTCTATTCCAACACTGTTTAATCTGACCATCATGGCTCCTCCCATTACTGCCCCCGAAATATCCTTTGCCAACCACTTAGACGTCAGCGTCATAGTCTACGATTCATTCAGTGACCAAGACAAAACCAATTATTTCGGCACTTTAACCTCCATCGCAACTGTACCCCCAAAGACCACAACTTCACTGCAGCTTAAGCACCACCCAGTCTCAGTGCTGATCGTCAGCGATGCGAAGTCCAACTCCCCATTGGCACGCATCATCTACTTGCAAGATGTGAGCACTGGCCCATTCGCTGTTGGCGAAGCCGATGTCAAGGCCATGGCTCAAACCATGGCTTTCATCACCTTCATCACCAACAATAAGAACGACCCGCTCACTCAAGCATTCAATGCTATCTGGAAAGACACCTCAAAGCCACAAGTCACCCCCGTGAACAAGTTCTTCGCTCAGCATGAGCAGTACAAGAGCTGTACGTTTGCTACCTACATGATGGGTATCACATACACAGCAGAGCAACCTGAGTCTAAAGGCAAGCCTATGGACCAGGCCTTGTACTCGCTTAGCACTCTCGCCACACTGCTCGGCGCAACTTGGCCGGAATTCTTGCCGGATATTGTGGTGACCAAGTTCATTTGCAATACCAATAATGATGTCCTCGCTCTTCAAGCTGGGATAGACCTGAAGAAGCTGCCTGCCCAGTCAGATGAGGCACTGCAGTTCTTTGGGTCTCTGTTCAATGTCCAGCAGCTCCAGGTCTCAGTCATGTTCAATTACGCTGTTGGCTTGAACATCTTCGGTACTCGCCTGTCCATCAGCCTTGATGCTATGCACGTACCCTTTGGAGGCGCGGGAACCTTGAACATCAACAAACCCACTGCTACCATTGACATCAACCCACTGTTCAAGTTCGTCGTCTTCACTGTTACTGGCGACATGCCGTTTGACATCTTCGACAACAAGTTTGAAGCTGACTTGTCTATGACCATTGACAACATCGAGGCTGCCTTTGGTGTTGTCATCAAGGGAGACAAAGGCCCGTTGCCAGCGCCACCAGTCATGAAGGGCGTGCACTTTGACTCGTTTGGAGTCGGCATCGGAATCATCTTCGAGCCTCCAAGTGCAGCAATCGGCTTGTCAGGTCAACTTCACATCGGTGACGCTGCCAGCAATACCATCGTGCCCCTTGATGATGACTCGTTCGTGGTTGTCTGCCAGTTGATAGAGGAGGTGCCAAATCCTCTCTATATATCCTTCTATGTGCCCAAGATGCACCTGACGGACATTTATACAGTCTTCACCAATGCCCAATGCCCCGTGGATGTACCCGTGTTGTTTTCTGATCTCTCTTTTCAGTGGTCTGAGAACCCCATGGAACCCGTCGTGTTGCCTGACGGGTCGCTTTCCAACATGGGCTACGGCTTCAGCGCCGCTGCCGACATTTTTGGCTTCGACTTCTACGGCGACGTGGAGCTTGACCTCACCAACGGGGTGAAAGCCGACATTGAGATGTCTCCCTTGTCACTGGGCAACATATTCTCGATCAAGGGAGATGGCGCTGGCGTTAGCTTAAAGGTGGATGCAAACGGAAATCCTATCAAGAACAATCAGATCATTACCAAGGCTGCGCAGAAGCAGGCACTCCAAAATGCCACGATGAAGCAGATGGTGCCCCCAGGTGGCGCAGTGTTGAAGATTCAGACACTGGCCTCGCCCTTCTTACATATCAACGGTGCCATAAACTTATTCGAGGTCGAGAACTGGCACCTAGAGGCAGACATCACCTCGGGTGGCATCAAATTCGACGTAGGTTTTGGCGGCATCTTGACTTCCAACATGAGCTGCACGCTGTCTGACTTTCACAACCTGGCGGCCTCGTTCCAATATGGCCTCAATGCCACTATCTCACTACCTTCAATCGGCGGTTTAAGCCTAGGCTCTTTGCCCTTGCGGGCACTGGTCGGTGCGCACTTCGCATTAAACACCAGCTCGTCAGACATCGTGCTGTCAGTTGGAGGTAGCTTCGATTTCGAAGGCCTAACGCGCAGCTTCGGCGACTTCACAGCTGACGTCAACATCTCAAGCGTAAGTGATCTCCTCAACGCCATCCTCAACAACATCGAGAGCAACGCCAGCCAGATATTCGGCGACCTGTTGAATGAAGCTGGCGCGTGGGCTGGTAAAGTCCAGCAGAATGTCATCACAGGTGTTGAGAACGTCGCAAGCGTCTTGCAAAATGCCTTTAATCAAGACGCCAACCAGGCAGCAGCTACTATGAAGGAGGCAGGTTTCGCCGCTGACACTATAGCCACCGGTCTGAAAACTGCCTATGGTTTGTCTGCTACCGCTGTCGCACAGACTATGCAGCAGGTCGGATTCGCTGCTCAGGAAGTGGCGTCGGCGCTGCAGAGCGCGTTTGGTAATGATGCTATGATGATAGCCTCGGCCATTCAGACGGCGTTTGGTTGGAGTGCTGACCAGATCAACGGCTTGTTGGGCCAGATTGGCTTCAGTGCTGATCAAATTGGCCAAGCTTTCCAACAACTCGGGGGAGAGTTTGAAGATATTGGGAATAAGATTCTGCATGGTCTTGACCCTTCGAACTGGCCAAATCCTTTCGGTGGCGGCGGCATCTTCGGTGGCGGCGGTATCTTTGGTGGTGGGTTTCCCTAGATGGCTGTTTGATCGATTCGCAAAGTTCGTTGATTTGAATGCAAGTGTCAGAATAGTATTGGTATTATGGTATACGCTGATGCCAACCCATCATGACTAGCTTTAGTAGCTGCAGATTTAATTTACTTTGAATGGTACTAGTTTAAACAACTGTTCGTTCCATAACAAATACCGATTGATTCCTTGGTAGAGTTCCTCACCATGCCAGTCCTACCGTTGCCTTCTCCATACCTAGCTGTCTCAAAGATTGTCTTTAAACAGCCACTGTGGAAGGTTGTATATGCTTCCCAGCATCTTTATCAATGCTCAGCCCATGGGGTGTCTGAATCTCACCATCCTCACTCGTTTCACTCAAACTACCCCGTCGGGCGAGTGCCTTTTCCCTACAAATTCATTAGTTCCATACCCATAGACTTCTTTGATCCAAACTTACCCATGACTACCATAAACAATACGAATGACCTGAGTCATAGCCACTAGAAGAACAACCATGACCGCTGAGTAGACGTAACCCTTCGGGAAGCGAGGTGCCTCGACAGTAGGATATACAAGAAGTGGTATCCAAGCTTGAGTTGACGTAGCTATAGCCGTCATCAGAATAAGCGTCAAGGCTCGCTCTTCGTTGTTATGTCGAAGAATGGTATTGGCCCAGCCATATAGAACCGACGAAACTGCAACGGCCGAGTAGCCCACACTGTAGGCATACCACTTTGCTGCTTCGGGAACGTTCCATATTGCCAGAATGACAAGACCAGTAAAGTTGATTACGGAAGCCAGTGTGATCGCTGCAGGTCTTCCGATCCAAAGATCGGCGCTGAAGTTGATGAAGAGGACAAAGAAAATCCCCAGGGCAGGACTGATGGATCCAAGCTGGTTCACTTTGGTAGTGTTGTAACGATCCAAGCTCTTGATCCAAAGGAGGAAAGCAGCTGAGTTGGCACTCGTGTTGAAGAACAGAATGTCCCAGAATACGAGGATATAGAACTGCCAACTCGTGAAGATGCGGCGGAGCAAAGTCCACGAAAAGGGTGTACTTCTGACCTTGGACCCATTGCGTTCCAGGCGGTCTTTTGCGAGGGCGATCTCGGACTTCTTCATGACCAAGCGATTGGGCTTATCGGGTGTCCCAGGCCAGAGGAAGTAGCCCACAAAAGCCAGCGGTAGCGTAATGATTGCGTTGATGATGAAGTTCCATCTCCAACCGGCAAGGCCATTGTGGCCATCGAGGTATTGCGTCGCAGCTCCTTGGAGAAGACCAGCAGTCATCGTCCCAAGAGTCAGCCCGATATAGAACAAACCGCCTCTTCTGCCAATCTCATCTGACCTGTACCAGCTACCGAGCACAAAATGAACTCCTGGGAAATATGATGCTTCAAAAATGGAGACCAGGAAACGATAGGCCATTATCTCTGCGTAGCTCGTGGCGCGATATTGAAGGAGGGTAAAGATGCCCCATCCTGGTCTCACGTCAGTGGTTAGTTGAACACGCCGTGATGGGAGACATACCAAGGTCAAGACTGGGCACTAGAATGTGCATCGGGACACGAGGGAAGAGATAGATGAACGGTAAAAGACCTACGACATTTCCAACGACGAATATTGTCTGGAACTGGACTAATTCGTTGCCGTGAAAGCCTAGATCTTCTGCCATGCCAGAGACGTAGGCATTATCTGATAAGGTCAGTACAAGATACCACGGGGAACGAAAGGCTGAGCTCACTGATATTGGTCTGATCGACATATTTGACCCAGTAGAGCACAAATGCGTAAGGGACGAGGAGAAGGTCGAGCTTCAAGATGAGCTTCTTTTCTTCAGGGGTGTCGGTTGGTGAGTACCAATGGTACCACTTCCTCGCCGATAGTTCAGACATATTCAATTTGTATATCATGCAAGTCTGCAAGGTCGGGGAAGAGGTCTCATTTATGCTCATCACTCATATGCCATGCACGGCACGGCCTGTACCAGAAAGCTGGGTCGCATCCTGGTCAAGTCGTCAGATATCCAGCAAGCACATCAACGTTAAGTCCGTGGGGTAGACCATCTATCTTTCTTACAAATAACGATAGGTTACATGCTTCCGATGGGGTTTTACGTCGATATCCAATACTATGGCTGGATCTAATCGGTTTTGTGGTTTAGTAGATGCTAGTTACGATGATGCCATCTCCAAGGGCATTGCGTGCGGCGAGGACTACCATACTCGGCATTAATAACCGCACAATCTCCGCTAGCGGAGAGGATCTGATGTAACGCCCAGTAATCCAAGAATTATTATTCGTATCAACAATTAGCTATCACTTGGTGAGTATCGTCCATAAATTCTAAACTCGTCTCCATGTCGCCATCCCATTTTATTGGCACATTAAACAGAAACAGCCCTAGCTACGCCTTGCATCTCAAAATTTCTCCCTCTTGATACTCATGGTCGTCTCTACCTTGTGGCGAGATACTGTCGCACCTTGTAAAAGGCAATGCCCAGAGCCCAGATGACAAGGATGACAATCGCTTGAGCGGGTGCAAAGATGGCTCCGCGGACAACCACAAATCCGCTCACCAACACAAATACGACTGGGTTGATTGAAAATGTCTTGTAAGGTCTCTCCAGATCAGGTTCGCGATATCGTAGGATGATAGCACCAAGAACCGTGAGGAAGAAGAAAGAGTACTCTCCCAAGCCGTTCAAGGTCAGAAGAGCTCTAAAGCTTCCAAAGAGGATATAGAATGATGCAAGTACAACTGAAAGAATGACGGCATTGATAGGTGCATCTCCAGCTTCTTTGGTAGACTCATTCTCGGACTCCTCGGTTTCTTCGGCATCAGGCTTAACGCCGACTCGGCCAACGATGGTGAAGAGACTGGGGATCCAAGCCTTTCTTGCTGCGGCGACGCACATACGGCTTGCGACGAATGAGTTGCCCAGTAAAGAGCCTGCAACGACCAGACAGATGAGGACAGCCGTGACGATACCAAAGCCCCGGCCCAGAAGACGGGTGAGAGCAGTGACGGCCACGCTGTCGGTAGTGCTGACGACGTCCCACGGGAGTAGAACGTAGTATCCTGCGTTGGCAGCAAGGAAGCAGATAATCGCTGTTGGAATTGAGGTGTTGATAGCAAGGGGGAGTTGCTTTGCAGGTTGTGACAGTTCAGCGGAAACATAGATGGCCTAGTCACGTCAGCGCAAGGCCATATGTAAGCAATCAGGAACTCACCTTGTCCCAACCAGAGTAAGCCCAAAGAGCGGCATACAACGCAGCAGAGTAATGTCCAAAGATCTCCCACTGACTCAACTTGCTCCAATCCGTATCCGGTCCATTCGGATTATACGTATCTCTGTACTCAAACCAATTCTTCTTAAACCAATCACCTCCCCCAGCTTCCTTATCAGGATGCGTGGCATGAACGCCGACGACAGCCAACGCGGCCATGACCACGACAAGAATACTCACGAACTTGAGAACCACGAAGAAGCCGTTGAGCCGAGTACTGGCTTTGGTGCTGATAGAGTTTGCGACGCTCATTACAATGAGAACGAGAATAGAGAGGAGTTTGTGCGATATACGGTGGTCTTCGTTTATGACGCCTGCAGCTGAGTAGGCGCTTTCAACGAAGACAATGGAGAGGATTGCGAGCGTTGCTGGCATGACGGTAACGATCCATGTCCACGCTGCGAGGAAACCCCAGACGTCGCCATATATATGCTGAAGATATGGCTGAACACCGCCTGTACGTCATTAGACAAACTGCACGAAAACAACTAGAATGAATCTCACCCTCGCCAGGAATAGCAGTCCCAAGCTCAGCAAACGTCGTAGCACCCGTCCAAGCCAAAACACCACCGATCAACCAAATAACCAGCGCCAATCCCGGCGACGGAACATTCGTATCAATCGAGCCAGGAGAAGTGAAAACACCACTTCCGATGACGATGCTGACGACTATACCGAAGGCTTCGACGGCGCCGAGATTGCGCGTAAAAGTACCCCGCGACGCGGCTGCATCGTGATCTGCTTGGCGATGCTCAGACAGGAGCGGCTGCTGACTCGCGTCTTCAGCGCGTTCTGAAGACATGTTGAGTTGGGGTTTTATGGGAGTGTTGTAGGGAGGATGGTGAAACAAGGGTGAGTCGATGCGTAGTGAGATGGAGTCATGACCCAGGATGGATCATGGGTCATTGCGTGACGCGACGGGTAATTATCGGCTATGACGTGATGAGTGTCTCGTCACCAGATCAACAATCCAGGCCAAAGAAACGTGGCAAATAAGGTCTATTTTAAGCTCAATATATATTTTTATTTCCGTCGTATATGTAGTTCAAATTGCTGTTGAAATGTCTGTAGTTTGGCTCTGGAAGCTCAACAGAAGCTTCGGTGTAAAATGCCCCGAGATGAAACACAGTCAATGCCACTTTGCAATCAAACAGCCCCAATTTCTCTTGGCAATTCGATGATCCTGAACAGATTCTCTCGTTTCAACAATTAAACATAGTAAACTCCTTGTTCTGAAACTCCATATTGAAACCGCTATAAACCGAACCATTAAAAGTCCACCAATCGAGCAACTTCGTCTCGCACGTCCCAGTTAAGCTTGAACCAAGCATAAAAACAAGATGATCGCCCAGAGTATCGTCCCGTTACTTCAGCTATCCTCATTCTTTTCATTCGTTTCTTATTTTTAGAATATCACTTTCATTTCTTCACTCGTTACAATGGGCCTCTTCAAGTCTGCGACTATTACCCTCCTCGCCGCTGGCGCTCACGCCCTCCCCCAGGCCGTGACCCAGACAGCTGATGCCCCGGCGGCAGCAGAGACATACACCGCGAATCCCAACATCGGCCCTGGCGGCTCCAACTTCAAGGATTCAGCGCACTTCCGCATCTACGCCGGTTCCGCCGATGCCACCGCCCAAGCGATCGACATGCTCGAAGCAGCATACGAATGCTTCGTCGGAACGTTAAAGTGGCGATCGCCTGGTCTTTCGTTCAACGATGAGACTGATTCTGGACCCAAGTATAAAACTAACGTCTACACTGTTGGTGACTTGGGCAATGCGGCGGGTGTGATGCATAGTGATCAGGCAACGGGCATGGCGTATCTTGAGGTCGTTGATCAGTACCTTGCCGTTCCGGGTGTTACCGTTCATGAGTACGGTCATGGAATGCATTATCATCAGAAAGCTTGGGTTGATCAGGGTCGAACTGGTGCTTGGTGGGAGACTCTCGCCAACTGGGTGGCTGATACATACAAGACCTCCGACATTTGCGCACCTGCGCGAAAGAACCATAATCAGGAGACTGCGCCCACCGAGATCGAGCTTAAGAAGGTCCTCGGTGACTCTCACCAGGTCATCGTCGATGGATCCGTTGATACTGGTAATTACTACCAAGCTTGGCCGTTCCTGGCTTACTTGACCTACAATCCTGATGACTTTACTGGTCTGGGCCAAGACACCATTCGACAGCTTCAATTGCAGTACGAGAAGGACAGCAACGAGACTCCTCTTCACACTCTTGCTCGCGTTTCGCAGAACGCTACTGTTGGTGATATCGTCGGTCGCTACTGGGCTCGCATGGCCTACGTTGACATCGGCCATCCAACCGCCCAGGAAGTTTTCTTCCAGCAACGCGCTGATATCCCCTTCGCCAGCATGGAAGCTGCCGGAACGGGATCCTACAAGCCCAAAGCTGATCGTCAACCTCGCTACATGGGCGCCAACATCATTCCTCTCGATGTCACGGGTACTTCACTCGAGGTCAAGGTTTCCGCTGATGCTGAGTTCGTCGCCACTGTTGCTATCTACCGTGAGGCTGGCAAGTCTTCTTACGTTACGCTCAAGAATGGAGCTGGTACTGTTCCTGTTCAGGCTGGTGATGATGTCAGTGTTGTTGTTGCCAATGCCCCTGCTAAGCCTATCCTGTACGACGGCTTTGATCTGAGTGCTGAGGTATCTAAGGGTCTTGATTACACTATCAGCATTACTGGTGCTACTGTCAAGGCCTAAGCTCTTGAAGAGTGTTTTGTTCCTGTATATAGAGTTTACACTGTAGAGCAGTTAATATTGAATGGCAAGATGAGGCCTAGATGCCCATGTTATGCAAATGATTCCATCAGTCAATCTGTCCCTTCTCAAGGCGCTCAAGAAGACTGTACAGCGTACGAGAATGCATCTGGAAGAGCCCTCTTCTCTATACCCCCGTTCTCTAAGCTGATATCAGAAGTACTATCGGATTGAACTCAACTTAGAGGTATCCTAGCCAATCCACATCTTCCCAAACTAAATCTGTACCGAGATAGTCAAGTATAAAAGAATCCAGCCCTTCAGGTAATGGGGAGGCAGTGGTTTCCTCTGCACCCTTCGTATTATCTAACAGACCTTGAAGAAGCTTTCGACTGCGAGTGCAACCAGCGTCAAGCGGCTCCATCTGTGCGAATAGTTCAATCGCTTGACAAAGGGATCCATAGCACTCCAAATTATCTGCTTCTTGTTTGTCGGATATCAGCCCCAGGACGAGGACCAATGCCACCTGAAAAACGTTCCAAGCGCTGTTCCAACAAAGGAACTGGTTCGGAACCCAATCCAGGACCATCAGATCAACTCCCTCCTTTGCAACCTGAATACATTTTCGTGCATGTGCTGCTTCACGTGTATTGTCTTGACCCCATGGCTTCTGACGCAGCGCTGTGATCAATAAGCCAGGACGGTAAAGTGTGAGTCGAGTTGTGATCCATCGCCACCAAAGAATCGCTCGCGCAGTATTAACACTTGGCGGACATTGCTCACGGTGAGCCAGAAACATGTGTAACGAGTCTTTCCAGGCAATGAGCTCGCGGTCGAATTCGTCAACTTCGTCGGGGCTGATCAGAGGTAATCGGGCGAGTCGCTGTTGTACACGAGTAGCAATCCGACAGAACCTTTCACTGGCGGCGAGGGATATGGTTCCGTAATCCTAGGATGCAGCAATGCGTCTTAGCAAAGGCATCCAAAAAGGCGGTCCGTGTGACTTACCAGATCTTGGAGGGCTGACATGGGTGAGGTCAGTGTTATAGCTGGGTCCCAATATCCGTGACTGGGGCGCCCTAAAGTGGACGAGGCCCATGTATCCAGACACAGAATAGACCACCAAGTACGTATCCGCGTGGCTGTTGAGCCATTAGCGGGATGGCAAGCTGCATTCGTAGAGGACTGCGAAGCCTGAACTCTATGCAAGCCCATTGCCACGGCCATCTGTAGGGTCGCTCCCATGACAGCAACTGCCATGTTCGGTTTGTTGAGAAAGTGAAGAACCATTCCACTATACAGAGCCAATGCTTGGACCATGTATAGATGGCCGGAACCAAAAGAGTTGATGTTTATATGAGGCAGAGCTCGCTTGTAAAAGTGGTTGTGCGCGTTGAAGTGCATCGAGTCTGATGCCATTGAGCCCATAGCAAGTACCATATTCATCAGAGCGAGCCATGGACCAGCTTCATCGTCTTCCGTATTGGATTGAAGATACCGCTGACGAAAGTCGGCTTCGTCAACCATTGGAATGACGGGATGCACGTGGCTGAAGTAGGCGTTTATAAGCGGTATCTCATCTATTTGCAGGCAGGCCATGTCGCCCGGGCTAGCAGCTAGGGTTGATGGACTCCGCCATGCTTCGGAGCCTTTGGGAACTCGTTGTTGGACATGAGGAGAGAGATGGGCGATGACTTTGAGTATAGTAGGGACCGAGGATATACCCAAGTATGAAGCGTTGAGGGATTGTCGTGAGAAGGCAAGTCCGTTGACATCGTCTGCTACGCGGGACGTCTCGCTTTCGGTCTCGGATACTTCATCCCAAGTGAAGTTTTGTTCCACAGACGGTTCTAAAACCTGCAGATGATCCTGCGGCTCGGTCTCGGTAGCAGGTGGGGGTGCCTTGGAAGCTTGCAGTCGTATCAGCAACTGCTGGCGGGTCATGCAGGAGAGTTCCTCAAGTGAGCTGGAGGGGAACAACGCTTCGATGACCTTCCGGGCCTTGGCGTAACTCTCGGTAAGTTCGGCGTGAGATCTGTTAGTTCACCGTCAGAGCAGGCACCCCCACTTGTTCAGGTACGCGCGCTTACTTTATAGATACATTGTGTCTCTTTTTCCTAGCAGGATAATGGCAGAGATGTGGAACGAGATAGTAGACGCATTGCCGACAGGGAAATGTCTGGCCTTCGCACTTGACTCGACGGCGTCTGCATTCGGCGCAGGATGAATTGGCCCGGGGCTGTCGGCCGGTTGTCTCGGCGACAAAAGGGAGTTCCATGGTTGACATTTTGCCCCAGATTCAATGAGAAGAGTTCCAGGTGGTGATAAGAGACATGAACGGCAAAGTAGAGACCTTTTGTCAACGGATTAGAGGCTTGGGCTTAGAGCTGGCTGGGGATAGAGTGAGCATCGCGGGCGCAACAAGCTTAGGCAACAGTTTAAGTCGGGAGTTGGTGGCGTACCGCCGGCACCAATGAGGCGTTTTGCTATACACGAGCCTGTTTCAGAACTCGGGACATCAAGGTAAGGCAGATAGCATCCACTATTCGGATCCGAACTTCACGGATACTCTCGATAGTTAGTGGTGATCATCTGCCGCTTGACAAAGAAAGAGTACCGAAATAAATCACAAATCCTTCTAAATAAAGTTTGATCACCAAGAAGGCTCCAGCTACATGAGAAACCTCGGCAGTGTCTCGCCATGAAGAAGCTATACCGAAGGGGGAAAGCCATCGGAGCCGCCTATTGGTGGTGCTAGTCAGGAAATACAGAATTCCGTCTTAGCTCACGGCATGTCCGAAGCTAGCTTATTATAGAGCTGTATATACCGGATGTTCTCCTACTATTTCTAGCCAAAAAACTTATAAAGAACTTAGATTGAAGCCGATAATTTAATAGCTGCCGCCGTTGTTTTAATTTGATTGCAGTTACTCAGCATCCGAAACTTAGAACGATTTCTATTTGGGTCCAGGTGAAAAAGACGCTACAAGCCAGGATGCAGTAGGGTAAGCCATAGAAAACATCAATGTTATTTACGAACGAGTACAGTTACTATCCAGGTCACCCTTCTCTTGCATAAACTGGCTCTCCCTGAAGCCCTTCATTTGTCTCCAAAAAAGAATTGACTGGAAAATCTAGATCATTCAATGAGGATTGGGCCTCGGCTTTGTTGGGATGATAAGCCCGTAAAGATTGGTCGCATGTCCAAAAGTGCTCACCGATTGGTTTGACATCAACCTCCTTTAGATCAACGTTTGGGTCTTGTAACACAGAAACTACCCGCGAGTATTTGGTGATCGTGAAACACATGAGGTGTGTCCTATTACCTGTTATTTTGATGCGTCCAGGTGGAAAACTGTCGGGGCATTGTCCAGGTACCAACGCCAAATCATAATGTTTCAGTTTTCAGCCCGAAGCCAGATCCATGATATGTGTTTCAGTCCCCACCGTATCAAACCAATGGAGAGTATAGAAAGCGGGAATGAAAGCACGCTTAAGTGGTGTGTTTTGAGTGGCATTGGGGTCTAAAACGATTCTCCAATACCACCTCGTTTCCTCTCATGATCACCGCTCAAAAGCCCCAATCGCGTACAACCTGCGTCAACATGCCACGTTACATTGGTTTCTCACACATCAGTGGCCATCATATCATTCCACCACCAACAAACCACACAGGATAATGCAACCCTCTACCACGTATATTCCGACTCTTTGGGGTCACGGGCTAATGCGGCAGTTCGGAAATCTGTAACCCCGTCCTAGTGCGGGTCCACACCATCGTGAGATCACTACCGCTTCGAGTCTTCCCCGCATGCCCGTCCTCTAATGTTATAAGAAGTAGTTACAGTTGCAATGTATATCTCCAGAAGATCGGCCTGTAGTATCCACACTCTTAACTTTATCATTCAATCACTCAACCTTCACTATGTCTAAAGAGCTTGACCAGTCTCACAGTGAGCATGTTCATGATGCCAATAACGAAAAGAAAGAAGCAGTGCAGACCCCAGACGCCATCGCGACCGCGCTCAACAATGTAGGAGCTCCATCGCCATGGGGCAAAGGCCATCTCAAGCTGTACATGGCTTGTGCGCTCATCTACCTCTGTTCGACCATGAATGGCTACGACGGCTCGCTCATGGGTTCGATTAATGTTCTCTCAGAGTATCAGGAATACTACGGGCTGGGTGATACTGGGTCAACCTCAACTGGCTTGGTGTTCTCCATATTCCAGATCGGACAGATGGCGGGCGCTTTATTCACCTGGATATGCGACTGGAGGGGCCGCAAATTGACACTCGCCGTCAGCTCGTTCCTCATCTGTGTATCTGCTATCTTCACTGCAGTGGCCCCGACTTTGTCTTCGTTTATCGCCGCGCGATTCCTCCTCAGCTTCTTTTCGACCATCAACACCGTCGCTGCGCCGATGCTTCTCGTCGAGATTGCTCCTCCTCTACAACGAGCTACGGTTGCAGGAACATATAACACTTTATACTATATGGGAAGCATCATCGCCACATTCAGTATGGTTACCCAGTATCTAACTCAGATTGACCAATCTCGCTTACTATATGCTAGCAATGTACGGTGCCAACATCCATTTGAGCGGCAACATCAAGTGGCGTCTTCCCCTCTGGCTGCAGATGCTCTGTCCCGGACTCGTCTGCCTCGGTAGCTGGATGTTGCCCGAGAGTCCGAGATGGCAGGTCGCTCAAGGAAGAATCGAAGCAGCCCGCGAGTTCATTATCAATCATCACGCAAACGGCGACGCAGATCACCCGATTGTCGCCATTGAAATGCAAGAGATTGAGGATTCACTTGTTGAGGTTCGAGGCCGTTCCCAGTGGGCTTGCTTCGATCTACGAAGCCTTTACAAGTCTCGCGCTCGCCGATATCGAATTATGCTCGTCATAGCCATGTCTTGGTTTGGTCAGTTCTCCGGCAACAACGTTTCGAGTTACTACCTCCCATTGATGGTCGAGAATGTCGGAATAACCTCTACGAACATGGTCCTTTTGTTGAATGCGTTCTATGCACTCTCCGGGTGGGTGGCTGCTACAATTGGAGGTACGTAAAGTTCACAAATAATCGTGGCAACTTGTTTAGCTCACAATCATGCATGAAGCTCGTCTACACGATATTGTTGGAAGACGCAAGATGCTGATGGGCTCGTGTCTGAGCATGTCTATTGCGCTCGCTATTGTTGCTGCCACTGCAGCAGAGTATGAGCGATCTGGTAGCACACCTTCAAGCTCAGCAAGCATTGCGTTTATCTTCATTTTTGGCGTTGTCTTTGCCGTCGGATTCACTCCAATGCAGCCCATCTATCCAGCAGAGGTTTTAGCTAGTGAGTTTCCTACTCTTTGGTATGATCTATCACTAACACAGACAGATGATATGCGAGCCAACGGTATGATGGTCTTTATGATAACCTCCGGTTGCGCAGGTTTCGTCAATACTTTCGCAGCTCCGGTCGCTATGAAGAACATTCGGTACTGGTTGTAAGTACATCTTTGAAGCCACCCTATAAAGAATGCCCCTAATTAACAACCTCTGTTACAGCTACGTATTTTTTGTGTTCTGGGATCTCTTTGAGTTTACCTTTATCTACTTTTTCTTTGTCGAGACCAAGGGCCGGACATTGGAGGAACTCACTGCTGTTTTCGCTGCCAAGAACCCACGCAAAGCGAGTACCCGACGGATCTCAGAGCCTGACTGTTAGATAATTCACAATGATCGGCTCTCTGGGAGGCTGAATCATGAATCCGAGAGCTATAGTATTAGTGTATCTAGCACATATGCCAACGAAAACTATGTAAGAACACCTGTACATCAGTGGGTGATATTATCTGTGAGGCGCCAACGGGGCAAGAAGTGAATGGCAAATTTAGGATATCATACTGATCAGTAGTTCTCCCTGCGAACAAGCCCTTCCAACGTCTGCTATATGGGACCTTGTAGTTCATAGATAGATGATGGTACTTAGATCATGATCTCTCTAGTTCTGGTTAGGGCAATATAATGAGCTCGCTTTGCTTACTCTTACGATATTACGATCGGTCAAAGCAGAAACTACAGGGTAGCAAAAGCTAATGATTAAAGTTTATCCTTAAACATGTTTCTTTTTATTAAGGGTTAATGAGAATAAGGAGATCATGGCGAATATGGTGCTAGTGGCCCATGAGCACTAAGCCGGACTTCCATATTCGCGCCCAAGTTGCTTCCAACAGCCGATTGATCCTTGTCCCGGCAGACCAGATTTGAACTCCGAGACTCTGTTACACGCTAGAATGATATTTTATAATTCCGTTCAGGGCCATCCGAAAGCCAACAGTGCATACTGCTCGCTAATACCCCGCGATCTGCGAACAGAAGTCAAAATCCGGGGAAGATCTGAAGGTCACGATGTCAAGTTGATCGATTCGTGAACGGAAGAAGCAAGGGTCTACACCTTCCGATGCTTAATTAGGATCTAATAACCAACATCACAACCCTCTGCCGCAGTCCACCCCGGTATTCCCGGCTCCGCACCTATGGATATCACCTATGGATATCACCTAGTGCGTTAGCTTGTCGCAAATAGATTTGGACGCTGGGACCAAGCTCGGGTCGTTTCTTTGACCCTTGGGCCAATGTAACCTTCAGGAGCTGGTGACGTCCATACTATAGTCAAGTTTTCCTATATAAGATAAGATTACGACCCTTTAGGCTTCCAAGATCAGCACCTTCAAAAGACTCTAATCATACCGAACTATCCCTCGCATCTTACATCAATGAAGAGCTTCAGCTTTCTCGCATTGGGTCAAGCCCTGCTTGCGGTAGCCACTCCCCATGGCTCCAAGCTCCCCGCTCGCCAACAAGGTAATAGCTTCGCCGGCGTAAACTCCTACTTCCTCCATGCCTTCAAGCAGTAAGATCTATCTATTTCATGCATCATTGATAATACAACTGACATCCGTACAGGCAGGACAGATTGGACGTCCTGGACGCCATCAAAGATGCAAATCTCAAGGTCCTACGAATCTTCATTTCACCAACCGGCCAGAACGCCAAAAACACCGGCTCAATTGCGATGCCTGACATTGAGCCTCAAACCGTGGGTGTCTGGGACGATACTCAGCTCAAAGCCATCGATCAACTGATGGTAGAAGCTCAAGCCAGAGGTATCAAGCTCACCATCGCAATCCATGATCGTTATCAGCTTGGGTGCTGGGGAAGCGATGCTTATGTGACAAAGTACAAGCTTCCTGCAGTAGACTGCAACATTCAGCCTGCTAGTGCCAACAATGTCGAGTTCTGGTATTCTGACAAGAACTGTATTTCGGATTTTCAGAATCGCATCCGTCATGTCCTTGAACATAAGAACACACTGATCAGCGGTAGTCCAGCTTGGAAAGACCTGAACAGCCATATCTTTGCGTTCAATATCCAGAACGAAGGGCAGGGCCATTTGAACAACAATATCCCACCTCATCCGTCGTGGTGGTGCGATCGAGCTGGCTTCATGCGGGGTATCATGGGTAGCAGCAAGGTTCTGATCTCCACTGGTAAGTCATCACGCACACAGAATTCTCAATTCCATCGCTAACGCAAGATCGTAGGTGGCGGTAATGAATTTCCCAACTCAGATATCCCGGAGAACTGGGCCTGCAAGGCCTTGGACCTCGTCACCATCCACTCCTACAGTGGCGTCAACGAATTCAAGAACAAGGGTCCAGTTGCGCTGCAGCACGCCAAGAGCGCCAACAAGCTCATGCTCTTTGAGGAGTTTGGTGCTACTGGGAGCAGCAAGGCTACCACTGTCGGGCAGCATATTGACGTGTTTAATGGTCTCGGTGTGCCGTGGATGCCGTGGCAGATCAGCAAGCCTGGCAACAAGGCGAATGATTATGAGTTTTGGACTGATGAGCCTACCTATGATGTCGTTGAGGATGGTTCGAATGATGCTTTGGCAAAGAGCGCTGCACAGACTTGGTCTATCTAGAACCTGTGAGGAGCATTAAGCCTGCTCCAATGGAATGGCCAAGGGAAATATTATCCTTTATGGCTTGGGCGATGTTCGATATCCTGGAGTCAATGTAGTTGTATATCAGAATACGTAACATTCAGATGAGCTGAAGGGAGGAACGCCTAGTGTCATATTGACATCAATTCATTGTTCTCAACTTTCACCTTGGCAGAATTCCCCATCCACAAACTCCGCAACACGTCTTCAGCAGTCCCGGTCAACAAAGAAGCCTCAATTATGTCATCGCCTGCCTCTCCAAATACTATAACTGCAGACATCTCACCAGCAGCGACCGCACCGGTGATACTGATGGCACTCTCGGCGAAAGCGTTTTCTCCATGACGTCTGATTTCTGCGGCATAGAAAAGGTCAGCTGTTACAAGAGCCGCGATATCTTTTAAATGTATAAGAATTTGAGTAATAGACAGACAATCGAGACTTGCTGCTAAGCTGGTGGAAACGTCGTTGGTATTACTGAGGGTTATACGGCTGTCGCTTGGAGGCATGAACCATTTTCGCATCCATGTTTGTAGCAAGAAAGGCCACGAGTATGGATGTTTTGATGGCCAGCTACATTCTGACAATAAGGCCTCCTCAATCCTCTCCAAGTCATCAGTTTTAGTCTCGTCAATTTTGGCGTCCTCGACGTCTCGATTGTATATGCACCTTCAGTCTTCATGTTCGATCCGTCAATGACCATAGAGAAATGCCTAGCTCAGTTTGCTCCAACTCTCCGTTTCCAAGTTCAACCAACACGGAGGAACCGATTTTACTATATGGAACTACGGCGTGGACTTTACTCTAGTTCTCTTCCAATTAAAATTGCAGTCAATGGCTAATAGCTATTTTCGTGAAAGCTCGTATGGGGTCCAATTATCTTGGAAGCCCGCAACAAGCTAAGGAGCGTGGCGTCAATAGCCAAGTATTCCAGCCTTATAGCTCAACACGATGCCATTTTGTAGCTAGTGTACCGGTCGATCGGCACCAAAAGCTAATAGTCTCTCACTAGGATCCAATGGTTCCAGATTTACGAAATTACAAGCCCCTTACCCACTATCTATAAACAAAGATCTGTTCCCCAGTCTTGGCACTGCTATTCATCACAACCGTTCACTCGTTTCTTCGCTGACCCCATTCACTCGTTTGCATGATGCGTTTCTCACTAAAGACCTTGTCCCTTCTCGTGCTCTCGTCCCAGGCCGGTTTCGCCCTCGCGGGACTCTGCAAACCATCGACGACTACAACAGCGGCTGCGACCACCACCACCTCCTCTGTCCCCGAAGGAACCCCCATCGACGCAGTCTTCTCCGATGGGAGCGTGGTCAACACCTATCTCAACGACGTGTATCTCAGCGACCAAGGAGATACCCCCGCAACCTTCATCCTCGAGCCGACAACCGGTCGCCTCACCACAAACATTGGTGGCATCACATACTACCTGCAAACCGTTATCCCGCTTGGCCCTGCACTCTCATTCCAGTTTGATACCTATCAAAACATTGTGAACAATCAGTACCGTTACTTTGTCAAATGCGACGTCGTCGCGGGCTTTCTGTCATGCGCTTCTGAGAGTGGCTCGACACCTATTTATTGGCACATTGAGAGCAACAACATTTTCTATGGCAATCAGAACATACTCACTGGCGTCACTACTGCCCAGTTCAGGTTCCAGTAGAGTGGGCTATAACGCGACTTGTGTCGAAACGCTTGCCTAGCAATTGGTGATGTGTGGAGGAACACATGGGCACTGGTGCGCTGTACAGGGGAATGAAGGCCGTTCATCGGTTAGGGCTTTTGAGTCAGAATTATTTCTCATTCATTGTATATAATTCAGGAAGTAATGTCGCTGCTTCAATAAGTGACTGCGCTTCTCCTTTCTCGCTTGCATTTTCTCTTTAGAGTCGAGAGCTATCTGGGACTCATAGGCCCTGGATTCTCAGTCAACTCTGTCCTCTAATCGTCCGTTTCCATCATTTCCTCCTCCGTTTCCACCATTTCCTCCTCCGTTTCCGACGTTTCGGGTTTCTTATCACGGTAAATAAGCCAGCCGATCGTAGGCTGATGACGATATCCACGGAAAGTTGCTGGGTTAACAATACCTGACTCGTTGCGGGAATGCGCGAGTAAACCTCCAACCACAGTACAGTCCATGGAACCCTGACCAAAGTCGACTCGAATAGGTATCGTTGCAACAGCAGAAGGCATTTCAACATCGAATTCGAAACCTCCCCTTTGTATAAGTTTCCGCGGGTCGAAGAAGTTAAAAAGCCAACCACTCATCCGTCCGAAGCTGTCTGCTTTCAGCATATCATCCCAGAATTCCCCCTATGGTCCAGGGTTTAGCACATCGATTACAATGTGAGTGGTCGGAAAGTGGGAAAAGCTACCAACTCGTAGCAAGTTGTCCAGAAACATCAAATGATGTGATATCGCAACCCCCAGTTCCGGGGACAGGTTTCTGAGATCCTCGAAATTTCTCCGCAGTTTGTACCAGTCCTCTCTACCTCCCGCGATAATAATAGCCCCGCGATTGTAAGCCGCCACGGGCATGTTGAATTTCCGATGGTGTTGAACTTGGCAATTTGTGCCGAGTAGTATGAGAGCGGCCGCCCCGGTTTCCGATTCCGCTGTGGTGCTGAAACGGGGAAGAAGAAGCTTCGCGGCCTCAAGACCAAACTTTTTTAAAACCATATCGCATAAGCTATTCACTAAAGCTTTTTTGTCTCTGAGTTGTTCGTTCAAAAAGCTCGGGATCTCCTGTGTTTGCCGAGGTTGAAAGACTTGATAGATGTAGGATTTCAGCTGTGCAAGAACAGCAAGCCAGATATGATCCACCGAAAAGATAAGTCCAGATTGCCTGTCGAAGACATCTGCTGCAGCCCAGATGAATCCATTCTGAGAGGCCACGATTTGGGAAGGGTCACCCTCGAGGTGAAGATTGAATACGCCATCACTTTTTTTGTAGTCGTCGGGAGATATCCGTTGGAGGATTTCAGCTCCGCGTATCGCGGCGACTTTGGGATCGTTGAGGTTCGTTGTTTGTATTGGCGTATCCATCATCGCCATGTTGGATATGTGTTTAAGTGGAAAGATGGTTGAAAGTGCTTTGTTCGGTATTGTTCTGGTGCGTTATTGATGACGGGGATGATGAGATGATGAGAGAGGGAGAAAGATTGCGGGAGTGACTGGAGAAAGAAACTTTGAGTACGTTGTTCCATCAGAGGGGCAAAAGAAGTATCGTGCTTTCCATTTCGACAGGACATCGAGAAGAAATCTGGTGTTTGTAGAAAGCGCTGGCTCAACTTCTTTCTCACCTCTGATCGACCCATCAGCCTGACAGGCAAGCGTACCTGCATTCTGATCGTAAGCTTTTGACGCCAGCGGAAGGAGGTAATCGCAGTTCAGCTTCATGATGGCCAAGACCATTCCTTTCGGCTGCGCATTATTCGTAAGTTGGTGCAAAAAGAATACCAGATGCTGCTGCGGGAGGTCAAAAATTGGTGTTTTGGTGGAGTCTAACCACCTGCGTTGGACGAACAGGGAATCGAACCCTGGACCACTCCCAGATGCGAGCATCTGATGGACGAAACTTGCTAAGGGAGTATTATACCACTAAACCATTCGCCCGGACTTGTTGAGCGGCTGTGTCAAATTACTGTCTAGATCGTGCGCGCAATCCTGGTGCTGTGGAAATTGATCGGCCATCGCGAATCCCTTCTGTTGTCTGGAGCAGTAGCCAATTAAGTTTACAGTGATGATGTTGGTCTTTTGAGTTTTTTCTGGAGATTGAGTTTTCCAATGGGTTGAAAATTCGGGCGCGAGAGTTTGTGGCTGAGTTTTGATGGCTTGCACCGTTGCAACAGTGATTTTTCAAAGATCAAACAACATCACCAAATAGTTATATACTTCAGCCCAAAGCTTTTACAATCAACAAATAATCAATAAAAGTCTACCAAATAAATACAAAAACTTGTCTATAAACTTTTCCCCTCACTGCGCAGCAACCATCGCTGCAGCAGGCTTGACCTCAACCTCAACCTCATCAATCTCCATCTGCAGGGTAATCTTCTCCCAAACCGCCGAGTTACCCAACTCCTCAAACGTATCCTCCACCACCCTCGCCGTCCTCTCCACAATCTCATCAACATCCTCCTTCGTCACGATAAAAGGCGGGCAGATCAGAAAATGATCTCCACTGTACCCATCATACCCTCCGTTGGCGTTGAACAGCGCGATTTCGTACCCAGCGCTCATTCCGCGCGAGTGCAGCAGGCCGTTGAGCCCGAGATCATACGGGAACGGGGTCTTGCTCTTTTTGTTGGTCACGAACTCAACGGTCCAGAAGAGTCCACGCCCGCGGATGTCGCCGACGTATGGCATCGGTAGGAGGCGCTCTTTGAGCTTGGTGCCGAGATAGGCGCCCATTGAGTCGACGTGGGAGAGCATGTTTTCGTCGCGGATGATTTGTTGGACTTTGAGGGCGGCGGCGGCGGCTTGGGGATGGGCCATGTAGGTTTGACCGTGGGCGAAGCCCTTGCCGCTCTTTTGGAACGACTCGACGAGCTTGGAGTTGATCATGACTGCAGAGACAGGAGCGTATCCCGCACCAAGACCCTTACCAACGACGAGAATATCAGGAACGACATCTTCCTGCTCCCAGGCGTGAAGAGTACCGGTACGACCCATTCCGCACATGACTTCGTCAAGAATGAGAAGAGCGTTATACTTCTCGCAAACAGCCTTCATAGCAGGGAAATATCCCTTCAACGGCATAGCACAACCGCTCGCCTACGAAATCAGATCAGACCATATCCAAGACAGAGATAACGGATGACTTACACTTCCTCCAACAGTCTCAGCCACAAAAGCGCAGACCTTCTCCGGACCAATTCTCAAAAACTCATCATCGAGCTCTTGCGCAAGACGCGCAACGTACGCCTCGTCGTCTTCACCGTCGCGCTGTCCTCTGTACGAACTACACGCCGATACGCGCGAAGAATTCTGCGAGATCAACTGCACGAATGGATCTTTTCGCACTTTGAAGTCGCCCAGCGTCAGCGCACCGAGCGTAGCGCCGTGCCATGCTCCCACGCGAGCAATGAAGTGGCTTCGCTCAGTCTGAGGGATAGCGAGGTGCGCAAAGTGCGTTTTCGCAAGCTTGAGCGCGACTTCGACGGCTTCGGATCCTAAGCATCAATTAGCACCCGTCATTCACACGACAAAATTTTAGAGGCTTACCTGATCCGCAAAGAACAGCCTTGGACATTTGACCGTTCGTAGACTCGACGAGGAAGTCTGCAAGATCTTCCGCTGCCTGCGTTTTATAGAAACCAGGATGACAGTACGGGACATTCACGAGCTGCTCTGCAACAGCTTTCTGAACGTCCTTGTTGTCATAGCCCAGACATGCTACAGCCGCTCCGCTCGTAGCGTCGAGAATCTTGCGTCCATCGCTAGTATTCAGATAGATCCCCTCGGTCGACTCAATAAGAGCCGCGGGATGTTTCTGAAAGTTTTTGTAAAGAAGACTGTTTGTAGGCGCCATGATGTGATGCTGGAATGTTGATGATTTGAAAATTCCATTGTGTCGCGTGCCTTTCTTCTTATATACCTCGATAATATCAGAGATGTGTTCTTTGCTCTCCTAGCTCTTGTCAATCATTGATAGACGAACGCGAAAATGTTTCGATAAGCCTTAGTCTCCGACGTGGCTGACCAATATTACCAGGTATGTATGTAGTGTAATGATATTATGATCCTTTCTGACGGGCCGCATGTGCTAGGGTCACAGCAAGAAACAAGGCGGTGTCTCTTGGCCAGCCTCCAATCACTATCTCCATTCCCATTCTACGGCATGTTTTTGATCTACGTCAAGTATGAGACACGGGCCAAGAGACACTATTTGCTTCTGTCTCATTTCAGCCGCAGCCGCAGCGTCGATCTTTGCTGCTTACAGCCCGTCCTTGGGAAAAGCGGCACGGGCGGTTGCACCCAGAGGCACAGACAGCTACTTTAAGGCCTTTCCCATCTTTACTCCTCACATCCTTTTCACCATCTTTATCTCTTATTGGATATTCTTTGTTTATATCGCTTACTTTTTTAGATTTGTTGAACTGCCGAGAGTGGAGAATGGATGTCCCGTTCAAGGATGTGGTCTTTGATACGGCAGATCCTCATGGATCAGCCCTGTCGCTTCTTCCGCTCCTGTTCCCCGATCGGAAGATCGACGAGATGCGTGTTTCCGCTTTGACTCAGGGCACGACAAATGGCGTGAGTATTGCCTCATACAGATCTCCCCTCTACCAAGTACACGGAACTTTTTCGCTAAAAAGCAAAATTGGCAGCTTTACAAGGTTACCGTCGATGCAAGCACGGCAGATGGAGTGCTGATCAAGGTCTACGGAGATGGAACGGACATCACCATTGATCGCGAGAGTACGTACCAATCCCTCCAATGCCCTGCTCCCCGAGACTCTGTCAATCTCGTCTGGAACTTCCGTCTTGGATTCTTGTCTGACGTGACATGTCGCGACAGAGGAACTCAGGGTGCACAAGCTCCTGGCTGAGCGTCAACTGTCTTCATCTCCACTGGTCCGCTTCAGCAATGGACATGCGTATCAGTTCATCTCTGGACGAGTCTGCTCTGAAGGCGACATGTCTGAGACCAGAATTTTCCGCGGCGTTGCGAGGGAGCTTGCTCGGTGGCACGCGACCCTTCCTACAGCGGACCCTGAGGACGTCTTGACCTACAAACCGGGCGTTTGGTCCACCGCGAAGAAATGGCTGGATGCTATCTCCAAACATCCTCACCGATCACAGGCCGAAATTGATGATTTGCATGAAAAGTTCAAGTATCTAGCCGATGCCTTGTTGCCGACTGACGTGTCAGAGCCCTTGGTGCGTCGTTGCATGTATTTTGCTTGTCTGTCACTAACCCGCACAGGTTCTCGCTCACGGCGACCTTTTGTGCGCAAACATAATTGTACAAGAGTCGGGTGATGGCATTGATGTCGCATCAGTTCGGTTCATTGATTACGAGTATGTCATACCCTGCTCTGCAAATGTCCCCAGACCAGAGACACTGAACCACCTGCAGACACGCCACATACTGTCCTCGGGCCTTTGAACTAGCAAATCATTTCGCTGAATGGACCGGCTTCGACTGCGACTACACTCTGCTCCCCAAGACATCAACCCGACGGGCCTTCATCGCAGAATATCTCACGACCCACGCCGAACTCTGTCGGGAGCACAACATAGACGTCCCGACTGTCGATGATGCTGCTGTGGATAATCTAATGCGTCAGGTCGATGATCACAGAGGTTTTCCAGGGTTCTACTGGTAAGTCGCCATACTGTCTCACAGGCAGATACGTGTGTGGTGGTACAGGACAAGACACTGATTACACCGCTGCGACAGGGGTCTCTGCGCTCTCATCCAGGCTGAGACAGCGACCGGAACTATTGATTTCGACTACGCGGGATATGCCGCGAAGCGCTTCGCAGAATACGAGGACTGGCGTAGTGTGCGGGAGGGAAATAGTCCGTCTCTGTCCATGAGGGAGAAAGCCTGGTCAATGCCGTAGACCTGACACCCCCACACTAAGGCATCAGCGGGCGAGACAAACATTCATCGCCTTAGACAGAATACGTACTATTACAAGTAGACAACACAAGAGAAAAAGTCAGACATCTACCTAAACTTGATTGGTCACACGCCGTGCAATGTATGACTCGTCTTGGCCAAAGGGAGCCTCTGGCACGCGCACAGCAGCACATGCTGGGTCATGATTCGTCTACGCACCAAGTCCCCTTTCAGAAGAGGCGCTTTTTTTTCGTTTCCCTTTTTTTTCGCCTGCCTCGGGGAGAGCTGACGCAAAAGCCAAGCCTAGCCCGATCGCATGATCTAGAACATGCATGGGCCGTGCGAGAGAAGATCGACCATGTCAAAACTGATGGGGAGAAAAGAGAGATATCGGAGAATTTAAAAATTCTGCTTAAATGAGGCGAACACTAGAACTGACCATATCAACCTCCTCTCCTCAGGGTTTCTTGGTCTTGTACATATCCCCTTTTTCTTCAGTGCTATCATGGCGGTAACTGGTCGTTTCCTCTCCAGCATCGGCGCCGATGTTCTGTGGCGGTCAAGCCGAGACCTGAAGATCCTTATCCTTCTCCGCTTCATCCGCCTCCTCGGCTATGGAGGCACGACGCTTGTTCTGGCGCTGTATCTCAACGCGCTGGGATTTCACGATGCACAGATCGGTCTTTTCATGACGCTGACGCTCGTGGGTGATCTTGCTATTAGCTTTATCCTCACTTGGGTCGGTGATCGTGTCGGCGTGAGGTTGACTGCTGTTGTTGGAGCGCTGTTGATGAGTGCTGGAGGCGTGGCGTTTGCGTACTTTGAGAATTTCTGGCTATTGCTTCTCGCGAGTATCGTTGCTGTTATTAATCCAAGGTATGTCTGCCCTTTCGTGAGAGTGAGTGAGGAGACTGACGGTGTAGTGCGAATGAGATTGATCCCTTCAAGGCAATTGAGGAATCAGCGATTGCCCGTCTCAGCACATCACATACATGCAATGACATGTTTGCATGGTGGTCTATGCTAGGCATGTTCGGCACAGCAGCAAGTAATCTCCTCACAGGCTGGCTCATCAACGCCCTCGAAGACAACGGCATGGAAAAGCTAGATTGCCACCGCATGATCTTCCTCGGCTACGCCGGTATCGGCCTCCTGAAGCTCATGTGTTCACTCCTCCTCAGCTCCGAAGTCGAGCAAATGCCCCTCCAAAAAGAAACCTGCTCAACACCCCAATCCGGCATCCTCACCCCCGAAGAAGAATTATCCGATGATGAGACTGCACCTCTTCTTGACGACAACAGCTCCGGCTACGGCGCCGTTCCCCAAACACAAGTCCAAGTCCTCGCCGCAGCACAGGAGAAGCGCCTCTTCACCCCAGCGTCGTTCGACTTCATGTGGAAGCTCTCGCTCGCGCTGATACTTGACTTCGTGGGCTCTGGCCTCGCACAGATCTCGTGGATGACATACTTCTTCAAGCGCGAGTACAACATGCCCGAGGGAGCGCTGGGCTCTGCGACCTTCACCGCCGGCATTATCTCCTCCGTGCTGAACCTCGCGTCGTCACCGCTGTCACGCGCCATCGGACAGGTGCAAACCATGGTGTTATGTCACACGGTAAACTCCATTTCACTGCTCATGGTGTCTGTGCCGGGGAATAAGTACATTGCGCTTGTGATTTTCATCTTTAGAATTGTTACGCGCGAGATTGATAATGCGCCTAGACAGGCGTTCATCTCAGCGGGGGTTTTGGACCATGAGAGGACTTCGGCTATGGGTGTTGTCAATATTACAAAGACGATTGGCAGTTGTCTTGGTTTGTACATCACGGGTTTGTTCGCGGGCTTGGATAAGTTCTGGCTTGCGTTCATTCTCGCTGGTGCACTTAAATTGTCCTACAATGTTTTGATCCTGGCATTCTTCTGGAAGAGGCGTTGAAAAGTATATCATTGTTGTTTTATGCATCGTTGTCACTGCATATCTTGTGTTTTTGCATCCTGCGTTAGTTAGATCTGGTCGAGTCCTGTACCTCGATGTCCCAATGGTAGTAAGACCTGTGCTCTACAAGTTTCACATCGTCTGTGCTCTGATAAGGCCCATTCCATTGATCAGGTTCCAGTCGTCATATCCACGACATGCGGCGATACCGCTCCGCCGTATCAACTTCATTTCGCGGACTCGGCCCATGCCGTACCGCTATATCAAATGCAATGAAACATATCTAGAACAGCTTAGGTGGCCTCAAACACATCTGCCGGCTGAACTCACCGTTCAACATGGCATGATTTTGTATCTGTACAAGGCATTGGATGCATCCCTGGATACTGCATCTGCGTCAATCCAATTACTTCTCACCACTGACTGAACTATTGATCTGACTTCCGCCGTCTGTGCATGCATATTGAGGTTCCCTTGCTGATCTACTTCAGCTAAATTGGGCCGAAAGTGGCTTGCTGACATCCCCCATTAAGGATGTGATTGATGCCATGCACTCATCCCCTCGATATCACATTCGTAAGCTCCAAATTGGTATATCCTCCTCAATTCTGTCTTACATGGTGTGCACCTATAATACCCTCAGGGTCTCTCTCATCTCTCATCTTCTTCCCTCATCCAATCTCAAAGCGTTCTCTCATGTCATTTCCATTGGTCAATCCTTCAGTATGGACCATCTCCTCCATCTCGATACAGACGTCGTCTGTCTTCTCGCCAAACTTAACTCCTACGACTATATCATCGTAGGAAGTGGTTTCGGTGGAGGTCCTTTAGCTGAACAGCTTGTATCCCAACAATACAAAGTCTTGTTGATCGAGCGCGGCAGCGTCATTTTCTCCACCCACGTTCTCAATACCTCTCGCCCTTACTTCAACCGCGGCGCAAGCAACTCCCCCGAGGGTAACGAACGTGTATATGACGCTGTCAAGGCCAAAGTCCAATGCACCGACCGCTCTGACAGTTATGTCGGCGGTCCAGTGTATTGTGTCGGTGGACGATCTAATCTTTGGGGTACTTGGATTCCAGAGATTGGCGATGAGACTCTCGGTGCTTTCTTCCCAAATGACGTCGTTGATTACCTCAAGGGCGAAGAGGTCCAAGGATATAAGAAAGCGTTCAGATATCTCACTGACTCACAGCCTGGCGACGTCATTTACCCAGAGGGTGACGGCAAGCATGAAGTCAGCGCTTCAGAGATTGGCGACGCGAATGAAATGCTGAATAATGCCTTGTCTGGCTCAAAGTTCGATCTCATGCCCATCGCAGCGCAATTCAATGCCCCTGCACCATACAAGTTTGCTCAAGGTGCATACAGTACTACCTTGGGTATCATCAATCGCATGTACGCCAACGATCAGTATCTCACTGTTCTCCTCAATACAGAGGTCATAGCTGTTCAGCACACTGCTAGTAACACCTTGTGAGTACACCCATTCATACATCGAGCACCCAAGCTGACCACGAAGGCGCAGCAACAAAAGCGTCAACGCTCTCAAGATCAGAGACAAATCCACCAACACCATCAAAGAGCTCAACGTCGGCAGAGCCAAAGTCATCCTTTCCGCTGGGACAATCGGCACCGCCTCCATCGCCCTCAACAGCGGTCTCGACCACCTCAATCCCTTGGTAGGTAAAGGCCTCATCGACCATAACGTCTGCTACGTGCGCTTCGCCAAGCAAAAGTCCGACACCGTCACCTCGAAGCCCCTCAATCTCAAAACACACCTCAAAGTCGGCGGCGAAGAATGTCTCGTCACTGTGACAATCAATGCGAATTTCTTCCTGGCCGGAAGTTCCGCGACGCTCAACACGACGCATTTCTATCGTCGTGATGGGACCCTCATGAGTCCTACTAAGGATGCGGCTGATGAGAAGGAGAACTTCGATACCATCTGTGTGCTATTCGAGTTTGTTGGAAAACTCGATGATGAGAATTCCGTGCTCAGTCTTCCGGGCTTGGACCCTGTGCTGGATATTCGCCGCCCACCGATCAAGCATGAGGTTCAATGCGCAATGGAAGATATCATCCGCAGAGTTCGTGACGCTTTCGTTGGGCTGAAGCCTAATCAGGCTACGTATGCCGACCCAGGAGTGTGTCCTGATCCTGGACTCAGACCGCAGCATCTGGGCTTCGGAGTGTTTTCTCACGAGTGCGGAACGATGAGAATGGATGGGCCGAAGGGGCTTGGTGTTGTAGACTCAAAACTCAAGGTCAAGGGATTGGATAATCTATGGGTTTGTGATCTTTCGGTTCTGCCTGTCAGTCCGGAGGCCAATCCCTCGTTGACTCTGGCGGCTCTTTCGCTGAGACTGGCTGAGCATCTGTGCGGCAAGAATCATTGAGGCAGAACAGGGCTTACCTCCGAGAATCAGTAGGATGAGTGGTATTTTTGCATAGTGGTCATCTAGATTGATACTGAAGGATTTATTCATTTGTAATCGGTGCTGCGTTTGAAGTCATTCGTCCGTGAGCCCCGGCTGAAAACCGGTCATAGAACCCAAACTCCAAAGACATTCGGCCGAAGTCCGGATTTAACATTTCGAATATCCATTTATTTTCGGTTCTCTGTTTCTATACATAAGATGTCCTGTATCTACACTCGTCCATCTTAACTCAACTAACATTCACCCTTTAAAGCACCAAGCTCAGACCCGACGATCAAATACAACCAAATCCTCACAATGTCCACCCAACAATTTGCAAAACATCAGCCCCAAGGCTTCTCCAACCGCATCGAAAGGGTTTCAATAGTTGGAGTATGTTCCCTTAGGCTCCCGTCTGCTCATTCTCCTGACTTGACGTAGGCTGGTGGCCGACAAGGCGCCCAGATAACCGAGCAACTACTCAAGACTGGAAAACACGCTATTACTGCCCTCACTCGCATCGGCAGTACTTCCAAGCTTTCCGACAATGTCAAGGCTATCCCTGTGGATTATAAAGACGAAGAGTCTCTGGCATTGGCACTCAAGGATCAGCAGCTTCTCATCATTACTCTCGCCGTCAGTGTGGACCCAGAAGTCCATCATCGCATCGTTCGTGCAGCTGGAAAAGCGGGCGTCCGCTATATTATCCCCAATATTTACGCTGCCAACGTGGTCATTGAGAACCAAGGTTCCGTCGATGACTTCTTCCCCGCTGCACCGCCAATCAATCTCCTCAAAGAAATTGAGCGCGTTGGCGTCAGCTCATGGATCCTACTCGTAGGAGGCGTCTGGTTTGACTATAGCCTTCCCTCTGGAGAGTCTTTCATGGGCTTTGATATCGATAACCGCAAGGTTACGTTGTTCGATGAGGGTGAAGCAAAGATCAACACTAGCACGTTGGCTCAGTTCGGTCGTGCCGCTGCTGCCATTGCCAGCCTCAAAGAGTTCCCAGACAATGAAACCGATCAATCCCTCAGTATCGCTGAATTTCGAAACAAACCTGTGTATCTTTCGAGCTTTTATGTCAGCCAGAAGGATATTCTAAAAAGTATTCAGCGAGTCACAAGCACAACAGATGCAGACTGGGAGATAAAATATGAGAGCAGCGCTGATCGAATTGAGAATGGCAAGGCGATGGGGAGATCTGGCAACATCATGGGACTCGTGCAGGCTTATTATTCATTTATTTTCTCACCAGAGGGCCAAAAGCTGAAGACCCAAGATAAGCTGCACAATGAGCTTCTTGGGTTGCCGGAGGAGGACTTGGATGCAGTGGTCAAAGATTGTGTTGAAAGGGCCGAGAACAAGTTCCGAGCACTGTGACTGTAACGGGCCCATCGTTCAGTCCATTTAGCGCACCGAGGTGCGGTATAGAAATACAACCACAATTGTGGACTTTTTTATTGTAATTTCGGTGAGGCGTAATCTACTCAGACCAATTGCCAACCGCCAGCTGGCACATGTGAGCGCACAGCCTGACATGATAACTGGCCACCAATCACTTGCGCCAAACGGTTTTTTCAGCTGCCTGAGAGTAATTACAAGTGATACCGATTACTTCCCTCCATCCACAGCGCCAGTTTCGAGAGGGTCAAAAAACTCCATCTTACATCAAAGTTCCTACCCGACTCTTGATATTGCCTACAAACTGACACGAAACCCCCCCCCCAACGATCGATTTTGAGTCGCACTTTGGTCCTGTGGCGCCATGTCATTCGGCTTCGGCGTTGGCGACTTCATTGCCGTGGGGGAGCTATGCTGGAAGATCTACACCCGAGTATACAAGGTGTCGCGCGATGCACCAGAGGAGCTTCGGGCTTTGATCCAAGAACTGGGAAATCTTTCAAACACAGTGAACTTGCTCAATGAGGAATTGAGAGATCAGGAAGTGTGGATAGAGCGGGCGGGAGAGAGACGACTCGAATATACCTGCAAAGTCATGAGTCAAGCCAAAGAGACGCTTCAGAAAATGGATCGGCTTGCAGACAAATATGTGGAACTCGGCACGGGAGATGGTTTGGAAGGTTCCAGGCGTTCATTTCGAATCCATTGGAACCGAGTCAAGTACGCATTGGAGGTGTCTAGCATCAACGAGCTTCGTGCGAAGGTTTGGATCCCCGCACAACCAAATTAAATCAAGCCTTAACGTTCTCTAGTTCATGTGTCAAAATTCCCACTTAACACTTCTTTTGCAAGGTGCTCAAAAGTTGGTCTATTCTTGTTCTTTCTAAAATACCCACTAACGAGTAAGTTCATCTTTGGAACGCATTGAGAAACAACAATCAAAAACGGACATGAAGCTGGACGAGCTTCGGAACCTCATAATAGGCGACCGCAGTTCGCGCGAGAATCCTCTTCTGAACGGTCCGTTAGAGGAGGAAGTTCGAGCAGAGCTTAGCGCAGCATTCTTGCGAAGTGCAGAGACTGGTAATAGGCCTTGGGCCTCTATTGGGATAGACGACTGGCTACAAGCCGGTCAATGGTGGTTGTTAAAGGTACCAGGCAAATCAGTCATCACGCATTTCGCTTTCTAACCTTTGATCCAAACAGGCTCGTTCACAGATGAATCATCTAGCTCAGGGGTTGGCAGTTGAAGCTGAGGCCTATATCAACCTTCTCAAGGCATATTGGATACTGATCGATATCGTCTCTATACATCCACAACGCATGCATTTAGGTGCATCTAACGACAGACGAAATGAAGACATCCGAAAACTCAGTCAGCTAAAAAGGTTTGATCTTTTTCAATTCCGGTGCTTAGACTGACCATTCCAGACCGCAAGAAAAAGCCTGGAAAGCTTCCCTCGTTTCGATTTTCAACTCCACGATATTGAGGGCTATACCATGAATATATGGCTTCAAGAAGCACCCTCGAGCATAATTGCCCCTCGCCATCAGCCGAACTTGACTGGCAGTAATCATAGTTGGCAAAACTCAAACGGAGAAGTTTTGTTTCACTGGTAGGAGTGAATAATGCGATTGGCATACTCGTATCTGATCAGATTCATAGCTTCGTCGAGATTTGTAACACGACCAAGAGCACCAAAAACCTCCCTAACGGATGTTTTCTTACGTTAGAGGTACCTCATGAAGGCATTTTTCTCAATTTCACTCTCCAAAACTTCGCTGGCCAAACCATCTCTGAGCTACAGGGTAAGTATCGCAGGTTCCTAGGAGAGGTCAAAATGAAAGCTTACATTCTTTTCTTTAGTCAAGCCTGCTGATGAGTATTTTGACTTTCAATCGCTTTATTTCGAGCCATGGGTAGAGTTTAAGGGTTCAGAAAAGAAAAGCCTAGTCCGACTCCTGAATGACCAAGGTAGCTCGTTCCCTACCATTACTACTCAATCACTAACTTTTGTTAGACTCCAATGCCTTGGAGGCAATTCTTTGGGGGTTCCGGCTATTTGGTTCAGCATTTTACCCCATATCATTGAGCGTATCGATGGTTCATTCTGTTTCTGTGTTAGCCAGTTGGCCGAGTCGAAATTGGCGCTCCCTTCTGCTTCCAGGCTATGACATTGGCTGCACATCCCAATCCGATTCGCCTACGTTACTTTTAAGGACAATCATTCTCGATCTAGCGGAGAAAGGCTGCGAGGAAAACATCTCAGGCTCGAAGTTTCTCGCTCAAGATCTGAGCGTCGAATTACCACCGGGTTACCGCGATTGGAAGGTTATCTGCTGGCACTGTGAGAAATTCGAGGACATCAAGCCGCTATTCAAAAAGTTCCATGTTCGAAATGATGTCCACCGCTACTTGATTCAGACCGCATTTCTTCGACTTAACCGTAGTCTTTTAAGCCAGTTAGCGCGTTACATGAACTACGGAGATACATGGCGCCCTAATGACGTACTCATTATGGTCGAGGCTACTCTAAGCTCAGAGGATGCCGGATATCTTCTATGGGTCTTAGACAATGTTGCTTCTAGTGTGATTTCTCGGCATCGGATTCCTATCTTCCGGTTAGTCTACAACAGCAGAGGCCTCAACCACATTGAAACCATGCTACAAAGATTCAATCCCCGCCCAGCAGACATCGCAGCAGCCATCTCCTGGTATCTAGTCTCTAATGACGAGCAAAGCTTTGAAGGCTTCTTACAACTGATCGAAGACTGTGGCGGCTCTTTCAGCAGTAGGACAGCTGAAGATGTGGATTTCACGGATTTCTATCCCACTTTTGTGTCCGGCTGCAGTCACTTGATAGAGAGCAAATGTTCTAACTCTCTGAGCCTCTATCTCAGTTCCTTTGAGAGACTTGGCATTGATTTCCATGGTGTCCAGGGCCATGAAACCACCAATTCCTCTCAATTGGCTATTCTTCCGGCACTAGTCTCTTCAGATCCATCATTTCTTCACATTCTACTGGAACGAGATGTCGCAGTGGTAGATATGGAACCTTTCGTTGTGGAGTACAACTCATGGAATGTGGCGGAGTGTCCACCGCGGCTAGAGTTAAGGGAGTTAGTTCAATATCCTTCCTTATCAATGCCACATTGGCCCCTCTACTACGCTGTTATGCTTGTTTGCGATACGGAATTCCTTCACCTACTGTGTCAACATGGGGCATCGTTGCAACAAAAGCGCGAGGGTACGCAAGATGAGAAGACTGAGACACGAGGGATAACTCATCACCTTTCAAGCCTATCAAGTGTGTCAGATGCTCGACTGGAGTACATGGAGGCCCTCATGATTTGCCATGTACTTATTTGTGTCGGCACCCTGGGTAGGCACTTCCCTTCAAGACCTGCGAACTATTTCAGAGCAGTCGATGAGATGACGGACTATGAAGAGACTTGGAGGTGTATGGAGCGCCTTTTGTATCGCGATAGCTTCTTCTCTGACTGTTTATGTCCATGTGGCTATGCCTTTCAAGGTGACTAGAAAAGCCGGCCTGACACACGCTCAAAGATGATGTCTAGATACTCTAAGTTCCCACAACACTATTCTAAACACCTTCGGACACAGGCAACCTGGGACATATGGCGTCGCGATGCCTTAGAGATTCTGAGCATGTAAACTTGGGTGGATTCAATTCTCAGATCCGATGCAAGACGATGCAGGTAGAGGGTAACCTTTGAAACTGTCAGCTGTTCGTAATTGCAGTATATAAGAACTAAAATAGATCTATAAAGCTTTATTCGTTGTAAAAACCGAGGAAGAGCAAGGATTGACGGCTTGACGTCACCCACATCAGGTACCACCACTTTTGATCAGGACCTCGAAGCAACTTGAGCTCATGTACGGAAACAAAACGTTAGCTCCATATGGAATGCTGTAGGAGAGGACTTAGATTAGTCGTTAGGGTTTGTGTGAAGGGGACTAATATCGAGTCCATACCATCTTAAGAGGTTTTTCAGAGCAAACAATAACATCAAAGGCCTCCGGAAACTTCGGATGTATATTCATCTTTGACGTGAACTTTAAACTACGATAAGCGTGCTTGTGACCACTTGTATCTCAGACTGGTTCCACAAGAATCCTTTTTACATGGTTTCCGGCGCGTGCCTGAATTGACTTTACAGCTGTCGCAATCTTGCCATAGGGAAATACAGAAAGTAAGAGTAACAATAGCAAGTACCGGTAAAGCAGTAGCGAAATAGACCCAGAACAGATCATGACCAGTGGAATAACTATCAGACATACTGAAAAGACTTGCAACCATGCCAACGACACGAACACGAGTGCCAGTAACGTCAGACACTTTGTGTTTATAGTTTCCAGGATTGAACGTCGGGAGTCGAGCATCTGGACGAGGGCCGTCGCTACCATAAATATCTGCTCCAGAGATTGACTTTAATCGTGGAGTTGGACACGGAGATAGTCAATGTCGCTGAAGACAGCATGACAAATTAAGGTATCATCGCTTGGTGATATGAGAGTTGATAACATCCCTCAGGACACTGAATTTACGGTGGCTGCTCTTGCTACGCCTTTTCCAGCGCTAGAGATCTAGCAGGAACTAATAGTTGAATGGCCTGATTTGAGTTGGTCTGAGTACTGATAGTGCTGGGAACATCGAGTTATTAGGTAGTTGTAGATGTTCCATTCAGATAACGTAATAAAGATACCGTAGTAACCAATACTTAGTATGCTTGGAGGGTTCAAGTATAATCCCGGCGATGGACAGGTCTCGAGGTAGTGTATGCTGAAGTTAGAGGTTTAGATTAAGCGATTATGATATGGAATTCTTAATAAATGTAAAAAAAGAATATATTAGATGTACTTAATGAACTAGTTCGAGGCATGGAGCTAATAGAGAATAATATATAGGGCCAAGCTAATGCTCTATTTATATTATATCTAATAACTTACTGATAACACTAGAGCAGTAGTTCAGCGCACGGCGAGTCTGCGTAATGTCTCGGGACATACTTATGTATGTCTTCCTTGTCCTTATTCGCTCCATTGTCTAATAGATCTGCCACAATCTCTTTCTTCCCTTCCTGTACTGCAAGGTGCAGAGGCGTCCAGCGTGATCGTTGCCACCGCGCGTTCACGCGGGTGGAGGTGATAGCTTTGCGGAAGTGCGTTGCACGAGTTTTAGGTGACAAGGGAAGTAGTACCAAAATGTGAAGTGAGAAATCATTTAAATGTTCCATGAAAGGGGCCTCGGCACCATCTTTCCATAGAAGGCCAAGCCGTTGGATTATACCTTTGCGACGATCTTTGGCCCCTTGATCGTGGAAAGGCACAATATCATCCAAGAGCTCTGACACCAATTTGAACGCTTGCAGGATGTAACCTCCTTCATGACCACCCAAAAGGTTATGGACTGCCTGAATCTGAAGGCTCGATGGATGAGGTAAGGCATGCAGAAGGTCATTTCTCTCAAGCAGGTTGTGAACCTCGTGTAAAATCTCCAGACTGCTAGGCCTCATGTTTGGGTATTTATGGGTGCACTTGTCGATCATTATCTTTGTCGCTTTTTTCAATTTGGAGTCCTTGAGTTTCATCAACTCGAGGACCGTGGCTAGAAAGTTCGATTAATATATGCTGCGTCTTTTTCAAAACTAAGTCAAAGGTGTTCACCTTACCTCCAAACGACCAAATATCTCCTTTTGTCGACCACTGACTGCCTCGAATCACTTCCTGCCAGCCTTTCAGAACACAGCTCTAGCCGCCACGGGACAGAAAGTACAACTTACCGGAGGCAGAAATCCTTGGCTGCCGATCCATTGCGTTGTGTTGTATTCAGGGCCCTTCCCTGCCTCGGAGGCTATCCCAAGGTCGCAAAGCTTGTAGATACGGCCGTCAGACTTGCAACTTTGCATCACAACTACAAACAAGATATGAATTAGTATGCTTGCTACGTCTTCAATTGAATAGAGACTTACTATTAGCTGGCTTTATGTCTCGATGTATGACATTGTGCCACAAACTTTCAACAGAGGCTTCCCAGTTTCCTTCTCGATAATTGATAGCTAAGCCATAGTGTAGATAGGCCAAAGCCAACGATACTTGGGCAATCAGGCTCCAAACGCTCTTCGAGTCCAGCGCTGTCGTTTCACTCCTTGAGGATGAGTCTTCTGCATAAAAGCCATAGTGCTTATCCTCATCATCTTCAGTTTCATCAACATCATCCTCTTCCTGGTCACTGTCGCTGGACATATCTAATGGCCGCCCATGACAGGTTTTGAGGTCTCCGAGGTCACAGTACTCCATATAAAGAAGAAATGCATTCTGGTCCGGGTCCTCGTCAAAGTCCAAGCATGCTACTACATTTGGGTGTCGAAGTCGATGGAGAATCATACGTTCAGACTCGAAATACTTCCTTACCAGTCCCTGAATGTCGGTTGATAGAGAAAATGTCTTGCGAAAGACCATCTAGAGTTGTATCAGAGTTATGAGAATTATATATCATATTATGTCTGACTTTGAAGGCGGGGGTGTGATGTTCAGAGGAACTGTCGTAAAGCCATGCTCACGATGTGTTCGATCAGATTGTAGGAAATGCCAACTCGACTTACCGCTGACGATGAAGAGTAGTCATGTGTAGAAGTCTTCTCCAGAACGTGGCACTTGCATTGATTGCCCTTCTGTACTCGTCCAGTTCTTTGCTCATTGACCATGTAAGCTCGCCAATTGAGATCATGGACGATGCTGTCGTTTGGTAACATCTTAGTATTCCACCTTATCTGTGCTCGCGCCTCAATCAGCCTCTCGATGACCTTTGTATTTTGCTTTCGGATAGCTTCATCCAAGGCAGTGAGTCCAACTTTATCAACCGCATTGATGTCTATATCTTTGGAAAGCAATTCGCTCACAATGAGCTCGTGTCCTCGTTTGGCAGCACAATGGAGCGCCGTGGCACCGTGGGCATTTGAGATTCTTGGATCAGCAAGAGCCTCTAAAAGGCAGCGAACAACATCACCGTGACCACCCCAAGTTGCAAGGTATAAGGCTGTCCTGGAATGAACATCCTTTGCATTGATGTCGACGCCGGTGTCAATAAGCCTCTGTACAATATCAGCATGGCCTTCTTTCGCAGCCAAATGTAATGAACTCCACCCATCAAGCGCTGTTGTTAAGCTGGGTGTAGCGTTGTAGGACAGTAACGTGGAAACCATGGTCGTCCACCCGCGTCTGACAGCCCAATGTAAAGCGGTCCAGCCTCCAGTAGTTGTGGCATCAGGATGGACTTTCTGGCCCATTATTATGTGCGATGCAACGTTCGTCAGGCCAAAGTACGCCGATATGTGTAAGCCCAACATGCCTTGATATGCTCGTTCATAGTGGCTCGGGTGCTGTTCATAGGTTGACATGACCAACCCAGCAGACAGAGTATTATGGCTTGAGTTGAACAGAGCCATAATATCGCTCATTATGTTTGAAAACATAACTCGCTGTGCATGTTCTCCCCAGTACCTTGCAGCATAACCCAGCATGGAATATTGGGCCAGTCTGGCCTCGAGTTCCCCTGGCTCAGTGGGAACTTTGAGAGAAAAGGCATTGAAGCAAAGACATGTGAGACACTTCTTGGCAATAAATGCCTCTGGCTCACTAGGGCCAGGTATGACTGACATGACTGTTGGAAGGAACTCTCGAAGGTACTCATTGACCGATTTATGTGCCAGAACTATTTGTGGCCTGGATGGTTCGCTGAACATTGGACCAGAACAAATCTCTGACACTACCTCAATTGACGGCAAAGTATCGTCGTCCAAGCAGTCGCTCCCTAGCCGGATCCCAACGGCCTCTTGGAGCTGATGCAGTGTAAGTGGCCGTACTGAATACGCAAGCCACAACAGTACCTCCAATGCTAGGGTAGACTGATCGCCTTGACCAAGAACGGTTTTATGCATCCATATCCCATAAAGGTCATTGAGGCTATGCTGAGTGGATAGCTCATCCTTCAGTTGTCTAATAGTTGATTGAGACAACAGAGAATCAAGGGAAACCTTTGCAAAGAGGAAGCTACTTGCTTATCAGATCAACTATCAGCGGGACTTATGGTGCACATCTCAACTTACTTGCCGTCGGATCTTTCGATTATCCCCTTTACAATGTCATCATGAAGGGTTGGTTGGTCTGCCAGCCATGATTTAGACAGTCTCTCCCGCACATAGGCTTCAAGGTCAGAGCCCTGGGCGCGTACTTCGAGTACTTCAAAGCTTTTAAACGCAGTCTTGTTCACACACGTTGGCCTCGACGTCACAAAGATACTAGTGTTAGGGATTTCGAGGAGATGATAAAAGTCAGCGAGAAAGCCTTCTGGACCTTGCGTGTACTCATCCAGAGCGTCAAAAAGGATAAAAACGCGGTTAAACCGATTAATCTCACTTATTAGACTAGCCCAACGTTCTTCTAAGTTTGGGGAGATTGAAGAAGACTTGTGTTTGTTGTATAACGCAGTAAGAGTATTCGACATGTCGTGGGATTGCCTTATGAGTTGTAAAATCAAGGAGTTGACAATATCCGTCGGTTTCTGCGTTTCTTGATGTCTGAAGTCGAAAAAGACAAATATGACAGGAATCTTTTCCTTGGGGAACTTTTGGCGGAGATGGCTGATCACCATTGCACTGGGGTGAATGTCATTAGAACTCCCATAGAGCCTCCATTTGTCATGGTGATAAAGGAGCATCTCACCATGTGATTGACTTTCCGGCCCCAGCTGGTAATCACGAGGACACTTAGTAAGTATGAGGCTCCAAAATTGACAGAAATGTAACAATGTAACTCACCATTACCATTACACCATAATGGCATACCAGGCTCCTCCACCCACCGCTTGAATGAAGAGTCTTCGAGCAACCATGATCCGGTTCCGGAAAGGCTTATTTCCGTCAAGTGTAGAAGCACGTCTGAAAAGTCAAGACCACCCAACCATTCTGTGATAACTTTGGCAGAAAGCTCAGAGGGGCCTCCCTGATCAAGGTGATTTAAAGCATCTGCTGAATGTGATATTTCGGATCTATCCAGTAACGAATCGAGGAGTCGACGGTTATCTTCGATCTCGTCCAATAGTTGTGATGCTTTGACTTGGATGAAGCGTTGCCAAAGAGGACGAGACCCTGGTCGTCTGACCCTGATCTCTAGTTCGCTGAGAAGAGCCTCTAGATTCTGGCCTTGTCGAGCTAACGCAACCATGGTCTGCACACTGGCATCCTCCGTACCCTCTCGCTCCGCAAGATCACGGGCTGCCAAGAGTGTCCCCCTCAATAGTTCGACTTTGCCAAGAAAATCCGCAGCTTCATCTGAGGTGTGCGCCCCCTCTTTGAGGGAAGTGATGATGGCCCTTGCCCGTTGAATCAAACTCGTGGTTAATCCAACAAGCCCAAAGGCCAACCCAGCTGCCTCCATGGTCTTACTGTGGGCTGCTTACGCACAATTTTTGGATTCGAGTAGGGTTGGCTAGGTTCTGTGTGGAGATATAAGCTCAGAAACACAAGTCTCGGCTGCGGATAACACAGAAGCGGGGATTGAAATTCCAGAACATGGACGAGATTGACGATGTAACACCTCTCTTAGCAGAGGGAGGTATAGATTGGGGCTTTAGAACGGGGAAATTAATGCTCGAAGTCATCAGTCATGGGTGACAGGACAACCCTACACAGTATGCATATTCGGAGGCATTGCGTCTATCAAGTTCAGTTTTCTGAGATCAAGTTCCAGACATGTGCCTCAATTGCGTCTGCTCAGTACCTCAAGCATCCGGATCAGCACAGTTCCGACGAGCTGTGCGACATTTGTTCAAAGAGGGCACCAATGGCGTGGCCGTATGGTGGGAACGAGTTTTCCCGGTCTGTAGCTGAAAAGCACGTCGCCAAATATAGAAATCGGATTCGTAATACAGTGACTTTCAGCCCGCTTTTACAAATTTGAGGCCAACTTTGGCAGTATATCATTGGTACTCTGGTTCTGGGCTGCATCTTGGCACTTCTAAAAGGTCCTATAGAGTCTCCCACGTCGTTCCGCTTTCATGTACCCTGGATGGTGTCGAAATGCAACATCCAGGGAATATGACCGGGAGGATGTGATATCAGGCTCACCGAAAACGTCTTAATTTAGATACCCGAAATATAACGCCAGTGATTGACTGAGCGCGTACCCTATTACTTGAGCTCCTATTAATCCTAACTGCCTACCTTATTTTTGTCTATTTAAGTAAAGGGTCTATAGGATTGTCTTTATTCAACCTAAGGGGATCTGACAACAGGTTGTCTGTCGCAAGGGTTGCTTCTTTTCTTTCGAAATTCTAATTGCGAGTAGACTTTTGTTCGAGTATCTTTGTCAATAACCAAAGCTGTTTCAATGGAAATCGCTGGTATCGCGCTCGCGTCCGGGTCTGCCGCCCATGAGCTTATCAAATGCGGAATCAGGATCTACCGTCGAATCAAAGACGAGAAAAAACTAGCTCTAGTTTTACGAGACTTCCAGATGTTCGACCTTGAGAATCGGCGAGCCCAGCTTAGTATCGACATTAAACTGGCTCAAGGGGTTCTTAAGAGTCAAAAAATTGATAACGAACACAAGGAGCGTCTGAAACAAAACTGGGAGCACATCAAGACCCTGTTAATCAAAGTCGAGAATCTTATTGAAACGATGGTACAGAACTCATCGCCGATGGCAACCCGTGCTCGCCACAAAGCTCGAGATGCCTTGCTTGACCTTGGTGGTACCAAAGCGGTCTCTATTGCTGTTCAAGAGTTTCAATCCGTAGTTCTTGCACTTCGTGAGCTTGAGAGGGATGAGTCTCAACTATTCATGTCGCAAAAGGACTTCCAGCCGCTCGAGATGGACAGCAGAGTCTACGGCCCAACCAGAATCAGCTTTTTCGGCAGGGGTCGACTGACAGATCCCCCTCCAGGTGTTCCCAACAGGCCCCAGTGGTTCTTATTTGAGTCGAAGCCCTACGAGCACAAGGTCCCCCAGAAAAGGGAGGAGGCGAAAGATGATATTGGAATATTAGCCCAGAAACTTCACCAAGCGCAGCAAGACAAGGGCATCTTGCGTCTCGTCGGCTTTAGAGATGAAATCAACGACAATCAAGGAAGCTTTCAGCTTGTTTTCGCCTGCCCGTTCGAAGGAAACTACCCTTCAAATCTTGAGAGCTATATTACGGCTAATCCTACGCCCTCGCTGAACCTGCGAATCAACCTCTGTAGCCAGCTCGCCACTGCGGTTCTACAAACGCAAACCCTGGGCCTGGTACACAAAAATGTGAGACCCGAGAATATTCTCCTGCTTCCCAGTACTCCCACCGTAGGGGTAGTAGGTGAAAGCAGCTTGGGGGTCTTTCTCACTGGATGGCAGTATGCCCGTCAAGACGAGATGGGTGCTACATTTCTGAGAGGAGAAACAATGCTGCAACGCAAAATCTATCAACACCCTGAGAGACAAATCCTTCTTGCCGAAAAGCAGTACGCTATGAGCCATGACGCATACAGCCTCGGCGTATGCATGATTGAGATTCTCACCTGGAGAAGCTTGTTGCTTGCAACTGAGCCTCCTACTATGTCTCAGGACTTTATAGAAGCATTCCAACGACTTGGCCTACCACTAGACATAGAAGAGCTCTATACTAAGTACCCAGATCAGATCAAGCAAACTCTCTGCTGCATTTGCGATGAGCTACTCCCAACCGTTGCAGGTAATAAGATGGCCCGTTTGGTCAAAGACTTCCTGACCTGTCTTGATGGTGAGGGAGAGCTTGATGAGAACGAAGCCCACCAATACGCTCCAGCTCATGACAAAGACAGAAAGCTGGTAGCAATTCATTTCGTTGATACAGCCCTAAAGGCTTTGCGGGACTTTCAGAGCGCTATTTAACAAGCAGGTATTAAGAATAAGCAGGAGTTCATTTTAAGGGCTTTTATAAAAAGTTCTTATATATAGACTGTCATAGGAAGATAGGAATTAAGCTCTTTTATTAATATTTAATGTTTAAATATAATAACTTTAAGAGTTATTTTAATAATAAGGTATATATCTATATATATTTCTAGAGATATTTAATATTAAACTTCTTAAATAATGGTAAATAATATTTAGTCTTTTATTAATTGAAAAGGGCTTTTATTGTAATTTATATATTAATCTAATTGTTAATATTATATATAAGATAGATGTATAAGAAATAGCAGGTACTCATGAGAATTCATCGATTTCAAATCGACAACACGGAAATAAGCATTTTTCTCCAGTAGGAATCTTCTTTGGTATGTCTATCTTATACAGCCTTTTGTTGATGTCTTATTTCCGTTTTGCAAGGGCGCATTCTGACTTGGTGGCTGGAGCTGGGCACCAGACCCAGACGTCACGCCTCACTTTGCTACGCCCAGTAGATATAAGCAGCCCTATATCAGGAAAAATTTGTACTTAAATATAGAGATCATAATGGACTTTTGAAGTAATATCCCAATACCCTAGACCAGACAGACTTTGAGTGTCCCCAGCACTACATTGCCCCACTAGTACCACAGGCAGCAAAATATAAACAAGCATTACGCGTTCGACAAGATTCATTTGTTGCGAGTTAGCAAACGCATAGTGGGCCTTTTCTTTAGTCTTCGTAGCATATTCATCAATGCAAGTAGGGCCAGGAAAGCGAAGCACTCGGCAGTCTTGTGTAAAGAATGCATTAGGAGACACCCTGGTTCGACTATTCCGATCGAAGCTCCTCTCCTAGACTGATATATTTCCACAGCTTCTCTACGATATCTGTTTCTTTGCTTATTGGCATTAACGATATACATTTGTAATGTAATGCCTGCCCTCAAGAATGAGGCAGCGACAGAAAGCCTTGGAGGAAGGGGAATTTTGTTTAAACTGGCTGACACTGCGAAAGATACTACAGCAACTGCCAAACTTCCTGCAAATTCGAGTTGAGCTTGTTACTTGGGCTGTGTGTAAGCGTTCTTTCTTTGTTCATCTGTTACCTCCAATGACACTGGTCAGCGGTGTCAGGTCATAAACCACAGTGTCAGTATCGCTTCAGAGCAACTGCTCTACCCGCTTCGGCACGTCCTTCAAGCAGCTTCTCTCAAAAACATCAACGCATCACATCACTCAACTTATTCACACAAAAGAATCTGCAGCACTCATCGCCTTCACCACCGAATTACTTCTAGCATCTTCGACATGTCTGAACTGCCAGTCCGCCCTCGTAAGTTCTTGGCCATCGCTCATTTTCACCGCTAACGAGTTCAGCCGAATACCAGGCTGGTAGGGTCATACAATTGCAGATACTCGAAGGCAGCAGCGGTTCTTGGGCGCTGTCGGAAAAGGAAATCTCTGTAGTCGTTGAACGAGTTATTACAGAGACTATGGCCCCCGTCATGCAAGTCCGCTTCCACGATCGCCTTGCCATTCTCAAGGTCTACGATCGTCGCTGCGGGACAGACCTTCGTGACTACAGGGACAGGCACATTCCCTGCACCGCTCAAGTTGAAACTGCTTACCAGTCATTTCTAAATGCAGGTGCCATGGACGCCTTCCTCAAAGAGATGGATCATAACGAAGCCACGTCGGAATTCCCACGTACCCTAACAGAGATTCGGGAGGGGTCTGACGGCATCGTGAGATTTGAAGCGGCGCTCTGGAGGATCACTGATCAGCATTTCAGAACCGAGGCTGAGGTCTACGATCGCTTGAAAGACCTCCAAGGTGTTTTGATCCCAGAGCTTTACGGGTTGGTACGCATCGTCGCTCCAGGAGCTACTCCAGCGTCCTCAAAACAAGATTACCAAACTGTCTATGGTATCCTCCTCCAACACATCCCAGGTGTTAATCTTTATGAGCTCATTGAGGAGGAAGTCCGGCCTACAACGCAGCAAGATTGGACATGTCTCATTCAGCGAGCTATTGACGCGGCGTATGAGATTAACAAGCGCGGTATTATCCTAGACGACAGCTCACCTCGCAATGTGGTCGTGGAACCCTCAACATTCCAGCCCTTCCTCGTTGACTTTGCGCAGTGCTTTTTCAAAGATAAATTAATTGAGAAATGGGTCGACTCGAGCACTGATGCAGAAGGGGGGGGAGATTGGGATGGCGACGCCAAGTTCTGCGAGACGGCAGTAATATTCGATAACTCTGGCGCAATTGGAGTGCCCATGGTGAGAAGACTGGAGAAGTCCTGTGGGTTCACAGTGGAGGTTAGGTATCCCAAAGAAGGTCAACTCCTCTGCGATATCAAGCGCCAGCCAAAGCCAGAGGCCAAGATGAGCGAGTCACTCCAACACGTCGAGGGCAGCTCGGAACCGGGGATTAGATCTCCCAAGATATGAGCCGCTCCACGACACGACAGCTGCAGCCACGCAGCAGCTTTGAAGGGTTTGAGATGCGATTGCGACCTGTCAGAAACTTGCCTGGGCTTGTGAGCGGGACACATACGGACAACAGCGAACGCCAAAGACAGACGGGGTACAAGACAGTCAAGAAGCAGATAATTGATAACAAATCAGAAGACGAGATAGTCTTCGGCCGCTTTTACCAACTGGTGGCATTCACCTTTGACCATAGAATACAATATACCATGGATGGCGGCTCCCTACGCGTGGGTCTTATCCGCTTTGGGGTTAGTACCTCAGTAACGTGGGGCATGACGCGAGGGGCAAGGAAACCAAGTCCCCTCACCCTTATCTCCCCCATCATATTCTCTTGTCAATGGCAAAGCATTCATCATAGTCTCACGCAGCAAATACAACAAATCATCCTTCTCAACCTATATATCCCCAAATGGATCTGGATCCGGATCGAACACGTTACAGCGTTTTCAGACGAGATGTTAGTTGACCACAAGATTGCCTACTGGTGCTGACTTCTCACGAGATATGCGAGCCGTGCCATCAAAATAATTCTCAATGCGATGCAAAAAAACCAACATGCTCTAGCTGCGATTCAGACGGGACCGAGTGCGTTTGGGTTATGCAAATTACTCATGTCAACGATAGCCCAATGCCCCAGGCTTCACAGGAACTGTACGTTTACATCAGTCTGACGGCAAAGAGATGCTTATCAGTGCAAGTCGAGACGCCATCGAGAGCGAGTCTTCACACTTTAATGGGCGCGTCGAGACATTTGGGGCGAGCTCCGAACGGCATCTTACAGGTGGAGAAGTTAAGACTGTACATGTAGATTTCGTGCATAAAGAGAATGGCCGGCCCAGCGAAGAGGAGGATGTAGAGATGGCCGGCACCGAAGATGAAGCACAAGAATTCAGCACTGTGACACCAATATACCCACAGGAGGGGTATAACGACGACACTTCCGACGTTGAAGACGACGATCCGAAAGAGCCGGCAGACGGGGAAGATGAGGAAGACCATGAGCCCCCCAGGTTGGCCAATTTGCGTGCCAAGCATCTTGCTCCAGCGTCACTCTTTGCTCTACCGTCACAATATCAGCAGTATGATCAGGACAAAATCATCCGTGCCTACTTCGATGGTGTCAACCCAGCCACGCCACTATTCAGTGAACAAGACTATGAATACTTCGACATGATCTGCAGAGAACGGCCTACTGTGTCACATGAGTGGTGCGCCGTCTTTGTCATGCTGGCATTGTCTCTGAGAAACGATCCCAAGAACTTCTATCAAGGAGATGACGAGAACTTCATGCGCAAAGCGTGCAAATATGTGGATGGTATGCTTAAATATCGACTGTCAGACGAAATAGGACTCCAGATCCTGCTGGGGGCGGCCTTGTATTTCATGACAACGCCGAGGCTAGAGCAAGCCGCACTTCTGCATGCCAAAGCTGTGAAATTGGTCTATGACCTGGGGTTGCATAAACACTCCGGGGACTTTGCTCTTTTGTATCCTGTGCGGCTTCTCTGGATAGCGTACATCATTGACCGAGATATGTCACTCCTCAGAGGCGAGCCATACCTGATGCAAGAGCATGATATTGCTTCTACTGTCGATGAAATCTCTTACAGGCACGGAGGCATTCTAACCGACATAAATAAGTCCTCGCACTTTGAGATTCTCAAGTACCGCGCTAGACTAGCGACTATCCAAGGCAAGATAGTCGATCTGGTATACTCAGTTCGGGCTTCGAAACTCTCTTTCGATCAGCGAGAGACGGTGGCGGATCGTTTGGACGAGATGCTGGAAGAATGGGTTGAGTCGATCCCCGAGCCGTACAGGGGAGATACACTCTCCAGGTTCGGCCACATGCACCAGAGATTCTTCAAACAGCTACGGGTGACGTATTGTCACTGCATCTTCTCTATTCGGCAAGCAACGTTGCGTAATAAAGAGTGGGTACGTCGGTTATTGAGGTTTGGCGAAGCTCGCAAAGGAGATGATACAGATACCCCATTGCTACCATCGAATTGGTCAGGGTTGGTCACAGCTGCACGGAAGTGCTTGTATATAGTAAACAAAGTGGACAGCCGCGATATGGCATTCCGTTGGTAAGACGAGCTACACCTTTAATCGTACTAATCTGCAACTAACAATGTCTAGGAGCTGTAGCCATGCGACGCAAGCGGCCATGACGATACTGGCTGCGAACAACATAACCCTTTCAGAGCATGACCTTCATGATTCGATCGATAAAGATCAACAGAGACTTCATATTGCACATGGTGAAGTAAGCGATCGGTTGGACGAAGATCCCACAAGGTCGACCGAGAAATTGTTTAACACTTGCGGTGAGCTTATCATCAAGGCCCGGGAGTCGGTGCGACAATTTAATGAGAACAAAAGTATGGAGGAGTCATGAGATTATCAAGAAGGACATATCCAGAGTTTTGAGCGAATTGAGTTTGTCGCTTATGATGGTTTGCGTATTTTTATGCTTGTCAATGAGAATGTACATGAACACATCACGTGATATGAAAACTCAGAATGTCGCGTGGACTCATCTCGTACGAGAATCAGACCTTGGATTATCTCACTCATCACAACTCAAATATGAACTGCACCAAGTTATAGCACTCAGAATGGAGGAACTACCAATCAAGCCTTCGGGCATCTCCATGCAACAAGACTTTATCACATCAGAGCATGAACAAAAACTCATTCACATTTTTGAGAATGAGCTAGAATGGCCAGCCCGAGGGGGACGACTATCACTTCACTACGGCTACACATTCAGCTACAAAACATTCGGTATCGATGAAGAAACACCTTTCAAGCCCTTTCCAGACTGGCTAGTTCCTTTGCTTCCAACAACCGAGGGCCGTCCACCGGATCAAGTCTGTCTTCAGCAATACGCCCCAGGAACAGGGATTCCGCCTCACGTCGACACCCACGGCCCCTTCGATCAGCTATACTCACTATCTCTGGGTTCACCACTTTTTATGCAATTCGCAAACAAGGAAACGGGCGAGAAGATCGAGGTCGACTTGTTACCGAGGAGTATGATGCAGATGAGCGGTGATTCACGATTACACTGGACTCACGGGATTAAATCTCGCAAAACAGATACTCTGCCTGATGGAACAGTACGACTACGGAAGATCCGCTGGAGTCTTACATATCGCTGGCTCCGCGAGGGTGCAGAGTGTGAGTGCGGGAATGAAAAGCTCTGTGATACGGCACAGCGGCGAAAAGGGATTGAGAGGGAATACCGATGGAAACAATACGAAGAAGACGCCAAGGCACCACAGTCTTAGTTCATTATATTCATGAGCTATTAGTATATATAATCCGCAGTGTCGGAAACATTAGAAGATAACTATCTAAGGCTTAGGAGAGAACCAAGTCTCCAGATCAATAGCCCAGTCAACAACACCACCAAAGTTTAAGCTCTTGGCCCAATCCGTACGCTTCTGCTTCGTTGTGGGTCCCATATACGCAACCCAATCAGTCATGCCTTTACCCTTGGTTCCAAACGTCATGATATCCGAGTCTGAGTCCTTATCGTACCACGTCTTGGCTGTAACGCCCTTCTTGCCCTGCTTAGCGTCGTACGCGATGAGGCGAATCTCCGCGTCGGAGAGGTATCCGGCCTCGCCAGTGCAGACACCCGGTTCGGCTTCGGAGACACTGAAGCTGCCAGTGAACTGACATGTTGGGCCGGTGCACTTGGGGTCTTTCATGCGGAAGCTGCGGCCGTAGCTGGAGATGCCGATGACGATCTTGGCGGGGTCGACGCCGGCTTTGGTGATCATGGCGAGGGAGTCGAGGGTCTCGGTCTTGTTGACGTGAGAGCGGAGACAGTTGCCGTTGGGGCAGCCGGAGCTGATGAACTTGTTGCCGTAATCTATAGAACGTTAGTATGAAGTATTACTGAGAGTCAAGGAAGGATACATACCCCATTGACCGTGGAGATCGTAGGTCATGTAGACCATGTAATCGACAAGAGGCGCAATTTTGGTAACAGGGAAAGGCTTAAGATACCAATACGCAGCAGGAAGAGCAACAGAGATAGTCTTGCCGCTCTTTCCAATCTTGTTCCTCATAACTTGGAGGAACGCAACGTAGTTGGCAGTATCGGTAGAAGAACCGTCAGAGCCAGCGGAGCCAGGATACTCCCAATCGAAATCAACACCATCAAGCTTATGGTTGTTCAGAACAGTCATGATGTTGTAAGCAAACTTGTCACGGTTCGCAGGCTTGATAGCATCACGGTAAAGCTGGTATGTTGACGCATCAGTTGAGCCAGCCCAGCCACCGAAGGAGATGATCTTCTTGAAGCTGCCCTTGACCTCCTTGAACTTGAGGAACTGCGCACGAACATCGGGTTGGAGAAGGACAGAGAAATCGGACTTAAGACCGGCAAAGGCAAAGTGGATGTGAGTGTAAGGAGTGGTGACCTCGGAAAGCTTGGTGACGTCCATGTTCAAGCAGGGTCGGCCGAGGTTGTAGCCTTGGAAGTAGCCCACGTTGAGGAACTTGGCGGGCTTCTTGGTGTTGCCGACGATCTTGGTACCGCAGTTTCCGATGCAGCCGGGAGTGTTGGGCTGGCTTGTACCGGGAGCACCACCCTTGGCGGTAGTGTTGGTGCAGAACTCAGAGGTGATACCACAGAAACCATAGCCAGAGCAGCAGGCGTTAAGAGGGCAGGGGTTCATGTTGGCGAGATCCCAGCCTGTCTTGGCACTAGAGGGCTTCTTGGATCCAGGCTTTTGAGGGCCGCAGACAGCACCGGCGATGGCCAAAGGCATGGGGTTCTTTCCCTTGCTAAGACAGATAGGCTGGCCGAGCTGCAGACGGTTGCAGCCTGCGAAGCCCCAGGTGTTCTTGTTAACGTCCTCAATGAACTTCTGAGTGATGCCGAAGTTCTGGCCGAGGGAGTAGCAGCCGTCACCAGACTTGATCTTGTAAATGAAACATGTACCATCCTTGCTAGGCTGGGGTGTCTTGTCCGGAAGAGTGCCAGCAGAGCAGCAAACCCACTGCTTAGGAGCGAGGGTGGAGCAAAAGTTCTTGGCGGGGTTGTACTTGTTGAAGTTGGCAGTGGTGACCTTGCACTTCTTGGCGAGCGAAGCACAAGAATCACCAGACACGACTTGGATAGCTGTGCAATCAGCGCGGGGGGCGAGGAGAGACTCAACGCCTGTGAAACGAGAGCGGAGCTCAACATCGCGAGCCTTGACGGTGGTGGTAGTCAGAACACCAAGGTTGATAGCCTCCTTGGAAGCTTGAGCGATGCTGACACACTGACCGTGAGACCAAGTCCTCACAGCGTTCTGGACAGCTTCAAGACCATTCACGTTATCAGCTGCGTAAAGACCAATAGTTTCAGCAGTCTTGTCATTGGCATTGCAGACCTGGAAAGCCTGAACACCCTTCTGAAGACGAGAAGCAGATTGGCGAAGAATGTTGGAGGCACTGTCCTTCTGAACTTCACCGCCGACGTAGACACCAGCAATGGAAGAGCCAGACTTGGCGAAGAGAATGGTATTACCGCACGTAGCCTCGTTATCAAGATACTCAGCCAAAAGACCAGCGGCAGCAGCGACATTGTTACCCGATCGGAGAACAGCCCTTCCAAAAGACGAGGTGGTCTTCACGGTAGCCTTCTCAGCACCGCAGTTACTAGCCAGCGAAACAGAGCTCTCGGCTGCTCTAGCCTGGACTTTGGTGACCTCATCCCTCTTGGTCTGTGTAGAGCTCGTCTCGGTAACGCAGGTATACAGCGTCGCGCTCTCGCTATAATCATTCTCAACATTGAGCGCAAACAGCATAGGCAGAGAACACCCCGCGAGCTCTTCCAGACTGTGAAGCTGCGTCCAGTTGGCAGGGTCGTTGCCCGCGATGCTGCAGGGCTGAGGACATCCTTCGGTGAGAGGACTCGAGATGGGGTCTTCGGTCTTGATCTCGCCGACGGGGGGCACGGGGTTCACGTCGCCGGGGTTAACATCGTCCTGAGCAGAAACAAAGAATGAAAGGAATGTGAGAAGGAAAAAAGTAAAGAGTGAATTAGCCATCGTGGGCAGTAGTTGGTGTTACTTCTTGACTCAAACGGTCAAGAGTGTTCAGAAAAAAAAGAGTGACTGATGGGATGCGGGAAAAGGGAGAGGGAGGAAGAGGCTAAGCGTCATGTTTTTAACGATGGAGGCGCCATTATTGGAAAAAGAGGCGTAGTTCGTCGTTAGTGGCCTGGACTGGCATGTGGACGGCGTACAATTTGGGATGAACAGCCAAGAACCACGTTGACTCGGTTGTGGATGGGTGAGGGTCGAGCTAACCCCTGGCTAGTGCTAGTGCAGGAACATGATGGCTCTTTTTTTGCTGTAAGGCTGCTGACCCTTGCGTGAGACCCCGGACGATATGATCCTCAGAGCTATCAATGTTTCCGATTGACAGAATGACATTTCACACTGCTATAGATTGGCGACAGACGACTTTTCCATCAGCTCTCTCATTAACTATCGTCTCTCTTTTCATAGCTACGTCTCTCAATCTCGCCCTCTCGCTTCCTCACAATTTGTCACATCTCCAAACCAACAGCACTTCTTCCCCCTGCTTAAGTCCGGTGATTTCCTTTTTCGCCCAAGTAGCTGGGTCTAGATCTCAAAACAGGCTGTTATCGCTTAGCACCCCTTCAAAAAGCACTGTTAGTGGCCCCACCCAATCTCCCACCGTTTTCTTAACAATCATTCTGTCAGGCATAAGCGCTAAGGCAAGAAGGCCCTTTTGTCGCGCGATTTGTTGCAGGGATTGGTGAGAATACCCCTGGTCTAGATTGAATACAGAAGTTGCCGGTCCCCGACGGAGAGCAATTGAACCCGAACATGCACGTTTACGCGCTGGGCTGATGGGCAATTTTAAATTTGAGGCTTTTGTGACTTTCGTGGAGAAGAGAGCGCTTGGTTAGATGAGAGTCAGCCACTGACGTTGTAATATCCGCACGAAGACGGGAAGAAGCTCGTGACAGTTGACGCGAAGCAAGGACCCTGAGAGCTGGCGATGACCCGTTTTTGAAGGCAGTGAGTGACTCAGTTTATTATCGCGGTTAGATAGCTAATCCCGTTATGGAAGTTGAATCATCTCGGAGACTTGGCACTCTTCACTTTAGCCCGGCCTGAGGCTCCGTCGGTGTTTTCGCTTCAGCCTTAGGATTTTTTCATCAAGGTTGTAACGTTGTGTCGGCCGACAGGCAAGAACCCCCAAATCACCCCCAATGGTCGCTTGAATACCTACACAGCCAGCCATGACATCCACCTCGTCTCTGCAATACCACGTGTAGAGATCTACAGGCTGGGAAATACAACGGCTTTATCATACAAAGATTTGCAAAATCAGTGAAGATCGCCATTTGCAGCTGGAGTTTAGACTTTTTAGCACATGCTCGGTCGGTTGATCAGTGGAGTACTGCTGCCTTGTGAGGAAACGGTGAGGTTGTTGGGTTGTGGTTAGCTTGTTCCGAAAATGTTTATGTTTAATTTCCTGCCAATTTCCGCTACTTGTGAACTCAAATTTTCACGATGCTACCTGATGGTGTTCAGCTGAAAACAGGCTTTCGCTTAGAAGGGGTTACCCTGGATGGTGAACTTTAAACGCGAAAAATCGCCGACAACAGGAATTGATGAGTGCAGCGGTGCTGATTAGGGATGAGATCTGATTGCCAGATAAAACAGATAGATTAAATATTATCTAATCTGTTAAATTGGGGGATTATTATGTTGTTTGTGAGTGTTCCTCGTGTTGCAATCGAAATTTACCCAATTTCGCAATCTCATCTTGGAGTACCAAAAAAGCTGCTACAGCCCACAAAGCATCTCGCTCCTAAATACAGGCCAGTATAAAGTGAATATAGTGGTATAATTATATACTTAGTATGATCTCAATTTCATTATATAGACTTGCGCAAGATGGAACGTGTATGCGAGATTGGAGAAATAATGATGCCATTTATAACATCTTGTCCTTATCGATGATTAAACATCACGTCAAAAGTGATACATAGGTGGCTTCACACGACGACGTCCTGTCAATATATAAAATAAGTCCTAATCTCAAGCTCAAATTTCCGTCCCATATCGCAAACAATTTACAGATCTAGCTTTTATCTTATTCTTAGCTATTACCCCAAACCTCATAACATCAACAATAGACATCACCATGCGATCCATGCTCCAAAAGACAATAGGCATCGGCTATGAAGTAACCTGCGTCCTCGCCCACGCCGGCCGCAAGGTCATATGACCAACCGAAAAGAAAGAAGAAAGCCACGAAGCCATTTCCACCATCCAAAATGAACAGTCCAACGGCAAAGTTGGCTGGAAAGAGTGCGACATGGGGCAACTTGCTAGAATCCGTGAAGTCTTCGGTGGTCTGCAAGAAAGAATCCCTTGATACATTTGACTTTTAATTGTCTCGAGGGTATCAGCACGAATCAGTTTGGCTCATATTCAGATGGTATTATAATAATAATATAGGATTGTAAAGATATTTAAAAGTTTAGAATATAACTAAGTATACAATCATGAAAGCAAGACGTAGACCGCAGCCTGGCCTTTCATCATTGATCGCCAAAGTTGAAAGATGGACAAGCCACTAATATTTTAGTCAAGGGCGTAGATTCTCAGCCCATCCTTGGCATACCACAATCTGGATTTTTGACCGCGCTTTGAGGATGTTGCCAAGATCAATAGGCGTGCGGCTGAGCAACAGAGGGCGCTAAACTGAGATAGCGCTTTATCTCAGAGTATTGCAATGGGTTGTCACGAAATGCTGTCAACCTCAACTTAAAAAAATCAACATACTCAGCGATGTCTTCCAACAATGAAAATGCCAGTCCACAGACCACAACACTATCTGGAATGCACGACGACCAACATCCGGACCCGAGCGGTAGCTTTCAATACCCGCCCATCGACCCTTCACGGCAAGTTCGCCTTCTTGCCATTTCTGCCGCCAGCGATCCGATCTCCCATCTCGCTTGCGAGGAAGACAAGCAGAAACAGCTATTGCAACCTATAGAATGCGCCTTTGTCGTCGTCGACCGTGGCAGTCTTCCCTTGACTTGCTATCGCGCGCTATCATACACCTGGAGCTCTCCAGCGTCTCCTTCAGACATGGAGCACATCCTAATTGACGGGCACCCATTTCCCGTGAGTCCCAACGTGCTTTTGTTCCTCAAAAGACGCTGGGCGTTGAAGCAGTATGAGGACGACTTTGGAGCGCCTGAGTCTCGCCAAGATGCACACAGCGTAACCAGGGGACCCTTCTTCATCGATGCCGTCTGCATTAACCAGTTGGACAACGCTGAGAAAGCGGCTCAGGTTCCTTTTATGAACGAAATTTACTGCTACGCAGACGAGGTATTGATCTTCCTAGGGGATATCGAAGCCGGTGGTTGCCATGGATGGAGTAAGAAAGATATGGAGGCGGGTCTGCATTTCTTCCGACGGAAGCTATCTCAACAGGTTCAGCAAACCATTTCTGGGGGTCCTTGGACAGGCACCTACCAGGACTTGGCTTTTATTGAGAATGCCCTGCCACCTCTGACAGAGCGTGATCTATTCTGTTTGGCAGTCCTATGCGGCCGAGCTTACTGGAAACGCATGTGGATTATCCAGGAAGTATTTCTCACGCCGCATCCCGCCACTCTCATTTTCGACATGTTCACGTTCGACTTGCAGACGTTGTGCACACTGCCACTGCGGATTTTCGAGCAGGAGGTCAAGTTGCGACACCCAGACCATGATTTCCAGCGGCCGTTCACCGAAATTAGCAAGTTAAAAGAGGCTCAGAGGGACGTGATTGGCATGCTCAGCTCTCTCGGCGGGTTCACCGGCCTATCGATGCTGGACCTGGGACGTCGGCGTCAATTGCAACCGTTTGGCGAAAGCGGCGGGCTGGAATCACGACAAAGGGGAGATAGCGACAACAACAACAAAAAGATAGATCGGGGGACCGCTGTGCCGCAGGTCTCGACCGCACGCACGTCTGAATCTCACTTTCGCGGTGACCTATACATACCCGACCCTGCTGCACCACTGACATTGGGCCAGGCGTTGCGCCGTTTCGCCAGTCGCACAACTCGCGAATGCAGTCGGTCTGAGGATAGACTGTATGGGTTACTGGGACTGATCTCACAGAAACAGAGATCCCAGATCGAAGTATTCTATGACGGTATGGAGAAAAATGATATGCGCAAGAAACAAGGCGCCGTCCTCTTTGCCTTTGAGCAAGCCCTCCGCATTGTCCTGGCAGAGCTGTGCGCTCAATTTTGGAAATTTGTTCTTTCTGGGCGGGATCCAGCACGTGCGTGTTTTGCCGCGTGCATATTCCTGCGCGACTGGGTGTTCCGTGACCGCCTCGTCGAGGGCAAAGGAGTCGCGTGGCGGCCTGTATTGCGCCGCGTCGTCTGGGAGCTCGATCTCGAGAGGAAGTGGCGTACGTACCGATATTTCGACGTTGGTAGCGCACGACAAAGAGGGGGAATTCTGAGGACAGTGAATAACAACGGAAGACAGTCTCGGCCTAACGCAGCGGAGGTCGATGTATGGTTCGAGCAGATGCGGCGAGAGACGGGCTCTGCCCTCGTGGACATGTTTTTCGACGAGCTGAGTGACAGCAAAAAGGCCGAGACATGTTTCGACGATATTTTCGGAATCGATGGGGGGTTGATGGACCTCTTTGGTACCCGCTATTTGGCGCCTTTATCCCAACCAAGGCATAACAGAACCAATGCAGTTGTAAAGAACTCAGTACATCAATACGGCCATAACGATGATAAGTGTTGCTCATGCGTAGTTTTGTGATAAGGGGAGTTCAGGATTATCTGGCGTTTGTGCATATAATGGATTCATTTCACTCGAGGAATAGAACTTGGCAGAGAAAACGCGTGTCATGCCTTGGCGGTCACCTTTAGCAAAGATCTTGATACCACCAATTGGAATTATAAGATAGGAAGTTTAGCTAGTAAGGGTGCATTAATTTTGATATATGCAGTTGACTACCGCCTTTAAGGTGAATATTATCAAGTCAAGCTTTCCCCTTGTCTCTTTACTCATGGTGCTTCATAGATTCTAGGAGGGCTCCTAGGACGGTCTGAAGGAAAAACCACAGGCTCGGCAGGTAGCTCACTCTTTGATCTCTCAGATTGAGGCTGGTCCTGGTAATAGCTTCCAGGAAGCTCTGCCAGCGTCCCATCATTCTTCCTCCTCGCCCGCATTCTCCAAACTATCCATCCAATACCCCCAAGAATCAGTAGACCTCCAATTGTGGCGCCGACTGCTACACCGGCAATTTCACCGCGAGACAATGAATGAATGACCTTGTACGTTCAATCTTGACCATTGAATTATCCATGAGAATGCTGATGTGATCTCAGCTGCCTGTCTGAACTGTCAATGCGCTTCCTAATTTGCCTAGATGCATGTAGAAGTGGGACAAAACACAACCAACAGCATGACAACCAACAGAGCGTTGCATGAGCAGAATCAGTAGGCCGATCTCCGAAATCACTTGCACGGGTATGTTACCTGATCTGGGAAGTGGTTAGGCGAACAGTGAAAAGGAAAAAGGCTGGGCTTGGTAGGTCGCTGGATAAAATTGCTTCGAGTGAAACCATAGGATATCTAAGGTTAGATAAACTTTCATTCCTTGGAGCTACGTATCGAAAATAGATTTGGGCCAGACTCAGTGGCGAGTAAATGGTCCTGTGAAGGGGTAACGTAGACTCATATCATAGTCATGAAGCGATATTCTAGTTGAGTGTCAATCTAGTCTTTGCAGCGTGTATCTAAGGCACAAATACCTCACAAGACACAAGTAAATGGAATCCAGGTGTGGTAACTTGAATGTTGATTGTAATAGTTTTATTTTGGCCTTGAAATCGCCTCCGGTCTCTTCTTACGACCATTCATGCCTAATCATGTCTTTTCCCTTGGGAGTCCTTCTGGAGAAACCTTCTCGGGTAACGACGCCACCGTTTCATCCCGATATCACTCGAGAAGAGCAAAGTCTGGTTCTAAGCTTGGGTATTGGTGTCCGCAACAGACTGCACGTCAGCAGCCGTCGATCCCTTCCCAGGAGGACCGCCCTTTGCACGAGCCTACACCAGTCAGTAAACCATCATCACATAAACAATAGGAATATCTTACCTCTGCGCGCTGCACCTCAGCGGCATCCTCCTTTGTCACCTCCGTGGGCGGCTTTCGTACGACTTCGCCCGCCTTCTCGAGGAAGTTCTGCTGCTTGTCATGGAGACTCTGTGCGGTGGCTGCGGCGCCGCCTTTGATGGGGCCGCTACCGGTGAGGGCTGATTCTTCAGAAGCAATGGCTGATGCTTCGGCTTGGGTGATGGGGCGGCCGTCGACGGCTTGAGCCTTGATGTCGTCTTTGGTGGGAAGGTCTGCCATTTTGGAAATGATTGTGTTGGGGTACTAGAAGTGATGAGCTTTCAGTGTTCTGCGATGAGGGTTGTCGATTGTGATGATTTTTGGTGGTTTGATGGAGATGAGAGTGGGAGTTTCAAGTTGTGAGGTTTGGTTTAAGAAGCGGGTTGAACGTTGAGATGATATCATAACGTGAAGGGCATCGTCACTGCTCCATAAAATAGACGAGGAAAGAGCTCTCGTTTACAAGGTTCCATTTCTCGTCACAATGACCTCATAATTGAACACTTCAAGACTTGCAACTACAAAAGCGAGGGAAGGACTACAGATTCTGTAAGCACGTGCTATTTCATGCGGTCGAGCGCTGCGGTTTTGGGGCAGGATGGAGAGGCGTTGCGATGAGAAAATGAACGTAACGCACTTTGCACGCCAAAATACTTTGGTTAGAGGTAAAGAGGCAGAAAGGTACCAAAACAGGAATATTCTAAAATATCTTAAAGCATATCTTGAGTCGAGTGGTTCTTAATCCTCACCATGCCTTCAGGACGGTTCACCGTTAGCGTTATGCATATCTCCGCCGCAATTTGGACAACTACGGACATAATTCTCTTATGTCCGCTCTAAGCTCTCAGATAGACTTAGTTCCCTGGCCATAAATGGATGATTCGTACTCATGCTATGGGAGCTGAGCTCTTTGTCAGCAGCGCTGACGAGAGAATCACTCCGGCCCGGCGACTTTTTCTCGTCGCTAAAAGCGCTGATAGGTCAGCGGCAAGATATTGTCCCGTTTCGAACGACAACATCCATGGGTTCAACTAAGCACGCGCTGCGTGGGAAAGATCTGAGTTTATATTATAGGGCTATAAGTAGCCCTTTGGAGCAATTTCGTGTTCAGAACAGCATTTGCTCTATCACTTTAAGTGCACTGCTAGATATTTCTCTAATCACCACCAAACTTTCTAGCAGAATGTCCCAATTCATACCCACCGAGTACACTCCCCTCCTGCTCAAAGGCTTCTCCGCCTGGATCATTTATAATGGCGCATCGCATGTCGTCCGTGGGATAACAGAATATCTTGCCCAAAATGAGCACGCAAAACTCCCTCCATCAACCATCTCCCTCATGGATTCACAGATCCGTTTCCTTGGTGGAACATACATTGCCTATGGCGCTGTGCTATGCTGGGCGTCCTACGATATCAATGAAAGACAGCTGGCCTTGAATATTCTATTGGCTGGTTTGGCGTTGGGTGGTATCGGGAGAGCGATTTCGGCTGGGGTTTTTGGGTGGGGATTTCCGTGGTTGCAACGAGCTACTACCACTGAGATTGTCGTACCCCCCTTGGTCTACTGGTTTGGCTCGGGAAAGTACGTGTAGAGAAGGCAAGGTTGGGCTAGGTGTCATACGGTGTCATGCGTAAGGCTTCATGAATCAACTTTGATATGTTACCCGCGGAAACTAAGAGCAGTGTGCATGACGTGTAGAAGTTTGAAAAGGAACAAAAATTCCGAGATGCCTAGCTATGCTACACCGATGACTTTTATGATGGTTCAGGATTCTTACTTGAGAGGGTATATGGATGGCCTTTCCGTGTGCCCACGAGAGAAAGATCACAACGCAATGCATACATCAGCCAATGCTATTGTGAAGAACTGCTCATTAATAGAGGATTTAGACTCCAAAGGCCAAGAGAACTGAAACAGGAATATATAAACCCTATTGACTAAGTCAATCGACCTTCTTCCTTCTATTTCGCATAAATCGAACTAGTCGCTCTACCTCAGTGATTGCACCGCGTTCTCGGAGAAAGTCGGCCATAGAAGTGTCCTTGTCTACACGCCTCATTGCAAAGTCCAGAGGCATTCGTCCTATGGAGGCTCGATGATTAACAGAAACGCCTTTGTCTATTAGACTCTGGACCATTAATTTTGTGCCTGTTGATGCAGCCACATGAATAGCTCCCATTCCCTTGCCGTTCTCGTTCTCACAGTTGATACCAGCATCTAACAGAAGCAAGACGACAGCATCGTCACCCTTCTTAATAGCACGCGTCAAAACTGTTTCTGCTAAATTTCTTGACGTAGGGTCCATATTAGGGTTCGCGCCATGATCAATCAAAAGTTTCACAACTTTCTTGTTTCCCGCCAAGCATGAATTTGACAAGGCAAGGTCGAGATGCTCTGAAGCTGGTTTGAACACCGCGTCTTCTAGTATCCACGAAACAATATCTAGGCGTCCACTCTGGCAGGCGGAAACAAGAACATAGCAGGAATGTTGATTTCGAGCAGTAGGATCTGTGCTGTGTTGGAGGAGTTGCTTGATGATGTTCTCTCCACAACTGTGACCTACATTGGAAAAAACAATTCTTCCCGCAGTGTTCATAATTTCTAGTCGAGCACTGGCTCCAAGTAATAGCTCAATAACTTCGGGATGACCACCAATGCACGCTTTGATAAGGGCGGTGTCACAGTTGTGATCCTTGCGATCCACATCAGACTTCTTTTCAAGGAGGAGCTCAACGATTCCAGGGGTGCCCTTTTTGCTGGCTTCCATCAAGGCAGTTTGGCCGGTGTCATCTGAAAAGTCAATCGCAGCACCTTTCTCGATAAGTGTCTTCACTAAAGTAAAGTCTCCAACCGAAGCAGCCTCGATAAGAGCTGTGCGACGGTTCTCTCCGCACATGTTGACTGTACCGAGTTCGAGGAGCTTCATGTAGGCCGTTCTCCGACGATGTCGGACCGCCAATACAAGAGGAATATCGCCATGTTGATTTGATGTGCTAATGTCTGCTCCACGGTCGAGTAGCATTTTAATGATATCCTCGTCTCCTGAAATAGCTGCCAAGTGTAGAGGAGTGTTCCCCTCACATCCAAGCATGTGTGGGTTAGCACCTGATGCTATGAAAGCCTTAACAACACGACGACGATCCAAATCAATGTTGAGGTAGAGATCTGAATGGCGCCTGTGCATATAGAAATCAGAAATGAATGAAAATTCGAATGCCAAACACTCCATCGCCCAAACAAGGTCAGTCGGGCCACAATTGTCTATTACATCGAGGTTGGGCCTCTCCATCTGCGACTTTGTCAAATCAATGAGTCCGAAAAGCGCAGCTAGGTGACAGGGATTCAGTTCTTTGGGTGCTTGAATTTTTCCCCACTTCCGAGATCCAAGGGCGAGTACTACAAGGACCGCCTGGTCGAACATACCTCGTCTTCGGAGCAACGCGATGGAATTTATGTAAGTCTGGTCAAACCGTGAGAGGCGTTGCAAATGGCCAACACAGTTGAATGCGCTATATTCGTATAATGGATCCCTCTTAATTTCGTCTACCAAAGCCTCGTAGTCGCGCCGTTCCGGAGACCTTCTTCGCCTAAGAGGTAGTCGTGCAAACCTAGGATGTTTGAACGCAACACAAGATCTAAATCGCTGCTGTGAGTCGTTGCCAATGTCTCCCGAGCGCTGCCTCGGTAAGCCGATGGATAAACAGGTGAGGCACTGCCTTACGAGATAGGCATCGGTGCTTGAAGGCAGGTGACAGTTGAGTAAATGCCGGGTGAGGAAATATTCATCAAGCAAATGCCGGTTATGACGGAAAAAGTCTTTGGTAGTATGGTGGACAAGCCGTAATTCTCCGCTTCCTTTTGAAATCTCGACCAAGCCCCAACATACAGAAAGCATTAGTTGTTGGTCGATCATCCCATCTTCATGAAAGGTTGTGTCACCTTCCCGTAAGGCAAGGCCATGCTGGACTGCATCGACTGGTAGCCTCCAGCCTGTGCAACATATCCAAGTTATAACTCGAAAGGCTAGGTCACAGTGTTTTTGATTTTGTTCTTTGAGCCGCTGTAAGGTATCACTGTATGCTTGGTCCACAATATTGAACTTTGGGTTGGTGTTGTCCTTCGCTCGGCCTTCGAGTCGCTTCAGAGCATCTTTCACGTCTCTTTCCGAGGTCTCGTGTTCCAGTGAGTGGAGGTATAGCCTTGCTAAAAGAAACCTTGGTTGACATTAGTAAGGGAGTGCTTGATATGGAACATGGTTCTAGAAACTTACATTCCCCTCACAAGTCTTGACATAATCTCTTTTACCATATTTTTTAGTCCTGTTATCTTGCCAATGCAACTCGACTCGGGCCATCCAAAATTGTCAACGTAGGCGTCAATATCCTCCTGTTGAGCAATAATCGAAAGACAAGGGTAACTACTAAACTGATTTGTGGTGAGGGGTAAAGGTCGAGATGTGGCGAGAAGGTTAATGGCCAATTTCCATTGAAGAAAGAGAAGCTCGCCTGGCAGGGAGTAAAGCCCCGCGTGGTCTTCTGCTCGCCATTCATCTAACGCATCAACAACCAGAAAGACTTTAGAAAACAGGCTCGAGACGGATTTCAGCACTGAAAAACTCGTCTCTCGAGGGATTTTCACCCGTTGAGGCTTGTATTGGTTGTAAACCTCCATTATGCACTCAGGGAGGGGAGACAATCGTTCACAAAGCTGTCTCAGTATATTCGCCCGCAATTCGTTGAATGTTTGCCGATCAACACGATTGTATCGGCAGTAAATATGGACGATGACGGCGCTCGAATTAGGCTGAAAGCGAGCATGCAGGTCCTCGATGACGGCAGATGCGAGGACGGACTTTCCAGCCCCGGCAATGCCCGGGCAGAAAAGGACTTGGCTTTTGTCTTGTGTCCAAGACTGATATTCCGGTGAGTTGAGAAACCACTGGCACGTTCCTGGAGCCTTTTTACTGCGTTCATCGAACTGATAAGCTCCGAAGTCTTCATCTGAGAGCCAGTCCAGTACTTCCTGTTCTGCAATGGATCGTTTCAGATGCTCCACGCCGGAAATGACTGAATTGAGTGTTATCTTTTAGAAGTAGGTTTCCCAAAAGTAAACAAGACTACTGACCTTCATCAATTTTTGAGATCATAGTTTGCTCCCTTGCAACGGCCTCTGGGCGGATTCTGCTCAGAATCTGCTTAGCATATACAGCCGCTGTCATAGCTGCATAACCCTGCCAATTATCATTCTTATGAGAGTCACAATAATCGCAGATTCCGCGAATAATGAGACATCGAAATACATTCATTAGTCCAGCAGCTTCCATTTCGAAACACAAGATATTTGCCTCGGAAGCAAGTTCATCTCGCTTAAAAGCATTCGTCATGAGAGTATCACCCGAAGCAATGGTACCATAGTGGACTTCAACAATCTCCATTGGTTCCTGTCGCGATTTGCGATCTATCAGATCAGTCGAGACTGTCACGCAAAACTCATGACATGGTGCGCTCTTATGATCAACCGAAGGGGAAAAAAGCGAATCTGGATCGTCTGGGCGTCCATACTTGGCCCTTAATCTCTTGTTGTTTGTGACGATGGTGCTAACCTTCTCATGGATCTGAAGGCCTTTTCGCTCGTGTTGGGTCTTGAGCCCTGCTACTGCAGCGAGTAATAACGGGGGTGGTTTATTGTGCGATGCGGTATGTTGAAATCCTTCTTTTGTAGCTTTTCCGAAGTCGTATTGGAAGACACCACTTTGGCCCGGTGTAGGTGAACTGACCACAATATCCCCCAAGCGAATATCATGCTGTTTGGTGGGAGCGCCTCCGCCAATCCCGACCATAAGACCAAAGCGGATGTTGCGAAAGCTGCGTATCATATCCTTGGCCACAGTCGCGGCAGATGCAGTTCCGTATTGACCATTTGGCATCACAGCGACAACCACCATATGGCCTTTGATCTTGCCGAAACTGTATACATTGGAGTCGTTTGCTTCTCTGTGTTCCGGTGATTCATGCGGCTCATATTCCTCGTCGAATTGTTCCTGGGCTGCAGTGAACTCTGTCGACAACGCACAAACCCAGCCCACTGTGTAGGAACTTGGGTCGCTTGGATCAGACATTTCGAAGATTCCGACCGGTGTACTTTTATGCCGACGAGTCTCGATATGGAGCGATGAAAGGGTAAAAAATGGGTTTAATCTTATGATGTTGGGGTTGGGGTAGATACATATGCACTGTGAACTGCGCGGGGCACAGCCTTGTTGGGCTGTATTCGAACTGATTGGGCTGCTCTAGAGAATACTGTAAATTTTGTCCCAAAATCACAAAGCCACAATGTCCTAACAGAGATTCAATTGGTGGTGTCTGAGCAATAGCCGCCGGGACCCCTGGAGTGCAGCCCTTGGCATGGATAAGAGCTGCATTGGCCGATTTACGCCAGGCAGACAAGTCTGCGGTCATTTTTATGGAGCAGAACAAGATTCCTCCCCCTCACTGGCCCGTTGAGTGGAAATGGATGTTGCGCAAGGATGATCTGACCAGGCAGAATGCTAGTGATCTTGCGAAGTTTGTGACAGCACAGGGGGTTGTAAAATGGACGTGCGGTGGCTGGACATGACAAACCTAACGCCTGCTAGCGCTGGTTACTGTATGTTTTTGTCAGAAGACCTCCACGACAGTAGCATGGTAATGATAAGATGGTATGAAAAGAGTATCTTCGGAACTATTTATAAAAGATTTCAGTAATATTGTGCAGGCAGATATAATTTTATAGGCTATATATCTACGTCGACCAGACCGCTAGACCAAAGGCTTAAAAACGGAAGCCGCCATTATTTGATAACACAGAAATAGGGCCTGTGTCGCTTCTCAACGATATCACTATAGTATTACTCACTGCTACCCACTTCCTTAGGACTCTTGGCTGAGAATGCCCCCTTTCCATTTCCTTCCTCGATGCCAACAATGCTTTCTCTATCCTGCTGAAGTATTAGCTCTCTGGACAACGTTGACCTCAAAATTGAGAAGTAGATCACCGTAACACATACCTCGTCCTCAAAGATAGCATTGATTTCCTCAAGCGGTAAACCCAGTGTGTCAGGGAAATAGTATAGAATCATCGCTGCACAAAAGCATCCTGGAATGATAAAGCACAGATAGAACTTCCAGCCAATCGAACTGCAGCCGTTAATTTCAATGTGTCTGGCTACGGATGCGATAGGAACTTACTTGAAAGCAGTGGGTGCCACAGATAGCCATATGACGTTCATCAGTGCAAGTGTTCCACAGCCAAGCGAGACACCCTTTGCTCGTATATGGGTAGGGAACAGTTCACCCAGGTAAACAAATTGGGCGCTGTCCAACGCAAACTCATAGATGAAGACAAACAAAAAGAGCATCGCGACACAAGCTCGGAGGGCTGTTTTGTTGTCTGAGCCTGCAAAGTTGGCTACCAATGCTGCCTCAATTATCAGACATGCTTGACAAGCAAGGAGACCATAGCCGATAAATTTAGGTCTTGGAATCCTGTCGACGACAAAAAGTGCCAGGCAACCACCGCCCCATCCCAAGGTGAGCCAAGCAGCTGCATAGATGAGCTGTGTTTCGACTCCGAAGCCGAGCGCGCCGTAGATCTAAGAACTGGTTAGCATTATGTTCGTTGTTGAGCTTCTCGGCGTGTAGTGTCTGACCATAGGACCATAGTCTATTATCAGTAGGAGTCAGTAAAGAAGCTCAGGCTATCGTGCAAAGGAATTTGGGGTACTGACTGTTAATTACTAGAATTCCAGATGTTTGGATACTGGCAAACGTTCCCATGCCGATGAGGGTTCGTTTTCTGTTGTTTTTATTGGCAAACATGGCCCAGTATGAGCTTGGGAGAGTCTTGTCGATTTCGACCTGCTCGCGAATCTGAAGGAATTCGACTTCTACTTCTTCTGGAGTGTGGAGCTTTAGCAGAGTATCCCTGGCCTGTTCATGGCGGCCTTGAAGCATAAGCCATCGGGGAGATTCCGGCAGCCAGTAGAGAAGCGCAAGCAATAAGAGTGATGGAAGACCCTGGAACACTGTAATGGGCTTATATCAGTTCCCAGTCAAATCAACAGTTGTACTCTCGGTACCTACCAAATGGAACTCTCCAGGCATTTGAGCTTTTGAAGAAATAGAAGCCGTAGCCAACCCAAACCGATGATGAGTATCCGAAGAGCAAGCTGGCTCCGACGAGACCGACGAGAACGCCACGGATCGAGGGAGGTGCTATCTCTGTCATCCACAGCGTCACCGACGAGATCATCATATAGGTCCTGGCTGTCAGGTTAGAACATAATTTTGAGTTGCAAGTATACCATAGTTAATCTTACCCAGCGCCCGATACAAATCGGAAGACAATGAATTGGGCGACGTGCACAGATCCGGCCAGCACAGCTCCTGCTATGATGATGACAGCAGCTGACTGGATGGATGCAAAGTCAGTCATGTTCTCTTTTCAGGACGAGTAATCGAAAGGCACTCACCACTGCCACGGCTGCTTTTCGTCCCCATTTATCCGCAAAGAAGGGAACTGTCAAGATGAAGATGGCTGCGCCAGCAAAGAAGAGCGACTGGAAGATAAAAGTTTTAGTCAGTCTATAATTTGCGGGATAGAGCCAAGGGCTTCTCACATTCATGGCAGAGATAAGACTAGTTGCGTTTGATCTGGTACCAAGTTCGAAATACTCGACAAAAGAGGGTTGCGCTGGGGAGAATCAACAACATGAGCAGAGAAACTAAAGCGGGCTATAAGTGATATCTTACCGACGGTTGCTCCAATAACACCAGAGGCATACCCAAACGACATGGCTCCAAGACTAATGCTCAACATCTAGTAGGAAGAGTCAGTCATAAGAGGCTAGAAATATGTATTTTGAAAGCATGGTACTGACGACAACGAGCAAGTACGGTCTCCGTTGTCGCTTCTTGGAGTGCTGCATGCCCGACAGTGCTGTCACCTCGTCGGCTGTCATGGCGGATAGAGATATCTTTTGCTTTCTTGCACAGATGTTGGATGCGACCAAGGTAGACAAATGGCGTCAAAAAGCTAATTCAGAGTGGTATAAGACCAAGTTTGTGATTTTGTCGACTCTGCAGAACCGTCTTGACATCGCGTGGTCTATATAAATTACACTTCTATGCCCAAGCATTACTGTTATCAGCTCCCTCTATTCGGTGATTTTTCGGTCTTCTTTATCTATCCATCATTCTCCCTTTGGGGCTTGTTTATTTCTCAGCTTTGACCTCAAGATTATGATTAACGTTCAGGCACATTCTACCTCTGTTGATATGGATGATCGACATGCGAGAGGCGCTGACAGACTTGGATGATGAGATAGTGTTTCGAGCTGCTATTCGAGGAACCATAGCAAGGCTCCCTCGTCTCGGAAGCGACTGTGGAACACGGTCCGTGCAGCCCAAGGCGGTTCCATCTCCGCATACGACTTCGCAGCGCCTACGGTAGGTCAGACTGATGCTGGTGTTGAGAAATGTTGCTTATCTGGTGCGGCTTATCTTTGATATGATTTTGCTTTCGTTGGTCCTGTAGATAAGCTTCGGTTAAGTATAGCTCCAGACTAGATCAGCCACCAAGTCGGCTAGGTGCTTACTTGGAGTCCTTGCGGTTGGTCCGTCGGGCCGTCCCCACTCACATTTCCGAAAGCCTGGGTCTCGGATCAAGTCTGGGCGTCCAGAAATGATATGCCAATTGCGGAGGTGAAGATAAGCTACAGTGCTACGGTAGCCGGGGGGCTATTAAGAAAGAAGCCATAGCGCCTCTGTCTCAAGTCAATTGACGATCGTAACCATAGTCATACTTACTGTCTTATTGATAAGTCGCTTTCTTTGACGTCAGGGCAATTACAAAGCACAAAGTTCCAATATGGGCTCCGTTCATCAGCTCGAGCATGGCTCCCGCAGCACAACAGGGACCTGGGTCCCCTTTGACTGGGAAGATCCAGTTTATGGGCAGCAGTCCAAAGGAGAGGTCGTGGTTATTCGAAGCGGAGGAACATCCGGATCTCTGAGTGCAGGCCTCTGGCGCACGGGCCCAGGAATCCCTGGATGCAACGAGGACGGCACTTGCGATGTCGTGTATTCAGCTCCCCTCGGCGATGAAACTATGCTGCTGCTCGAGGGCTCGACAGAGGTTACCATCAAGTCCACCGGCAAGAAGTATCAACTTAGAGCAGGCGACATTATCTGCCATCCAAAATATGTCCAGCTTTCTTGGCACACCAGCGCCCCTTTTCTGAAGAAGTTCTGGGTCATGTGGGATGGATCTACCCCCGGAAGCGCAAAGGACGACCTCATAATTGGCAACATTAACGACAGCCCCCAAGTATGGACTTCTTATGCTTGGGACGAGCCAGGCAAGGGCAAACAGCAAGCTGGCGAGTTTCACCTCGTCAGAGATACAGGCTCAACAGGAAGTCTCGAGGTCGGACTTTGGAGAACAGGCCGTGGGATGCCTGGATGTAACTCTGATGGCTTTACATCGTTTGAGTACAGTGCGCCTCTTGGCGACGAAACCATCATGCTTCTTGAAGGATTGGTCACCATTACCGAGCATGACACCGGGAAGACGCTCAAGTTCCAAGCCGGAGATATAATTGCATTGCCCTCTGGTCTGAAGGTCACATGGACATCTGAGGCGCCTTTTGTAAAGACGTATTATGTTCTTACGAGCGACAAGTCTGTTGACTAAAGCGATGAGATCTTTCCATACATCACACTCATTCAAATACATGCTTTGGGGTTAGCCTAAAAAGGATTAGGAGATAGTTGAAACATGCCATATTTTAGATAGAAGTCGACAATAGGGAACGTAATATATGACATCCTACCCACTCCCTTAAGCACTGGAACATACGTTGTACTATCTTTGATATGTCCACTTCACATGAAATTGTTGCCGTTCACAAAGTCCGTTCCGAAGATTGAGTTTCCGTTTCCCCAAGGATCTGCTGGCGCGAGATCAAAGAAGTCCATAGAAGTTGGGAAATGAATCGGCTGTACTGGCTCAGGAGGGCCATGCTCGGGGCTCGGAGATCGGCTCGATGGAACCCAGTTGTCGATACTGTCCCAGAACGTTGCGAGTTTGGTCTTTTCGCCCATAGCTAGTGTGTACTCAAAAAACTGACGATATCGGCCTCTGTCTTCATACAGACGCTCAAGCTTCATGAACTGCCACTTATCAATAATGCAGATCTAGAACGAGCAATATACAAGGAAAACTCACCATTAGCCTCGAACTCTCCCAGTAACGGCACAGCTTTAGCAGTAGGCCTCTGCACTCCTCGTATCGTCGGACCGACGCCTCGCGTATCTCATCGTTACTGTCAGACGCAAAGAGAAGGTGGATTGAGCCGGCAACCATGGCGCAATACCCTCTGAAGCAAGAAACCGTGACGCAGCCAAGGTTTTCTGTTTCCTGTAACAATGTGAGTGCAGTGGCGTGGCTTCTGGCTGACGTCCAGGCTTTGCTCAAGAACCCTGGAGGTGTCCTACTAGCCGACTCTGCTAGGCGATGCTGTAGGAGGAAAGGGTGGTGAAGCAGACAGCCCGCGAGATGGAACAAGGCGCGGCCATATATCAGAGGCCCAGCGGCTCGTGGGTCTACCACGCTACCTGAAGTGAGCGATTGCTCCCACACGGCATTTAATGGATCTAGTAGTCCGTAATTGAGCTCTAGTCGCCACAGAGTTGACTCGAGCGCGGAGTACTGTGAAGCAGCAGACCAGGGAACTTCGTCTTGAACTTGTGAGTCCTCTCGCAGCACGTAATTCACCACGCGGATTAGTGTCGCTGCCATCAAGATGATGACAGAAAAGTGACTGTGTTCGGGTAGCTCGGTAACTGCTGGCGCGTCTCCAGTGAGCTGTTCAAGTACTGGACCCCGATTGGCAATGCAGTCTCGGAAAGCTTGTTCGTTGGACGGAAGACGTAATAGGCAGTCCTTGTCTTGCAGCGCCGTCGGTCTTTCTCGCCCGCAAGACATCAGCCGGTCAAGTAGGTAGATAGACCAGAACGTCCGTCGATATTCTTCCTGAACTTCAGGACGAAGACGGGGATCTGGCTCAGTATTGAACCGGTAGCACTGCGCTATACGAACAGCCAACCCAAGCTTAATCCATGCAGCGCGACATCGGCCATCTGGAAGAGATCAGCTTTACTGATAGTCTGCGTTTACAAAAGAGGCATCGCATACCAGAGTAGTCAATGACGCAAAGAAGGTGAATCGTTTGGGCAATCGTTAGACTCTCCGCAGAGTCAATGCTAGCTGTTGAGCGCTTGATGGCAAGCTCCCAAGCCTGGTCTGCACAGAGCAACAATGGTCTAGTGGAACGAGAAAATCGGCTCGCTGTGGCCAATAAGGCGAGGCAAAGGTAGTCCGGAAGCTTTTGAGCAGCCAAGCGATGGCGAAAGGTGTCCTCGTGGAAGAGGGAGTATGGTTGGTTATGGCAGTACTGGAAGTACAGGTCTGCCGCAGCAGAAAGCGTCATGTCGGACGTGAGAGTCAGCCACTTGGCATCTCCGGCGACATTCTCTTTGCGACTCAGATGGAAGTTATTTCCGTCAGTCATGCCACGTTCATTGGTGAGAAGACTTATGAGGCTACCGAGTTACTTGGTCAGCCGAACGAAATGTTATGTGTACACGATCTCACAAGCCTTGCCTTTGCACACTCGTTTCGAGCGAGGTCATTCGGGTCTCGAGAGAAAGTGAAGATATACTTTCTTCCTTGCTAGTTCCTGCTGGCATGAGTGAGCGGAGGAGCCTGTCAGAGTCATTTTGCCCCTCGTCTTTGAGTGATTCTTCATAGTAGCATGTCTGCTTGAGGCGTGTGCAGTATGTGCATGTCGGACGTTCTCCAGAGCAGCGGACCTTTTTGCGCCTTGATGACAGTGAGTTTCTCCAACCCATACCGAGAGGGAAGACAGTGCATATTCCATACCTGCAATTGGCACATGCCTGTCTTGTCCGTTTGAGTTTGTATTCGAGGGGCTCTTTTTCCATCGCTGCCTACTTAGGTACGTATACCCTGGAACGATCCCGGGTTAGTTAAATGAACCTAGCCTATCAACAGCGTTCATCTAACCTTGGTTGCACAATATGTCCTGGCCAAACGGCTTCGGTGGTGGGACAATGCCGTAGAGTCGGGGTGAGCTTGCGCCGGGATGTTAGGAACCTGGGGAAGCTCTGAATGTGCAGGGGAGTCACTCTCTCTGCCGTTCGTTATCTTATCAGCCATATCATACTGGTAGATAATTAGCTGAATTCTAATCTGGAAATTCTTACTGCAAGAAGCTTAGTGAAGTAGTGTAGATAGGCTGATTGCCGTACCCACTCGCTCGTTATCTGGAATCTGTGGTGTAAGAGGCATAGCGCCCTCTGATTGACTGAAACAGGTCCACTCTGTGATTTAAGGGTCTTTTTTTCAGAGGCGTTTAATTACAGCCTAAGGTGAGCCGAGAAGGAAGATAGATAAGTAGATTATAACTTTAATCAAGCTTAGTATACTATATATTAAAAATATGATTACATATTTATTATTAAATTCTTTAAAGCATTGTATAGACATACAGGACTATAGCCTATTACAGTAGTATTTAGAGATTTAAATCTAGATTTAATTTACTCCTATAAACAAGTATCTGTAATACAAGCCCCTCAATCAGTTATATACCCCGCCGACACCATAAAGCTGTCATCTAAAGACTAAAGTGACTCACCTATTAACATTACAGCCAAGTTTGTTTATGCTATTACTTTGAGCCAGTCAGTCAATGTCTGGTCTGAAATTTCAGCCAGCCACAAATGCACAAGCCATACTAAAAACAGCAGCCAACTGCTAACGTATTCGAATCCTTCTACAGCTAAGACTTCCGATAGGCCACTTGAGATCCTATAAGCTACATATAATGTCAGCCCTATGGGGCACACGCGTAAAAGCGCTCGGCTATCTCCTTAATCGGATGGCATGATATGTTGTGTCAGAAACGCAGGCATTGACCTTCAACTTAAGCTCTGTCTGCTCATTGAAGCTCCTAGCCACAAGTCTCAACTGCAAACAACGCATTTGCATAACGACTTTGAACGACTGTACACGTCTCGCAAAGCCAGGAGGGAGGAGGGGTGATGGAAAGTCAGTATTCGTAGTAAAAGGAGATCTAGAACGTTACCGGCTATAAATCATGCGTTCCCCGCTTCTGTACAAAACATTGTTGTATCACATATCTGGAATGCTGCGTCGTCACGATTTAAGCTTTCATTATGTCTCTGCTGAGCCTCTTTCAGGCAACTCCATTATAGCATAGAAGCCTAAAGGACGTGGGTAAGAACTTGATAGGCAATTGGTTAGCCATGCTTCCGAAAAGTTAATGGCTGCCGGCCAACCGTGCCGTTTTCCGTTTTCTGTCTAAACCAAGGGCAAGCCATACGGCTAGATTTGAACTTTATACTTGTTTATCTTCATCCAGTTGGTCCGTTGCAAGCCCAGCCAAGCGGGGGTAATGCAATACGGATACCGAAGAAAACTCAATTTCGCTGTCATACGGCCTGTCAAAAAGGCTCGGCCCGTCGTACATGTATTTCAAGTCACAATCTCGAGAGTATCACCACCAGTCCATCCACCAGAAAATACATCAACAGTCTCAGCAGAGGCTGACCGTTCTCGTTTATGGCTTGAAGTTTGTTTGCTAAAATGGCCGCATTATAAAGCATCAACCTTCTTCTATAACCTGAATGGCCATGTTCTCTCCGATTTAAGCTCTCAGCCATAAGTTTCAGCTGCAAACAACATATTGATAGCATTTGAACTGGAATGACGGTAGAGACTGTGAAGGTTAAATAATTGATTCGTATAGGTCGAGGATGGGAGTTAAGGTGCAATAAGTTAAATACAATGACCGAGCCCGACAAGTTAGACTCAAACAGTTATTTTATCAACTAAATCAATAAACATTATTCTTCTTGACTAGAACAACCATGACTCCCAGCCAATCTCACCTCAGTAACTCAAAATACGGCTATGACTTTGTCGTCGCCACCACTCAGGAAAGCATCAACGCCGGCCTCGTTCAATATCTCCAGAATACTGGAAGAACCCAGGATTATACCTACCTTTGCTTTTTAGCTGACCAGAATGGTGACCCCACCAGCGAGGTACCCCTCGAAGATGTTGTCAGGCTCAGCGGTGGAATTAGCCCTTTCGACATTCCCGACGGCACAGACTGGGAGGACGAACGTATCCAGAAGATGTATCAAGTCCGTCTGATCTGTGCCATCAGAATGCGAAGTGGAATCCCACCTGGATGCGTTGTGAATGTTCCCAACAAGGGTCCCCAGATAAATCTGCCTGAGCCAATCGTCAACTTGGGCAAAACTTCTGAAAGTGTTACTTTCAACATGTACTGCTCTGATATAACTATTATCAAGAATAGTGTTCCCAGTGGTGAGTCAGCGCTACCTAGTTGCTCAGTAACTCCTTTGTTAACACTATGTAGGATGGGGATCAAAAGGATCATGGAAATGGTTCAGTCAGCCTCCCGGAAAGCCGTGGTATGTGAAAACACAGACCAACCTTCTCAACTCGGAGCTGGACAGGAACCTCAACACTCCATACTTCAATGCTCACCCAGCGGAGCGTGATGCACTCAGACTTAGATTGGATAACATTTCAGACTCAGCATTCAGCCTGCAGCAGCTCCTTTTCAACCTCGACAACGCTATCGCCCAATCAGTTCCTACGTTTGTTGGAGTCACAGATGAGACGGCTTCGTATCTATTGGGCAAATCGTTCATCAACATCTGGTCAAAAATCGCCAAGCAGTACGGTCTCCCACTCATTGGAGTCACTGCAGTTGCTCAACACCCTGACGGATCACCACTTCGACTAACTGCACTTGAGCGCTGGGTCAGCCCAGTCGTTGATTCTTCATCTGGTGAGCAGATCAAGAATCCGTCTGACCTTGAGATAGCTGCCACGACGCTCAACTATTTGTGTGCTACCGATGGACATCGACTTCCAGGACCTTCGTCCTTCACCTGGAATTGGATCGAACCACGAGACCTCGCTCAATCCAGCGGCGTGATCTCCATTAAAAGAGATACCATGGCTCGGTATCTGGTTGACCAGATTCTTCCTCAGGTCCGAAGCTCTTGTATCAAGCCGAACGTAAATGTCACTGCAGAAAATGAGTTGGGCAAGGTAAAGTACGAATGGGACTTTGCACCTGGATAGGAGCCGCATACGGTCGAAATTCCACCTTCTGGCCCTCTCGTTGCCAAATTGGACTACAGTTTTTCAGTCCGAGCAGACGACCATTACGCTCTCCCGTATGGAGAACTCAAGATTAGCTCAACCTATTCTTGCACTATTGTGTTCGGCAACTATGACCAGACCAAGAACCCGCCTGTCTACGTAGGTGGCAACACCTTCACAGTTGTCCAGGGCCTCTGGATTTGGGTTTTCGTTCAGTGGGCAGCCTCTAAAGCAGATGCGTACGTCGTCAACCAGATTCGCTCAGACGAGTTTGTCATTTCTGTCGATGAGAACGGCGGTCTGACCTCTTCGACCACCAATAACTCAACTATGACTGATAGTGCGGGAGATATTAAAATCGGCTTTGCCGATAAATTTGTAGGCCTCCAAACCAGGCTCAGAAACATCAAGAACACCATCTCAGCCTTGCCCAATGCTAGTCTTAAGAGTCTTCCTTTCAACAGCATCAAAAACTTTGTGTTTCCTGGAGCCAAAGTTTTCTCTTACAAGGACGCGTCCTTCTCCAATCACTCTGATCTCGCTTGTTGCATCACTTATGTGAGCCCGACAGAGGACCCTTGGAAGCTCATGAGATCTGACCCGAGTCACCGGACCGACGACCCTCCCGAGACTATCTATCTTGACGAGGTTCCGTCTCTTGCAGCCTTTGTTCTGCAACTTCGAGCTGGAGAGCTGAAGCGCCTAGAAGAAGAGAATATGGCTGAGAAACCACCACTTCCAATTGAGGACTCAACTCTTATGAATGCGGACCGCTTAGGTATCAGTGTTGCCCAAAATGGCGACAAGAATTCCAATGTTGAGGGTATGTCTACTACTCTCGAGCACCCGCCACCCGCCGAAAAAGTCAATTCCAAACGGCGTCAAGAACGAGCAGTTATCACGAGTAGCACAGAGCTAATGCTTAACTACGTACAGGGAGAACTGGTTAATCCTGAGGGAGAGTTCCGCGCTCTCCAGACTGCCAATGGGACCGCATTACTCTTTGCAATCGACTCTTCGGGTGTATTCAATGTCTTTGAAGAGACTGTTGCAGAGATAAGAACAGGCTGGAGAGCTACCAATTTGTCTACCAAGATCATCAACGAGAAGTTCTCATCAGGCGCAAAGGCTGTTCATTTCGACGTTGGACAGAGTGTCATGAATAACCATACTATAAGTTTAGCCATGGCCGTTCGTTCTAATGGGTCTGATAATTTATTCCTTTCACTTAACAACTCGCCTTCCTCTACTTCTCAATGGATCTCCAATCCCGATTGGACATCTTTCCCTTTTGATGCGCAAAACAGACCAAGCTCGATTCAAATAACTGGTATTTATATTTCTGAGACGGACCAGCAACAGCAGTACATCATGGTTGACATCCTTCGGAACCCGAACTCTGATCTCAAGGCCACGTCTCGGTATATCGTCGATCCTTTCTCAACGGGAGTCCACTGGATGCCCCATACGCTTCCCTTTGAAGTTGAGCAGGGTACCTATCAGAGCTGTGTAGGCCGTGTCCCAGGTGCCTTTGTCGACGGTATCTATACAGCTGGTTCCGTTAAAGGCGTCGCTCAAATGTCCTATGTGCCGCTCTTCAACTCATCGGGCAGTGCTGCACCTATGCCAACCCGTCTTCCTCTTCTCAACAAAGTATTGGCAACAGCAATCGCTTCAGCCCGGTATACAGATGGCACCACTGACTTTTATGCTGTTAACGACTCCACGCTGTACCGATGGAGTTCTAACCAGCAACTGCGCGACAATACGGTTGGGACGGCTTTGTTGACTAACCCGGTCTTTGCGGGCACTGATACGCTAATTGCACTTATTCACGATGGCATCACAACCATCTTTGGCAAGAATTCCAGCGATGCGGTATACTACACATCATGCCAGATTGACCATCTTGCCAAACCAATGCTTTGGAGTGCCCCCGTCCCTGTGCTCCATGGAATTGAGCGTATCACCTCATTCATAAACTTAAAGGACGGGGGCAACACAGTCTTTGCAGCAGGGGCCAACAGGATCGACAAGCTTACACAAGCTACAAACACAGAGTCCAAACTGTGGCGTGCCCAATCCATTATGCTCGAGGCAAGTCCACAGAGCAAGCCTATGTCTTTCACCTCGTACACCACTACGATCATTGTCAAAGGGCCAGATGGTCATCGCTTGACCGAAGGCGAGATTCTTCTTTCAACGGTGGCCCGTACGCCGGTATACATTGATGGGATCTACTACATTCTTTCCACCACTCCGGTGACTGTCCCTGTTGGTGTATCTGGTCAAGTGATGGTCATCCAAGCGACTGACAGTATTGTTGGGTCTACCATCAGTGTACGGTTGGGTGAGGCTGAGCATGTTGTCAACCCCATGGCCATTTCATTTGACAAACTCGCCAAACTCTCAACTAAGGACGCTTTGAAGAATGCCCAGATTCGAACAAATACTGTTGCTGGTGGTGTGACGGGAAGCTCTAGTACGGATCCATTGGTTTTATCCTCGGTATCCGACTCGGATCTCGATGCGACAGCTCAGAACATGAAACTGTTGACGGACACTTACAAAGTGAATCGGTCTCGGGCAAGTCAGGCTTCGCTCGACATGACAGCTCCTGTTATCTCAATGGTAGTATCGCAAGGTAGCAAAGTCTCAGGGTTTGGTGATGACATTGCTATAGCGATTGGAGACTTGTTCAACTGGCTCAAGACGGAAGTTGAAAAGGTAGTGGACTTCGTCAAGAACGCTGCTACTGGACTTTGGGATTTCGTCGTCAAGATCGGCAACGACATTTATCGTGCTCTGCTCGATAGAGTAGATGCTGTCGTCGGGGCTGTAGAATGGGTCTTTGACAAAATCAAGACGGGAGTCAGCAAGGTTCTCCGATATCTTGAGTTCTTGTTTGACTGGGACGATATCCGTCGCACCAAACAGGTGGCGCACAACATGGTCAAATATTGCCTAGTTGACATGGTATCTGGCATCCAGACTGCCAAAGGAGAGCTAGACGAGTGTATAGGCGAGGCCCAGAAAGCAGTCGCTGAATGGTCCGGTATCAAAGACTGGTCAGGGCTCGGTGATGCAGCTTCGAAACCGCCATCGAGAACTGTAGTCGATACTACCAAAAGTGAGACTGCTGGTTCCCAAATGATGGTGGGCCACTTGAAGAACCAAGCCAACAATATCATGATACAGGGTTCAATGCCAGAACCGAGTCTGGTGCAGGGTCTAGTGGACGACATGATCGCAGCGTTGGAGGCAGAAGGTTTGGTCTTCCTGCAGGCCTTCAGACAACTTCAAGACCTTGCAAAGGAATTCTCGACTCTGAGTCTCGCAGATATACTCAGACGGCTTGTTGGAATTCTCGCCGAAGGTATTCTTGGAACAACCAAGGTGGTCGTCGATGCTCTACTGGACGTCTTGCATAGACTTGCTGGGACTGTCGTTGATATGCTCGACACCAAAATCCACATACCCATCATATCCGATATACTTAATCTGATCGGAGTCCCCGATATTTCCTTCCTTGATCTATTCCTTTGGATTGGTGCAGCAGGTATCACTGTCATTTACAAGATCGGCACAGGCGAAGCTCCATTTGCAGACAACGCTACGACCCGTGCATTAATCAGTGCGACAGATTGGGCTTCATTCTCTGCGGTAGTCAAGCAACCTCCTCGGCTATCATCTGACGAGAAACACGACGGCACTTCTCGCCTGAGTGTACCGCGTGAGATAGGGCGTATCATCTATGTCGTGGGCCACGGCCTTGCTGGTTTCATCCTCATGGCAGGAACCTTCATCTTCTACCCCGAGGCTATAGATCCCGACCCCCAGAACCCACGCCGTATACCCGCAGCTTTACTTGGCGCAGCGGGTGCTGTCACTCTTGTTGCCACCGACTTCCTCTTTGCAACGATTCCACTCGAGAACCAATTCATCTCTACCCTTCGGAAAGTCACCGGTCTTGTCACTGTTCTATTCAAGTGTGTGTTCTGTGGCCCGGCTCAGAAGTTCTTTGACAAGTACCAATTTCTGAAGGTCCTTACGGCTGCCGACCCTAGAAAGATCAGCTCCATATTCGACATGGTTGTTGCGGCACCGGCCTTTTTCTGTGTATTCTACCACTTCCAGGAGCTTAGCGAGAAGCCTGCAAGTAGCGATAAGACGTTGGCCATTATGGAGGAGACATCTCGTATGATGGCGGTCCTTGCGCGGGTGTCGTATACCGTTGCGGTTAACGCGCCTACCCGAGTTCCCAAGGTTATAGCAGCCAGCTCCATGTCAGCATGTCATGTAGTCACTGGTGCCTTGGAGTTAACTTGCTCGGCGATGATGTGGGATTAAATTGATTTTGTCTTTGGATACAAGTTAAAAACTTACATTATACTTTAAGTTTATTTATATTATTGATAATATTATCTAAGTCTTCCTTTTATACAGAGCTTACCCCCAATTAGTTTTTGCCTTTGAAGTAAACTCAAGCGGCCACCTTGTATATGTTTCATAAATTGCAGGGACCTGTTGTTTAACGCGTTGTAGCCAGGCTGTAATGATAGTCTTGCGGAAGGGGAAGGATGGCGATACTGGTGCCAGAGCAATCGAGGCAAGCACATACTCAATGGCGAAGAAATGGGACATAATTATTTGGGCAACGTGATTCTCGGGATCGGAAATTGTGAGGTAGTCAGAAGCGCTGGCCGCTCCAAATAATTGGTATGCGCGACAAATGGTCCCAAAAGCTGGCAAGTCAGCAAATGCTTACTCATAGTGACATGAATGTGGCATCTTACCGCCAACGCAAGTAGTCCGCGACATCTCAAGGATGCCCTGAAGATTTGCGACGAGGCTGATTTCCAGCGTGCTTTGACCCAGAGGCGCAATAGCCTTTAGGGATGCAATACCAGCGTCAATGGCTTCATGATCAGATAGGCCTATGTCGAATCCGTTGTTGATAGCATTCACGCGCTGTACGTGCGCTTCTGTTGAGAACATGCGAAATATGGAGTTCTCAAATTGAAAAATTGAGCTTTTGAAAACGATAGTACAACCGCGAAGCATGGACAGGAACTCTTGCATCCCATCAGCCATGTAGGAGGACTGCCATGTTAGAGCCATGAGGGTCGCGTATCGAGCATCACCCTCTTCCTTGGTCTGACATGAGGTACTCAGAGCGGAATTGAGCGACTTGATTGCTTTAACGCGATGCGATATGGCGTCTGAGTTGTAGTCAGTGCCATTGCAGAGGCCGAGATGCGAAGCTCCAACAGCAAGCATTGCGTGGGCCAAGAAGTCGAACTAGTTTTGTCAGTAGATATCTCGAGGATCTTGCGGTTCATTTGTGCTTACGCCATGAGAATACTTGGCAACTTCTTTCCATACCTCTTCGCCTTGAATAGGAAGACCAGGATACGCATGAAGGAGAAAGTGGTGGAAGAAGCGTAAATCAATCATAGAAAATTGCGCTTGAGATATTGGCTGCGCAGGTTGGGGTGAAAACAAGGTTACCAGCGCCTTATCTGAAGTCTGAGGATATTCGCATCTAAGACCAAGACGATTGCAGTTATCACAACACGGTGTTGTTTCCTGGCATTTGACGCGACGACGCTTGCAATTGAAGCATCCCCGCCTTGATTTGGTGTGACCCTTGCGAGGAATCGGTCTGCGACGAGGTCGGCCAGATGTTAGCGACGAGGGGGAGGATAAAGAAGTAGATGTCGATACATCAGCAACGCCTCCGGATGACGGTTGCTTGAGCGATGGACTGTCTGGAGGCTGCCTGTTGTCAATAGCCTGCGAGCCGTAGTCATCAAGCTGCAAGATCCGGGGTTCCGAAAGCGATAGAGAATTATCCATTACGAAAAGGAAGCTACGAAAGCGAGCATATGTTGGCATATAGCAAAGAGATCTATGATAATCTCAGGTGTTGCTGAGGCTGAGGCTGGGTTGCATCGCAAGGGGCGAAATTGGGTGTAAGCACGGGTTGATATGGGCCGATTGGTCCTAATCATAGTTAACTTAGCATTCCTGAAGAGGCCAGTGCTAGCGTAACTCTGATAAGCTAATAAAAATTGTTAGTCATCTATTAAAGCTTTCAACTACCTATGAACTAAATTATTCGGGTAGAGATGCTACGCCTCAGCTGAGCATGGTCGGGTTGCAAATCGTGCAATTCATTTGCGGCTCCAATATTGGATACGATATACTAGTAGTAGGTAGACCAATCCAAGCACTGAGCAGACTATGCAGACCCCAAGACAGAGTCTCCCTCTGCCCATCTTGATGCAATTCAAGTTGACGCATCCATGGCCTTTACATTCGGTCTTGTAAAGGCCAAGGTATAGGAAATCTGATGCTCTCTTGAACGAACCTGGTGATAAAGTTTTCCAAGAAAGCTTCCGAAATGGCAGGCGAGAGGTGAACAAAAGGCGTTCAATTGGGCTTGGAAAGATGTTAGTAAGATACACGTGGAATAGTGCAAATACAAATGTATGGTGATGACTTTGGGTATGGGCTGGTCGATATCCTTGCGATTCAGAAGCCATAGGCGCCCATTGGATGTCAAGGCTTTATTCTGATGAATTCTCTGAGGTGCTCTCTGTAATCTGCTCCCATAAGGAATTTATATGAACTTGTCACCTCTTGAATACATTTGGAGAGTGATCTGAATATCAATTGGGCTTGTTTCTAAGCGAACTGTTCAGGGTAGGTTGCTAGGTATTCATCTTTAGTAACATATGACAACATCATATGAGTCGCTCTTGTAAATATCCCCAAAATAGGGAATAGAACCAAGAGATTTGCCGTCTACAACAAACTAATGCTGGTATCCAGAGTTATACCCATAGGCAATCCTGAAGAATTTGTTAACAACACAGTGGAGGTTCATGATGAGACCATGAACTGCACTATGCCGTGGCGAAGGGATAGCTGCTCTCGGACTCGCTTCTGCTCTCGCTTATATCCCCTGCGACGAAGAGGGAACCAATGTTAGTCAGCGACGCGGTCAAAAGTGGCGGTAAGTCAACGTCCGTGTCAACTCCTTCACTCAAATTTTACAACTGGGTACCCATCAAGTTTCCAAAAGATGGGCGATATACCGTACGATGTAGGCATGGCCCATTTCGCTCATAGTTCAAAGCTAATCCAGCATATCTCTAGTACCGTTGGAAAGGTTTGATAACACTCAATTACCGGTAATTTCTGGTTACTAACCGATATCAGTGGTACTCCTGGGTGACTCGACGGTTGGAAAGTCAAATATCGCGAGTCAATTCATGCAAGGCGAATTCCAGCCTGACTCTAGCCCAACAATTGGCGTGAAGCCCACCACGAAAATCGTGCAATGCAACTCCAAGGCCGTCAAAGTCAATATCTGGGACACAGCTGGCCTTGAGAAATATCGGGCGCCAGTAGTTTATTACAATGATGCCGTGGCTGTAATGCTAGTCTACGACATTACCAAGCGCCAGAGTTTTGAGAATGCAGCACGCTGGTTGGACGAGGCTCGAAGGCATGGTGAACCTGGGATTGTTTTTATGCTCGTGGGGAATAAAACAGACTTGGAGCGTAGAAGGTCGGTGACGACGGAGGAAGGGAAGAAGTTTGCGAGTAAGTTGGCCTCTCCTTGTGAACATGTTCGAGGGTACTGATCAGGGGCAGAACTCAACAAACTTATGTTTATCGAAACATCCGCTTGCGAAAACAGTCAAGTTGACCTTGCTTTTCAGAGAATATTGAACGGTATGGCTGATCCTTCTGATGTACCTTATGAAGACGCTTGCTGACTACCTTGTTTCCCTAGGCGTCTACAAGCAGAACTGCCAGGAGAAATAATAGTCTAATTGGCACAACAGCGTTAAATCTCGGCTCTTCATCTTTTTCTATTATTTGGCATCGTAATATCCATCAATATCAATCTCAGCTGACATGATGAGAACCTTTGTGCCATTGAAAAGTTATATCAATGTGTAAACTCGACGTGCAAATATTGCAGCAATTTGTCTCTCTATTGCAAATCGACAGTGTCACTTCAAACGTGTGCTTGCAACACGAGGCTCTTACTCAGTGACAAATGAGTCTTCACTCCATCCATAAGCCCGATTCAGGCGTCTCGCCAAGATAAGGATCAAATAGCCCTCAATCTGCGACTGGTGCGGTCGGTGGATGCTGACAGGTCTCTTGATATCCATATCCTCAGACGGTCGGAACGTGTAAACAGATCCAAATCGTGGCAGTACCGAGAATCCCAGCTCAGACATGGCCGCCTCGAAGGACGACCAGTTAACAGATCCTCGTGATTGAGTCTTGTTGAAGAGGGTCGCAAAGACCTCGGCTGTTGATGAACTGACCTTGACTGGCTGAACCGGCTTTGTAGCTTCCTTGTGTTCAGGAGAGTCTGTGGTTGGGGTGATCGCGTAGACGGAGGAGTGTTCTGGGCGCGTCTTTTCTTTCTGTCTTCGAATCTCGATTCTCTCCTTTGCGTCCACTGGTGTGGTCTCGATGGGGACAAAATCTGCCTTGGTATCCTTGTTTGCCTTGTCCTTGGCCTGCTGGTACTGCTTTTCGACGTTTCGGAACGCCTTCTCTAGCTCATCTTGGTATAGAGATCCCATCTTCGTACCTGTCTTCTCCACGACAAACTCATCCAGCGCTCCCAGCGCCTTTGCAGACATGCCAGGTTCGAGTAGATTATCGATTGGGGCAGCATAGTCACGCAGGTCAACTTCTTTTTTGATCTGATTGAGCTCGGCATCGACCTCCTGTAGACTAGTGACTAGCAGGTTCCCTTTCTTTCGCGAAGCAGGGGAAAAGGAGTGTACAGATGACAAATCCTGGACGAATGCGACGATGGCAGCCACATCATGAAGCGTATGTGACGCCCTCTCTTCAAGCTTCTCTCGCTCCAAGGGATGCGCTTTATAGAGGTCGCTGAGCTTCTCCATCCACTCAACTGCCTTCGTGACGGTAGTTTCTGGCTGGCATAGTCGCAGTAAGTAATGCAGCTGGGGATCAGAACGCGTAAGCTCTTCCGGCTTGCCTTTCATCGATACCTTGGCATTTCCTGAGTTGTCATATGCGTTGGAAATTCGTTTGAACCATTTCGACCCAGTTCTTGTTGAAACTCGGCGCTTGAAAAGCGCTTGCGTACGAGCGTATTCAAGATGACACATGTTTGCCAGCTCTTGGAGAATCCTGGATTTGTAGAGCTTGTCGGTAGACGGCTTCTCAAGGAGATCAAGGAGGCCTGTGATGGAATCCCAAATGGCAATGCCTTGGACTGCATGGTGGATTGTCTCGAAGACAGCAGGCCCGATGTATTTGTCGGTATGGACTGGTAGCGAGCGGCCCTTCTCGTCGGGAACAAGTTCTGGTCGGCTGAAGAACTGAACGTTGACACCAGGACATAGGACTGTAGGCTCGGTTCGAAGCAGTGACAGGTAATCTTCAAGCGAGGACTTTTGGTCAGAAGCAATCGCAAGTACTTCCTGGGTCGTAAGTTTGACGGCCGTCTGTTTGGAGGCAGATTCGGAAAGAGGTGCATGCTTAGATTGCTTCTTCTTCCCGCCTTGGGCTCTTGTCTGTGATCCTTGATCCAGGATATCTTCAACCATGACATTGAGGAGCTGCAGAATGGTGATTTGCCGCTGAAGGACGAGCTCTCCTAGTGATCGTGGGATGAGAACACCATGGTCAACAGCGATGCGCAGGCCTTTCATAACCTCCTCCAGATGCTTGGGCTGGACCGTAAATGACTCGCCGTACTTCTCGTCATAGAAGTAGGTATAGGAATGCTTGAAAGGCTCGACGTGGCGGAGATTCTTCTCCCGAACCATCTTCTCGATGAGATGGCGGTCTCCGAGCGTGCCACTGATGCCTTGAGCATATTGCTCAAAAAGACTGTTGTTGGCGCGATGCTTGAGAATGTCGAGGAGGAAGTCCGAGTTGGGAGCTGTGATGTCTTCGAGGTTCCATTCAGGGATGAATTTGTAGACATTGCCCAGCGATACGTCTGACGAGTGCTTGAGGACAACTCCATCTGCGGAGCCGGCTTTCATGCACTTCGCGCGTTGGGCTTTGTTGAATGATCGCCAGGCAGTTTCGACTTTGGGCCCATGGGCTTTCCATTTGCGCTGTAGGTCGCCGTGCAGCTCGCGGATTATTTCTGAAGAGTTGGCTTCCATTTTGTATGGTCTTGGCAATCTCGATGTGCTCTAAGGTGCGATGCAGATGAATCAGAAATTGGAGTCAAATGGCGGTGGCGTGGGATAGCTCGCGCCACTGTGTGGCTTTGCAGGGCGTTGTGGCTGGTGGACCATCGAATAAGGATGGAAGTGCAACTTTTGAGGGCCATAAAGATGATAGAAACAAGGCTAGATGGTAAAATTGTGTCAGGAATCAGAGACAATATCTTCGAAAGTGTTGGCTAAGAATATCTGGAAGCTCCGTGGACGCTGAGGTGAATCGCTTAGTCAAGTCAAGTCCAACCAGCAGAAAGTAACTTTGAGCCTCAATACGCATTACAACGTTCCAAGACCCCCAAGCCTCTCCTCCCACAGTACTTTCCAAGAGGACCCTTAACCGAACTGGTAGGGCATATATCTGGTAGAGAGTATTAGGGTGAACCGACAACAAATCAGAACGACATGGCATTTCTTCATCGACCTCAGCGATAAAAATTTCCTCCTCACTCTCGACAGCTTCTTACATGCTTACTACCTACGAAATTACATCAATAGGAAAACAATAATCTTTCACGTTCTCGAACAGCGACTGATTAAATACAACCCTCTTATGGTTACGGCGTTTAAATTAGCAGCTAATTAATATTGAGTCAATTTTTACAAAAATACCATAAAGCTGCCTTGTGAACACTAAAGTGATAAGATATATTCGCCCCTCAGTGGTCAGTTCTCGTTGGTGGCAAAGTACTTATACAACGGCCCCCAAATGTTATCGCAGGATGATTATCTGCCTGGGCCTTGGCATTCGAATTCCACCAAATCAGAGAGAGGGTTGCTGACTGTGGAACCCTGCTAGCGCATCTCATAGGGCTAAATCTGTAGGCCTCAGGGGCCCTATATCCGCCCCAAATGAGATTCCCTGGAATTTTTCATCCTCTTGTCTCTCTTCTTCATCTTTTGTTAAAATGGTTGAGCGAAAGTTCCAGATCATAGATAAATATGATTTCAACAGAACATCCACGGCATCGCGATATCCGAACAGTGGCAAGCCTGGGAGACGGCGCACTTCTTCCGCGTCAGGTCCATCATCGAGAACCCGACCGTAGGCGCGCGACTTATTTCCCATGGCTGCAACAACGGTGATGCCAACTCACTCAACTGCACGACAACATGCTCCAACGCAACGCTCATGTATAGCTCGACTTATTTCCTATGGCTGCAATAACAGCAATGCAAACTCACTCAATTGTACGACAACATGTTGCTTGTTCTGACTCTACGTACAGCAGCTGTACAAGCAGTCGCCAAGGGTTCAAGTGCGGTCCCGTCTCACCAGATAACATTGCCAAATTCGGGAGAGTGATGGCGAAGCCATACTGTCAGGCTGCAAGTGCTGGCATCGACTTGGACATCGCTGGACAAGGTGTAAGTGTCCTATGTGTGCCCCGTCAATCGAGGTTCTAATAAACCCTTGTAGATCGTCACGGCGTATGTGATCCAGCTTGTGCTCGTTCTGTTCCTCGGCCTCTGTTTCAAACTCACAACGTCGTGGATCCAAACATTTAGCCGCATAGGTAGCTCACTCCAGAAGGACTCTAGCTTTCGAGCCACATGCCAAAGGTGGCAGACAACACTGTCCGAAACACGCTTCGCGAAAGCTGCATCCTCCGCTATGCTCGACTTTCAAGAGTCACAGGCTCTGTTCGCTGCTACCATCTCGATCACGGCCATCATCACGTTCGACGGCGGAAATAGAGCCGGTTTAGCCAACATGCTTACACTCTTCTCGTGGATGTTCAACCATCGGATCCTGCAAGGACTCATCACAGCTGGTATGTACCCAGTTCTGATCGCGCCGCTCGTCATGCACCGAGCTGGAGAGCGTCGGTTCTATACTCTCTTCTTCGTTGTCTTGTCTTGGATACTCATGACTGTGATCACCGAGTTTCAAGACTTCAATGCCGATGCATTCGAAGAGCACCTGAAGCAGGTTTCGACCGTGGTTGCTTGTGGAGGTAATCCCGGACCAATGAGCTTCTGTCAGGGAATCAAGGAAAAGAACAGCTATGACTTCTTCAACGTTACTCTTGCATGTCGGTTTGCAGTCCATATCATAGTATCATGCCTGATCATGGACTGGATTGTGCATTTTGCTAAGACGCAAATGACCGGAGATAAGATCAAGTATACGCAGATTGGCGGAGACTCTCGTACGATCTTCTCATTCGCAGAGACCAAGGGTGCCAAACTCTTGCTGGCAGTCTTTTGGGCCGCGATCGAAATTCTCACGGTTATCATGATCTTCATTGGTCTGCGCGAGATGGTCGAGCTTCTTGACATGCACTCATCTGATAGCGGCCTGTCGACGTGGGGATTTGGGCAACTTGTCGCCGTGGCTATCTGGTTCCCAGTAATGATCAAGTTCGTCTGTCTCAGTATATGTAAGTCTAGCAATGACAGAAGCCATGGATATTTGCTGACTTTTGTAGTTGGGCCCAGGAAAGAGGTTAAGCAGAAGGCCAATACAGACAGACCACAGGTCTTTGAGATGACTAGCTATCCACAGAACAAATCTGACAACACAGCATCCAGATCTGCTTAAGCATTTGCAACATATACATCTTAACATATTTATAGCCTATCGCCGTTCTGCTCCCCGTAATAAACATCCCAAGCGAACCAATCAAACATGACATCAAACGGCTTCTTGGTACCCCGGGAGTCTGGCTGCACCGGTTCCGATGAAGCGCTTCTGGAGGGAACGTGAGCCGGGCTTGCCTCTGTAGCCTCAGTGGTGCGCGAAATCTGTGTAGGGATCATATTTGGCGGTAGCCACTGGATATAATGCTCCAGATCAGCGCCAATTTCGCCACCCAGCTCCATTTGTATGTCCCTCAAAGGTGGAACGTAATTCTCTTCCTTTGAACTACTCACAGTATGGGTACTTGCTGAGAGTTGCTGAGTTGGTAAAAAGGGATGTAGACCATCAACGCACTGCTTTGCCAAGCGTAGGAATACTGTTGCAATATTCTCAAGGCGCTTACATAAAGGAGCTAACATTTGCATTTGATCTCTCATAGTATGATAGTAGGAGACAGTCATAGACAAAAGCTCGAGGTCTCGCTGAATCGTGATCCTACTGGAAAGCGCATGTTTGTGGACTAAGTTCTCGAATATGATAAAATACGGTATGAAGGGGTAGTATAGGAGATGCCTGTCCATTCTTAGATATCTGCGTAAAATAATTGGGGGGGCGACTTACCAGATCATACTGTTATATATCGAAGTCCAATTGGAGATCATCGAAGGAAGAATAGTGATGGCTTCCCTCGCGGTGTCTAGTCTCAAGTTGGCAGAAGGTGGATGCGATTTGAGGAGGACCATCAACACATGCAAGTACTCAAACTTGATAGTGCTAATGCCCAATTTCATCTCGCGTAGCTCATTGGGGCTCGAGAAACGTATTTCATTCTGTAGTGTATCGCTCAATATCTACTGGGGGTTAGCATTTGTAATCCTAAGCGCACCTTTCAGAACTCGCCTTGTTTGTTGCCGAATACCACTCTTCGAAACGCTCCTTCATGCCGTCTTCTGACTCGGAGATGTGCCTTGAGTCGAGGGCCACCCCGATCATCTGTGCGAGCTCAATGCGCGCAAGAAACATATGGCCTCCGAACATAGATCTTTCGGTCCTTCCATCTGCATCAGGGGAGTCATTGCAAGGATGAAACTTTGTCAAATAACGCAAATCTGGCAGCGGAACGTGAGAGTATGTTGCCGATGGGAGAGAACATGAACGGCCAAACGCAAGAGCACATGACTTGTCTACGGCAAAAAGAAGCCAAAATAGGCTCAGACTCCGCTGCGTTGTCACATAATCTGCTTCGGACGGTGTGTGCAGCCCTAAAGCCTCAGCTTGACGACAGGCATGGCCAACAAGCATCCACGATTCATTAGGCGAAGCATAATCCTCACCATGAATGGCAAGCATGATGAGGGTTTGAAGATTGGCTTCATGAGGTTCGAGAAAGATTCTGCTATCGTTAAGCGCCAACTTCATATTGTTCCTGTACTGTTGAGCTCTGGCATCTTCGTTATGTGCTAGCATAGTGAGAATCATGTAGTTTATATACACCACCCATGCCTTTTTCGAGACAGTATAAGGTCTGAAAATGGTTTGTATGAGGAGGCTCTCTGAGGGTGTGATGAAGAACGCGTCACCCAGGCTGGCGTTTTCCAAGAAGCCTCTAAGAGTCAGCCGAGATTGAGCACTTGTTCGGGGAAATTACTCACGACCTATCATCTGATACCCTTCGCCTTTGGACGGTACAAAAAAGCCAGTATTATGATAACCTTTACTGGTTACAACTGCTGTTGTCAAAGAATCTGACAAAAATTGGAACTCCCTGGCTGCATGTTGGTGGAGAGGTGTTGAACCGATAGTTGTGTTGGTGATAGATACGTCCTTTAAAAAGAAAAAGGAACTCGGATCTTCTACATTCAGGTCGCGACGTGAATCATTTCCGTCTTGAGGCTCGCAGTCTTTTTCAGACACCGGCTGGTAGTTTGCTGATGTAACATAATTCACCGCCTCAACGCCTTGAGTTACAGTAGTAGTTAGAGCCTGTACCTCTTGTTCTAGATTCTTCAATCGTGTATGTAGCCTTTCTATGCTCTTCTGGTTCTTCAAATCAAGAGAAGGAGGGGTTGCTCGCTCATGGACGCTGCCCTTGAGTGCCGGTTTATCTCGGGAATAGTTACAAGGCCCTGGCCATGGTTGGCACGCGATGCACTTTGGAAGCTCCTTGGAACATCTAGTACTCAATTAGCAGATTTTATCTATGAAGTGATAATCTCCCGCTTTGCTGTGTCGTGTACCTAAACTTCTTTTGCTTGCAGTAGTCGCACTAATGCTTGGTAAGTGTCAGTTACGGCACAGGATGAGTGATGCTTACCGCATAACGAGCTAAGCCGGCATTCGCCAAAGAAGACATCCGATGAAGTTTGATGGGCTTGCCTTGTTTACAGAAATTCGGATGGCGATTAAGAATAAGAGAAGAGGATGAATGTTTGAGACCGAGGAAGTTCCCCTCTGTCATCAAGCCCGAGGAGTCGCGCTCTAATTGGCTGAGATCGGAGCGAACAAGTGCTTACTTTCCGAAGTCCACCAATCAATTGTAGCAGACTCGGATATGCCAGGAAGATAATTTCATCACTTCAGTTAATCCATCCGCATTGCATAATCCTCAAGACGCGAAGTTATGATTTAAGGCAGATGCCAATGGCGGAGTAATACGGACTTTGAAAGGACTATTGTTGTCCGTTAACCCTCACAACGCCTGGTTCATTCATCAACTTACAGATATAAAACGTAGCAAGCAGCCATACTATCTTTCAACGTCATAGAGATAAACAATCCCAAACACTCAAGAATCATCTGACATGCCTACCAAAGCCCCTATTGCCATCATCGGAGCAGGGCCCAGCGGCCTGACTCTCGCCCGGCTACTCGAGATCAACAGCATCGATTACATCGTCTATGAGCGTGACAAAAGTCCGGAGCCCAAGTTCACCAACCAGGGAGGGACTCTAGACATCCACGCCTCCTCAGGTCAACTTGCTCTCAAAGAGGCTCGGTTGTTTGACAAATTCAAGAGCCTTGCTCGATGGGATGCATCTCGTGTGTTCATGCAGACCCCAACTGGGACAGTTAAAGCTGTATTCGGAGAAGATCGCGATGCTCCCGAGATTGACAGGCTGCAACTTCGGAAGTTGTTGCTTGACTCGATCCCAACTCAGAAGATTCGCTGGGCTCACGGTGTGAAGTCTATTGAGAAAGGTGAAAAGGCAGTTAAGCATCGTATCCATTTTTCCAATAAAACTTCTGCATCTGGCTTTCGTCTTATCGTTGGCGCGGATGGAGCGTGGAGCAAGGTGCGCCCACTGGTATGTCAAGACACTTATCGCGTCGTAGTCTATACTAATACATCACAAGGTTAATTCGGCAATACCGGATTACTCTGGTAAAGTTTTCATCGAAGGCAGCATATCTCATAACAACCCAAGCTACACTGCTGCACTGAAACACGCAGGCCCAGGGAACATGCTCGCAATGGGACAGCATAAGATCATAGCCGTTCAGCAGCTAGCCGACCGTTCCTATAGATTCTACATGGGTATGGGTGCGCCGGAAGAGCTCTATCTCAGACCTCTGGGCCATGAAGACACAGAGAACATTCGTCAGAAATTGCTATCTTCACCAGAGTTCTTCGCAAACTGGGCTCCAAACCTGAGAGAATATCTTACGAATGCTGAAGGGCCATTCCATGCATGGCCTCTGTATCGCTTACCTGCTTCGTCGGTCAGTTGGGAACGAGTCCCTGGAGCCACCCTTCTTGGGGATGCTGCTCATCTTGCAACCCCGCTTGTAGGCGAAGGAGTCAATATGGCGATGTTTGATGCTCTCATGCTAGCGAAGGCGATAGTTAAGCACTGTACGCAAACTAGTGGTGCAGACACTAAAGACAATGACCTGGAAAGCGCATTGACGGAATACGAGGGGGAGATGTTTGAACGTGGCCAGGACTACATACGGCGCTGCATAGCACGAGAAGCTGAATTCTTTTCGGAGAACGCGGCGGAGGACTTCATCAACATGATCAACGGGGCAAAGAATAATGCAGAAGAGGGAGGCAAGTGAGGGCCCTGATCCTTCAGCAGAGTATGAGGAGCATGAACGTTGAAGAGGGCGTACAGTCACAACTCAATCGGATCGGTTATGGAGTAAAATCCTTGTTTGTATATTGAATTGAAAGTAAAACCGTGGATGCTGAGTGATTTATCATCTCGTTCTCAGACCCGGTATCATAATGCTAAAAAGGACCAGGATATAAGGTAATCCCAGTGAACTAAACCAACCTAGCAAACGTGTACTCATTTTCCAATGCATTGAATTTTGTTTTTGTTTTGGATGCAATTATTGACTCTCAACCGTCACAGCCTTGGCGATCTGGGTTTGGATACCATTCGCCTTCTCCTTCAGGTCACTGAGGATACCCTTGTCCTGATGACCGTTGGTCTTGGAGGAGCTGACAACATAATCGTCATCACTGCTAGAGTCTTGCTGAAGACCATCAACACCCTCGGGACCAGAGGCATGAAGCTTAGCGTTCTTGACGCCATTGAGGGGAATGTTCTGAGCATTGCCGTTCTCAACAGGGGCACCGTTCACGGTGTAGCCAGTGTCACTGGAGTCAACGAAAGCTTCAAGGCCAGCGCCCTGGCGAGGGTAAGACTTCATGATCTTCTTGTGCTCCTCGAGAGCGGCGACCATCTCGTCGTGGCTGACGTCGTTCAAGAAGACACAGTCACCCATTGGGTTGATGGGAACAGCAGCGCGAAGCTTGCCGTCACGGGTCTTGAGAATAGCAGCTGTGGCCTTCTCGAGAAGAGAGGCATCGAACTGAGGATGGTCCATGGAGAGACCAGCTCGGGAGAAGAGGTTCAAAAGACGGGTGTGTTCCTCTGATGAGAGAAGACCACGGATGTGAGCGAGGGTGGCAGAGTATGCCATGTCGATAGAGATAGCATGGCCGTGACGAAGAGGCGTCTCAGGGACAAGCTCATGAAGAGGAGACCAAGTATGGCCATAGGCAATAACACGATCAAGCATAATCTCATGCAAGTTGGGTGTCTCGAGTTTCAACATCTCATGGATACCAGCACGGCAGATCTTATCAGCGACCTCCTTAATCTCAGGAGTAGCATCATCAGATCGTCCAAAGCCAGTATTGATGAGCTGCTCACAATACTTCTCAAGAAGATCATAAGTATCTTTGTGAGCACAAGTAGAGATCTTGATCAGCTCTGCGAAACCGTTGCGGATCTGTGCTACGGGAAGACTGCGGAGGAAAGTGAAGTCAAGGAATGTGTGAGACGGGGCGTGGTAGGCGCCAAGACGGTTCTTGTAGCGGCCGTAGTTGACGGCGACTTTGATGGAGACTGAGGCATCGATGAGACCGATGACTGTGGTGGGGATGCGGATGTAATTGGTGTTGCGACGATACGCAGCACAAGCGAAGCTGTATGGTCAGTTAAATTGTGCACAACGATTGATGAGGAGACTTACCCGGCAACATCAGTGACGAGACCGCCACCAACAACGAGAACAGGCTCCTTTCGGTAAATACCAAAGTCGGTCATAGAATCAACAATCGACAAAAGAGTATCCATGCTCTTGGCCTTCTCACCAATCATGGTCTTATGAATAGTAAGAGGAATGCCGTAGTGATCAAAGTACCTCTGCATCTCATTCCCATAGAGGTTAAAGATGTTGAGGTCCATGACAGCCAGACATCGTCCCCAGGGGGAGTAGAGCTGGTAGAGCTGAGGATTGGCAGTGTTGAAAACACCATCGAGAAACTCAAAGTCATACTCGATCTTCTCGTAGCCACAGACAGCGAAACCCTTGGAGGTGGGCTCGACGGTAGCACTCATATCAGACATGGTGGGTCGTGTTTTGGGGTAGTACAATAGGGATGGAAGGGTGTAGAGGATGTGTGTAGCTTGGAATTGAGGGTAGTGATGGTGATGGGAAGAGCTTTTTATGTGCGAATACCACCCCCCTCTGAGGGATATTCAACTGCCGACAAGCTCACAAGCTAGGGTTCTTTTCACGACAGCAAGTTAACACTACATGAGTCGTCGGTAAACGAGTGGTTGGGGGAGAAGTACAGAAACATGAGGACCGTTTTCATTGGGTAACTGATTTGAGGCCCGAGACTTGGCTACAGGTGCATGTTTGCAGGCAGATGCATGTATCTAATGTTGGTGTCATTATGGTCAAGTTACGATGGGTCTGAAGCATTAGTTCCCACGCTTCTGTAAGAATGCATGCAACATAGCCCGTGAGAAACAAGCAGTTGAGCACGACATAGGTTATGCTAGCCCGTTTGGTAAGGTGTATTGCGAATATCTCTTTCTCGAGGTGTCATATACCCAGCAACCGCAACGGGATGTACCGTGAATTTGTCGTTCAGGGGTAGGATCTTAGGCCCCGCGTGGGGACAGATTGTACCTAGATCTATGTCCTAGGAGAGGGTAAGGAATACTGTATTCTCGTAAAGACGGGGCGATGTTAGCGAGATGGCGTCGATTACACTACCATCTCGCATGTGCGCGTCATTCATTAGGTTTTCCCCACGTTGAACCTAGCGGGCATGGGCATCCCTTGGCCAAAAACAACACGGGGACATGTGAAATGCCTAGACCCTGAAGTGAGATCGGGAAAAAGGACAATGGGAATGTTGCACCGCAGATCTACGATATCTACCCTTGCGCCTTACGGGGACCGTTATTTCCTGACCGCCTCTTATTTTCCGAATCCATCTTCTTTTGCATCTCCTGCTCACGAGTCTAGCACGTCATAGACGTAAGCAGACTCCTAGCACAGCGTCTCGGTGTAACAGTATTGTGGGCTGATGGAAGAAAAAGGGAGTCTCGACCGTTTGCATCGGTATACACAGTGACGATTCCGCACATGGTGTGTTTTTCTTGTGATACCTCGAAGGAACGTGAGGAACACGCTGGAGCTGTAATTGGTTGCGAAACGGACCGGTGTGAAAAGCTGCATATGCATGAGTGAAACCATCGGAGCTAATCTTCCTGGCGAAGAAGCCTAATGTATTTTTCCCCTCTTTAGGATCTGAGACTAGGCTGAGCTAGATTGTATTGTCTTAGTAGAGAGGGGCCCGTTTGTGAACGGAATGTGTTGCCCCGGAGCGGCACCGACGTGCTAGTGAGACCATTCTCCGCAGACACGCCCAAGTCATGACGTCTTCCAATTGACTTTTTTTTCGCAACGCGTTTCTGAGCTGTATCCTCCGTAGCTATAGCTCTATAGATTTGTGAAGCTCTGAATTGTCAATTGAATACTGAAACGACTCGATTTTCAGAGTTTATATCCCATTCACCATGGGGAAGCCAAATCAGGCGCTGGAGAGCTCTCGAGCGATTGAATTCGCCAAGAACTTGGCTCTCTTCCTCCTCAGCTTCATATTCCTACCAACAAACGCCCTCTTCGCTTTGGGAGCTTACCTCTTGAACCGCTTCACTTCCAAATCTTCACAGTCTCACAATGACGGCGATAATCTGGACAAAGTCACGGTTCTGGTCACAGGCGTGAACATGGCCAAGGGTCTCTCTCTCGCACGAATGTTTCATCGTCGAGGCCATCGCGTCATAGGAGCAGATTGTCATTCCCTCTCGCCCGGTCGCGTATCCTTCGCAATCGACGCGTACTATCGTCTCCCACCGCCTTCAGACCCTTCAAAAACGAGCATGAATGATCCATATCTCAATCGAATTGTCGAGATTATTCACTACGAAGGCGTTGATCTTTGGGTTTCTGTCTCGGATGTCAACGCGGCTGTTGAAGATGCTGCGGTTCGCGAAATTATTGAAGCTCGTACGAATGCTAAGGCGATCCAATTTGGCGTTGAGGATATCCGAAGACTTCATGAGAAGGATGCGTTTATTGAGCATACCAAGAGCCTTGGTCTGAAGGTTCCGTTGACGGAGGCTGTTGAGGATAAAGAAGATGTTATTAACTTTCTTCAAAGAAACGGAGGTCTTGAGCATAAGCATGGTGCAAGACAATATCTTGTCAAGCCTGTTGGTGTCGATGATGTCGCGCGCTTTGCAATGCCTCTACTTCCTCTTCCCTCCGAAGAAACTACCCTCGCACGCATCGACTCTATTCCCTTCGAGACTTCCAAATGCTCCTTCATCATACAAGAGTACATCACAGGTCCTGAGTTCTGCACCCATGCGCTCATCATTCGCGGTCGCGTCTGCGCGTTTGTCGCGTGTCGTTCCGCCGATGTTCTTATGCATTACTCCGCTCTCCCTGCTGATTCACCGCTGAGCAGAGCGATGCTTAACTTTACACTGAAGCAAGCTGAGGAAGGCGGGGACAACTTTACAGGGCATATGAGTTTCGACTTCTTGATCAACAAGGAAGATGAAGATGCCGTCAAGTCTGGTGTTGATAAAGACGTCACGATATATCCTATTGAATGCAATCCAAGAGTCCATACTGCCACCGTTCTCTTCAACAACACACCCGAGATCGTTGACGAGTACCTCTCCATTCTTACCCCATCTGCACCCAGGCCTTTGACAAAGCCACCTGTATCACCTAACAATCCCCAGCAATACTACTGGGTGGGCCAGGATTTCGTCGAGCTTGTTCTGTATCCCTTCTACCTCACTCTGTTCCGAGGCACGATGAGTCTGTCGGATATCCAAAAGTCAATTCGGGCTTTTGTGCAGCACATTATCTACTGGAAGGATGGCACCTTTGAGTCGTGGGATCCTCTGCCTTGGCTGTGGATGATGCATGTGTATTGGCCTGTTCAGTTTGCTTGGTACATGTCGACGGGCTCTTTATGGACAAAGGTCAATATCAGTACTGGGAAGGCATTCAAGGGTTAGGTTGCTGTAAGAGATGTGATGGTGTTGTAGCGTATGCGAACATGCGAGACTGCGGCTTGCTCGTCGATGAGTACATGATAAATGACTAGTGATAGCGTCTGTAGTTGAATAGAGATATATATGAAGTTTGATGTATAAATAAATAAACTTTTGCATATTTCCTTTCACATTATGTGTATGCGCAGTGCGTGTAGTCCATGATGCTACGTCGCGGTGCTGCAAGTTGCTGCCTATGCTCGCAACGCAACGCCATTCCGAACTACAACTTTGGACAGGAACCAACTCACATTCCATCTTTCAACTTGTTCCCTTATAGGAAAACTATTTCCAGCAATGTGATGATTAAAGCTATGTTCCTGCGTCGCAGCCAATGTCACCCCAAATCCAGGCCGCAGGGATCACCACCCCACCATCTGATAAGCCAGGCGTATATACACGCCAGAGTGGTATCCCTATCGTGAAATACAAGCCCAGGTGTTCACAGACCATCCCCCATGATTTAGGCTGTGTCCTAAAACGTCAACTCCCTGCAACCATTATTGAGCGCCATGTGTTTCCCCAAGATATTGGGCCGGTGGCACTGCTCGATATGCATGCCGTACACCCTCTCGCCGTGATGCATTCTTGGTACCCGGTGTCTGCGTCCCGAAGCCCTGGGACGTTTAATGTCACAGTGCTTGAGCTATCACGGCAGTTTTAGCGCGATTGGAGGAAGGACGGACGATGGACACGTGGCAGAGTGAGTCTGTGCGATCTGTCACCTGTGAGGCATCGTGATGTTTCAGTAGTGTAGCGTTTTAGCACTGTGCTATAGTACACTTCTCTCACATGCCTTAAGTCCTTTTAATAAATACTTTATACTTTATAGCTTATTATAAAAATAAAATTGCAAGTAAAGATCTAAAGTATCCTAAGAGTAGCACTAATGATAAGAACGGTAGGTCAGGATGTCTGGGAGGGCGTCACGCATACCTATTAAGCGGCCTTCTACACTGCCAATCAAACACTTCCTCATGATGAGCCCACTTGCTTACACTGATATGCAAATGGTCGCCAGTCTTGTCACTTGGTTTTTGCACTAGCATAAAGAATATCACTGAGTATCTTAAAGTACCAGGACCTACCGAAGGCGCAGATAAGGTGAGGCTATCCAATACCTCCTTGCCTGATGGCTTAGGATTCTTGAAATTTAAAGACGAGCTCCACATGATAGCGAGAATCTCGTCCCCTATTTACCAGCAATCTGAGGGCGACGATGGCGTTCCAAAACGAAGAAGATTGTCGGACTGCAATACTGATGTTAAAGCAGTGACAATCGCACATTTCTCCATTATTTATAGCAATGTGAGTTTTAACATAAAGACTCGATTTCGAGCTGTGGAATTGTAATGGCAGTTTTGCATTCAGGAGTATGCTGTTCAAGTCAAGTATGGTGCAGTTGAAACGGCAATATCAAGATCTTGTCTTCTAGTTCGATATTGGAGGGCAAGAATAATTGGAAGTCGTTTAACTTGCCTCACTACCAGGCCAACTCTGCTCTTGAACCGCAGCTCTCCCTTTCCAGTTGAGAGCACAACATTGCGTCCTGATCGTGCGTGCTAGTTTTCATCGGCCCTACCACCTTAGGCATCGCCGGTAAAATTTCTTCGCCTAACTCGACTTCTTTCCTCCTATGCTCCATCACATGCTGTCTGACCGTGTTCTGGAAGTGAATAGGTCCCTAAACAAAGTAGGTTAGTAGCTGGCAACTGAGTAGAAGCTCATGATGGGTGGCACTGACTCGTTCCTTGTCTGGGTGCAGTTCGCCACTGACAAACACTCCGGCTCCTAGATTGGTCTGCGCGGACTCGCACAATTCTTTGTCTTCTTCAAGAACCTGTGCGTAGAACTCCATCGTGGCTTTGAAGATTTCGTCTCCGGCCGACTCGTGGCGGAACACCTCGTTCTCTATTCTTGTGTGTGTTGCATCAACAGGAATCATCCGTTGGATGTAGAAGAAGTTCTTACTAAGCAATAATGTCAGGAGTTGTAGCAAAGCTCGCTCCAGTGTGCATTGACTTACGTAACTGTAACGGACGTCGATGGAAAGAAGAATCTGATGGAGCGCTTAAAGTCGTCTGTCCCGTCATCTTCCTTCTTGTTGATGATTGTATGCTCCAAGCAGTTGCCCTTGGGTTCGACTTTGTATTTGGGCAGGTCGGAAACTCCGGCGATAAGAGGGTGGCTCGTTGGGCAGTGATAGCATTCTGGGTATTTAGATTAATTGTCCAAACACCATTATCCTGGTAGCTTACCGTTGTAGTTCTCCATAACTCCCTTCCAGTTGGAATTAAGGTTCATGTCCCACGTATGATCATACTTGTATCCGCTGGTAAAGTCAAACAAAGTCTTCTCATCAACTCCGCCAAACTGCATCTCCCACGTCTCCTCCAATTCCGCCTGCAAGTTGACCCAGATAAAGCCAGTCCTGTCGATATAGACGTGAATTGGAAATAGTCCATGCTGGCTTTTATTAAAGTCTGGGACTGTATCAAAGCGAGGCGCCTTAGCCAAGTTTCCCTTCAACCCGTATGACCAGCCATGATATTTGCAACTGATGATGCCAGTCTTACCAGAGCGGTCCTTGATAACAGGATAAGCACGGTGACGACAAGCATTATGGAAGCCGTTAATATTGCCGTCGCGGTCTCGGATCAGGAAGAAGGGGAACTCGGCATAGGTAAACGAGAGGTAATCGCCGGGTTGCTGGAAACGCAGCTTGTGAGTTAAGAGAATCCATTTCTTAGAAAAGATAGCTCGACGTTCCAGCTTGTAAATCTCGGGGGAGCGATACCAAGACGACGGAAGACCACGGGTTGGTTCTGTCTTGGTGTTAGCGTTGTTGCCCGAGGAGAGTCCAAGGAATTTCCACATGATGAGGGTAAGGATCCAAATGAGAATTCAAATAGGGTTCAGAATGTGCAGGCGGATTTGGCTTGAAATTAGGGGAGTCATAAGTGAGCTCAGAGGCAATACAACGATATTTTAGCTCAATTTAAGGCACCTGTGCAGATACTTGAGCACCTATCGTGGGGTTTTTTATCTGCCGAGTATGTTTCATTAATGGAAACATGCCAATCTGCCGTGAATCTGTGTTTGACGAAGAATACTGCCGCTGATAGGCCCTGTTATCTCGATTCGACTAAAATTGCCCGAAATGGTCAAAAGTTTCATTGGTCATGTTAAAATTTCCTAAAGTGGACGTAATTCAGATCAATATTATTGGTTGTAGCTCAGTCAGCCGGAGTCGTGACCGTATCCTCAGGACTAGTGATTGATAACATGTTGCCGACGATAGCCAGCTAAGACCCTTTATATTGGTCGAGCCTATAGTGTGCGATAATTCTATGTAGCTTTGGCAAATGATATCGATTACATTGCGGCAACTGACGGTTGTTATCCTTGTTCCCCCACCCTAGATCGACTACTGACTGCAAGTTGTGTATTAAGGCACCTAGGAATGTGGGCAAGATAATGCAGCAATTAACACCGATTACTCAAGAATGGGGGTGGGAATCAAGGTTCATATGGTGTTGTAGATCGTAGTATTGTTTCCTGCGAGATTGAGTTATTGCCGCCAAGGTATCTGGCAACAATGGATGGAGGTAATAGCTAAACATTACATAACACTGTTCGCTGGGTAATAAATGGATGAGCTACACTACCCATCACACCTATTAGTGGCCATATTCCTATCAGGATTTTACTCTCAACATATTAGAAGTCCAATCCATTGTCGTTGGCTCATGTGCTGTCATCCCACTCAAGCACACGCGCTATCGCAAATTGTGATGTATCCCTAGAAATGCACCTTCAGCAGGACCCAGTTCATTACATCAGTAAGATCTTACCAAATCCTTTCCCGGGCGATCTTTACAGTCACTCGACAGCGGGAAATACCGTTTAACAGACCATAAAAAGGTCAACGGATTATAGTTGAACACAAATTTGGCATCCGGCGCTTCTTCGCGGTATATATCAAGCGTTTCTGACCAGTTCAGCTATTTCTCGTCAATTTGACAGCCAAAAGAGATTACTGACCTTCGAAGAGGGTGATTACGTCTGAAATCTGAGATCCTCGGACGCCAAAGCCAACGCCAGCGACATGCCAGTGGACATCTTTCATGTGCTTACTCATTTCTGTGCCCGGTATCTCGGGACCTCTCCAGACCGCTGTGTACTGGTCAGCACCCAGGATGTCTCATTCATCACGGCGGATGTACCTCGTACGTTGTATCCTGCCTCCCGCAGCTGGCGCGTATGGTTGAAGATCTGCGCCTCAACAAGCGCGGCATCATAGCCTTGCTGCGTAACATACGTATGTCGACCAGGCAAACCGCTTTACATAACGTCAGTAAATATCCCATCAGCAATCTAGAGGCATGAACTCGCGTGTAAAAAACATTCACTTCTCCGCATCCCGGCAGAGTCGTCACTGCGCTAAAGATAGAGCCAAGTGAGAGGAGAGACTGTGAAACAAGCATTTTGAAAGCTGAAGAATACATCAACAAACTTCATCAGCTAGCCTGCGCGCTTTATACACAGCTGGTGAACGTCTGCGTCAGCCACTTTGTCTTCTCATTCGTCTCACCTCAGACATGTTACAAACTCAGCATCTCGTATTGGCTGTGAAGTTTCTGTGGCTTGATGTCCGCGCATTTGTGCATCACGATGATTGGACGGCGAGGTTCTCTAGGCAAACTCGGCTTCTTAGCCGGGACCGAAATTGGGGCTGCATAAGCTTTAATCGAGAAACGGATTCACAATATCGTAGAGAAGCTTTGAAAACGGGAAAGGGTATGAACCGACTGAGTTTTATACTGGCAGCAAGGTGTAATAAGCCTATCTAATCTTTCTATGAGATATTGACAAGCAAAGAATCAGAAAAGAACTGATCCAGAAACGGCTCTCCGTAAACATCCTCCAGATCAAATAAATTATGCGAAACATTCTCCATCGGCGCATTATCCTCATCGCTATTAATTGGATGTATAAACTTGGTCGCAACCTTGATCGTAGCGCTCGTCGCAGCATAAGTCCCTCCCGCTTTGCATAAACTGGGCCAGTCAACGCCTGACATGGCAGGGTCAAGAAGTTCCCACATCATATCTGGCTCAAATTGAATAGTTGCGCTGCTGGACTCTTCATCCTGTGGAGATTGCCGCTTCTTTTTTACTTTGACGTTGAGCGTGCGTAGAATCTCGACCTATAACGGTGTTAGTGTCACCAAGCACTAGAGCTATGTAGGACTCACCTTTTCAGCAATATGAGGCCACTTGCGCGCTAAATGCTCCAGAAATGTCTCACAAATACCTAGATTCTCCTTCGCCTTCTCCGAAACCTTCCTGTCCCTCGCAAACTGAAATATCCACAGTATCGAAACACATCCCGCGACAGCCTGTCCAACCAGAGGATCATTCACCTCAAACTGTCTATCAGCACACATCCTCACAAGCCTAGAAACCCACTCTGCATGGAATAAAGCTTGATCAACTGTATTCTGCAGAAAAGAGCGTGGTTGAAAGTTCCGACCCGCGCGCCGAAGAGCGACGAGTTGGACGAAGGGATTGTTGAGAATGGCTTGGGTGGCGTGCATCATGACTTGGAATAATACCCAGGGTGCCCAGTATTCTCTGTTTTCGCTGAGTTCGGAGGACGGTTGGTCGGGGAAAGGGGCGTTGCGGATGAGATGGCGATGGGAGGTGATGTTCTCGAGCTCGTATAGCTTGACGGTGAGTTGATTATGTCTTGAGGTCGCTAGCCATGGATACTCATTCGCTCCGTTGCGGATGTCGCGAAGGTAAGAAATTATACTGCCCCAAACGGAAATGTAGCCGAGACAGGTTGCGACAATCCCTACGTCTTGGACGTTTGCTTCGTATGCATCCGTCAAGTCAGCGCAATATGTCTTCATACCGTGCAGAGTAGTTGGTCTAGGTAAGCTCTTGGGATAATGCGGTGCGTGCGCTGCTTCAAACAGAGTGTTACAATGGGGAGTAAAGGTACTTTCCAGGATGGCAATACTCCAATGGCATCTCGAGACCGCATCATCAGATTGACGTGAGCCATTGGCTTTCGAGTCTGAAAGACGAAGCGACTCCAGCTTTGATGCCATTCCTATCATCATCCACGCCCTTGAAGACTTTCCAGCTAATTTTACTTAGTAATAAGTAAATACCCAGAGAACAAACGTACCGATGTGATCGCACAGAGCTAGTAGACACAAAGCCTGCATGACTTCCAACTGCACCAGCCCTTCCGCCGCCATGTCAACAACTACGCTCCTCGCCGAAGTGGCATAATACTCGATAGCCTTCCCCTCCAACCCATAGTAGAAGTTATGACTCGTATAATGCAGCGACAAAGCTAAGAAGCTCCACCGGAGGTACTGAGGTAGTGTCCCGATCTTAAGCTGCAGGCGCTTCGGGTCAAACAGCGGAAGCGGTTGAAAGTAGAGCTTCTCGCGGTAGGCGTTTACAAAGTCTGCTAGGAGGTCTGATGGGGGTTCTGGGTTTGCTGGTGACCTGTTCTTGTCAGTGATTGAACGTGGCTTGGAAGATGTATCGTACCATGAGGAGGTTTCGGAGAGCATAGCTGTTATCGGCGGTAGCTGCGGATGTATACGCGGTGAGTTTGCATGACTATTCCAGGTATTGACATCTTGACTTTGATGTCTATTTCCAAACACTTGACTTCAATCCAATTAGCTAGGGCAACAACTCGACCCATGAACTTACTCTTGCTCATGATTCGACGCAGTCGGAGATATACTAGTATGTTGCGCTTTGAGAGGTCTGCTTTTGTATATCAGCTCTCTTGTTCATTGTAGGCCAGGCGCAATGACTAACAAGCTCCGAGCGAAGGATTTTCGACTACTGGTGACGTGATTCCGAGGTAGATAAGTACACGTCTGATTCGCCATCCGACAGTGCGAACAGCCCGGTTTCTCGGCAGGACACTTAATCTTCTTTTCCCTACCTCCGTCGTCAGCATCTCATCTTTATCACGACTGATAACGTACCGACAGCGCTCACAAGAGCGCCTTACACGCGGTTCGCCTGTAGCCCTCGGCATTGGTAATACCCTAACCGGAACTCGTTACGAGCAACTATTGGTAAGTGTTCGGAATTCCGGTCAGTTCAGTTCCCTGGGGAAGAAATTAATATCAGGGAAGTCAAATTCCGGGCGTAGACTAAAAGTGGTGGAGGAGAAAAGCTTCGGCCGGCGTCATGAAGATCGGAGAATGAAACCCCCACAATGTGTCATTGAGAAAGGGTGTGATTCGTCGGTCGGAAAATGTCAGAGAGATAAGATGGCCGAATGGAGAATGTGGAGTATTTACGCCGTGTCACTTGATCGGGATGGATACCGATGGGGACTGAGACCGGGTTCATGAGCCGGTCAGAAGATAAGATTGGATTATAAACGGCTACAAGCCTAGATGCAATTGATCTGAGCCTCTGAATGAAGTTATAGGCTTGGAGAAGAAAAGTCCAGCCTCATCAATTCTCAAACCTCCTCTCATCTTCACCATGGCGACGAGTTATTCTGATTCTTGATCCACGCAGCAAAACCTTCATCGTCAGGCCATTTTCTCGGCGCGTTACAAAACTCGCAATCCGCATCATGCTGATACACGGTCGTCGGCAGTGTTTTCTTCACCTCAGTGCAAACCCCATTCCGTTTGAATCCATCGCACTTCCATATCTTGTAAGTGACCGATCTGATAAACCGATGGCAGTACTTGCACAGCCAGGTCTCTTCTCTTTCTCGACACATTTTGGGATGAGTGTTAGCAAGCCGTAGTTAGTGAGGGCGGTGGTGCAAGATTATCAAGCTGGTCAAGACGGTGGTGTGAAATTCTTTCAAGCTTTGCCGGCGTTTATTGAGAGGCGTAAGTAAAGGTCGGAGCCATTACGAGGGACGAGAGGGAGTATTTATACGTTGAGATGAAAGGTGATACTGAGTTTGCGGGAAGAAGTGTATCCTTATCACAGTCTTTGAGGGCATTTTAAAGGCACATTCTTTATCCAATGTCGTTAAAGTCGCATGTTCACTGACCCGAGGCGTCACCCGCGTGTTGTTCACTGTAAAAGTGCTGTATGTTCACCTACAAGGTCTCTCACTTCTTTGTCCTCGGCTATCTGAATACAGCACGACCGACCTCATCAGAAACATCTAATCGTGAGTTTAGTACTTGTAGTTGACTATAGACTATGTAGATGACTCGGCCTATAAGGTTAAGCTTTAGGCTGCAAATACAGGTGATGAATGAGAACACGACATGTCTTTTTCCCAATATAAACTTTTGCATGGAGGCTTTCACATTGGGGGAGTTTATAACTCAACGTCAATGATTCGCCAGCTTGAATGCTGATGACTTTAGCCATACCGTTGTTACTGGTAACATAATGTATGCTCCATGATGCTGCGGCATCTTGACATAAAGCATAATGTGAAGCTAACATATTGAATCACTCCAGAGTATGACCTGATTTTTTATTTCACAATATTTCGGTTTGGTTTACTGTGATCTGTCGGTACTAGAGGCTTTTACGTGTGAAGAACCGCCATCAGCAAACTCTTTGGCCTGGTGCGACGAAACGACAACATGGTCATATTCCCTATCAACTATCATTCTCTGTGTGAACCACATTCCTTACTCTTTACCCACACCCATTGGTTCGATACTCTATGCTGCATTCCCCATTCCTGTCCAGCACTCATTCATCCTCCATCACAACTACTGTGATCCAAGGATAGCGGCGACAGTATCACGCACGACCAGGGCAATCGCCATCCTGACACCGCTAGCTTCTGTCATGTATTACAATCGATCACTCCACCTCCAGAATCGACGCAAAGCCGAAATGACTTCGGCTCTTTCACGAGACGCCTCGGCCGAAGTGATTGCGGCTATTGCAAGAGCCGTCTCGTCGGCTGGTTCCGTAGCCGCCACCTCATTGCTATCCGCATCCTCCATCTCAGCATCAGAGGTACGGTCCGCTCCAGGGAACGGAGAAGACCTAGAAGCCTCGGATGGTACATCCAACACGCCTGTTTTCGCAACCGCTTTCCCCTTCCCCTTGTTTGTCGCTGCAGGGAGAGAAGGCTCTCGATCACTCGTAGTGGGCAAATCGGCTGAGGGCGAGGCGGACGGGTCTTTTGGCTGTTCCTCGACTTCAGGATGTCGTTTGCCCAACCACTCAAGAGCTTTCTGGACTTTAGGATCCGATTTGGCCAGTGCATCAGGTAACTAGCCCTCCTTGTCGACTTTCAATTGCTTGGGCAGTGTCAACGTGTCCTCCTTTTGGGGGCGCCCGGTATCCATAATTTGCTTCTTCAGCTCTTGTATCCTGTTTCTTTTACGCTCCACCTCCATTTCCGTTCGGTTTTCATCCGCAAGAAGTCTTTGCAGGTCTTCCTCGGCTTGTGTCTTTAGACTGGAAAGACTGCAATGCCAGCAGGCGTGCATTCCGACCAAGTCCCGGTGTCGAGTGTAAGGTCGTATTCTGCGCTTGCATATGAATCCGTCTTTTCGATAGGGTACCTCATGGCCCTTACTCTTGCGTTTCTCTTTTTCGGCCTTGGTCATCTTCACTGGGGGCTTGCCGCTGCATGCTTGATGGGTCACAACCTAGATGATGACTCTCTTGTTGCAGTTCTCACAGCACAATTCGTAGCTGGACTTTTGACACATGTTGGTAGTGTACGGGTGCAGATTGTCGATGCTGATGATATTGGTGGGGATGTTGAAAATGGATGATGAGAGAGGATGATGGAGCAGTTCGTTGAGTCGACGTTGTTGATGCAGTTGAAGATCGCGCGGTCGGTCAATAGTAAAAGTTTCGTTCGTAATGACGATGGATATTTGATAGCGGTGGCAGACTATGAGCTGATGATGATGTTGGAATTATTTGATGTTCGGATCAAAATGGAGATGAAGGGAAACTGTTGCTTTTCTTTCCATCAGGGGTGAATGGCGGGTGATGGAAGTTGCAGTGGGTGAGTGCAATGACCGTGAAGGAAGGTGAATCATTCAGGTGCTGAGAAGACTGCGACTGCCTGGAGCTTCGAGTATTCAACAGCCCGACTCGATGGCACGATAAGGCAGGGCGCTTATTGCCCTGTGCCCTTAACCTCTATGATGAGGCTGAATCTTTTCTTAACCCCGCTAGCATGTAACCTTCAAACAGTTCAGGTGTCTAATGAGGGCCAGGCTTAGATGCACATTCCCAAAGAAGTGATCAGGTATAAGTACGGTAAATTTGACTATGAACAATAAGAACAGGTCGTAGGTATCATGCAATCTCGTCTCCAACATCACTCATCATGAATCCCCATCTCATCTCATCACCACCAACCCTTACTCTCGGTGGGTAATTCCAGCATGCTCCTCCTTATGATGTCCCATTCCACCATCAGTGACACCCGACGGTCTAGCAAGCGTCTCGTCGTCACTAGACGCCGCAGGAACAGCAGTCTCGATATCTGTACCAGCCTGCTTCCTAATCCTCGACATCTCCTCAGGAGGAGGAGGAACCCACTTGGCACTCTTGATAGGGTTCACCTTTTCAAGATACATGGTATCAATCTCCTCCAGAGTACGTCCCTGTCCTTCAATGACGAAGAAGTAGACGAGTAGACCGCCCAGGACGTTACATCCTGCAAAGACGTATCCGTATCGGAAGTCAATATCTTTCGTAATGAAAGGCGTGAAGAAAGCGAGGAGGAAGTTCCAAAGCCAATTGCTAGCGGTTGAGAGAGCCATGCCCTTGGCACGATATCGCGAGGGGAAGATCTCAGCCATGATGGTCCAAATCATAGGACCCCAAGTCGTAGCAAAACCCAGAATGAAAAGACAAGCAAAGACAATCATAGCAATACCCGCACCTTGCGTCTTGGTGGGATCATTGCGATCGAGCGAGAAATGACCGACAGATGCAAAGATAAGGAAGCAGATAAACATCCAAGTACTTCCCGCAATAAGCGACTTGCGCCGACCGTAGTGCTCAACGATATACAATCCAATAAACGTAACCAGGAAGTTAATCGTGTTCAGAATAATCTGCGTCTTGTAACTGTTGATAGACACAGACTGAAAGATGGTAGTACCGTAGTAAAAGAAGTAATTCGCACCAGTGAGCTGCTGAAACATCTGAAGCGACATTCCGATGAAAATGCGATAGGCCATGCGCGGTGCTTTAAACATGCCGACGAACTCTTGGACGGGGTTCTGCTTGATGTGACTCTCGGCGCGGAGCTTGGACTCGATCTCTTCCATTTGAGTATGGATCGCCCAGTGATTTGGCGTCGCGCCGTAGACTTTACAGAGGGTTTCGCGGGCGCGATCAACCTTGCCATTGCGGTAGTCGAAACGGGGCGTGTCGGGCAGAAACAGAATTCCAATGCCGAGAACGAGAGTGAAGACCCAGCCTACGCCGATGACGATGCGCCAGGATGCTGAGCTGTCGGGATGGTGCGTTACAGTGCCGTAGTTGAAGCACGCAGCCAAGAAAATACCCATCGTCTAAGCAAAAAATGTCAGTGCAATCCTTGACACTTTTTTCCCCACAGATCGTCGGAACAGGAAACTTGGCATGCCAAGAATTGTGCCACTTACAATAAAGAGCTGATAACAACAAACCATTGCACCTCGAATCCACGGCGGTGCAGTCTCGCCCTGGAACATGGGAACGAGCAGCGAGAGGGCGCCGACTCCGAGACCAGCGACCCATCGGCCCATCATGATCTGCACCCAATCCCGGTCTGAGGAAATCTGGATGATGAAGCCAATAGCAATGATCCACGTCCAGCCAGAGATACTGTACTTTCTACCAATGCGGTCGGCTACAGGCGCTGCGATCAGTGCGCCCATGAGCGTACCGATTGAGAGGAGCGCGACGATGAGACCTGAGCGGACAGTGCTGAATGCTTTTACTCCCTTGCTGTTTGTTTGGGCGAAACGATCGAGAAAATCTGGCATCTCGAGGAAGCCTGAGATTTGACCTGTGTCATAACCGAAGCTGCTCCCGTCAGTTCCTGTTGAAGAGTAGAGCGGCTGGGTAACTTACAGAAGACCGCCCATGGAGACAAAGGTAGCTAGGAGAAAAGATCGGGGCGTGATGCGAGGCAAAGGCGAGTAATCGAGGCCAGCGAGAGATCTCCTCGCACCAGCCTCTTTTCCCTTTTCAGAGTTTGGATTCTGGTCATCGAAATGGACAGTGAGGAAGGACGGCGCCATGATGGGCAGTCCTAATCCAAGCACTTCTAAATGGTAATAATGTGTAGTAGTAGGAATCTAGTGATGATCCAAAGTCAATTGGTGATTGAGTTACTTGACGAAATGGAGGGTGTCGAGGATTTAAATACATACTGATCAAGAATGACGTTATAAACCAAAAAGTGTGATACTTCGTGATGTCAGGCCTGAAAAACAGGCGTCCAATGAGCCGCACTCCGATGCCCATCCTGGCTGTCCTGGTCTCGAGACCACGAAATCGGTCCGTCCCATTTTTTTGCTTCTACCAATTCTGTGGGGTTGAACAAGGGGAATGCAGACAATGGGTCAATAATTGGGTAATGGGGTGAATAATGGGTAACGGGGTACCACCTCCACGGGGTTGTAAAGCTGGGGAAAGCCCGAGACATCTCACCTCTGACACCTCATGGCATCAAAGGGACGGTGTCTGTTTGGTATGACGATATGGCTTTTGGGATTTTGTAGTGGCTGCAAAATCAACTGAAACAGCGCTGTAATGCATTGATCCCAGCACTTCTGATTGGGGGAAATGTCCCCGTGATGGCTTGGATGGCAGCTTTGGTTGGGAGCGTTAGTGACACTAACCCCTGTTCAGTACTATTCTGGATTTGGTTGACCATCAAAACATGACGACACCCGAGGGATCCGGAGAGACCATGACAATTGATTCAATGAGCATCAGTTCATGACATTCTCATGTCGAGATTGACTCTGGCTCAAGGTCAATCGAGCTGTGGTTCTACACATCTCTACACTCAGATCTCACCGTTAAACTCTTCTGTGAGACAGTAGATTATCGCCCAGCCGTCAAAATCTCTTGTCTGAGCTGCCAAGCCCCGTTTGCCGATCTCCCATACAAATCTTGGCATGCGAAGCAATGACGCCAATCTCAATCCCTCTCAGAACCCGACGATCTCATCCATTCTCTCCATAGAATCTCCAGGTACCACGACACTTCCAAGAACTTCTAGATACCGTACCTTGAACAATTACCCGCTCTTCGTCTCCGAACGGCCCTGCCTCGGCCGAAAGCACTTTTATCTTTTCTTATTTCTCCATACCCCGTGTTCCCCATTCTCCATGGTCACTGTCACTGTATTTGTCTGTTTGTCTGTCATGGGACGTGGGATGCATGTATCCTTCAGCCGCGTCCGGATGTCCGGTATTCCCAGCGCCACTGCGTCATAGGCAATCCTGTCCCGTCAACATTGTTAAGAAATTTTAACGAACTTCCCCAGAAAACCAGTTTTCATGCTGGTAATTTTACCTAAAGCGTAACTTAATTCCACGTGCTTCCCCAATCCCCAGTCCGTTTATCTAAGCAACCGTTTGCATTCAGTTCCCACGAGTCAATAACAATTTGTTTTGGTGGACATACTGTATCATGTCATCGTCGGGGAATTTAATTTGCTAGCGTGGTGGTATGCCGCTTTCTTACCCTACACAAATTTCTCTTCGTGTTCGCATCGTGGTGTACCTGAATGCCGAGTCATCCGTAGGGCTGTCAGCGTTTTGAACAATTCGTCAATGAAATCTTTAAGAGTGTGTCACTTGACGATCTGCGTTTTCTATGGTATGATAAAAGGCCCGACAACGACGCGTAACATCGAAAGTCGATGGTCGGCTTCACGATACCGCGAGAATGGCACTGTTATTGGAGCGGTTGGCAGCCCATGGGGCCCCATAGTCGGGAATATACGGTTATTGGTGTTTGCATTTGTGACAAGCTTATCTTGTGCTGCTTGACAGTGCCGAGGTAAGTTACTGGGTTGTTCGGTGATTAGGTAAAAGGCGATGATGCCGGAAGTGCCCTTCACGATGGGGTCAATTGGAGTAGTGGCTCCTCCTAGAAAATGGAGTAAAGATATGTTATTTCAACATACATCAAAAATCTCTGTTCGGTTGTGTTCTTATCGCGGCCTGCTTTGTACCCGTCGTTCGAAAGAAATATGCAGATCCTGCGACAGGCTCATGACAGTGTCACACTGCGCAGGCCGGATGAGCTCAAGGCGGACTCATTGAATTTAGACGCCGACTCACGCAGCGACTAATGATCGAAACACCACCAGGACATTACCTCCATGAAAGCTCTCTCAGCAACACGTGAAGAATCGTGTATTAATTGTTCACTCCTCCAAACACCACTATACTAGTATAACTTCTTGAACGGGAGCATCGTCAAAAAATGCTGGTGGAGCCTCTGGTTTTTTGAACAACTCATCGAGGCTTTCTTCATCCATTGGCTCATCCAAACAGTTCAGACGAGTAGTACTGAAGAGACTAACCGGCTCAGGCTGAGGTCTAGCTAGATGACCCGCACCCAGTCGACGAAATGCCGCTTTGTTGTTATGACTTTCTTCCCGCAGTAACAAGACAACATCGTCCAGGTCAGAAATACTATCCTTAAGGCTGACCGTAAAAAGGCGGAGAAGAAACAATCGATCTTGATCAAAGTCTATTTTCACACTGTCGAGATATAACAACAGCCCAGGCGGTTGCCCGTTTTCAGAACCTTGTCTGGTGTCGAATGTATTGTCGCCGTCGAGAAAAGGCAAACTGGCATTTGTTGGATGCTGGAGTCTAACAGCCTTAAGGGAACCTAATACTCTCAGGTCCGCCCCTTTCAATGATGTTGCATATGGAGGTCCCGTCCAATCACAACTATAGTGAACCAGCTTGACGCGGTTCTCCTCAGGAGGAAAACCTTGATCGTAAGTATCCAGATCGTCAAACAAGTTGTGGATATGCTTAGCTTTGGATGAGAACCAGGTCCAACTTGGAATGCTGGCAGGGTTTGTTAACGTTGACCATTCTATGAGGATCTTCTTTGCTGCGCTTACCCTTTGAAGACATCATCATCATGGCGAGCTTTGTTGTCCACTAGTGTATAGCTGTACCAGGCCATATCAGTACAAAAAGTTCCGTCCCATAGACCCAGAATGGGTCGTTGAAGCGATATGTGCTCGTAGTGTTTGATTAAACCAGCCATAGCAGTTATCCTATCACTATCGAAGCTAAGATGACGGGCGCTGAACTCGGTTACCCACCTGGACCAAGGGGAAGGCCTCTTTGATGGGAATTTGATGGTGTCCATAAAGTGCACCGGGCTAGGTAGCTTCGATAGTTTGTCATAGATATTACCATCTTCTGAGGACAGCCCATCTGTGCATTGATAGAACATCTGGGTACTGGTAAAATGAATGAGTCGAGTCGACAGAATCTGCTCTTGAAGGGCCCATGCTCTCTTGCTGAGTGGTCCGTCGAGTATCGCTGCTCTTGAAGCCACTGGATGACGAACCAAGCAGTTTTTAGGAAACTTTTCTTCAAATTCCCGGGGAAACAAGTCAGGGGATAAGTGCACAACTTTCGCCGGGGTTATGGAGTCCAGAAACAACCCTCCATCTGAGTCCGGCGACGAAGAAGCCGCTAGGGTCAAACAGCTTCCTTTGTAGACATCGGCCATTTTGGATGCCTCAGTCGCCCAATCATCGTCATCATTCTGGATAATGCAGAGAGAGTCAATCCAAATAAATTCTATACCAATTGCTCTGGTTACTGTAATCGCGTCTTGAAAGGTTTTCGGAAGAGAATGAAACGAGATCCGTTTCATCTTTTGATGGACGTTCTCCCGAGTAGTGCGTGCTGCGTGATTGGTACTCGAGCCCCAGCAATGGCTTAAAGCTGTGTATCTGACTCGGTTCAACTGGGACAGGTTGGCTGTACTGACTAGTCGGAGATCTCCATCATCTGCACCCGTATGAAGGGCAAGGAACCGTGCTGGACGAAGAACTTTTGGCATACGGCATTCCTCATGATCAGTCAAGCAAGTATCAAGCCAGTTCTGAATCGTCTCAACTCTTGCCTCGAATTTGATGTGATCTGTAGCCCAGATAGCTCGTTCTGCAATCAACGCTGAGGTGATACTATGTTAGTGCGCCACTCAGCATTGCTTTATCAAGAACTTGCCGTGTGGCTGAGCAAAGGCAATCCAGGGCGACCACCTAGGATCATTCTTGCGTCTGGTGATTAGGTAGTAGTATTGAAATTTTGACAACGGGACTAGGCGAGCTAGACTAGTGACGGATGAATCATAGTGACCATATCGGTCTGATGGAAATGCGATGTCAAAAAAGTAGAAGTCGCTGATCCTGTTATAAACAGGCAGAGGGGGTGTTTCTGCGTTTTCCCAAGTCGATGTATGATGTGCCCATCGAAGGAGATAAATAGCACCTCGACGTCTTATGGCAAGACTGGTATAGAGATGATCTTTATTATGGTCGATGATAGGATTTCCGAGGAGGAAGGGAAGCATCAACGAGCATAGCTCGCAAGAAAGTGCAGACTTTTGTAACTCAGAAATAGAGTCGTAGTGTTGGAACCTGTGTAAACGTGGCTCATGAGACTCATCACCAACACGCCCGAATTCCCGTAATAGGTAGAAGGGTTCCAAGTCTAGGGCATATTTTAGATCCTGACGAGCGTCGGCATCCAGGAAGAAGTACATAACAGAGCGCTGACAAACCGCACAATACGACATCTTGAGAGTTTATATCTCCTAGCTAGCAGCTATGCTAGTTTAGATTAGTTATAAAAAGATTACGGACATCAGGATTAGGTGAAAGTAACCCATGATATGATAATGAGAAGAGGGGTAATGACGTGGCCGTTTTCTATAGGTTCGAAGGATGAAAATGCCGCAATGGTATACTCGGCCAGTAAAACTCCGCTGGCTTATTACAAGTAATGATGTAAGTAAACCCTGCTTGTATTCAATGCTGCTCTTTCTTAATATGCAGTTATGTTGCATCAATGCTAGTCTTCTCCTAGTTGATTTACTTACATCAAATGTTTACATGGTTTGATAATCCGAAGGCAGTGATTGGTCCTGAAATAAACTATTAACATTCTCGCCCTAACAAGATACCAGGATATTGGTCAATACTTCATCCCGAGTATATAAAAAGCTCAATTCAAGCATTAATATACTGACTTTACATTTAGAGACGCTCATCAGCTTTCCATGCCCCTTGAAATCACTTCTTCTGGTCCTTCAACTCCCCACGCTCCTTAACAACCCTCGCAATCTCATCACCAACTTCCGTCCCTAGTCCTTCAAACCCCTTGATAACACCCTCCCTATCCCCGTGTCCCATCTCCTGGCTCATCTTGAACTTGCCCTCCAACTTGGTAACCTCAATCTCAATGCCAATAATATTCCTCTTCAACAACTCAACATACTTCTCCGGCGCATCAGACACCTTCCACTGACTCTCAGCCGTATCCCCCATCGCACCCCTCTCATTATGATCCGTAAGATCACTAATTGCCTGCCCGAGAAACGAAGAGGTCTCTTCATTATTCTCATAGTAAATCCTCGCCTTTCCATAAACCTGCGCCGCGGCGTAATTCCACGTCGGCACCACTTTTCCATTCGCTGGTTTCGTCTCGGTGTAGAACTTGGGGGTGACGTAGTGGTGAGCTGGCTTTGTGAAGATCACTAGGACTTCGTCTTCGAGATAGTTTTTGAGAGAGGGGTTGGAGGTGCAGTGTTCGATCATGGCTTTGCTTTGGGGGTTTTGACGAGCCAAGTGCCCGCGGAGACGACCGAGTTCTGTTTCACTGGATTCATCTTTTACGTCGAGAAGGAAAGGGATGTGACTGCTTTGTAGAAAGGAGTGGGTTTGGGATTTTATGCCGGTTGTGAGCATTCCAAGGGGGTTTTCGTGGATGAGACGGCGAAGGACGCGGAGGTCTGCTTCAGCGTGGGCGGCGCGGATATACATGTTTAGTATGTCGGGTATGCCTTGTGTTACCGTAATAGTTTATATCAAAGGGGGACATTGAAGTCTTGACGCCAGTGTAGAATGAAAGGATATCACAAGTAATAAAGGTTTGGCGGAGTGGGCGGGCCGCCCCAGTGAGAGGGCGTCGTTCACATCGACCGGGCCGGTCTAGGTCGGCGAATCACAGGTACAGTCATTCTCAGCAAGGTCTAGAGCGAATTGGAGCCGAGGGGTTTGTCATTGGTCATTCACCTAGCGTTATCGGACCTGCTTCCGAGGGTCGAAAACGCTTGAATGCAGAATTATCAACCGAGTCACAATTTCTCGGTCTTGAACACCGAAAGCCATTGAGAGACGAGACATGATTGAAAGAATGTTTATCATAAAGAAGCTAATTGATTCTAGTCTAACCTGTCTATCTAGATGCCATATTTCAAGCCCACTATTTAACGCCAAATTCATCAACCCATGATTCAATACCTCTGATTAGTGCAACTACAAACTCTTAACCATGATATGGTCAGTTTGAACAATAGACCCAATAGTGAAATCATGATCCCCGACCTGTTTATATCCCCATTTCTCATACGCCCTTATCGCCCTCGGATTCTCCTCCCAAACACCAAGCCACAAATTTTTGAACCCCTGCTCCTTCGCCATACTCTCGATAGCCTTCTCCAAAGCCTTTCCAACACCGGCGCCATGAGAATCAGGATGTACGTAAATCCTCTGTAACTCAACGGTCTTTTCCAGGTTTTCTACGCAGGGTTCACTGCTTCCGCGGGTGAGATATGCGAAACCGAGAAAGTCATCGTCGGTGTTTGTCGCGATGATAACATCTTTGTTTGTGTCGTTCAAGTCGTTGATGATGGATGCTTCTGTATAGGATTCTTCGAGAAAAGCACTGAGTTCGTGGGGCTCGACGGAATGGCCGAATGTTATTGTAAAGACATGTGCGCCTAGCTCTGCGATGCGAGCAGCATCAGTGAGTGTTGCAGGCTTGATGATGACTTCTTTGTGAGGCTGCTGGGAGTCCTTGGCAGTCATGATGGACAAATTGGTGCAACGCAGCTAAGGATAACGATTGAGTAATAAATACGTGTAGACGGGGTAGATATTGGAGGAGTTGGCGATGAGTGGATCTGCAGATTCCGGATCTTAAAAATTAGGCTTGGCTGCGCGGCTTAAAATACTTGAACAGTTCCAACTTAGATAAACTCCCCGAGTCCAGAGGTGAACCATGCAGATCTGAACGAATGGTTTCTGGAATGATCTCGCCACGGGTCTCGGCCCTGCTTCCGACGAAGACTAGCGCGCGCCCTTGATGTCAAAAATCAATGGACCTCGCCTTTGGATTGACCATTTCCGGGACCGGATATGCACAACTATGACACCAGATTGGGTAAACTTCTGTATTGGTGTTATTTTCTATAGAGTTTGCTTTCATCCTGTATCGATGCATTTTGCTCGGAGGGCGCGCAGAATTACAACCATTTGCTCTATACTCGATCCTGGAAACGCCCATCTTTCGCAGATCCTGATTCCCTTGTCCTGTAATTGGTTGAGATCTGGGACTCTGAGGGCATCTAATCTTGAGAAGGCTGCGAATGAGAGGAGCAATACTACTGCCATGGTCCTGCATTTGTTAGTAATTGTTATTGCACTTTGTCGTAGACGTACCCATGTAAGAGATTCTCCAAAGATGCAGTCGGCGCGTGCACTGCAAATTCGACTGCATTGAGGTATCTACGACAGTGGACCAGACATTGTCGCGCATTCTCGAGCGTGGCGGGGTTCGGCTGCGTCCCTGGTGCGAGAGCGCAAACTTGATACAGAAAAGGCCTGTAGATAATATCACCTGTAGTGTGATATCGTATAGTTACCATGGTATCATCAATGCCTATCGGGGGGATCTCAAGATTTGGACGGATACTATGAGGGAGGAGATGGTACCATGCACCCAGCTGACGATTCAATTCGTGGGCTAGATTTGGGAGACTTGACTGTGTCTCTTCAGAGTTATCAGCTTGGTTATCGCCCGTACCTGGTTCAGCTTCTGCGTAGAGGACGTAGTGAATGCGATTTAAGAGGCGCCGGGACGAGAGATCGGCGAGCCAGCGATGCATATAAGGTTCGGAGGGACCATCGGACCACGGGTAGGGGAGTTTATCGACGATCTTCTCGATGCCACTGCGAGGGAGATGATGCTCTGCCAAAATGTCACTAACGATAGTTAGAGAAGGCTTTTATAACGTAAGGCGGGCTGACTTACCATTCGAGCACGAGGATAGCCCAAAAGACTCGTAGAATTGACTGGTCTTGCGAACCATCTCGCAGCAACTTCTCGGACCTGGCAAGTCAATACAGCACTAAATTACGACCACAGCTATACACACCTTATCCAATAATGCTGAACATCAGTTGACGCCATGTGCACCAACCTCCACGCAAGCAGCGGCCTCGACAAATAGCTATAGTACAGCGCAGCGAGATACAACGCCTGCGGCAACAAAGGATCACCACCGAACGAGCATAACGACTCCGTGAGTAACAACCTCACAGCGGGTGTGAAGAATTTTACTCCAGGGCTCCAACTTGCATCCATACGATTCGGCGTCTCAGCAGCAACAGAACCTAGTGCGAGAACAACGAGGACCAGGGAAGACGGGAGATCAGGCCGTGCGCCATGGTCGACGGTTCTGTCGTATAGATCGTAAAAAGCTCGCTGGTCGAGAATTGGATGGAAGCGATGAACGAGTTGGAAGTAGTTTCTCACGAGATGATCTGTTTCGTTGGGTGATAACGTCGGTAGGTCGATTTGACTCGCTGGTTCCGCGTTCAATCTCAATCCTTCAGGGATGGGTCTTCTCAACTCAATATGGAGAAAAAGATCTGAAGGATAGTGTCCCAGCAGTGCTTTCGCCGGCGCAGATCTGAGTAAGTTCCCCGTTGTGGATGAGTGAGAAAGTGGTATGTCCATCGTCGTGTTGAAGACATTGTTATTGGCGAATTGAGAAAGCGATGTTTGTGTCCCAGGTCCTGTTGAGTGGACTGATGAGGCAGGTACTATTCCATCCTCAGGACTTATTGGTTCGTTATGTCGTGTTATGGGATATGGTGCATAAGGTGTTGAGACTGGGTAAGGAGTCGATGCTGGGAAAGGTGTTGAGATGGGACTTCGATCTCGTTGGCGAGCGATAGCAGACTGAAAGGTCGATTCAAGAGATTCAAGACGATCAAAGATCTCATCAACGCGATCAACAGGGATTGCAATTCGCCTAACCAAGTCAGCCTTGCATAACAACTTATGAGAATGAAACTCACTTTGACTCATTTCCTTCATCGCGATACTCGCACTCGGAGTTATTCGCCTCTTCGCAGAGGGTACAAACCGGCTGTCTGCCATCACATTTCCTCTTCCTGCGTCGATTAGCACCCTGTCGCTTCTTTAGCCATATTGACACACCTCTTTCTGCAGTAATTGCAGGCCTTGGCGGCTCGCTTCCGCTTCGCAGATTCCATGCCTGCCTGTTTTGTGTGTCACACTGGGAAATCTTTGCTGCGGGGCGGATGTCAGGCGGAGGAGGCGGCTGGTTCTCCGCCTCCGGTCAGGGGCGGAAGAACTTTGCGCCGTATGCTGCAACGCTAAGGCAGACGAGGGGAGTCTCTGGAGATGTTGCATACTCTTATCGATAAGGATGTGGTAAAGCTCTTGTCTAGTATCATACCCAGCTACCCTAAACTTGTTCATTGAGTTATCTCAACAGATCAAAATAATGCCAAATACAATTATTTACAACTGATTAAAGTATTTTTCCTTAGCTTACTAATTTATTGAACTACTTAGTCGTGAGAAATTATATGTTCTGCCTGTGCATTCATCGCTGTGATCTTCTCAATGGAGTCAAGGTAAACAGTCAACAATCTCAAGCTCATTTTCATTTGTCTTCAAGCTCAGTGCGCAATCTATCCTCTGTAAAACGCTAAATGCAAATGAGAAATTGCCACTTTGATCATTCTTACCAGAGAAATTGGCCCATTTTGATCTTATCATTGCACTAAGTCGATGGAGACCTCCGCATTTCACCATCCAAGGCTCTGATGACGAAGTGGATAACGTGCAATCCCGGGGATTTGACAAGCTAGCACGCCATCCCGAAATCCCATCGATCTACCCAAAATGCAAAGAAAACCGAGCTGATCACATGGCTTTGGGCTTGAAAGGAATAATTTGCTCGGCCTGTCGGATAGACGAGACATGGCGAAATTGTAAGCGTCTGTCACCTAATACGAAAGTACATTCATGAGCGAGTACGAGGATGACAAGATCGAGTCAAATGCTTGCGACAACCGATATCTCGGAGCTCAAAGAAGCTCCTCGACTCCGATCATCCAATGAGATCAATAATGGAACGAGATCCGAGAGACTCCGAGATCCGAATCGGTTGTCGACCGATGATGCGGATGAAACAACGTTATCGCAAGCGTAGCTGCGGTCTCACTATCCAATGGATTCGCAAGCTAAAGTGACACCATCGACCATGATGAAAGCGCAAGACCAACGGCATGACTCACTAGACTGTGTGCGTACCTGTTCTTGCGGGGTTAGCGAGGTCAATCGGGATGTCGTAAGTAAAATGACGGATTGTGCGATCTGATAACGCGTAGTGGGGACTGATGTTATTGTATATAAGAGAAGCATAGAGCCACGCAAATACTGTCTTCTGTCCCTGAGGATTAGCATTGTTCCATTAAGACAGGTCAAACATAGCTCAACATGTCGGCTACTGCTACCATCATCCAACAGGCTGAGCGCATCGTGCCGCTCAATGTCGAGGCGAATAAGTACCCAGAGCCTCTCAAGGCATCGGGAGCCCTTGACAAGTTCACATTCGAAGAGTCAACCCCCGTCATCGGACGCGAATATCCCAAAGTCAATCTCGTTGACGATATCATCAACGCACCCAATGCCGACGAACTAATCCGCGATCTCGCCATCACCAGTACGTTTTCTCCCCAACCCCCAAACTCATCGCTAACATCTCAGTCTCCCAACGCGGCGTCGTCTTCTTCCGCGCCCAAGACAACCTCACAGACGAACAGCACAAGCAACTCGTCCACCGTCTCGGCCAACTAACCAACAAGCCCAAGGACTCAACTCTCCATATCCACCCTCTTCTCAACAGCACCAATGAATTCGGCGTAGACGACAATGAGATCAGCGTTATTTCGTCAAACGTGGAGTTCTTCCAGGATAGAATCAAAGATCGTGATGATAGAAAGCAAGGCGCTGCAAGCTGGCACAGCGATATCCAATTCGAGCAGTATCCAGCTGACTACACGAGTCTGCGGCTCACAAAGCTCCCTGCTGGAGGTGGCGATACCCTTTGGGCCTCGGGATATGAGCTATATGATCGATTTAGCGACCCCTACAGAAAGTTCTTTGAGGGCTTGACTGCTACGTTTTCTGGCGAAGGGTTCTTGAGGGCGCGAGATGCGAGACCGGATCATTACAAGGTCTACGAGGAACCGCGAGGAAATCCCGCCAACATTGGCGATGAGCTCAAGGCGATTCACCCCGTTGTTCGAACAAATCCCGTCACGGGATGGAAGTCTATCTTTGCGATTGGAAACTTCCCCAAGCGCATTAATGAGCTGAGCGAGCGTGAGAGCAGAGAGATCTTGGAGTCGCTCTACAAGAGGATTGAGCAGAACCATGATCTGCAGGTTCGCTTCCGTTGGAGAAGTCCCAACGATATTGGTAGGTACTCTGTTTCAAAAGGGTTGAGGATTACGCTAATGATGTCTAGCATTCTGGGATAACCGCAGTGCATTCCACAGCGCGACGAATGATTATGATGGTCTTGGTGAGCGCACGGGTCACAGGGCTGTCGGCATTGGCGAGAAGCCTTACCTCGATCCTAACAGCCTTTCAAGGACCGAGGCTTTAAAGACAGCTTAATATCTGTTTGGAATTTTTAGATAATGAATATCATGAGATTTACTTTAACTCGGCTTTTCTGCCCCTCAGACTTTGCCTTGCTGAACCTCTTGATACACGTACTCAAAAGTTCCCGAAGGTGCTCTTAGGTTGCAGTTAAACAAAGCGCGGAACCCGATGTAGCCGTCTTGGCTGCAGGGAGGTATTTGTCCCTGCCCCCGTCCCCGGTGTCCCTCCGGCGGGGACGTCTGCTCCGTCTGTGACGGGCGCAACCGAGTTTGTTAAAATATTCAGGCCAAATGCAGGACAGTAGATCTAGATGTGATTGAAAAGACTGCCAAGGACGATCATCGAGCCTGAGAGTGAGTCGAAGAGGTCTTACTATTTGCCACCAGACCTACTACCTAAATCTTGCCCTTCATTGATCAACCATCCACAAAAGCAAAAACATCAGCTAACATAAACCAAAAACCTATGTCAAGTTCACTTATCATTCCTCATTCAGCTTAAGGCTACATGCTGAAGCCGCACCTATCACCATGCTTTTCTATACACCTCTGTCCTCAGCCTAGACTTTCATTTCCGCCCCCAATGCCATACAGGTTGGCTCAGACCATCTTTCGGGTAATTCATCAAATGAAAGCCCAATTGGAGTTCCTTGCAAGGGGTAATAACTCCGAAGCTGGGTGATCCTTGTCTCGGTCGGATCTTTTCAGCTAAATTTACGAGCCCTTCCTATGTTGTGATTGGTACGTGCCATGCGGCTGAGGTTCTATCATCGCCTTGGGCCTCTGTTTTCTTGTCAGTGTTAACGAGTTCATGCATTCATCATTATTCAGCGCATCCCTCGAGTGACCTCTTCAATAAATCAGTGTGAAAACAGTAACGAGCCTCATTCTTATTATGAATCAAATCCTGATTCTCAGTTCAAGCAATGCCGGTTCACTCAGTATATCTACATCTTCTCACTCAGTGGTTCCAAATAGCCTGTTTGTCTTGAGTTCTAGACCTTCAGATAGACAAAAAGTGTGGGATATATGGAGCATTCCCCAGCTGCATTGAGACTGCTATCTTTTGGGTGCCGTTCATGCCGGTTTATATGAGCCGATTAAAAGGACTGCCAATTGCAGACACCATTATTATCCAGTCTTGAGGCCTCGGGGACGTTTGTTTGGGGGCCGTATCAATCCGGAAGCTAGCAAATCGCAAATGGTGACACTCTTGCATTGAATGGACACGAGAGCACACCGCATACTTGCAGAGAAGCGGCGTAGTAATATTGATTGCCACATCATGTTAAATGTGTTAAGTAGGAAAGGCAATCACGCTTGATAACGATCCCTCTCGCAGGACATAGCGACTATAAGTATCTCAATGATTCTCTTAATCTTTCCGTTTTCATCCTCATCCAAACACCACCTTCTAGACTTGTATATCGATCCTTCTTACCCAACATGCTTTTCAACGTCTTCACCACCGCAGCCATTGCTCTCCTCGCTGCTCCGGGCCTAGCCAACCCCATCGAAACCCTCCCCGAAGGTCTAGAGTCCCACCTGGAGAGCCGCGCAGCCGACGTCACGGCTAGATTCTGGAAACAAACTACATGCAAAACCGAGCGATCCAAAAAAGGCTTCCAGAGTGGGCATTGCATCAAAGACCTAGCTGGTAAAGACCATGCCGTCAGCATGGACGCGAGAAAGAAAAACAGCTGTCATAGTGAGTCATCAAACTTGTGAACACGATATTAACGCCCGCTTACCAGCTCCCGCTCTAGTGATCAGATACAGGGAGAAAAACTGTGTGGGCTATTCTGAGAAAGGCCTCAACCTCTATGATTGCTTCAACATTGGAGACGAGTGGAAGTCTATGAAGTTCAAGTGTTAGAGTCGATAAGTCGTAGTCTTTCAGATGACAAGAATTTGTTTTATAGCTCAGCCTCTCCTCAATTTGGTGAAATGAAGGGGACGTGGATGTTCATGATAGAATGTTCATGATATGTAGAGCAATAGTAATAAAATATGGCTGTAAGGTGTAGAAGGAAACAAAAGTGTAGCAGTGATCCAATCGTTAAATGGCCTTTCCAAAGTGTTGGACTCCAGATTATATCGTCTCATCGGTACACTGAATTTGGACATATTATATACACGATCTTATGAATTTGACTTGAATTAATTCTCTTCTAGACGCCTTGCCTAATGTGTTTGCTTTGAATATACTTGCTCTATTGAGTTTATAGACGCTGGGCTTGAGCCTAAGTTAATAAAATTCTCTCGTTCTCATCATTCATCCCAAGTTTAATCGGCAGCGTCAAGAGTTTGCTACCCTCGTTCTCTTCCTCCTCGCCATTTGCCAGTCTTCTCACTTCTGAGGCGTTATCACCTGTCAATGGAGAGGCCAATGCCAACGCGACAAACTCGGATATCGTATCTCGAGACTTGCCAGGTCGTTCCCCACTTACCCAGAACATGGCTATATAGACGCCAAATACAAGTACCAATGCCACGTGGATGAAAAGAGCTGTGATGGCGAAGTATACTGCCGTACTTTGACGGCCATACCCCCATCCATATCTGTAGACCTCCCAGTCGATAGATACTGGCTCATCGACTTCAGTTGCCTCAAATACTTCCGATCCAGGATTGCCATCTTCGTCAGGATGGGGCTCCCAGAATTCTTCTATCCCCTGCGATAAGCCATTCTGGAGGTTCTTGGTAATCAGGCGCATCTTTAGGCTAATGGCATTACGAGACATACCATCGACTATAGCGAGAGAGAGTATAGCAGATACAGTCTTGGAGATCTCGTTGATATAGGATTCAACTTTTGACCCATCAGTCGTGAAGTTTCCCAGCTTTCTGCCAGTTGCTGTGTTGAAAGGTGGAACAAAGTGATTGGGAATATAGTCGTCGTCATCCTCATCATGGTCGTCGCCAGTTTTTATAAAGGTGTCCATTAAATTCTCAATCGCTGTGACGCCTCTTTTTCCGTTCTTAACGTTGTAATGGTATCTTGTCTTGAGATTCAGTGATCTGGCCCAAGATGTATCAATCACGACGTTTGGTGACGTGAGCCCTCCAGGAGGACTAGACGTGTTTGTGGGGTCCCAATAACGCCTTAACGACATCAGGTCCGTGAAATTACTGTGAATTGTGTTGTCCATCGTGGGATCGTATTCAAGAGATACATCTACCCAGCGGGCATCGATCATGCATGGGAGGATTATGCTGTCAAGCTTTGCTTTATCGCCTTGGAGATAATACGCGGGGACTGTTGCGACCGCAGCGAGAGAAAGCTTGGGATTATCAAACAAAGACGAAGCGTCAACCCATCTCAGAGTAGGGATATGAAGAGTGGATTCTGTGTGAAGCCAATCCTTTGGTTTAGCGATTCGATTCCCCATTCGTTGGTAGTTGTCGGTGTCCTCTTTGTCAACAAGTTGACTGAAGTTTCTTAGATTGTTTACCTTGAATATAGGATCCTGAATCTTCTTGGTGGCATTGATCCAAGAGAAGGGAGAACACTGAACCTGTACCAGCGGTGCACGAATGTCCTGGATACTGGGTCGAAATTGCGGGCGCTCAATGTCGTTTACCCTACCCACTTTCTGTTCCCGGATGTGGTTCCAGAGCAGACCCGCTATCATGGCGATTGAAGTATGTGAAGTTGTGGCGACAGCAAGACTTTCATTTGCTGCGGTATAGTTATTGAAATCTAGCGTTGAACTGATCTTCCGGTACGACTTTGAAACTGGTAGTTTAATCTGGGTCTCAAGATCGATACCGTCGGTTTGATACGCTCTGAGCAAGGAGAGAAGAGTGCTGTACCCTCCTCCGGGGCATTGATCCCAGCTAGGATCATCCTCACACTTGCCACGCGGCGTCAAGTATGACGGAAACACTCGACTCGAATTTCCAGTGATGAGGGTTGTAAAGTTTTGGCCATTGAAGGCGTCGTGGACTTTCCACCAGTCAAGTGTCGGAGTGAGCAAGATTGCGGACGATGGAGCAATAACGTTGGCGTAAATAGCGGCCATCGCAAGACCTATAGCGAAGAGGAAGTTTTGGTACTGGGAAGGCCTGTGCAAGGCACCCCAAAGCCCTTTCGACCAGAGCCAAGGGACTGAGCCAAACCGATATACTCCATCCAAAACGCCGAACGAAACACCCTGACCTCGAAGCATGTGCCTTATAATATGGAATGCCATGGCAGTTAGAGATGCTTGGATGAGGGCTTCGTGGATCTTGGCAGCAAACTGTAGAGCTGATGTATTTGACTCGGCCCTGATCTCCATTCCGAGCACATCAAGCTTCGCGGTTTGGTCAAACCAGTATATCTCGCGAAGCCTGAACTGAACAATGACGATAGTAATAGCGATGGCTAAAACGTGAACCGCCACTGAGATGATCTGTAGTTTATTCTGGTACGGTATTGCAAATCGTCTGGGTTTGGACATGGAATCGACGAGGTTCTCTCTTGACAAAGAAGATCCTGTCGGAAGCCTGTTCAAGGGTATGCTGTCCGATGAAGTGTTGATGGGCGATGCGAGAGGGTAATTTGGTACCGAAAGTAGGCGGTCGGTCGCCTTGACCGGCGTGTGGCTTTCTATGTCGACCATCCTAACGATGTCCTTTGATATTAAGAAGATTATAACTGACGTTGAGTGTTGTCTTGGGACGAGCAACGCGATCACAGCGCGTAGGAGGCTGAAGCTAGGAGGAAAAGAGACATGCTTTGCTTCGAGAGATTCGATCGCATTTAAGTGGAGGACTTACCAGAGCCTTGCGAAGTATTTACATGATAAATCCTGTGCCAAGAGCTGCAGAAGCTCAGCTAGAATAAAAATAGTCATTGATCAATTCCTAAAAATATCATGGCTGCAGATAACCCTGTCGTTTTAACCATAAGCCTGGATGACGGGTCGTGGAGCTACACGGGATGATGGTTTTCATAACACTCTGATCAACATCGGGTGGGCCGGGGACCTCCAAGAAAAATAACATTAGTCCAAATGGGTGACTTCTGGGCTCAAGAGTAGGCTCTTGAAACCCTGGCTTTGTGCTACATTAAATACCCAATGAGGTCTTTTGTAGCAAATAGCCCCCAACTCACGTTAGCCACCTTACTGCTGGATTGAACATGGGGGTTGAAAATAGCTATTACCTGTTGGTATGTGTAATCAATAAAACACAAGTAAGCGCCAAAGCTACAGAAGAAGAGAAAGCAGAATTATAATCTACTATTTATTGAAGAATATAGGAAACGTTTTAAGACTGTATTATTTTTATTCGGAATTGCGTCGCTCTGTCAAATCAAACGCTAAAGCAACAAGATTGTTCCATCCTTCACAATAAGACTGCAGTCATCAATTAGGGGCTGAGTTTACATTTGGTGCGCCCACATGAAGTTGTACCGGGGCTGTACCTTGTGATAGTCCTGTGTGTCAGCCTGCATATTGATTTGGCGTGCCTGCGGAGCCTCGTTAGCCAGGCTGCCCGAATTCCCTCACCTTAGTACTCAGTACACAAATTAAGCACAATTTAATAACGAATGATTTAGGCTAAGTTGATCTAGTTCTCAAATCCTATGTTTATCAGGCGAGATAATCATAACTTGAAAAGGGTATTTTGATAGACTCACGACTTGTTATAGTCATGAAAACTATGCCTAGTAGATACCTGACCTGCAGCTGGCGCAGTTGACGCTGATCTGTTTCATAATTTTCATCCTGTCCCGCTTAGAATAGCAGAATGTGCGGCTGAAAACAAATTTCCCATTTGATCCTGGCTCTGGTTGGTTCTAAGAGCCGACGAAATCCAGCGACAACTTCTGCATGTCATCTGGTTAGCTGTAGCCACCTCATTCCCAATCGTGCGAGAGAACAAAATCGAGTGTTCCTGCTATCGGATATGACTACTGTATATGCGCCAGAACAAAAGCTTCTTGGCAGTCCGGAATGATTCTCGGGAGGTTTTGACACATGCATCTGCATGAAATTGCCGCACTCGCCAAAAATACCTGGCTTCACTGGCTGGCGTCTGGATGCCAAGATGCATGGGGTCTCGGCTTAGAGCATACCATTGGTCAACGATGTCTTGTCGGTCCGTTTCTTTGTTAGATCGATCAATTGACACGCAATGAGGCCTCTTTACATGTGGCTATGTGTTATGTTTAAATATGTGAGCTCATCTGGAAATGAGATAGAATAAGAGGATTTATAGCTAACAAGCCCAGCTTCCATGGGCCCCTTAAGTCCGCAGATTAATCCCCAGCTACAAACATGTTACTGCCATGCTGGAAGTTCTTCAGCTTCCTCGCAGCAGCCCGACTTTGCGAACTTAAAGTTCCAGACTCCGATATCACGACGTGGTGGCACGAAAATTCGGTCGTCAACACCAATACTTCGGTAGCGGCTGATGAGATCCGACGTTCCCGACGATACAGCGTCTCCGTTTCCCTTGCGGGTGAATATGACTTTCATCATTCTTTCGTCTATGAGTCCATTCCTCGTAATGGCAACGGCAAGATGTTTGATCCATCTCAGCCTGGGTCAGCGTATAATTTTGCGGACGGAGATGGGATTACCATTGAGGCAGACGAGGGAATTAATATGGCTTGGACGCAGTTTATCTACCGCAAAGACGTCGATGTTCGGGTTGCTACTACTGACGGGTCTTCGATTGGTCCAGCTTCCAACGTTGTCATCCGCCCTCTTGATCTTGGATTCACAGTCAAAAGTCCAAAGGATGATACTGTCTTGATCCGAGTCCCTTTCCAGAAGTCCGGGGCCAGATTCTCTGTTGAGTTCAAGGACGATCTCTTCACGTACAAGTCTAACGGCACTGATTATGTGAATGATGGTGGTGTTATTGTCAGTCAGGAGCCCAGAAATGGCCTTATCATCTTCGCCAGCCCGCCTCTGCCTAAGGATCTAATTCCCACCAAGACATCCAGCAACGTACAGGTCATCCACCCTGGAAAGATGACGCAGGACACTTTCGGATCCAAACCAACCATCGTCTTCGAATCGGGCATTCATTGGATAGAGAAGGATGGTGTTCTTGGCAAGGACCATATCAAGTTGAATCCGAAGACTCACTACGTATATCTCGAGCCTGGTGCCTACGTCAAAGCAGCGCTGGAATACACAACGAAGCAATCCACTTTCCATACAGTCGGCTATGGAGTTCTGTCAGGCGAGAACTATGTATACATGGCTAACACAGTCAAAAACTATACTTCGGTGAAGGACGACAGGTACAGTCTCCGTATGTTCTGGCACCAGTCCGTGACAGACAATCAGATATGGCACTGCATCGGGCCAACGCTTGCTTCGCCGCCGTTCAACACCATGGATCTCTATCCCAAGAACAGCACTGCCCATGAGGAAGACAACAAAGTCGGCGCACATATCCGCGATTACAAGCAAGTCGGGGCATATTATTTCCAAACAGACGGAACCCAGATGTATAGAGGCTCAGTTCGCGATGTATTCTGGCACGTCAATGATGATGCTATCAAACTATATCACTCTGGAGCTCATCTTCACGGCCTAACGATTTGGAAGGCTCGGAACAACGCGATTATCCAGATGGGCTGGAAACCGCGTAATGTTAGTGACGTATCTGTCAGTAAACTCCGCATCATTCATACTCGGTGGATCAAGCCCGATGCGTATGTTCCGTCGGCTATTCTGGGTGCATCGCCGTTCTATGGTGATCCAAAGGAGATCGACACTCAGCGGACTATGCAAGTCAAAATTGATGATGTCGTCTGTGAGGGGGTTTGTGCAGCACTCTTGACGATTGCTCCAATGCAAAACTTCGACTTGCAGGTCTCGAATGTGCACTTTGAGTCGTTGCATAACGATACGGAGCTGAGACTTGGAAGAAGCGTCGTTGGTGTGGACGCCGGGGAGGGAATGGATAATTATACGCCCGGGCAGGGAAACTTGACACTAGGTATTCATATCAAGACCTGGACAATTGCTGATAGGGAAGTGGATAAGAAGAATGCGGTCGAGAATGGATTGGGTCAGCTGGAGATTAACCCCATGTTTGATGGAGATTGGAGCATTGCATGATCTCTACAACAAGAGGGCTCTGAAATCAGCAACACATGTGCCAAATGTCTGTGCCACTCTTGGAACATCAAATAGATCCCCTACCGCAATAAGAAACTATAAGAACGGGGATGCTACGACCTTTCCTCCAATGCAATAGGTTCCCAAACCGCTCACATTCATGCAGGCAGATCCCCAATCTGCATCATGACGCGGGGTAAAGCAACGACTCGGGAATATTAGTAACAGAAGTGGGCTCTCCTCCTCCCACTTTCGAGCTAGATAGATAATTCGGTTATCTCGGCGACACAAACCCCTCATCTACTGTGCAACGGCCCGGAAACACAACGGGAGATAACGTTTCAGAACGACAGTCGGAAACAAGCCAATCAGCAAAAATGGGGCCGTTGTGCTATCGTGATAATGCGGGGTGAGTCGTTGGGTGGCGTATTGTCCAAGGATGGGGACTGGCCAAGGGTGGGATGACGGTTCGTGATAACTACAACTAGTCCGAGTGGCTGACTTTAGAGGGGAGGGGACTAGTTGAGCTGACCTTTTTGTTTCTCCCATTTGTTGTTGCTGAGATTCTGAAACCTAATTCTGTATTCATCTGTGCCAATTGACTTCTATCTCATTCAGTTCACATCACTATAATGAAGGCTTCACAAGACGCTCTCCCATCACCGCCCCTATCCGACACCGATGAAACAGCCCCCAAAACACCAGTAGAATCCCTTGCAGCCCTGATAAAAACAACCTATAGAACCTCCGATATAAAATTCTACATCAATGGCCGACCAGTAACCGTCAAGAACCCCAACCCGGATTGGGTTCTCCTCGATTGGATCCGAGCTCAAGACTCCTTGAAAGGAACGAAATTAGGATGCGGAGAAGGAGGTTGTGGAGCGTGTACTGTTGTCCTCCAGACGCTTGAAAATGGACGGGTTAGACATCTTGCCGTGAATGCTTGTTTATATCCGCTTGTTGGCGTTGATGGCAAGAGTCTCATCACTGTTGAGGGGCTGGGCACGGTGAAGAGGCCGCATCCGCTTCAGGAGAGGATTGCCAAGATGCAGTAAGTTAAATCATAAGTTGAGTGAAAATAAGAGACTAATTGGGGTAGTGGCACGCAATGCGGTTTCTGCACGCCGGGAATTGTCATGAGTTTGTATGCACTCATCAGAAACTCGTACCGCGATGGGAAATTCCACTTGACCAACTCCGAAGTCGAGCTACAGGGCCATTTAGACGGGAATCTGTGTCGCTGTGTAAGCTAGCCCTTTAGAGCTATTTTTCACCTGCTTACACAAAGTAGACCGGCTACAAACCCATATTTGAAGCAGCGCGAACCTTTATCACAGAAGACCTCAACGGAACAATAGCCGAGATCAACGGCAAGGAGATAACCCCGGAGAAAACCACGGAAGACGACTATGCAACTGTCGCGCGCGAAGCTAACAAGACTGGGTCATGCGGTCGTCCTGGAGGATGCTGTCGAGATAATCCCGAGTCAAAAGGCTGCGGGTCAACTGGTGTTGATGAATCGAACCCGAAGGAGATGGAGACACCAATAACAGCTCCCAGACCGCAAGAAACACCGAGTACACCACCAAGATCACCCAACAAGCCGGCGTTTGGTGAGACATTCTTACCATACGATCCCTCAACAGAGCCTATCTTCCCTCCAGCGCTACGAAAGTACGAGCCTCAGCCGATCTGCTACGGCGATAATCGAAGACTCTGGTTTCGACCGACAAACCTTCAGCAGTTGATCGAGCTGAAAGGTGTATATCCAGAGGCCAAGATCGTCGGCGGTGCAAGTGAGACTCAGATCGAAGTTCGCTTCAAGAAGAGAGCTTATCGCGTTTCTGTGTTTGCAGCAGATATCACTGAGCTGAACAGCTTCAGCGTGGATCCCCTGCAGATGAAACAAGCTGAGCTTGAATCGCTGAAGTGTATCAGTATACCCGGAAACCTTTCCTTGACCAAGGTTGAGGAAATGTGTAGCGTCTTGTACGCCAAGCTAGGTCAACGAGCTTCACCGCTGGAAGCCCTGCGAAAGCAACTTCGGTATTTCGCTGGTCGACAGATCCGCAATGTAGCCAGTCTAGCAGGCAGTCTCGCTACAGCAAGTCCCATCTCCGATTCCGCACCCGTCCTCTTGGCAGCAGGAGCCAAAGTGAAGATTCATTCTCAAACCGGCGGGACAACTGAGATACCGTTGTCTTCATGGTTTCTGTCATACAGAACAACAGCACTTCCTGAAAACGGAGTCATAACGGAGATTGTGATTCCGCTTCCGAGTGAGGAGATTGAGATAACGAAAGCTTATAAGCAGGCGAAGAGGAAGGATGATGATATCGCTATTGTCACTGCTGGGTTTAGGGTGAGGTTGGATGGGGATGGGGTTGTGGAGGATGCTGCTTTTGCTATTGGTGGTATGGCGCCGACGACTGTCATGGCTGAGAAAGCGCAGAAGACTGTCGTGGGGAGGAAGTGGTCTGATATGAAGACCTTGGATGCTGCGATCGATGCGCTTTTGGAACAGTTTCAGCTTCCGTTTGGTGTACCTGGCGGTATGGCGCATTATCGAAAAGGTCAGTTGATTCATGAACACCCTTTCCTTCTTGCTAATCATGCTACAGTTCTTACTGTCTCCATGTTCTTCCGCTTCTGGCATGAGGTGGTTCATGATCTTGGTCTCGGCGAAGTCGATGCCGATCTCATTGAGGAGATTCACCGCGGCATCTCATCCGGCAATCGCGATAACTTCACCTCGTCGATGTTGAACAGAGGTACCAAGAAAGTCGGCCGCCCAATTCCCCATCTCTCGGCCGTCAAACACTGTACCGGCGAGGCGGAGTATGTCGATGACATGCCACGTCAGCACAACGAACTCTTCGGGGCCCTGGTTATGTCCAAAGCAGCTCATGCTGAGATTCTGAGTGTGGACTACTCAGCCGCCTTGGAGATGGCTGGTGTAGTTGGCTATATCGATAAGGACAGCATCACCAAGGAGCAGAACACCTGGGGCCCTGTCGTCCTCGATGAACTCATCTTTGCAGATGGAAAGTCCAACTACTACGGCCAAGTCATAGGTATGATCTACGCCGAGACAGCACTTCAAGCTCGTGCTGCTGCCGATGCAGTCACTGTGACATATAAACGCCTCCCCGCCATCTTCACAATCGACGAAGCCATCAAAGCAAAGAGTTTCTTCAAACATGGTAAAGAGCTTCGAAAGGGCGATGCTCTCAGTGGTTCCCTAGATGAAGCATTTAGCAAGTGCGCTCACATCCTCGAGGGCACCACCCGCATGGGCGGCCAAGAGCACTTCTATCTCGAGACCAACGCAGCGCTTGCGATTCCTCACATGGAAGATGGCTCAATGGAAGTATACATCTCAACGCAGAACCTCATGGAGAACCAAGTCTTCACCGCGCAAGTCCTCGGCGTGCCTATGAATAGAGTGAACATGCGTGTGAGGAGAATGGGAGGTGCGTATGGAGGTAAAGAGTCGAGAACGACGGCTCTATCGATGTACCTTGCTCTCGCGGCGCAGAAAACGGCGAGGCCTGTGAGAATGATGCTGAATCGCGATGAGGATATTGCGTTTAGTGGACAGCGCCATCCGTTTCAGTCAAAATGGAAAGTTGGTGTTGATGAGAAGGGCAAGATACAGGTTTTGGATATCGATATCTATAACAATGCGGGTGCTTCGTTGGATATGAGCGGTGCAGTCATGTAAGACATCCTTAAAAGTGACAAGACGAGCGGCTAACAGTGATAGGGACCGAGCTTGTACGCACGTCGACAACTGCTACCACATCCCTCACGCTTGGATCCGTGGACACGTCTGCAAGACGAATACAGTCAGCAACACAGCGTTCAGAGGTTTCGGCGGTCCGCAGGGGATGTACATCACCGAGACTATCATGTTCAACATCGCAGAGTCTCTAAACATGGACGTTGATGACCTTCGAATGCAGAACTTGTACGAAGTCGGTCAACGAACACCTTTCTTGCAGGAGATCACAGACGACTTCCATGTTCCTACCATGATGGAACAGCTGAGTTCCTCCTCCGAATTTGAGAAGCGCAAGTCGGCCATCAAAGAGTTCAACTCCAAGAATCGCTTCAAGAAGCGAGGTATTTCCAGGATCCCAACCAAATTTGGTCTAAGGTAAGTCTCATGAGACAAATTATCAGCACCTAACTCACAGAACTAGCTTCGCAACAGCCCTCCACCTTAACCAAGCAGGAGCCTACGTCAAAATCTACGAAGACGGCTCAGTCCTCCTCCACCACGGCGGCACGGAAATGGGTCAAGGTCTATACACCAAGATGACCCAAGTAGCAGCTGAAGAGCTCAACGTGAGCGTCGATTCAATCTACAACAAAGAGTCCCAATCAGACCAAGTCGCCAATGCCTCACCCACCGCTGCATCGTCTGGTAGCGATATCAACGGCCAAGCTGTGAAGAATGCATGTGATCAGATTAATGAGAGGTTGAAGCCGTATAGGGAGAAGTTTGGTAAGGATGCTAGCATGGCGGTCATTGCGCATGCTGCGTATAGGGATAGAGTTAATCTGGCGGCGAATGGGTTTTGGAAGATGCCGAGGATTGGGTATGAGTGGGGAAATTGGAAGGATCCGTTGCCGATGTGAGTGTGCTGATCTCTGATGCCGAGGATCTACTGACTTTGAGGGTTAGGTACTATTACTTTACGCAAGGAGTGTGAGTTCTACCTGGTCATTCTCGATGGGGAGTTTTGCTAACGATGATTCTAGGGCCATATCTGAGGTAGAGCTTGATACTCTCACTGGAGACTCGACAGTGCTGAGAACAGATCTCATGATGGTACATTAGCAGTGCAACAACTACCCGTCAGTTCTGACTATTTATAGGACATCGGTCGGTCTATCAACCCAGCAATGGACTACGGTCAAATTGAGGGTGCTTTCGTCCAAGGCCAAGGTCTCTTCACAATGGAAGAATCCCTCTGGATGAAATCAGGTGAAATCTTCACCAAAGGCCCAGGAACATACAAAATTCCCGGTACGTCCTCTCCTCTCATACAACCAATTTCCCATTTACTGATCCATCTAGGTTTCTCCGATATCCCCCAAGTCTTCAACGTAAACACCCTCCAACACGACGCACAAGGCAACCCAATCAATTGGTCAAAACTAGGCTCCATCCAAAGCAGCAAAGGTGTCGGCGAACCTCCTCTGTTCTTGGGTTGTGCTGTCTTCTTCGCTTTGAGGGAGGCAGTCAAGTCTGCGAGGGGGATGAATGGTGTTAGTGAACCTTTGGTGCTGGATGCTCCGTGTACGGCGGAGAAGTTGAGATTAGCTGTTGCAGATGATCTTGTGAGGAGGGCGGTCGTTGAGAGGAAGGATGATGAGCAGGAGTTCTTTATCAGGATTGAGTCTTGATACGTAGATAAAGCTTACTAGAATTATATGATGTACAAAGGCTGAGGTTGACTCTCGTTGGTGATCATTCCATACCATCCGCCCACTTGTAGATAACTCTCACCTACCAAGTGAAACTCATCGCCTCCACTGTCGTTAATCTCTCTCAAAACGAAAGGAACCGAAGCCCCAACACAGATGAACAAGTGATCTCCAATCTCTGCTTCCGCCGGCGCAAGTCCGAAATATCCTGTATCAGTAACAAAGCACCGCCGCAAATGACAAGCCTCCAGATTCCCACGTATCGTATTCCCATAACTTGATGGCCAACCCTTCGCTGCATAATGAAAAGGGATATCCCTGAACGGCAGCACACCATCTTTCCTCTCAAGAGCCAACTTTCGTATTCGCTCTTCCCATTTAAAACCAAATTTGTACTCCTCATAGGCTTCGCAAGAGCCTCCAATGATAAAATCTGGTTTCGGAACGCCATCGTCTTCTTCTTCTTCTTTCATGGTTGACCCGTATAGATAACGAGCAAGTACGAGAAACCTGAAGAAGAATTCTGTGCGATGAGGAAACTTGACGTCTGCTGAATTGGTTCCAGGGCGTGTTGATAGATCAATCTTGGCGACGAGACTATACCACTCCTCGACTGGAAATGGTGTTTGGCCCGCGATGTAAGTTGACCCCAGTTTCGCAATCTTTCCACACGAATATCCATATCCATACAAAGCAGGTATTTCTTCTTCACCCGCGCTGCGCATCACGATCCGTGGTCTGAAAGGAACGGCCGGGAGCAACACGTCCACCCAAAACTCGCCTATTCCCAGAAACGCATCTGTGCCGATGATATGTCGCTGAGGCGGTACGTTCCAATCTGGCACCCAAGAGGGCAGATTCTCTGTCCTCGAGTTCCCTTGAACAGCGTACAAGAGGCTCCAACCGCAAGCTGGTAGTATAGACAGAGCACAGTCCGTGTAGATTCTGGCTGGGGTATCTTGGTACCTTGGTATGAGGTCAAGTGACTTGCTGTAAGACTGGAGGATCGGGAGTAGGCTATAGATCTTGTCGCGTGGGTCAGTTGCCTCGCAGTGTCGTGAATCAAGAAGAGCATGGAATATGAATCTTTCGGCGTTCTCTACTGTAAGAGATTTGATAGCTTTTGAGACCACGTATGGCAGTCGAAACTGCAGTCTCGTATTGACGAGATAATGCTTGAAGTTCTCCATTGCAGGCCATGGAATCTTTTTTTCTCCGCAGTACACGGTCTTCTCTGATGATAGAAAGACTTCTTGAATCACCCACACCCTGGTAAACCAAGGCCGAAGGAAGAAATTGCGGAGTGCGTCCATTAAGGTATCGGACCTTGGGAAGCTTAAAGAGGAATTATCGGGAGATGGATCATAGCACTCCATTATGAATTCGATGGCCAAGTCGCTATCGTCCGAAGATCCGCCGAGATAAATGATCACGCCTGCGGCTTGAGAGTATATCCTTGACATGAGGCTGACTTGGTGATTTCTCTCTTCAGTATTGGATTGATCGATAGCTAGGGCGTCAATCCAAAGAACCCTAGTCTTATCTTTATATCGAAGGCGTTTTAAGGCCGAGAAGCAGTTGGAAGTAACCGAGAATTGTTGCGGAGTCGCGGAGTCTTGGGTGGTCATGTCGATCCTCTCTGCACTGGAAGCATCACCCCACGTGTACGATAAAGCTTCATATTTTGGTGCGTCGTTGATAGAAACTGTTATTAGCTCACAGCAAACAGCTGCATCAGTCCCGGGCCGCAGGTGGACGAGGCGAATGTGTGACGAACTAGGCAGTGGAGGTCCAGGATATGGCTGAGCCAGCTGAGTCTCCAATGCCTTTGACATTCTTGCAACACCAGTTCGACTGGGTCGGATGTATTGGACCGATTGGTGTCGAATGAGCTCTGAAGTGATTGCCAGATGAAAAGCTTGGTAGAAAGAATCCTTGGAGAAACGCTGGCCTTGAGTGAAATAATACGCGCTGCTCTCAGTTTTCACCTAAATACTTAGCGCCGAGTTCGGATCTTGTCCAATAGATGAGGTTGAAAAGCGCAGCTGGAAGCACGCTTGTTGTGGCTGTACAATGCGTTTTCTTATTTACAGTGGGCTAGGCTTCTAATCCTATGTCTGATACTGACCTATCAATTCGAGAATTACCCAGTCTTACCGCTGAGCCCCAACCCCGCAGTGAGAAGACCATTTCTTATGATCAGATCCCAGTTCAACATTGGAATAATTCTCTTTAATTGTAAATTGGGCTTCAAAAGCAAATTGTTGTGACTTACCACTTTTGCTCAATTGGGGATTAAGATTCAAAAGATTTTGTTAAAGCCGTCACATGTCTGCTACCCATGAGGCCAAATAGGGTTGCAACAATCTGTTCTCAATAAACTTGTCATAGAATTGCCCAACGACTCATCTACCTACTGATAAAGGAATGCCTTATTGAAATTATTGGTATTTCAAGAAAGACCAATTTAAATACTACCAAAAGTCTAATTGGAGGTTGAAAAATCATCATTTTCTAGCTTACATATTCTATTGAAGCTTTATCCATGAGTAATACATAGAGAGTGTGCTTGCAGCAGCCACACATGCAGCAACTCCTCCATATTGGCGGATATTCCTCACCAGCGATTTAGGGTGCCAAGATCGAGATCCTCCAGACTTAACAAAGGAATTCTCATCAGGGAACAGAGTGGCAATCCAGAACTCAATAGCTAGACCAGGCCAGGAAGCCACATTCCGTCCAAAATCACCGATATACCAGTTGCTACAATCTCCAGCAAATACACTATTCTTCAACTTCTGGTGTATCTGGTTGGTGGTATAGTTCTCAACTGCCTCCTTTACCTCGATGGCAGAAGCTTGACCATCGATGATAGGTTTGACAAGAGTTTTGGCAGCGTAGCCGACCTGGACTTCACATGCGTAAAGGGCTGAATTATTGGCAGGGAAAGTGTTGGGGCCGAATCTGTAGAAGTCAGAAACCATGTTCTTACTCAGTGTACACTTTGACGTACATGATAGCCATATTGGGGAAGTTGTGCACGAACGTGCCGAGGTAAGCCTGTGCGCCACGGCTTTCTCTCCATTGCTGGTCCAGCGTATTTCCGTCTGCACCAACAATGTCCATTGGGGTAAGAAACTCGGTAACCTTAAACCCCGTCGCCATGACGATAATGTCATACTGATCATGGCGTCCAGATGAGCTGATGATGCCATCCTCTGTAATTTCCTGGATTCCTTCGGGGATGAGTTCCACGTTGTCTTGATGTAAGGTTGCGAGGTAATCTGGGTCCGCAATTTTTCTCTTACAGCCAAGTTGGAACGTAGGAACCAGGATATCGTGGTACTTCTCGGGAGCTTGTTCAAAGATGTATCGACGAGCTCTTTCTTCTTCTCTCAATCGCTGTTCTACACCCGCCTTTGTTCCTCTGTAGGTGTAAGATTGTTTATCAATATCCCAGAAGATGTTCCAACGATGCAGACGCATCAAACCGGGAAGATAACGAAAACAGAGCTTTTCGAAACCGGTGAAGTGGCGGTTGGGACGAGCATGGTACCATTGGGGGCTACGCGCGTACTGGGTAACAGAGGCAGCTCTTTCTGCAACGGCGGGGATTACCTGTACAGCGCTGCATCCACTTCCGATGACAGCCTTGTCTTGGTTAACGAAGGTTCTAGTCAAATTAGGGACAGTGGATTACACGAACCACTCGCTTGCCTTCATAGTTGACATCATGCCTCCATCGAGCAGTGTGGAACACTGGACCACGGAATGCTTCCATGCCATTGAAGTGGACCTATTGTATCAGGCACGTCAGATTAGGTGATACAACGATAATGCGTAGAGAGACAAACATCCCTAGGCATGGAAATTCCTCCCACAGCCGAGATAAACATGGTAGCTTGTCGGACAAAAGTGATATCTGTTTGGAGGTCTCTCAATCTCACATGCCATTGGCCTTCTGCTTTGTCCCACTGCGCGCCCAGGCATTCGACTGAGACATTGATATGGGGACGTAGCTGGAATTTGTCGACTGTGTCCTCTATGTACTGGAGAATCTCTCCTTGTTCGGCGAGTTGCTTTGACCAATTGGGGTTGAGATTGAAACTGAATGAGTAGAGATGAGAGTGCACATCACAACCGCTACAAGCTTGATCAGCGATGTCATGCCATGAGGTTTAAGTACATCACTACTCACCAGCCAGGATAGCTATTTGCCCTCCATGTTCCTCCAACTCCATCCATCTTCTCGTAGATTATGAAGTCGTTGAAGCCAAGCTCATACTTCATTTTATGGGCCATGGCAATACCAGAGGGCCCAGCACCAATGACTATAGCTGAAGCAGCCATTCTTTACTGAATGGCCGTGGTTCTTGCCGTGTAAATGGAGCTAATGCGAGGCTAATAAAGGCTCGATGTCCGCTTGGCTCAGATGGGTGAGGAGTAGTGTCAATTGTCAAGTAAAGCAAAGGGGATTTGTATTGGAGATGACAATTCTCTGTTTCACGGGGAAAAAAGCCTCTAATCTTATCGAGTCGAAGGAAGAAGTTATATCTATCATTACACAAGGTTGAAATGAATATATTGTCTCTACACATTGGATGTCTTTGCCTTCAGGCGACGTCCGTCATCCAAATTGATCGGGATCTAGTTTCCGATTACTTTGTCACCTTGAATCCCCGCTTCTGTGGGTCACGGAAACCCCCAAGTCCCGCTGTCGCGTAAGCCAGATTCCGCCGAGAGCATTGTCTCGCCTCGGACTACTTGCCGTATTTCTTGGGATTTGTACTGTACTCAATATACCATGTTTCCTCAAAAATTCATCATTTACCCATAAAACTAGTTATTTCTAGCGCAACATAGTCAGCCGTTACTTGACCTTAGCTTTTCCAATTACAGAGGTGCGATGGACTATTGCTCGAGCTTTGTGTTTGATATGCTAGTTAGAGAGGATAATTCGGCCCACTTGCTAGAATTTGCAGGCCATCAATCAACGTAGACTGGTCTTGAAACATCTTCTTTTTCAAGCAAGCACCTGTCAGAAAGAGAGGACCACAGGGCCCTGATAATAGACAGTTCAAAGCATACGCACAGCTATGAGTTATATTGTGGCACGCAATTGACTACTGATAAAACACTGAGGATCCACCATCAACGATCAGATTTTGTCCCGAGACGTATTGTGCCATGTCACTAAGGAAGAAGAGAACGGGTTTTGCGATATCTTCTGGTACTCCCAACCGCCCCAGAGGAACTCTCCCCTTCATCACCAGTCTCTTTGGTCCTACCAAATCTTGCTTGTTCATTGATGTTTCGATGGTTCCTGGACTGACACAATTAAATCGGATACCCTGTTTCCCAAACGCCACAGTCAAGCTAGAATTGAGTCCTAAAATGGCTGCTTTGGTAGATGCGTAGTGTGTCAAGCGTTCAGATCCCATTGACGCAGAGATGGAGGCAATGTAGACGATGGACCCTCCAGATTGCTGTTTGATCATCTGTTGAATGACAGCCTGTGTGATGGCAAACGGGCCATTAAAGTTCACATCCATGTGGGTTGCGAGTTGTGGTTGCGTGACATCCAAGAAATCTTCGAATTGGCATGTGCCAGCATTGTGAACAATGCCATTAATGGCACCAAACGTTGAAATAGCTGCTTTGACAATCCTAGACGAAACAGTAAGCCAAGACAAAGAACCTCTGGTTACAGAGGTCAAAAGACGCTACTGACTGGTCGCCAGCGTCTGGTTGCGTCACATTGACTGCGACTTCCACGGTTTGTGGAGATTTGGCGTCTTGATTAGAGATATCCGCCAGCTCTTCTCTCAAGCTTTCCATATCCTTTGATGATTGGGGATCTCCCAGATAGTGAAGGATGAGCTTTGCTTCTTGCTGTGCGCACTCTAAGGCGATTGCACGGCCTATTCCAGAGCTGCAACCAGTGACGCTTGACTTGTGAGCGCTGCGTACATTTCGACAACGAGATTTATCCAAACTCACGCAATAATCTTTCCAGAGAGAATATTTGCCATCTTTAGCTTGAAATGAGGATGGCTACCGGTAGCTAGTGTAGTTCGACGATGCGAAAGGCCTGTTTATGGATAAGTATACCCCCTTGTCTCAAGCGAACCCTTCGAGAGACAAATTCCTCAACTTACGAGCCCTATATACTTGTTCTGTTCGGGATCCAGATTCCGACGTCTCTGTTTGCGAATTCTTAACGTATCTTAATGAAATGAAGCTCAAACCAAAACCTTGCATTTATATGCTGGAATCATTGCTCTTGAACGAAAATGAACTTAGCCTAAGGGAATAGTCGGGAATAGTTTGCTATGCTATGCACCGATATGCATTATGAGACTCCAGCTGGGGGGCAACATTTCTTGTTCTCTACATGTATTCGACTACAGTACACCGGCGGTTCAATCTTATAGCATGATTGATTTCACTTATTAGCCTTTTCTACCGGTCGTAAATCTTCACGTTTGGCATAACTTTGCCCTATTTATGTCTAGATTGCACGCCATCCAGCCTTCCTGGCATCCTTTCCACCCAGATCCTTGAGATATGCATGAACTCTAGTTTCTATTCCTTGCGCATCAAGACCGAACCGACTGTAGTTGCTGGCGTTAGAAGCTGAGTATCCGTAGCTCGTCATACCAACGCTTGATGTTACATAACGTGCCCAAGTTGTTGCGATGTACTCCTCGACGCTCACGATAGGGGTTCCGTCCAACGGGAATACAGTCTCTCGATACGATTGATCCTGTGCGTCAAAATGGTCAAAGCTGGGGGCACTTACTACCCTGGCTGAGACTCCCGAGGCGTGTAGACGTTCAGAAGCCGCGACGGCATGGTGTAAGTTGGTACCACAGCTGGCCAAGATTACATCAGGCCGCTTAACGTCCTTGACAATGTATGCGCCTTTAGCGACCTGGTAACGATCTGTGTTTGGAACTGGTCCAACTGGATCTCGACCAAGTGAAAGCATGGATGGGCCAGTGGTCTTTGAGATGGCAAGCATCCAAGCACCAATGACTTCCTCTGCATCACAAGGTCGTATATAAGTCAAGTTCGGCATAGCACGATACAAAGAGTCCAGTTCAACGGGTTGATGAGTTGGGCCATTTTGACCTTCAGCAAATGAGTCATGTGTTGCGATATGGACCACAGGCAAATGGCTCAGGGCACCCATTCGAACACCTGGGGCAGCCTACAAAGACATTCAGCACCTATTTTAGGTCAAGCAGAGGCTGTTTCATCCATTGCCTAAAGAGGGTATCAAACTTACGTAGATGTAGAACATGAAGAATGTGGCCGTGAATGGAAGAAAGGTCCCGGGGTTATAAGCTGCGATGCCATTCGAGATAGATACCATGGCATGTTCGCGAATGCCGTAACGAATGTATCGTCCAGTATGCCCCACAGATGGATGGAACACCTCTGTAGGGTCATAGGCGACCTTGTTGGAGTTGACCAAGTCAGCACCACCTCCAATCAGAGCGGGATGGGCCTTCCACAAAGTTTCCAAGAGACTGCCATTGATCTCGCGAGTGGCATTCTTACTGAACTGCTTGGGGTCTATTGTATCAAGGCTCTTTCGCCATCCGTCCCCATTCTCACCAGCTCGTCTCTTTCGAAACTCCTCAGCTAGTTCGGGATATGCTGAGCAATATTCCTCGAGTAGGCTTTCCCAGTCGCTTTGTATTTTCTGGCCATGTTGTTTCCTCTCTCGGAAGTAATTAAGGGCGGAAGAAGGTATTTGATGCGTTGTAGAGGGATCCTGTCCAGCTAAACGTTTCGATTCGGCCACACTCTCGGCATCAAAAGCACCGTGATGGGCTTTATATGTTCCGGCACTGGAAGTACCAACACCAATGACTGTACGGGCATTGATGAAGACAGGCTTTTTGACAAGCGTGTTAGCATAGCCCAACGCTGATACAATCTTCTTGACATCGTATGAGCCATCGTCGATCTCAAGAACATGCCAGCCACTTGCGCGCATCTTGGTGTTGATGTCCTCAACATTGATCCAATCGAGAGGCCCGTCACAAGTCACTTGGTTATTGTCATAGATGACGACCAGGTTGTCCAGCTGAAGGTTTCCGGCAATTGACATGGCTTCTAGTGCCACTCCTTCCATCAAGCACCCATCACCAGTCATGCAGTATATGCGAGATGTGGCAACATCAAAACCAGGCTGGTTGAAGCGCGCAGACAGGTTCTTGCTCGCGATAGCGAGACCGACCGCGTTGGCGATTCCTTGACCTAAGGGTCCTGTAGTGACCTCGACTCCCGGAACTTCAATTTCAGGATGAGCATGAGAGATAGTTGTGTAACCATCCACTTTAGCACTCCCATAGCCCTTAAGCTCCTCCATTGTCCAGTTGTCATAGCCGACGAGATAGTTCAAAGCATACAGGAACATGGCGGTATGACCTGGCAGAAAAGATTAGCGATGTTGGTGAAGTGATGCCAAATAACAGGCTTCAACGACTTACCATTGGATAATACAAAACGGTCTCTGTTGAACCATCCTGGATCCGATGGATTGTAGCGCATTGTGTGCTTCCATAGTGCAACTCCAATAGCGGCCATACCAATGGCTGACCCGCCATGCCCTCCATTGTTTTGATTACAAATGTCAAATATGAGGTTGCGAAGCACCAAGACAGCTTGTTCATCGTCATCCATCTGCTTGAGCCAGCTGTTTGCCTTCTCCTCTCTAAGAGGCACCAGCGGAGCCAAGGTTTGATTGGACACTGGCATTTTGACTCTAGTCGGGGGAACAATCTTGGCTGATGCTTCGTTATGCTATGTTAGAGCAATTTATACATTTGGTTCCACACAAACTGAGTTGGGTAGTTAAATGCTCTTATCTGTTTGAACCGTACATGCGTTCGATAGCAGCCGGCCAAGGGCGCGAGTCTCCCTGCTTCCACCAAGATGCGGGACGCTACTCGGAACTCACACCCCGAAATTTGTTGCCCAATTTCGGCCCTGTAACAAGCGATTCATTCTAGTAAAAGCACTAACCGTATTCTACCCCGTGACCTTTCTCCGATCCATGTTTAATGGAAATGGATTCCCATCTTGTTTCCATCAGAAACCATTGGGATCAATGCCGTACTTCCCCATGGGATCGGAGCGGGTTTGTAAGCTTGCCGATACTCGGCTCTAGAACAGATGTTACAGTGATGTACTTGGCCATTCTTCTACGTGACTCCACACGATTCTTTGAGCGTCTCTGGTCTTGATGTCCGTTGTTAAGTATGCTTCCAAACTCGAGAGTTGTTCATAATTCATAATAGAGGGAGTTTACCTCCAGGATGGCAGTACAGGGACCATCATTCATGTGAAACACGACATATGGTCTGTATGTATCAGGGTATCCGGGAGAAAATTAGCAAGTATAAAAGCTAAAGCATCATGGCATCCCAAAGTCGTCAATTGAGGCCTAGCTTCATAACAGTTTGATACACCTTGGAACACTCCTTCTTAAATTGTGCTATCATACAAGTTGATCATTTAGACCGGAAGGATTTGAGAGCTGTCTCACGCGAACCACGACATGTACTCTCTAAGGGTCAGTAGTGTATGACAGCATGTCAGAACCGACGTGTTCAAAGCCGAAGTTAACAAGTAACGTGTTCAAATTTACCATGGTTGCTGCGTCTGGATATCTCTCTCACAGTAGAAGTATCATTCCTTGATTCGGTTCCCTTTTCGATCAAAGCAAATCTTGTTCCCAGTTCTAAGACTCTCTTGAAGGGCAGTGGCGATCTTGAGGGATGTCAAGGATGAACGCAAAGGTACAGGCAGAGGCGTATTATCAAGAAGGGAATTCACCCATCCATTTGTTTCCTTAACAAATGCCGCTTCGTAGCGCTCATACCAGCCTGTATGCGCAAACGTCTTAACTACGCCATCCTTATCGCAAAGCTCGACAGCATTGCGTCTTGGGATGAGGTTGACCGACAGCTTTCCCATAGTTCCAAGAATCTCAGTGGCGTTGTCATATCCATGTGCTGCCATTCTATTATTGTAGAAAAATGCGATCTTATTATCCCAATACTCGCAGATACCCACAGCATTATCGACATCTCCACAGGCTTCAATCTCAGGGTGGATTGCTCTCACGCCAACGGCGGACACAGACTTGGGCTGAGAGTCATCTCCGAATAATAAAAGAGAAAGGTCTATGTCGTGAATGGTAGCGTCCACAAATATGCCCCCAGAGTCTTTCAGATACTGCTTGTAGTATGGACTCTCGTCGATAGGGTCGCTAGCTTGAGAACGTATTACCACAGGCTTTCCAATGGCGTTTTGCTTGAGTTGACTCAGGGCATTCTGGTAGTTTTCATCGAATCTACGCACAAATCCCACCATGAGCCTTGCCTGAGGGCGGCCCTCGACTTGATCGACAAGAGCAACTAGCTGCGGTAATGTAAGCGATTCTAGTAGCGAAAGGTTTGTACGGCATTACGGACCTCATCCAACGTCTGGCACACTGGCTTCTCGCAAAGTACATGCAACCCTTTATTCAAGGCAGTTCTGGTTTGAGACGTGTGAAGGTATGTTGCAGATGCGATGAGGATGGCTTCGAGGCCTGGAATTTCGATCATTTCGTCAAAAGTGGGGACAAAATGAACGCCGTGTGGCACTAGATGTTCATTTGCCCATACCAGATCTGCCTCAGTGGGCGAACAGGCACAAATGAGATCTGCTCGAGGAGTTTGATGAAGTAGGTTCATAGCATGATGTCGCCCCATGCGACCAATTCCCACCACTCCGACCTTTAGTCGCCGGGGAACACCGTTCTTTTGTGCCGGCATCCTGAGGACCTGATGAATAAACGTTCAGGCTCGTTATGAGATCCGTTTGGTATCAAGGAAAGGAAGTTCAAAGGAAAGCACCATTGGTACACAGAGCGATATAAGGTGCGCTAAAAGCTTGGGAGATATATAAAGCTTTTGAGATCCTGAGTCAGGTGAATAGGGTAGAGGGTACGATCAGCCCTTCAACCAGCATCGGAAACTTGATCCCGGCCTGCAGGTGTCGTCTCCACGTGCCGAGTCATTACAGGGCGGGGAATCGCGAATCACGGGCCGCTGACCATCGGTTAAATTTGATTAGACGAATTGTCGATTGTTTCAATCTGATTCTCCAAGCAACTTTTGTTAACGACGTGCATAAGATCGTCAGCACCTATCTCCAGGTCATCCAGTTTCCAATAATGAAATTTTTAGATTAAACACAAGCATAGGCTCGGGTGCAAACATCATGTGAATTCCTACTCTAGCAATGGAGGACCGGGCGCAATTGATACAATAATGGATTCTGTTACTCGTTCTCCACGACTACCTTGATAACCAAATTTCCATCATCATCACGTGTCTTTGCAGCCATGTCAAAAGCTTTTAGGCTCTGCTCCAACCCTTGGAAGCGATGCGTGATAAGTTTCCTAATATCAGGGACACCTCCTTTGCCGGCTTGCTGCATCAATTCGATACCATAGGGATAGCAATTAGCATATCGCCAAACTCCCACTAAATCAACTTCTCGCAGAGCTGCGGCGGAAATTGGTAGGGTTTGAATTGGTGTGCCCATACCAACGAGAAGTATCTTGCCTCCATTACGTGTTGCCTGTTCTATAATGTTGGTAGCCGCTCTTGAAATAGCGAAACAAAGGTTGGAAGTCTAGTACTCACATAGATAGACGTCCGTACACACGATTCGACACCGGTACACTCAAATACTCTTGAAAAGGTCTTGTCATCATTTTCCTTTTGCAAGTTTATAGCGTCTTCCTTGGCGAAGACCAGGCCTTGCTCGATGTCCTTCGCCCGTCTACTCGGTAGCTTGACAACCTTGTCTGCAAATGCATTGCTAAGCGCGAAATCAAGTCTGTTCTGTACAATGTCCGCCATCACAATGTTGCTGTATCTGGAGCTCTTTGCGACGGCAGCGCACAGAAGCCCCACTGCACCAGCTCCGATGATGAGACAGCTTGCGCCCTGCTGTGCATTCGCTTTTCGAACAGCGTGTATCGCAACAGCAAGGGGTTCGAGGAGAGCACCTTCAGCATAAGATATACCTTCAGGTAATCTAAACGGGCGAACTCGTCAGTGGGGTGACAGAGATCTGTTTCAGCCACTTACTTGTGTACCCATTTGGCTGGGTGATTGAAGCGCTGCTGCAGAGTGCCCTGGTAGTGAGGGAAACAAGTAGCACTGCTCCTAAACTGTAGCTTCTCACACACGTTGTAGCTTCCATCCGAGCATTGCTCACAATCGTCACAAGGCACGCCTACTTCGACGGCGACTTTATCACCAACCTTGACACCATACTCTTGCTCAGCTTTTGACCCGACAGCGACAATGAGACCCGCAGATTCGTGCCCAGGGCTCAAAGGCTCTCGGATACAGAAGTCACCGTTCCGATAATGAGTGAAGTAGTGAAGGTCAGAGCCACAAAGAGTTGTAGCCCTCATAGCAATCTGTACTTCATATTCCAACGGTGCTTTAACTGTTCTGGTGACCTGGGGTATTGTTAGCTGGTGTCGAGATAAGCACCTGGCATATGACAGGTGATGTTTTTGTTTCAGTCGACTTACTTGTCTAAGATCCTTTGCTCCTCGTAGCTCTTGAGCTTTGATTGTTTCGGTTAATACTGAAGTCGCCATATTTAATAATCAACTACGATTGCCCAGACATCTAAATTTCTCACCTATGGCACTTAGAGCCTTTGGTTTTAAGCAAATGTTTTGACCAACGTTGAATTTCCCTAATTGAAGCCGAGTCCCAGCCTCGGGTGGTGAGTGATTCCCGATAACCGGTATCAAGATTGCATCATTTTGAGATGTACGATCGGATTTCAGGGTCCGTCTACCAATAGGACCAGGGCATCTATCCAACATAATTAAGATTAAATTTGAATCTAGTGAAGTGTCATCGAACTTGTTCCATTCTCACCAACGGGATCATTTTTCCGAGTGGGGGCACGTCATTGATATTCGTCAAGATTTGAGAGGAGTCCGCATAACGTTACACACAAGCTTTCAGCCTATTATTTATTACGTCGAAACAGGTAATTCTACTGCCAAACGCCTTAATTTCTACGCGACAATTCATTATTTGGAAACCAAACGTCGACAATATGGCCCACGCATTGATCTTTGGCGCCTCCGGGATTTCCGGTTGGTCTCTCCTAAACCAAGCAAGGGTCTACCCCTCACCCTCTGCCTTCGCTCGTATCACCGGTACTACGAATCGGCCGACCTCTAGTAGTCAGCTCCAGATCCCACAGGACGATCGCATTCAGCTGGCTTCGGGCATTGATTTGACCAAAAGCGTCGATGAAGTCGTTACTGCACTCGAGAAAAAAGTGCCACTTGTTGACACCGTTTCACACGTGTTCTTTACTGGTGTGTTTGCCTGCCAATATCACCCTAGCAATGGCTGGTATCTAGGCCACTAATTAGATTCAGCGTACATTCCGAGAGATGATTTCGAATCGCTCAAGACAGTAAACACCAGTCTTTTGGAAGTTGCTGTGCGTGCCGTAGAAAAGGTATCGCCGAATTTCAAGGTTTTTATCCTGCAGACAGGCGGAAAAGGGTATTTCATCTATCCCGTAGATCTTAATCTCAACGCTAACATCAAATTCCAGCTATGGACTTGAGTTCCCGAAAGAAGTCAATATTTCACCTCCCCTGAAAGAGACACATCCCCGCATCCCAGAGCCGTGGGCGAGCAAGATCTTTTACTATACCCAGTATGACCTGCTCAAGGACCTCTCCTGTGGAAAGGAATGGACATTCTCTGAGATCCGCCCAGACGGTATCGTGGGTTTTGCCCCAGGATCGAATGCAATGAACATGGCACAAGGTATTGCCATCTACCTTACCATGTTCAAGGAAGTCAACGGCACTGGCTCCAGGATTCCATTCCCCGGTTATGAACATGGCTACCATTCGACACATTCGGATACATTTCAGGATATTCTGTCCAAGATGGAGATTCACGCTGCTTTGAATCCCAACAAGTGTGGCAATGGTGGCGTCTTCAATGTAGCAGATGGAAAGACCATCACCTGGGCTCAGGTCTGGCCAAAGCTGTGCGAGCACTTCGGCCTCGTTGGCGGTGGGCCTGATGCTAGTGCCACTCCGATGCTTGATTTCGTCAAGGAGAACAAGCAAGTCTGGGTTAACATCGCTAAGAGACACAAACTCAAGGAGGAGCTTATCGATGAACAGGGCTGGGGGCATGTTCACTTCATGATGGTGGATTTCGATTTCGATAGACAGTATGATCTTTCTCACGCACGCGCTGTTGGCTTCAGGGAAGAGATTGATACAGTTGAAGGATATATTCACTCTTGGGAGAGGATGAGGGTCGCCAAGCTTCTTCCTCCAAACTAGACAGTGGTTAAATCAAGTAGTAGTCTCGATTGACTTATACTCTAGTTACCAGTAGACATGTCAACAGTAAGATAAAACCAGACTGCATCGCTTGTAAGGGCTCTCAGTAAGGTCAAATAAGGGCAAAGGGTCAGAAGAGAAGTTCCGTGAAGAAGACTGACGGCAACAAAAGGAAGTTTCGCAAGCAGACTCTGAAATGTTGCGATTTGTAACAACCAATATTGTTGGGACTTCTATAATCATATAATTGAGGTAAGGAATCATGTACCCTTAATTTTGTGCATACTAATTGGCTCAGACCCCTCATCGTGACTGGCTTGGAGGTCCTTGCGCTCTTAGGATATTAGTCGCTCTGACGCCCCTCGTGGTCTAGGCCCTTGCTCTGACTCTGTAATGAGCGCTGTAGGTTCCTCACAAAGCCTGTTTTGCTGGAGACCTAGGTACCCCGGAATTCCCCATGGGGTCAAACAAAACCTTAATAACCATAATCCCTGAGCATCGGAAATTGAAACCCTTCTATCTCCTTGTCGTCTTATACTATGGTCATAATGTAGTGAGCTTAGGCAGCGACTGGCCGGGTATACCGTTTATATATAAAGAGAAAGGATACGCTACATCATCTCCCTGGCCACAATCCTGCCTCAGACATCTCAAGCTAAGATCTACTTCTACCAAAATCTGGACTCTACACAACTAGCGAAATGTTTCTCGAAAACCTCCAAGGCCATGCTTTGATGACCATGATCACATTTGCCTCAGGTGCGGGTTTCGCACTATTCGGCTACGACCAAGGTGTGTTCGGCGCCTTTCTCGGTAACGAAAGCTTCATCAAGACCTTCAACCATCCCGATCCGACTCTCCAAGGCCAGATCACTGCGACTTATGATCTTGGCTGCTTTTCTGGAGCTATATTTGCCATGTGGTCCGGGGATAGGATGGGCCGCAAAATGACCATCGCATGGGGATGTGCCATTCTGATAGTTGGTGCTATCATGCAAACTGCTGCATTCCACGTCCCTATTATGATCATTGGACGTTTCGTCGCCGGTATCGGAAATGGAATGAACACGACTGCAATTCCTGTCTGGCAATCCGAGACCGCAGATCCTCGTCACCGTGGACGGTTCATGGTTCTGCAGTTAGGACTCAACCAAGTTGGCAACGTCATGGCCCAATGGCTCAACTACGGTATGTCTCATATAGCCGCCAACCCTGTCTCGTGGAGATTTCCTATCGCTTTCCAGTGTTGCTTCGCTGTTCTCACCGTCATGTTCCTACCTTGGCTCCCCGATTCACCACGATGGCTTGCTATGCGTGGCCGCAACGAAGAGGCGTACACAATCTTGAAGAGGCTTGGCGGATCGAACAGACCGGAAGACGAAACAAAGGAGCTATATGACTTGATGATGAGCAATCTGCGCCATGAGGCCGAGATGCCCAGATTTTGCTTCAAGTCCCTTCTCAAGAATGACCGTCTTCAAACGACTCGACGTATGCTGCTAGGCGCTGGAACCCAATTCATGCAGCAATTTGGGGGCATTAACATCATCAATTACTATCTGCCTGTTGTGTTTGCATCGCTCGGGGTTAACCGAAATCTCTCTCTCATCCTCGGCGCCTGCAACGCCATCAACTTGCTGTGCTCAACCTTTATTGGGGCCCTATACATCGAGTCGTTGGGCAGAAAGAAGATGATGGTCTATGGCGCAGCTGTACAGGCTCTCTGCTTTGCTCTGGTATCTACTGGTCTGGGTATCAACACTAAACAATGGCAAGCAGTCGCCGTAGCTTTCATCTTTGGGTACTACACGACCTTTGGACTATCTTGGATTGCTGTCCCATGGTTGTACCCAGCAGAGGTCAACACTCAGCAGATGCGTATTGCTGGAGCCGGAATCGCAACGGCGACCAACTGGATCAGCAACTACGTCGTAGTACTAGTCACACCCGTTGGGATCAGCAATATTCAGTGGAGGTATTACTTGATCTATGCGGTCTCGAATGCCGCTTTTATTGTTATTGTCCAGTTATTCTATGTTGAGACTGCCAAGTTATCACTAGAGGAGATTGATAACCTGTTTGATAGAGGCGTTGCTTTTGATGCGGAAGAAGCTCGCGCGGAAAAGGGTCCACAGATCGTTCATGTGGATGATAGCAGCAACGACAGCGCTAGGAAGTAGGTGAAAGAGGTTAGCAATTAAAATATCTTCTACTGGACCCAAATTGTTGGGGAATACTGATCACCTCCTGCTCTACTTGAACAATATTCGTCAGCAATTTGTAACCTTCAACGACTGTGTTGCATCCATGGCCATCCAAGGTTTTTGAACTCAGCTCCTGTAATACAACACAACTATCTCGAATGAATCTGATCAGTTTCAATGCTGAATTCGTGTCTATGGTTGACGTCTTTTCAAAGGCTATTTAGGGGCCATGCGACAAGACCTATTAGTAAATGACGCTGCGCAAGTGTCGGGAAATAGATTCCGAGCGGGGGCACCAGTGTTTTCCAGATGCTCCTTCTAAGCAAGGGCATTCTTTCACGCTTGCTCACGTGATGTTTTTACTGATGTGCGCGGTGGTTTTATCAGTGGATGAGAAATAATGATAAAACGGTAGTGAAAAAGATATTGTTCTCATGTTTCCTAGCATACAACATAATGATTGTAATAACGGTTCTGAGGACAATGAGTAGCATTGAAAAGGGCCAACGAAACCCCACATTCTAGAGCGAACTGTACCTAACTAATAATGTATTAGTGTCTTGTCGTTGCAAACCTCAAAGGCGAATGCGGGGAAGACTACACCAATGCATCTCCTCCTCAGCTCCCTTCTTCACCTTCATTCTCGAGATCCTTTCGCCCTTTTATGGTTTTGATCATGTCAGATGTTGAGAATTCCCAAACAAGGAGCCGCCGTCACATCACAACGGCCTGCGTACGATGCAGGGAGAGTAAGATCAAGGTGAGTGATAGCATCAGCATTAAGTCCTCAACGACCCCAACCTCAGCTCACATTACACCTGCTACAGTGCGATGGGAAGCAGCCCATTTGTGGCATTTGTAGCAGCAAAAACCGCGACTGTTCCTACAATGCTCGCATGGACAAACGAAGGTTCGTGAACTGCACGCCTCTCAAGAGTTGGCCTGACCTTTGACCTAGGATCCCGTTGCGGCGCGCTGTTGAAGTGTTCTCGCGCCGTGTCTCTCAATTAGAAGTATGCCTCCGTCAACGGCAAATTGAGATCCCTGCACCTATTTTGGATGACAGTTCCATGTTGAGATATCTCACAGAATCATATGGAGATTCTGTGCCGATTACTGCAAATGATGTCGCTCCTGACATGCCTGAGTTGAGCCAAGCCATGTCCTTGGATGGAAATCTCACTCAGAACTCAACATTCCGAGGTGATGGTACGGCAAATATCCAGTCTGACGCCTCTATCTCAACAGAAACGATCAAAACACCGATGGCCCTGTCTGGAGACATGACAGATCAGGCTAGAGTTGGTTGCACCACATCATCATCGCATCAATTACCCATGGACACGAGCATTGATGCAGATCTTATATGGTTCATGTCCACCCTGCCGTCTCTGTCCGCAGATATTGGAGATCAGCTACTCGGACCACTGCCAATCTCCTTGGGCGGTGAGAATCCTACAACACTTCAAGATGACTATGGTAGTTCAGATATCTCGACTGTAGCTCCTCTCCAAGAGAACGATGAAGAACACGCAGAGGATGAGGATACAGCAGAAGTCTCTCACCAGTTTTCCGAGCGCCTGGGGACATTGCTGCTGAATCCCAATGGGGAATGGAGATTCTATGGCGCCACGTCTAATCTTCATTTGGTCCACGGTGATTTTGGGCATGACTTTCCTGACTTGAGTCGCCGAAAAGGTGTTCAAGCCATACTCGATACTGCAGGTGTAGGTCATACAGTTGCTGAACAGCTCATCAACCACCTTATCACTCTGTACTTTACGTGGCAAAACCCGAGTCTTCGTGTGGTTGATCAGGAGGCCTTTGAGACTGCTCGTAACGAGTTTCTGTTAAGCCCCAGGGAAGATGGACTCTATGGTGAGTTTCTTGTGAATGCAATGTAAGACATTCTTCCTTAGCGAAATTCCCGATCATTCCTAATAGTTTATAGGTGCGCTGTTGGCGCATCGTTTGAGCGTTGCAAACATCCAGAACTCCCAACTCCGCTGAGTGATTTCTTCGCTAACCGGGCAAAGAGTCTTCTAGACTCAGAGTTGGACAAACCTCGACTTAGCACTATTCAGGCCCTTGCTATTCTAAGCACCCATGAAGGAGGAGCTACCCGTGATACACGAGGTTGGTTATATAGCGGTATGTCAGGTGATTATTATGTCTTGGTCCATCATCTGACGGGTATCGGCTTATTTAGGTATGGCTATGAGGCTTGCCTTTGACCTAGGACTCCACATTGATCCGACACCATACGTCGCAAGTGGTAGGATGTCAGATATTGAAGCCCGTGTTCGAAATGTCACCTTCTGGGGAACCTTTGCCACGGATCGGATGTGGGGTTTCTATCTCGGCAGGCCATTTCATAATACCCTCGAGAACGTTACTCTGAAGCGGCCTTCTGTCACACAGTCTGACACTTTTTGGACACCGTACGGGACTCCTGTTGCAAGCCAACAAAGGTGGCCGGATACCCAGGAACTCATCGCGGGCAGATGGGTTTCGTTGTACGAGATCATGTCGGAGCTTGGATACAAGATGTAAGACTAGCATAGCCTTGGGATTCCCATGTAGACTAACAGAACTTAGGTACTGCAGGACGGATGTCAGCAAGATCGAACTGCAGTCATTGGCTCAAAATACCTTCCACGAGCTGAAAATGTGGAAATCAACCTTACCACCGGAACTGGCACTGAATGTGGATGATCTGGCTGCCGGTGTCTATCTTCCGCATACTCTGATCCTGCAGTAGGTTCATCTTGAGAACGTCTCGCTGGATATCATCTGACCGCCCACCAATAGCATGCAGCATGCCTTTTGCATCATGATTCTTCATCGCCCCTTTGTTGCCAAAAGCTATATTCAGCCCTATCCCCGAGTTGGTGCAGGACACGAGCATGCACGGAGCATGTGCGTAAACTCTGCCATCGACATTGCTAAACTGATTGGAGGCTATAAACTTCGCTTCTCCCTGCGTCGTGCGAATGTCTTGTTTGTCCATATGGCATTTACGGCAGCCCTGATCTTGGTCTATGCCGCTGTGTCAGAGCTGGAGAACCATGACAGAACTCAGGTTACTGCGCATCTGGATGTTTGCTGCCAGGCACTGGCTGAGCTTGGCAATGTTTTTGAGAGCGCATCGAGAACATTGGATATTTTGCTGTCACTGAAAAGGATGTGGCAAGCACGGCTGGTTGCCTCATTTCACCGGAAAAGACGATGGAGTGAGAGTTAAGGGGAGCAGGCTCGCAGCAAAGACGATGGAAAGTCCCCTAGTTCGAATCGGACAATTTACGTACGAGAGTCGTTCTGATTCATCCTGTGACTCTTCCATCCCAAGAAGCCTATTGGTATTCAGTATACTGCCAGCAAGCACAGTGGGGGAAAACCAGTTTTCGGTTGCACTGCCGGCTCCTTATTACGCTTCAGGGCTAAAAATTCAATGAGATATTATCGCCGACTGCTGTAGGCTGCGCAAGGAACGGAAAGGGTCTTTGATCTACAGGGGTTTCGCTTGCCTGAGAGGTGGAATCAGCAGAGAGAACCAAGTCCTTTTCTCATTCAGGATCGACATCTCCAGTTTCCTTTCCTCCCCTTTATCCTCCATTAGATAGGATTGTAAGGCAGGCCTTTTATTGTGGTTTCACAAGGGGTTTCCACTCTGCAGTGGGCTAGCCCTGATCCTTGTCTGATCTTATCCTATCACCAGGTATGAGCCATCACGTTCACGAATCCACTCAGTCTCACTGCTGACACTTAACCCCGCAGTAAGAAGACCGTTTTTTACAATCCCACCTTGTTTCAAAAGCTGAGCATATTCTTCACTGAGAATTTGACTGTCAAAACTTTGTCAAAATACCCAGCGACTTTTGTCTGCTGGTCCACCTGATAGTGTAGTAATTATTGAGCCCCAGTCGCGGAAAAAATGTCTATCCAGAAATCAACACTATGCTGCTTCTGCCGTCAGCTCGAGCCGGCAGACCAACCTTGTCCTTCGCTCCAGAATCAACCAGTCCAGGCCTTTCCCAGTGGTATAAGTAATACCACGAAGCCATGGACCAGAAAGGACGAGGACTTGCTCGAACAGCTCCGCCAGTACCCAAGTAAGCTCTGTCAACGATGTGCCGAATTCGACATTGTTCGCGCCTTCAACGAAGCGGATCCTTTGGATGAGAGCCAGAGAGGCGAGCTAGAAAAGGCTCAGTATATTGAACACGCTGAGAGACAGGAACCGTACAGACTGCGCTTCGGTCTGTTGTCACAGTTTCACATGAAACCTTCTTGTCCGCTATGCCGGTTACTCTATCGGCTCATTCCTAGACCACCGCCGGAGCACGATACTACTGTTCTCACGCTTATCCCTTATCGATGGCATATCCGACAGGATCACTGGGAAGGTGTTCCAGAAGATGATAAGCCGATGTTCGCAATTTGGTTTGGACTTTCAACGCCGGGTCTTGATATGTCGGGGCCGAGTTTCTTTAACGCGGGTCAGCAGCTGAGAGCTGCTATGATGACTGGTGAAGCAATTGCTTTGCACCCGAGCTCGTCTCCAGAGGAATTATACAATGCTAGGGTTATAGACGGGATGGTTGATGTCAATCTCATTAAGAAAGGTCTTGAGCGTTGTCAGAACTATCATTCAGAGAGTTGCAATGCCAAATTCGACAAAGGCTTGCTCATTACGAAGATGCTTGATGTTGATACCCGGAAGGTGGTAGACTGTCCTGACAACTGCGACTATCTAGCTCTCAGCTATGTCTGGGGAGGTATACACCCAGCTGATGGAGCTTTGGAGGCTGGGACACTTCCCCAGACGATTGAGGATGCTATCGCCTTGACCAAGAGGCTTGGGAAACGATACCTATGGGTATGTTAACCCAGTGCTTCTTTAGGATACCGCTAACTCTTCAGGTGGATGCCCTCTGTATCGATCAAAGTCCCAATCCAACGCCCGAACAAGCAGCCAGCAAAGCCAAGCAGCTCCAACTCATGCACTTGATCTACTACTGCGCCACTATAACTATCTTTGCTGTCGCTGGCCCGCGCTCCGACTACGGAATCCCTGGAATCTCAAAGCCACGCGTGGGGTCTACACGAGAGCGCATCAACGGAAAGGATCTCGTAGTCGTCCCCCCGCAGATTATGTCAGAGATCAAGTCTTCCGTTTGGCAAACTAGAGCATGGACGTGGCAAGAAGATGTTCTGTCTACGCGAAAGTTGTACTTGACGGAGACGCAGTGGATATTACAGTGTAGTGAGACGTTGGGGCCAAGTGATTATGCGGAGGCACATGACACGGCTGTGGATCTTACTTGGACCAAAGTTTCTGGCGGGAAGATGAAAGCTGGTTACGTCGAGGTTTGTCGACCCATTGTCATAAGCTCCCAAATTCTAACGAATCTAGGCCACGAACACCGAATTTCTGGACAGAACTTCCTCAATGTTCATATCAGCGGTTACAACATATACCTCGCGGTCTCTCACTAACGACGGTGACTCTCTGAACGCCTTCCAAGGCGGCCTCGCACGCTTCGGTAAACCAGTCTACCCTCAAGGTTTCGAATGGGGAATGCCACTCAAAGAATTCCCACAATCGCTGGCTTGGATCCACGATCATACCGTCAAGCCTACAAGACGATCGGCATTTCCAAGTTGGAGCTGGGCCGGTTGGGGCGGAACCGTGCAGTATCCCACTGATCTTACAGAAACAGCTACCGAGAATGGTGATCTCATTCCGCGGATGGTCAGCATCGATGACAAGGTTGTCACGCTAGAGGGATGGACTGTAACACTTGACATTCGAACTGAACCGTTCAGTGAGGTGGTCATACCTGGGACTGACCAGGCGATTGGATGTGTTACGGAGAGGAATTTTAAGCATAACATGACTCTACCAACGGGGAAGTATCGGTGTTTTGTTGCCGCGAGACTGAAAAAGGATGTTTTGAGAAATGGATTGGTTAATCAGTTGGTCTTCCTGGTAGTTTTGAGAGGTGACAAAAATGTTGAGATTGAAGAGAGGCACACAGCTATCACTGTGAGCAGGCTTGCTATTGAGGGGAAGGACTTTATGGAGTTTGGTCCAAAGAAGACACTCATCAAGATGAAGTAGAGCTAGTCCAGGGCTGGAAATATACAGATGAGGCAAGATTCTTCGTTGTTCAATTTGTGAAGGTATTCTATTGTATGTGTATCTTCATTTTCATTAAATCATGTACGTAAATCATTTCTTTCATTCTTATTCCAAGGCACTCAACCATCTCGACAAATCCTTCGCTCCATCCGCAGTCCTAAACTTGTGCCCATCATCCCAAGGCGCAACCTCGGCCGGCTTAACAATATGGGCCAACTGCAGATGAGCGACCGCCATCATCGACGACGCCGATATCCTCACCCCCGAACTCAACGACACCGACGTCAACAGATCAATCTCATGTTTTCGCACAGTATCTGACGTTGTATCCTTCTCTTGATCAAAAATAGCCCGCCAGTGACCCGTTCTCGCAAGTTGAGAGCGAATATCCTGTTCCTCTTCGTACACTGCTTCTTCGAGGGTACTATTGCTGAAGGCGGAGGAAGATTCTTGTATGCCCCGGATTTTGCAGAACCATTCGATTTTGGAGCCGATGACTTCTATACCAAAGACGAGGGTTGCGATGAAGACGGATGCGCGCTTCTCGTTCTTTTTTATGCTTTGCATGCCCTGGATAGCGAGGACGCGGCCGTAGTGGCCTGCTTGGTCCCATGATTGGAGGCTGATGGTTCCGGATTCGAGGCGGGGGCAGGATGTTATGCTGTCGTAGGGAATGGCACCGCTGTCTAGAGTAACTAGAGCTTCGTAGCTGCCGTAGCCGTAGAAGTCGGGCTGGTATGAGGCGCGCTCTCGACTTCCAGCGATGAACATGTTTTCTTCCCGGAGTTTTGTAGATCCTGTGAGGACTGGTACTGGACAGGGTGGTGTTCGGTTACGAGTGCAGCGATCCTTTCCTGGCAAGCGGTTCAAAAGCAGTGCAACTTGTTGGTTCTCTGAGTCTCGTCTGGCGTTGAGCAGAACAAGCCATTGCTCGACTGACTCGGTGATGGTGTTCATGATAGGCAGTCTGATTGACAGACCAGCATTCGTCATGGTATATGTTTTCGCCTCGTGGACAGGCCATTCGGTGTAGATGCTAGAGTCGACAAATGTTTTTGGGGATGGGGAGAGAATGCTGGCCCAGTCGTGAGGAACGTAACGTTCGTCCCAGGCCCAGCAGAAGAGTGTCTGGTCGTTTGAAACACGGATGATCTCTTCTTGTAGTCGAATAAACGCTCTCATTCCTTCACCGTAGACGATCTGCATGTTGATGTCGAAGATACCCAGCATGCAGTATGCGATATCCTCGACTCTTTCTGTCTCTCGTTTGGATAGCCAAGACATGCGCTCACCAATACTGGCTTTGTAAAAGGCGCAGTCGAGGTATTGCTGATCAATCTTGGTAACGAACGAAATCGTATTGGCAAGTGTCTTTCTCGTTCCAATCGTCGTCCAATCATTCGCAAAGAACACCACCGACGTAGGAGCCAAAAGCTCAGGCAGGGTCCAACCTCTGGTAAACCACCTCGACTGTCTAAACTGCACCATCGGATCAAAAGCGCCCGTATCAATGGGCGACACGTCACTCAGATAGACATAACAAACTGAAGCATTCTTGTACCAGGAAAACATGGCATTCAGAGCCTCAGAAACCTCTGAACTGCTGCTCTTGTCGATACAGTTGGTGTCGCACCAGAGATACATGAGGCCATCCTTTCTCGCCTGCTCGCAGACGCGACGAATCTTCTGATGGCCCTTCTTGAGCTTCATGAGCTCGAGGTTGCCCTGCCAGTCTTGGTACGTGGCCTCGTCGGGACCCCATGTGTGTGATAAAATGGCATATTCTGGAGGCTGGCCGTAGAATTCCTCTAGCTGGAAGGTTTTGGTGTGTATGAGACGCATTCTTCTGGCGGGACATTTGATGAGACAGGGTATAAGTGAGAGAAAAGGTGATGAGTTTGAGGGGAGAATTGAGGAGAATTGTAGGGGCTTGAAATAGGGATCCATACCGATTAATGGGTTTTGGCGGTGAAGCCCCACTGGTGGAATCGCGATGATGTGGCATGCATATTGGGGATGGTACACGATGCTAGATTTGCTGGCAGGTAGCAAATTTGAGCTTGTTGTCATGAGTCAGAGTTTTGTATCCTTGGATTAAGTGGTATAATTGATGCCCAAGTGGATTGCCAGCAAAGTATGTATCGGCGATGGCGTGAGTCAATGACCGCCCTTTCGTGGTGTTGATGACATGACGCCCTGGTCCTTGGCGGATGTACTGGCGATCCGTGTTCCTGCAAGACACTTGATTGAGGAGGATGTTGCGGGTATGCATGTCGCAGATTATGCAGGTGCAGCAAAGACACGATGCAGACTTGGACAAGGTGTTTGCTGCTCCACTGATGATTCGTGGCACGATGCCTATTTTGAGGGTTGTTCGTCTGGTGCATAAACTAATTCGACATGAAAACACACTGTGAGCTATGAACTTGCTATGAAGGAACATTTCATCATTGTAGCACTGGATGTTACTGTTTGCAGCCCAATGTGACACAATGGCGGGCGTTGAAGTAGAACGGCCCAACGGCGGTGACCAGCAGCTGAAACAATCACTGGCAGCCATACGTTCTATCGGAATTATTGTATGTTTGATTTCTCATCAAAATCAACCGCAGGCCCTAAGCTTAGACTAAAATGATATTATCTAATCATAAAATAGTGTCATCTCATCTAAGAATGCGGTTTACGTCAAGGTCCTCTTGAAACAAGGACGGTACCGGACAGTACTTTGACGCTAAAAATACACACCGGAGATTTACCCCAAAACAGATCCTCTGCAAGTAACCACATAGTATTTCAATCTGACTAATGTTCAATTATGAATGACAACGCCGACAAACCCTAAACAGAGAGAGTGTCCCCATCCAATAACCCATGCAATTCTCAAGGCAGTCCACTGACATTAACAGCCAAATACCGATCCGCAAAAGACCCCTGCGTATAATTCTGAGGTGTCTTGAGCGACGGCACAAGATGCACCGGTACACTAACGGTCAAAACACCACGACCTGCGTTATAAGTCGACGTCAATCCAGAGTCAATGACAGTCATCCCGTTTTCATCCTCAAAGTCAACACTGATCTGTGACTCTGGCGGTGCAGTGGCTTGGACGGTCCAGATGGCAAAGTTGTAAGCATCGCCGACTGCTGCTTTGGGGTCGTAGCCGTCCCATTGGTGCCGAATGGTGATTTTGCGGTTTGTCCCGGTGTTTTCCTGGAACTCTGTTAGTATATGGTAGAACACGGAGAGGCATTGGGTATTACCTGGGTAATTTTGACTTCGCGGTAAAAGCCCTTTGCTTTGGCGTACAGTGATGCATCTTTATGCTTGTGCTGGGGCAGGTCGATGGGTGCACTGTCGCGACTGACACCATCGTCAAGATACATCGAGTATGACTGCAGAAACACTTAGCGTACGAAGTTTGAGAGTCGTGGCAGTACTTACAGTAGTCTCTTTAGGCTTTCCACCTGGATATACATGAATGGTAGGCGGGTTCAGATCGCCCTCCTTGACCCACTGACGAACATCAAGTTGAGGAATGATAGCACCTGCACACTATTAGCTTTCTCCATGCCAATGGCAGTTCCTACTCACCCCCTCGGATATACACAGGAGTCACGTAAGCGACCTGCTCCGGATGCGCAACAGCATCGGGAATATGACAATCATAGTCCACAATCTTGCCGCCTGGTGCTGGTTTCTGCAGCACAGCAGCATGTTTGAGAATTGGATCCGGTCCAAATCCTTGGTTGTTAACACGAAGGTTGGAGGGATACCACTTGTCCGAGTTTGGAAGATAGACATCGCGACGGTCTGCCTTTTCCTCAACCTGAGGACAGACAAGGATGTTATGGCCCAGAAGATACTGGTTGTCGATAAATCCTTGGTTAGAGTTGAAGAGGCTTGTGTCAAAGGGGTCGGTAACGAGCTGGATGGGTTAGTAAATAGTCATGTCACTTGGTTGAGGACTTACCATAGCACGTGCGACAGGCAGACCATTGATCAGGTTCGCAAACATGTAGTCGTACAGGACTTGAAGGAGAGAGTATCGAAGCTGCACATAGTACCTACAAACAGGCACAACAGAACGATACAACGCAGCCTGGTCAGGCGGAAGAGGGCCAGGAAAGTTGTTCAGAATATCGCCGTAGGCCCAGGGTTCCTGCTTTTGTCAGTATCTCGCCCGGACATCTCAGACCCAACTTACCTGGAAAGCTTTACAACCTCCAGAACTCGCCTCAGGATGCTGCAAGTAGTGATTCCTGTACCAGGGCAGCAAAAACGCCCCAGCATACCACCTAATCAACAACTCAGGATCACACCACCTCGGGTTCGGCAGCTTATTAGCCGGATCCGCCGTAAAACCACCCATATCCACACCCGCAATACTTAAACCGCTATATCCCAGCGCAAGGACCTGGGCAACAGAGATTCTGAAAAAGTCCCACGAGCTACCGTTGTCACCGGTCCACAGCCCAGCGTAGCGGTGCATGCCGGTCTGGCTTCCGCGACCGATGATGAAATTGCGCTTGTTCTCGCGGCCTTTGAGATTGTTGAGGCCGTGGTATGTTGCTTTGTGGAGATTGTACGAGTACAGACTCCAGAGCTCGATGGCGGTTTTGGTCTTGGGTGGGTTGGTGTAGCTGTCGTCTGTCATGAGCAGACGGGAGGGGAAACTGGCGTTGTTAGATTTGTCGGGTTAAGGTAGGGGGGGGATGTACCCGAGGGAATCGCCGTAGCATTTTGCGGCAGCGGGAGTTGTCATGTCTGATGGGGGGTTAGCCTGAGTTCGTAGAGATGTTGTGTAGCGCGACTTGCCTTGCCAGACGAATTCGAGACCGTTGTCGAAGAGATACTGGTACTGCTCACCCCACTTCTTCCTTGCAGCTTTTCTGTTCAGATCAGGATAGAACCCGGGCTGTCCATGTTAGACCGTTACTGTCATAGCCAGGGGCGGAAGGACTCACAGTCCCGAGGTTAGTGCCATAACTGACACCACCATGGAAGGGATATCCACTGTTATAATTCTCAGAGAAGTTATAGTCGTCCCTATATACAGGAGCACCGATATAGTCTGCAAACTTCTCACGCTGGTCAAGGTTGTTGGGGTCCAAGTTCTGTAGACCACCGTCGTAGCGCCAGCAAAGAGGCTGGTTGTTGGGCAGACCATCCAGGTATCGCTTATCAGCGACCAGAAGACTATATCGTTAGCCAATATCGCCTAAGCCGTCGTCGCGACTTACTTGGTCTCTGGATTCTTCTTATCATTCACATCCCAGAAGCTATCCAAAGCTGTGTAGGGGCCCTGATCCGAGGGACGAATGGTGAGAATGGGGGTGATGTTGGTGCAGCTCTTGACGCCCTTTGCCTTCAGACCATTCAGGAAAGATCCCAGGTTGGGGAAGCCATAGTTGCTGCTGGTGAAGGTACGATATTTATCCTAGTACTGTTAGTTAAGCTCGTTTATCTCAAGAGCGAACGTGCCTGGAAGTCGACGTCGAGATGCATCCCGTCCAAGGGGATATCGGAGTCTCTGTATCGTTGTACGACGTTGTTGACAGTTACTTCGTTGGAGTAACCGTAGCCTTGATTAGTCAGTAGGGCGATCTTGATGTGAATGTGCTAGGTTCTAGTAACTCACATGCTTGATGATGTCCAAGAATGAAACGAGGCTTGAGCTTAGGTCGTCCGACAATGGAGGTGTATTGCCTAGTAATAGTCAGCTAAGGGTGTTCTCCCAGTCGGCTACATGCTTACCAGATCATCCTTGGTACATCATCGGCCGTTAGAATCCATGCATCGAAGGTGTTGAACCGTGTAGCAATACTGATAGTATGGGAATCGTTCTTTCCAAGGTCGATGGCAACTTGGGAGTAGTTATCCACCATGACACCAGTGACATTCTTCCGATCAGGGGTGCCGTTCATCTCCAGAAAGAAAGGTGTCGAGTGGTACCTGTCTCCGGTTAGAAACTGACCGCTATACTATGAACAACACTCACAGCGGCTCTCGAGTATCCAGAGCTCCAAGGCCATAGACTTTAGAGTAGTTGAAGTTGTCGTAACCTACTTCATTAGTGGCCGCTCAATCAAAGCATGTCGGTTGAACTTACAGAAGAAGTTGAGATAAGTAGGCTTCTTGATAACAGTCCGTCCACCCTGCTCTCCAAAGCCAAGATACGCTGCTGGACCAGGCTTCTTGATGTTGAGAACGACATTGTTCACAGCACCGATGCTAGGATTACCTTGATAAGAGAAAGTCTCCTCTGTAGTCTGCCAGATGATCTCCTCGTACTCAGACACAGTGTCGATGCCAACGGTCTTCAAGAACGCTGGGTCTGCGTCAAGAGGCTTGAGTTTTCTCGTCGCCTAAACGTGTGAGCGTAGAAGTATGAGAGATGGGATGGTACCTACGACGATGCGAAATGGGGATGCGAAGAAGTGAAGAGCCGTGTTTGGGATACCAGTGGATTCACTGGTCTCGTACTCGACGGTCTAAAGCATGTTAGTTGGTAGTATGCTAGGGTTCTGGTAGTCTTACTGTGAGGACCCAGTGACCTGGGGCCTTCTGCTCGAAAGTCGTCTTCCAAAACCATCCCTCCTTAGCAGGATACGAGTTCCAGGCCTCAGAGTCTCTATACTCCTGCTGTAGATCATCTACCAAACTCGAGAATTTATCTTCAACGATAGTACGCCTGCTCTTATCAGCATTAAACCCTGACACACTCATAGGAGGACTCACGAGTTGAAATCATCATAATCCGATACAGCAGTGTACTTGGGATTATATCTGACTCTCCAGATCTGCGGCGACGCGAACTGGACTAGACAGTGGGTGTTGGGCTCACCCTTTAGAGTGATGTGTGCAGCATAGCGAAGAAGATCGTCGGTGGATGTTGAGGGGGATGATTCAACGGTGAGAGCCTCAGATGGTTTGGTGAAGTTTGGGACTGTGGGAAAGAATATGTCCGCGGGGATGAAGTTGAGGGGGTCCGTGGGAGTAGCCATGATGGCGATAGTTGGCGGTGATATTGATCCAGCGATACGATGCGGGACTGGGCCTTTAATACCTCAATCTCATTCTCCGGGACATATACAGGCAGATTCAAGCTCATACTGAGTGAACAGACCTAAGTAAACGAGTATCAAACTATTGTCATACCCCAAATCCACGCCGTCTCGCATCTTAGCCCACCGATACAACCTCACCCAGCCACGCATCTCACCCGCATCCTCCCGGCCAAGACCGGTCAGCAATCTGCACAACCCATCCATCCTCTACACGAAGTCGTATCAAACCTCCCTAACCACTCCAATAAATTATCCCTCAAAACTGCACGACGCCCAGCGAGGATACTTGCTCGTCCAATCAGCTCTCCCGCCAGCAGTTCGTGCCAGAGCTATTTGGGTAGCGTCCCATCCGCTTTAAGTCGATAGTTTCAAGACTATCGATGCAAACTCTAGCGTGGAGAACTGAGACATGCCTAATCAATCGGCTCTCTACTAAACTAGACCAAATACTCAAAATCGTAAACTGAGGTATACTCTTATCACGTCTTATCGCTCCAGCATCGTATTTTGGTGTTTCCCCGCTCTCAGCTGCATGCTTGGCTTACCCTCTGCATTGCATTATTGAAATCCTGCATTTCAGCGCTGTTCTGATTCCTTAATCCGAAGCTACACATATGCCGTAGAAAACTTACGTCTAGACCGATCCAAATATTACGACGTTGGGGGTCGCATTGACGAATGAGTTTGTGCGGATAACGTGCGTGTTGACGATGCCTTCGTTCATAATCGTGTACGCCACCATGCGGGTTTTTACATTTTAGTTCATGGCTTTTTTTTCAGCCGCTACAGGATTGCTTATCATGAACTGTTTGGGGAGCATGCGTTGTTGTGAGGAGATACTGTGTTGGGCGTTTATATCAACATCCATTCTCCATCCGGGTCCGCGTAACCCTCCATTCCTTTCCAGCTGCCATTCCTACCCTCTCCTCTTCTCTCTGTTTACAACGGGCTACCTTCCAAGTGCCTTTCAAGATGGGTTTCTGGAAGAGACTCACGGAGTTTCTCTTCATTCATCGGTTTACGGACCAAACCAAATTCTCTCATACATACTCCCCTGTCCAAGATCTTTCTCTTGTTGATGCTTTTGATGCTGAGTCTATTGATGGAGCTTGCAACTCGCCTACGAACAGAAAATGCTGGTCGACTAACTTTGACATCCATACTGATTATGAGGAGGTCATTCCAGAAGGCAGAGTTCGAAAGGTAAGTTGTTCATCTATGGCCTTGTGAGACCGATACTGAAGGATGCAGTTTCTCTTATACGTTACTAATGAAAGAATTGCACCTGATGGGTACTGGGTTGATCGGATGTTGTTCAATGGAACGTATCCTGGACCGACTCTCGAGGGGAACTGGGGGGATACATTCGGTAAGTCACGTCGCTTTGGTCATCCTGTCTTGTCTAATCTTTCAAGAAATCACTGTCGTGAACAAATTGACCAACTTCAACGGCACCTCTATTCACTGGCATGGTATCCGCCAACTTAACACAAACTGGATGGACGGCGTATCAGGCGTGACGGAATGCCCAATCCCTGTGAGTATCATCATCTCCCACCGGGTTCATGTACTGATTAGAACAGCCTGGGGAGAACTTCACATACAGTTGGAGAGCTACACAATATGGAACATCGTGGTATCACAGTGAGTCACGTCCCTTAAAATATTTGACAATATCTAACAATCTCAGGCCACTTTAGTCTACAGTGTTAGTATCTGTGTTCTTCTATCACCATTTTCTACTAACGCTAGGTTAGATGCCGATGGTCTAGCTGGTGCCCTCAAGATCAATGGACCGACTAGCATGAACTACGACGTTGATCTTGGCCCAGTTCTCATCACTGACAACTTTCATAAAACGACCTTCTCCCAAGTCCAGCTCGAATATTTAGGTACTTCTCCCTCTTCCAAGAGAATCTTATCAGCTCTAATAGATAAAAGGCCGCCCTCCACCTCCAGACAGCATGCTCATGAACGGCAATGGAAAATACTACTGTTGCCCCTCTCTAGACAAGAACTGCAAGGGTGACTCCAAACTTACCTCATTCCACTTCGAAGCAAACAAGACTTACAAGATGAGCCTTGTCAACACCGCTGCTTCAACGCACACAACCTTCTGGATTGACTCCCATAAATTCTGGGTCGTGGCCACTGACTTTGTGCCCATTGAGCCGTATGAGACAGACTTGATCAACATAGCCATTGGTCAGCGCTACGACATTATCGTGAATGCAACAGCTGTCAAGGGCAAGAATAGCAGAAATGTCAACTTTTGGATGCACGCTCGCGATTGTCAGAATGGCGGTGCGAGGTCTAATCTTGGCATCATCCGCTACGACGCCACCTCAAAATCCATCCCTTGGACACCTCCCCCCAAAGAGGATAACATCTGCTACGGGTGCCAAGACGAGCCTAGTGAGAAGCTCAAGCCTATTGTGAAGCGTAGCATCACACAGCACAACGATGACTACATCAAGAACTCGTTCAAAGTACACCTCGTCGGGTATCCCAATGAATTCAAGAAAGACTCCATGATGCACAAATGGGTCCTCGCGAATTCATCCTTCTATCTTGACTGGGCAGAACCAAGTCTAAGTCTTGTCAAGATTGCTTCTGAGAAGGGATGGAATAACCCTCAATTTCCTGTTGGGTATGAACCTGTGACTCTTGACTACAAGAATGGAACGTGGGTTGCTTTTCTCATTGAGGGTAAATTCACAGAGTCGATTCATAATTCTACGACAAAGGGACATCGGAAGGTGTACAAGACTCAAGCGCCTGTTGCGCATCCCATTCATGTTCACGGACATGACTTTGTTCTTCTCGATTCTGGCACTGAAGAGTTCAATCCGAAGAATTTTACTCTTCAGCTGGAGAACCCTCCTCGTCGGGATGTTGTACTGCTACCAGTTGATGGGTACATTATTATCGCCTTCCAGAGTAAGTAATCCCTTTTATTTTCGTGATATGCAGGGACTAACGGTTTCTAGTCAACAACCCTGGTGTTTGGCTGATGCACTGTCATGTAAGTTTCGCCTAAACTCGTCGATCTCGATCCTCGGAACTAATGCTCCCCCCTCAGATCGCCTTCCACGCGTCGGGAGGTCTAGCGCTTCAATTCATTGAGTCCCCTAGGACTATTGGACCAATGTTTAAAAATTCGGGCATTCTACCTACGTACTCGGAAACATGTGCGAACTGGGCTGCGTATTATACCATGTTTAACAAGCACAATAACGCGACTCAGGAGGATTCTGGTATCTAGTTTAGGTAGTGTAGCGGCGGAAGATCAGCGTAGCATGCTTGGGGCTAGCAAAAACGACCCCATGACTTTTGAAGAATTACCGCAGGTTTCAGGGTATCATTTTGAGCGGGGGGTTCTCTAGTTGAATCGAGTGCATAAACTCTACCAAATAAATGTGTTTCAATTCGAGAAATTGAAGAATTAAAACGGTTTTTAAATTAATAGCGCTTGTCTCGGCACCAACAGTTATGACGACATGTTTGTCAGCCCCTAAAAGTGTCTGTCATTCCCGCGTTCAGTTAAGTTTTGGGTCACGAGCCCCTCCCTCTCCCGTCTTTTCCTTCTCCATCTCCATCAAATTCAATTCAATTCAATTCCTCTCATTAACTTTCGACGATCCCTTCCCTAAAAGTTCCTCCTCCCCATGCCTCGCCAAATTGTTTCATAGATAATCATCACTAAATGCATTTCTTCCCCAAGGCAGACGCTGCGCTCCTCTCCTCAACAATCGACAAACATTCCCTCCCTCCACGTCCAAAGGCAGTCGGCCCCATCTTCGATGCCAACAACTTCAAGGTCCCGGTAGAGTCGTGGACTTCCGACGCTGATTCGTCCTTCTACCCTCCGAAGCCAGATCCGTTCGGTCCGTCGTCGATACCGCAGGAAGCGCATTGTGCGACGTCTTCGAAATATGTGCGTTCGCGCTTGGCAAAGAATGAAAGGCTGAGGCTGTCTATGCTATGGTACTATGCGAGGGATTTAGACAACGAGCCTGAACTCCTCGCGGGTCTGCAGGAGAAGGCCTGTCTTGCTCAGGAGTCGTCGGGCTGGGAGTATGCTGTTGTTGGTGTGCTGGATGTCAATGTGTACATTCGTCTGGCCACGGTAGGCCTTCAACTTGCTATCCTTCCCCGTGGTGAAACCCTCTGCGCCCATACCGTTACTCAACCACCTGGAGTATAGCCACCACTGCCTCTCTGACGCCCTTCGCTAAGCCTTGATAGAATGTTTTCCTCTTACCAAATATGCTCCAAGACTGGAGATTCCGCGAATCGCCGTACGTCGAACACGGTGGGCTCATCGCATATGCCGGTGTCCCGCTGCGAATGCAACACGAGTCAGGTGAATGCGTCGGACTCGGTTCGCTGTGCGTAGCGTCAGCGACAGGTCGAGATCCCTTATCCAAGACACAGCAGCTTGCACTCGCTCGATTAGCCGACTGGATCGTCCACGACATAATACAATGTGCACGAGCGCGACGCCAACGAGAACGTCACCGATTTGTTGAGCTCATCGCAGCAGTCCAACAAGAACCCGAGGGCGAAGACGTCCAAGAGCCGATCCTCCGAATACTCCGACAAGCCTTCCCCGACGAGTCAATAAGTTTGCAGTCTACGGGCACCGATCAATCGACGGTTCAGTACCCCGCAACGACATCAGATTTGAAGCACGGATTGTGGGAGGATGATGAATACATCGAAGACTTTATCGCAAACTCCAATTTCGACGAACCACCAAAAGATCGAGTCGTACGCTTCATCTCAGCACAATGCGAAACGAAACTCGGTCCATCGGTCCTCGTCGTCGCGACAAAAGATTTCCGAAGAATATTTGACGATGTCGATGCCTGGTTTGTGCACACTTGTGCTACCATGCTCACCCAGCGATGGCAGAAGCGTCTCCTCACGGAAGTCATGCGAGCGAAAGAGAAGTTCCTTCGCGGTGTATCGCACCAGCTCCGGACCCCGATCCACGGTATCCTCGGCGCCGCAGAGCTCTTGACGGAGGATCTGAGGGCATTGACAGTGCCTGGAAGTACGACATTGCGCCCTGGCGTCGAGGCTATCATGAAGCCGCTTGCTGAGCTGGGGAAGTCGTCCATCTACCTTGACACGATTTCTACTGCGGGCAGGGAACTCATGTCGACCGTCAACAGTATGATCACCCTCAACCGCTGGGCTGATATCGCTGCTGCCGAACGACAATATGCTACACATGGCATCGAGTCTCTAGAGACGTCACTCGTCAAGGCATTGGCCGACTTCACCTTTAGGGACACACGCACTCGAGCCCCCGTCTTCTTCCATCACAACCTCACTTCCGAAAGCGAAGGCCTCCGGGTCGATATCAACCTCTTCCGAGACAGTATCCTTCCACTGATCGTAAACGCTCTACAAAACACGACCGAAGGGGTAGTGACCGTCACACAGTCCTATATACAAGATACAAAGACGCTCGTGGTGGATGTTGAGGATACGGGCTGCGGTATTCCTCCTGAGGATCAAGGTCGTATTTTCGATCTGTACGAAAAGGTGGGCGAGCATTCGACTGGCGCCGGGCTTGGTTTGACCCTCGCGACCAAGTTCTCGGCACTACTTCACGGTTCGATCGAATTGGTGTCGTCTGAGGTCGATCGCGGTTCTCACTTCCGCGCGACATTCCGTGACATCCGCCCTTCGGGTTCTACTCCCGCCGAAACAAAAGCCTTGCAGCTCAAGCACTTGCCATTGAGTTACCGACACCTTCCACCCGATTCACCTGACGCACACTTGTCCTCGAACTTAGCGAAATATCTGGCCAGAAATGGCTTTACATCATCGAACGACCCGCAAGATTGTCTCAACATCATTGACTACATACGCGATCCGGCCGAACGAGAGAAATATCATTCAATACTACCCAAGGGACAGGTCGCTATCTGTCTAGTCCCCAACTCGGATGAACAAGGGGTTCCCGAATCATGTACCAACATCGTATTCGTCGACGGACCTTTCTCGTCATCTGCTCTTGACACTGCACTCCAGAAAGCAGATGAACTACTAGCACGACTACGCAAGTCAGCAAGAACATCCCCACAACAGTCTCCCGCGTTCCTCGAAGATCCGAAATCCCTCCTAACGGCCCCCGACCCAACGACCGAGAGCGATCGAAAGTCCGCATCAGACGAGGGCTACGGTTCCGTCGCCGGCTCGTCAGTCGCTCTACGAACAACCGAAGCACTGCTAAACGAATCCGTTGCAAAAGCCGTATCCCAAATTGAAGCAGCAACCATCAACCTTCCCATCCGCCCGCTCATCCCCGCCACCTCCTCAAAACCCATGACCCTCATCGTCGACGACAACGCAGTGAACCTCCGCATCCTAGAAATGTACTGCAAGAAGCGCGGCCTTCCCTACCTGAGCGCCATAGACGGGCACCAGGCAGTCGAGCTCTTTAAGAAACAGCAGACCTCGTCGCCGGTCGACCTCATCCTCATGGATCTCCAGATGCCGGTGTGCGACGGGATTAGCGCTACGCGGCAGATCAGGGCGCTGGAGAAGACCAGCAAGGCGGTGCTGTTTATCGTCACGGGGCAGGATAGCCAGATGGACAGGGAGGCGGCGAGCAAGGCGGGAGCGGATAATTATCTCGTCAAGCCCGTGGGGATACGGATGCTGGATAGTAGTCTTAAGAGGTATTTTCCGGATCTGGTGACGAGCTAGAAGAGGAGGAGGGACTGGGCTTCTGAGGGGAGTTAGGTTAGAACAGTACACGAATACCCATGTTTTGTTTTGGTTCGAAGATACAGGGAGTGCATTGTGTGATGCTGCGATTTAGTAGTGAGGCGATCTCTGTCGCGTTCAGATCACATCGTCGAGCATGTCCTCACTCGATGGATAATTCCTTCCGAAGGTAACTCTGCATTGACATTACCCACGACATGTCGGTGTAGAAATGGCCGCGTAGTTGTTCCTCCACCTATAGCATCACACTCAAGCTCGCGAAGAATAAACTTTTGGTCTTACCGATCTCGCGTTCGGGCGGCGTATTATCCGACCTCTACGGAGTATTGTAGTCCTCGGCGATATGCCTCGTGAGATTTAAGCTTGTCGCCGTAGGTCAGTCCACATTGAATAGTGATGCTGATTTAGGTCCACGGTGAGAGTTGCTCGTCCGGCATTGTTGTGTCTACGGCCCGGAAGATGCGGAGGATTGGCCTGATTGTCACCCTTGTCCGTACGGACGTCCGGGTCGGTAATAAGACGCTGGTTCTATTGTAGATCAGCGCCGGTAGTTACGTGTGCCAATGATGCGTTATCAGTATCATATCTTATCATTCTTCCCTGCTGTCCACTGAAGTAAGCTTGAACGCTATTCTGGTTTCTGTTGTTGCGTGTTCAAAAGACAGCACTTGAAGTTTATTATCATCCCACAATGACAAACACTTTAGCACCATCTCAGGAACGAGTACGCAAAACCCGAGTAAAAACGAAAGCGAAGACTCAAATCAGTCATCATCGATCCAATTCTCTCACATTCGACGTTACATCCCCGGATTTAAATCTCCTATCTCCTCTAACCAAGCCTCTCCAATTAGCCAATCTTGTTTTCTCACCCCTTGGCATTGCATCCTTCAGCGCTCACGCCAAGCAAAAATAGCATCATCGCCCGCTCCATCCTTCAAATACCAAGACCTTTCTGACGCACTTGTCTGTCACTAATCTTTTGCCACTGACGTACCACTAATCACTAGAATAAAACAGAGAGTGTGCCCCCTGAGTGATTTAATGCTGCTTTGTGTCCTGTGTAGTGTTTTTGCAAAATAAGCTTATTTTTAAGCTTATGCACACCAGCTTTCCTCACAATGGCGACGACTGCTTCGAATAACGTGGCGGGGACGGAGAACATAACGCTCTCGTCTGCGCCGAGCACGCCGTCTATGCCGAGCAAGAATGAACAGCCTGATCCTATCGCGCGCGGTCCTCCGCCACTACCGTACAACCTCCACGAGCACAAGTTGATGATCTTTCTATTCTGGTTCCTCATTTTGACAGAATGCACACTCATCCCGATTATCTTCTACTTCACGATCTCAAATCTCACCGATTTACGACCGGGCGCCATGTTTGCCATCATAACGGCGATGTTCGGGTTTATATCTGGTGGAGAGTACGGTCTTCGCGGACTACGACTTGCGCTGAAGCGCGATACGTATCGGCCTCTCAACGGCGCGGGACGATGGAGTTTCGATACGGTGCATCTTGTTCTCGGACCACCGTACTTTGTCATGACGGCGCTTATGATTGGATTCAGCATCCCTGATCCGCCGATGATGAGGGGTCTGAGTATCATCATGCCCGTCGGTATCCTAATGGTAACATCGTACATGATCTGGACGGGGATAGCGTATCATTTCGGCTGGAGACTTCGCCTTCACCGCTTAAGCTCCCATGTCGTCGGCGATAAATATCCACCCCTTACATTCACGATCATGGAGGATATCACGGCTTGTGATGGAGGTGCTGGGAAGGAGTATAGAGAGGCGGCTATGGCGCGATATAACGCGTCGCCGAGGTTTCGAAGGATGCTTGTGGAGATGCTCTGGGCTTGGGCGATTACTGGGTCGGTTGTGAGCATTGTTTTGATCGTGTTGGCGTGGGTCTTGCCGGTTGAGGTTGGATATACGCTTGGATGGGTGGTTCCATCGGTTTGGGGAGCGATTGGGGCGTGGATGACTATTAAATGGGGGCAAAGATCGTTGCGGATAGAAAAGGAGAACTGGATGAATGATCATATGCCGAATGCATAGACTGCTTAGAATAGATATGCACCAGATATGCGCCATAGAAATACATTGTTTCCCTACTATATATTTGAGTATCGGAGCGATGAACAGTTAATTTCATAGTTTCGTCCTTTCAAAATGAACTCTAGAAATTATACTGTAAATACAGTTTTAGGACTAAGTAAGAGTTTGAGATACTATTTTTCACGGTAAGGTGCTTAAAACTATGTTATTACTCTCTATTAGAGTTAAGGTTATGCCATTACTGTATGCTAATTATTAAATTTTTAATATTCCCGAGTATAGGGTGAGCTTCAATGGCCTCATTGTCTTATCTTATCAAAATGTAGCACTAGGCCTCGCCTCCATTACCCCTTTTGATCGTCCTATCTTATCGCATCCAGGAAACGGATATTACTTGGCGTTTCAAGGGGACGTCCATCACGCTATGACAAACCCACTTTGTTCTCGCCTTGACATTCAACATCAAACATGAAAGAAGCCGAGTTCCGTGGGAAAACATTCAGCCTTATTCAAAGCCATCTTGCTCAATCCTCCTCACCCTCACTTCACTCACCGCCAGCAAGATCCCCATCCTCATAACACTTGAACTTCGTGATATCTTGACTTACACGGTTATATGCACTCCGCATTTCCATCCCCCGCATTCTGTAGTTGCTATTCCCTATTTCCTATGCATCTCGCGATAGTTTAATTCGCCCGCTTACACCAAATCTGGCTAAAATACAGGTCAAAGTTCACCGTTAAATACCAGGTTGGGTCTGATAGGCGGAATAACAGCTGGGTGTGAAACAACATATCAGTAGTTAAATTCTACTGGCACGCTAGTAATATATGACAATCGCTGACCGCGATGGATTTTAGCCTAATGAGGTCCTTTGCCGTGCCGGGGTTGTTTTTGCTTTCAGGGACGAATCTGGGGTGTTGACTAGATTTACCGACGAACGGTGCAATGCTATAGGTGCGCCAATATCCTGCTCATTCTTTCCTGGGGTGCATACACATTTGCTCGCCACATGGCATCGTAAACTAGACTGTTCATAGTAATGACTGCATCAGTCCATTTGGGAACGGACATCATGTGGTGGTCACGCCTGGTGCTGGCCTTCTCGTATCCCGCGGGAGGGCCCCAATGAGATGACAAAGTGGAGGCTGAAACCAGGCCTGCCAAGATGAAACCCACTATGATTCAGCTTGGCAAATCGATTTTCTAGATGAAGCCGAGAAACATGCCGTGTCGACCGTTTCCTGCAGGACCCAAACAAGAAAGTTTATACTCTCCATATGGATATCCATACGTGGTGTATGTATTCGTCACTGCTTCAGCTTCAGGCAAACGCACGCACGCACGGTAGAGCTGACTGACTCGCAACAGGTAAAGGAGCTAAGGTACTCTGCTCCTCTGGTTAAATTAGCGTAAGCCAAGTGTACCTGGGCCCCGATCGAGCTAACCCCAAAGCAGAAACACTCGGATCCGTCTCCGTGGTTCCAAAAGGAAGAACGCTCGTTCAGACTCGTTTAGCAGTCCTCGATCGATCCTTGTTTGGGTCATTGTTCGGATGATCTAGAACAAGACTGGGTTGTATCGTTGTATTCCAGTGGATACACGATATTTTTCTCCTCCAATGCCAGCTGGATGATTCCCCGGCAACGAATGATCCCCATACAAATTAAGGGCCATCTCGCCATGCATAGTCCATCTACTATTTCATATATAATTTACTGACTTCCTCCTCGTCGATCAGTCTTTCTTCTTCTGTATCATCACAACCTCACATCTCCTCATCTCCTCAACCCGATATCACCATGAAGTACGATCTCAGCCTGCTCTCCAGCGGTCTGCTGCTCCTCGCCTCTGTCGGCGATGTCGTAGCCCAGTGCCAGCTCCCCACCTCCTACAAGTGGACTTCCAGTGGTGTCCTCGCCGAGCCCAAGAACGGCTGGAAGTCCCTCAAGGACTTCACCGTCGCTCCCTACAACGGCGGCCAGCTCGTCTACGCCACCATCTTCGGCAGTAGCTGGGGATCCATGGCCTTCAGCCCCGTCTCCAACCTCAACCAGCTCAGTTCCGCCACTCAGACCGGCATGAGCTCTACCGCTGTCGCCCCTACTCTGTTCTACTTCCAGCCCAAGAATATCTGGATCCTCGCCCACCAGTGGGGCCCTACCAAGTTCTCCTACAGGACTTCCAGCAACCCCACCAACCCCAACGGTTGGTCTGCTGCTCAGCCTCTCTTCACCGGCTCTATCTCCGACTCGGACACTGGTCCCATCGACCAGACCGTCATTGGTGACAGCAAGAACATGTACCTGTTCTTCGCCGGTGACAACGGCCGCATCTACCGCGCCAGCATGCCCATTGGCAACTTCCCCGGTAGCTTCGGCTCCGCGTCGCAAGTCATCATGCAGGACACTAAGGCCAACCTCTTCGAGGCCGTACAGGTCTACTCCCTCAAGGGTCTGAACAAGTACCTCATGATCGTCGAGGCCATGGGCAACAACGGACGATACTTCCGCTCTTTCACTGCCAACAGCCTCGACGGCACCTGGACCGTCAACGCCGGCACCGAGTCCAACCCCTTCGCCGGCAAGGCCAACAGTGGTGCTACCTGGACCAACGACATCAGCCACGGAGAGCTGATCCGAACCAGCAACGACCAAACCTTCCCTGTCGACCCTTGCAACCTCCAGCTCCTCTACCAGGGCCGCAACCCCAACGTTGGTGGCGACTACAACTCTCTTCCTTACCGCCCTGGTCTGCTCACTCTCAAGAAGTAAGCGGATTGAGAAAAAGTGCCATCACTGTTTCTCTGTCTCCTAGGGTTTGCACAGACGTGGATGCTGGACACCCAGTTTTGCGTTGCAAATGGGATTATCATGGTGATTCATCCATGACGCTCATTCATCTGTACATAGTTATCTGCTCGTATATTATCAAGTCACATTCATTTGAATGGAACAATGCACATATTTCTCAAACATCTGTCCCCAACTGGTATTGTGTGAAGAGTCTAGTGACTGTCTATGCTTGCTCTAGTCACTAAGTTCTCTCGGCTGATTTAAGCTCTCAGCCATGAGTCTCAGCGGCAAATAACACTTCTACTTGCTCTCGTGATGTCTATGTGGTTGAGGCTACTGGCCAATCATTGTAGCCTTCGTCTGGACTCTTGCCCAGCCCATAAAAAACCCAAGGGCCTCTATCATTCTCGGCAAGAGGTATTCCGTGAGTGATACGAGAAACAAGATCCTTTCCAACTAGTTAGATTTGGAATACTTTGACTTTGTACTACTCACCGGATTCCAGATGAAGACTCTCGCAAACGTAATCATATCGAGTTTGCCTGCTCCAACAAGAGCATCAGCCTCCTCAACAGTATAATCATGATTGGCCATAAGCAAAGTCGGACTACCAGGAAACTTAACGAGGTTCCCAAAGCCAAGAACTGGATCATAGCCACGGGGGAGAGGATAGCCTTCAGGCCGAGGGAGAGGCCCAAAGAATTCCCCTGAACCGGGGGATGTTTCGGCACCACGACGGCCAAGGTTAATAATCCCGACCTTTCGTTTGACAAGCTCGGTGATGAGGTACGTATAAGTCTCTTTCATCTCGTCAAAGTCCACGATAGAATCGTTGAGATGGTCTGTGGGGTTAATCTTGACACAGATATACTCTGGTCCGTTGAAGACGGCGGCGATTGCATCGACGAGTTCGAGGGTGAAGCGGCATCTGTTCTCGACTGAACCACCATATTCGTCGGTGCGTTGATTCGCACGGCTACACAATAAGCACCTAACCTGGTATTGACAAGATTGATATGACTGACCTGCTGAGAAATTGTTGAGGCAGATAACCGCTTAAATGTCAGTTAGAAATTGCCCAGAGGTGCCAATGGTAATGTCATTTGTTACCCTTGAGCAAGGAGCTCAACACCGTCAAATCCAGCTGCTTTAGCCAGCTCGCAGCTTCGTCTGTAAGTGTCGACAACAGACTTGACATCTGCAATGGCCTCGATATTGGCCGTATGTCCCTACTTTTTAATCAGCCTTCGTTCATCATCCTCAGGAGAAACTTACAGGCATTCCAGGCAAGTCTCGATATTTCCCTCCATGAGCTTTAATAACAGAAGGAGCCAGAACCTTGGCACCCTTCTCTTTCATGATAGGCAACTGATCATGCTGACACCTCCCAGCATGCCAGGCCTGGAAGAAGATTTTCCCACCAACTTCGTGAACTGCATCAGTCACTCTTCGCCAAGCGTCTGCATGTTCCTGGGTAACCATGAAGGGGGCGTGTTTCCAGTCGCAGCCAGTCCAATCGACGAAAGTGCCCTCTGTAACGATGAGACCAGTGCCGTACTTGGCTCTATCGGCGTAGTGCTTGATTTGGGCCGGGCCAGGTTTGTTATTGTCGATGCAACGGTTACGAGTCATTGAACCCATGACTATACGGTTCCTGAGGGGGAGTTTGCCTCCTACTGTGATTGGTCCGAGAAGGTTTGCCATGATGGAGTGGAATGTGCTGATATAGATTTGAAGTAATGCTTCGGATGATTGAAGTGAATGCTGCTGAACCAAGTACAAGATCAGTCCACGAGAGAAAACGGAGACTTTAAATACTACAAAATATCTTCTCTGGTCTCATCTTACAATTGCAGCATGGTCTTTCAAGACTAGAAATGATATAAACTGTATATCGCTGCTGTTAGACGATAAGTACTTACCCTACTAATATTAGTGACGAAGTACCTGACACTTAGCAGCTCTCAAATTCCCAGCTCAAGCGTCTCCGACTCCGAAATCCAGTGACGAATCACAGCTTCAACACTCCGCAAGCGGGGCCGCAGCCTGTCAGGAGACTTTCGGCCAAACAAAGTTGCGATTGGTTCATCATTAATAATCCCTATCATCCGCTCAACTACCCAGTCTCGACCATTTGATCCCACGAAAAGACATTATTAATCCAATTCAGCGATGAAAGCAACCTCTTGTCTTCAATGTAGAGAGGCCAAGAGGCGGTGTGTAAAGCAGACGATCGATTCGCCGTGTAACACCTGTCAGCGCAAGAACCTAGTCTGCTCCTCGCACGTTAGCTCACAAACTACATCTGCACCCAAAGAAAACCACGAATTTGTGCCCGAGCTGACCGATGAGTTGGCTATTCAGTGTGTGGAGTCTTATCTGACGCATCTTGACGGCCGGGCCCATAGTATTTTCCACCAAGAAACACTTCGGAGACAAGTTCGCAGTAAGGAGATTGGAGATGCCTTGCTCTACGCTATATGTGCTCTAGGCTCAAAGTTCTCGCCCAAGTCTGAGCATCGCGCCTTGGAGAGTCCGTTGACGAAGGAGGCGAAGAGGCTTGTACAAGCAGATCTTGAGAAAGTGTGTATTGAGCATGTGCAAACTTGTATTCTTTTGTCACTTCTCAGTGCTGGGAACTGCCATACTTCTTCAGAGACATTGTTTCTACGTGAGTTTACTTGTTGCGGATATGGCTGTATAAGCTTCGAGTCTTACTGATGCCTTGCAGGAATTGCGATTGGTATGGCTGAGGTTCTTCAGCTTAACTTTTCGGTGGATGAGCCAAGTATCGCCAGTGAGACAGCCCTTAGAAGTTGGTGGTCACTTTACATACTCGATCGTTGGTGCTCCTCTGGTCTTGGCATACCCCGGCACTTGGATAATCCTCACTGTCCTGAGTCATCTCCTCTGCCTATCGACGAAACGTCCTTCAAACGCCTTAGCCCTTTGTCCTCACTCCACAGTTCTAGTCGAACTGCGGGTATCTTTGCTCATATGGTGACCTTGATCCAATACTTTGGTCACATTCAAGGCCTGAACCGCTCTATGGCCAAGGGAGACATGGAACCGAAGGTCAAATGTGATGCCATCAAGCTCATCGGTCAGAAGCTCGAATCATGGAAGGCCAATCTGCCGGAGAATATGCAGATGACGATACAGAATATCTACAGCCACCAACAGAACGACTTAGGAGGACATTTCATCGCGCTTCATCTGATATTTCATCACCTCTCCGCACTGGTCTACTTCAACTCCCTTGAGACAAAAGAGCAATCGTACATTGGACAAGAAGATCACGTCGCGCTGTGCAAATCCCACGCTTCGTCTTTCAGCAGTTTGTTACACACCTCTCGACAGATGAGTGGATGTCAGCAGAACTACCCAACCGTTGGACACATGACTACCGTGGCATCGGCTGTTCTATTACACACGCTTTTGTTAGGAGAGCCGGAAGATATCCCAAAAGCGCGACAGGAATTGAATACGAATTTTGAAGCGCTGATTGAACTTCGACAATACTGGCCAGCCACGGAAGCCATGGTGGGACCCAAGTTCTGATGATTCATATATAATACTGACATGTACTAGATAAATAGGTTGATGACTTTTCAAAAGCTCTGCCTTTTGTCGACAGAAAGCCACAAGTTGGATGGATGGATGGTCAGGTTCTTGCTGGAACATTCTCTTGGATTAATGAAAAGGGATTTACCCATCATCCCACAAACGTTGGATATTGAGTCAGAAGATTTCACAACTAGGACCAATGAGCTCCTGCAGGAAGGCAGATACACCGACTTCGATCTGTTCAACCAACCTCAGAGATTCTAGCCTACCAACATATCAAAGCCAAAAACAAGTCCCAGCTCAACAACACCGCATACCCAAGGCATGAATGGCCCCCAATGTGACACTTTTGTCACAGGTAGCGAACAAACAGTCATTCGTCAAAGCTGATATGTAATAATACGTCATTCTCCCGACCAACATGTCAGTCCATTTAAAATACCGGAGACTTTAAGCGATGATCACCAATTAGGACGTCTTGGCTCAGCTTGCGCCGCCTTGGCGCTTTCATGACGCGCTGAGCAGGGGATTTGCATTGCGAAGGATTCTTCATCAGGTAACTCCGGGGATCGCGATGAAGTCATGTAGTTGGGGGCCAAAACGCGAAGAGCATTTAACGTGTAATTCATTTCCCTCTCGTAGCAATAAGTTCAGTCATTCCCGCATCCCTCCCAAAAGCATCAACGAGTTCAGTTCCGTGGTGCTACTAATTTTCCGTTGATACTAAGAATGGAAAAACTGCACAGACACAGATTTGTGGCAGCTATCTTGTTCTACCTATCAGGAGCATGTTTGGCACAGTCACTCAGTAATTGCCCAATGGAACTTCGGCGCGTCGGCGATAGTGAGGACCGTCTGATCTACAACTCGACACGCACACTGTCCTACAAATTCAAAGGACAATCGAGACCCTGGTATATAACTGCCGCTGTCACAGACGTGCGCCCCCCTAACGGCAAGTTCCCAGCTGGGCGTAGCTCTAGGCTCGACTCGAGTCAAGAGCTCAGTGTTTTCGTTAGCGTTCCACGAGGATATGGTGCAAGTAGAGATGGAAGAGACATCCGGGTCTGTTCGCAAATGATGGGAAGTATCAACAAAACCACCGACAATGCGGATAATGCGGAATACTCGTGCAGGGGAGTCATAAGCGACAAATGTATCGAGGAATATGAGAATGCAACCCGATCTGTCCCTGCGCTCGGCCAAGAATGCCCTGACTTTATCTCACTGAGACCAAACTTGAGCACGGAATGTGGGAATCAGGTATTTGTCGGCAATAGTAGGTATTGACTTTCTCTGGTGTCCGGCTGTATCACTAACTAAATGTGTTCTTCCTCTTAGTTATGGCACGGAACTTTTCTGCGACGCGCTGTTCACTCGATGAGATGCCGCATCTCAATCTTCCAGCTAATTACACGACTTTTGGCACTGGGAATTGGGCAGGCTTTGATGGTGATGGGGATAGCGAGGATTTTGACCGTTACGATAGAAGAGTTCAGGAAACTATTCCTGTGTTGATGTCTGTAGCAAAGGGTAATGATAGCAGTGAAAGTAAGCTGCTGTGCATTGCTCCTAACCAGGTGGTTGCTGGTAGTCGGACACCCAAATCAAAGTTAGGAGATCAAGAAGATGAGAATATGGCGTCACGAGCTAGAGGCTTGGGGGCTGTTTTTCTTTGTATTAGCGTTATGATATTTGGTCTTTTGTAGCATAATCAGACTGGCGAATAAGTTTATAGGATCGCCTGGCACAGCTAAACGCCAAGGACTGCCATGAAGTCATATAGTTGGGGGCCAGAATCTGAAGAATATTTATCAGGTCATCCCCGCCCTCGACAGTGCACGACTTTACTTTAACTATCAGTCTGGCATTGCCAGTGAACAGTGCAGAATGTTTAGAACGTTCGCCCTTATATGGCTATGCCTCTTGAGAACATGCCTCGCCCAAAACCCCTCATCAACGGAAGACTGCAGCCCTAGCGAATTTACAGATGCTGTCGACAGGCGCGCCATCGTCTTTAACGCATCGGGTACCCTGCCCCTGAAGCTCAAGGCACAGAAAAGTCTAAATATATGGTACATCAGCACTGCTGTGACCGACGAACGCGACCCGAAACGCACGTTTGATGGCGGTCACTCCAGGCAATGGATCAAGAATTTTATAAGTGTTCCCCGACCCCTTGTAGGATCAGTCGAGAATGATACCATCGGGATCTGTTCATACATGTTCCAAGGACTCAACAGCAGCTCTGAGAATCCAGACGAGGCAGACGGGTCCTGCAAAGGCGTCATAAGCGACGTATGCATCAAGGAATTCGAGGTTTCGACTCTCCCGATACGCGCTGGGAGGAATTGTCCGATTTCCGAGGCTTTTAAGCTTAGCAAAGAATGCAAAAAGCATCTTACTTTAAAGCAGACAGGTGATTTGAAAGGTCCTCTATGCAACGGATTATTAACTTTGGATTAGTCTTGACGCGGAATCTATCCACGGAGAATTGCACAATCGGCAAGATACCACATCTCGATGTTCCTGATGGCTATTGGACGTATGGCGGTTCTATATCGTCATGGTTAGGAAGTGGTGTCGAATACGATGATTTTGACTCTTATGATGCAATGGTTCAGCAGACCGTTCCAATATTCACGGTGGTATCAGGCGGTGGCATCAGTGACAGGAAGTTGGTGTGTGCTACTCCCAGCAAGATTGTCCCGGGCAGTCGAAAGCCCGAGCTGAAGCTAGAAGGAACCGAGGAAGAGGAAGAAGAAGAAGAAGAAGGGAAAGATGATGAGAACACGGCGTCGCGAGTTGGAGGTTTGGGGGCTGTTTTCCTCAGTGTTGGCATTATGATCTTGAGTCTGCTGTAGGCTGTAGCATAATCAGACTAGCGAATAAGCTTAAAGGACTTCTTGGCACAGCTAAACAGGAAACGCCGAGAACTGCAATGAAGTCATGTAAAATGGGGGCCAAAAAGCATGAAAGGTATATCTAGGTATCTTGCTATTCCCCTCTGACAGGGGCTCCTCAATACTCAGATTTATCGCTGCCAGTTCATAATTATTATCAAAATCCACACGATGTTTCGAATATTCGTTGCTATTTTCCTATACCTGACAGGAATATGTCTTGCGCAGAACTCCTCGCTGCCCAAAGACTGCCCTACCGAGATCCGAGACCTTGATGAGGGCTACTTGATCTACAACTCAACGCGCACAGCACGCACCAGATTCCCAGGACAAAATTGGCCATGGTACATAACCGCCGCTATAACCGACAGACGTGGGCCAGATCTCGTATTTGGAGACGTCGATACCAGTCAAGAGCTCAGTGTTTTTATAAGCGTTCATAAAACAATTACAAGCTCGAGATACTCCGCCGGACGGACAGATACACGGGTCTGCTCGTCCATGTTGAAGGCCGTAAACAGGACTTCTGAGAACCCGCCGGACGTGGATGCTCCTGAAGACATAACGTACGCAGAGCACTCGTGCAAAGGCGTCATTAGCGAGAAATGCATCAGGGAATTCGAGAACGCAACGTATAATGTTACATGGCTTTCTCGTAAATGTCCGGGTCTGCATTCTCTAGACTTCAGCGACGAATGCAGGGAGTACCTTTGGTTCAGTCAATGTATTTCTGAACCAATCTCGGATATGTGACTACACACGCTGACTATTTTCTCAGCCACTCCGCGGCATTTCGACCCGCCGCATTGTTCGATAGATAAGATGCCATATCTTGATCTGCCGAAAGATTATATGACTTTTGGCAGTGGCTTGTGGGCTGGGCTTATCGGCGATGAGGACCGGAAAGATTTTGACATGTATGATTTGAGGGTTCAGCAGACCATTCCGTTGCTGTTTTCATCGGCTGGTACGAATAGGCTGATATGTATTGCCCCAGACCAGGCTGTTCCGGGTAGTCGAAAGCCCCAGTTGGAGCTGGAAGGGGAGGATGAAGAGCCAGAGGAAGATGAGAACCTGGCGTCGCGAGTTGGAGGTTTGGGGCCTGCTGTCTTCCTTGGTGTTAGCGCAACCATCTTTAGTCTTTTGTAGGCATAATCAAGCTAGCGAATAAGCATATCAAACCTTGGCGGACAATTATTGTTCCTCTACTGAGAAACCAGGATCTTTTGTCGCCGTAATATCCGGGTAGCCTTGTCTATCACATGGTTGGTCCCAACCCCGCGTGCGATAGATAAGCTACGCTAGCTGATTATCTTATCCCCTGCCAAGATACAACAATAAATGATAGTGTAGTATCTGCACCCAGATTCATCGTCTCCTCACCTTGTCCACTTTTGGAAGGAGAGCACGCGAGCGATAGATACTATAATGATAGACAGGGGAACTTTTGAAGGCTTGGCAATGCGATAACGGACATGGCCGCTCTCCGTTGACTTTGTCTAGATAAAAGATCGTCGTGAGCACTCAATTGATTGTTTTGGGGCACGTCTTCTCTCGTTCTGGCACTTGGCGTTACTACATCAACAGCATACCCTGAACCTTTGTGACAATGCGTCTGTCTTCCTTCATCGCTGGAGCAGCCCTGCTCTCTTCGGGCGCTAATGCACTGAACATTTTGCTGGGCAATGACGATGGGTTCGGTTCTGGGAACTTGCGCGAGATGTATCGCATTTTCAAGGAGAAGGGTCACAACGGTAGGATACGCTTTCGTAACATGGGAAAGCAATGTTAACATGTCTGCAGTTTGGGTTGTTGCTCCTGCGACAAAGCAGAGTGGCAAAGGCGGCACCTCTGACTTCACTACCGAAGGGAACTTGACTGCACCATCGCAGTATGACTTGATTCCTAAGGGCGCACCCTCAGTACGCTCCCCAAGCATCACTCTTCGAATTGGCCTCTGACATGACGTAGGTTGGACACGATCCAAAGGACAGCCAGATCTGGTACTACAACGGCACGCCCGCCGCCTGCACGTTCGTCGCTCTGGACTATGTCCTCCCCAAGTTCGCCAACTTTAGCGTTCCTGACCTTGTTGTTACTGGACCCAACTACGGAACCAACTTGGGTGGTTTCGTGTGGACCTTGTCTGGAACCGCAGGCGCAGCGTAAGCAATAACCATCCCATACAGATGTCCGAACTGACGACGTATAGATATGCCGCTACCAACCGTGGAATTCCTGCCATTGCGATCTCAGCAAGCAACCAGGAGGTCCCCTACTTTGAAGTCAAGAACAAAACCAACCCTGCTACATGGGCCGCTCAAGCCTCTGTCAAATTCGTCGAGAACTTCATCGCCACCTCCCCCAAAAATGGCCCTCTTCTCCCCCTTGGCTACGGCGTCAGCGTCAATCTCCCCGTCTTGACCAAGAAGTACCAGAACCCGGATTTCGTGCAGACCCGTTTCACCGGAAACGCTCACGTCAACGAAGCTGTCCTTGACAAAGAGAAGGGCACGTTTACTTGGGCCAACATCAAGCCTTACGCCGCTGGTGTGAACGCTTGCATTAATGGTGATTGCTCTCTGCCTGGTGAGACATACGTTGTTGAGAATGGCAAGGCGTCTGTGTCTTTCTACACGGTTGACTACTCGGCGCCTAGCACGGAGTATACAAAGTCTCTCATCCAGCGAGTTGCGTCGTTTATTTCAGCCGATAAATAGTAGTCCATAGTACAGAAGAGTCATAAGTTTGAGCGTATCATGCGCCGATGATCCCCAACGCCTTTAGAAAATAGCAAGTTCAAAGTTCCTGGAGCGTGCTGCGCTCTCAATGTCAAAATTATTTGTCCCGTTCGCCCACGCCTCGTCGAGCATTTCGAAAATAGTGTTGATTAGATCAAAGGAATCCGTGCCAAGTAACGACTTCCTGACATCGTCGAGCGTTGCTTTCCAGGTTGGATGTTGTTTGAGGAGGGGGACTTCTAGACCTGCGTTGACGACTGCATACGGAAGCCCATTGTGGACGAGGAGGTGCTGGTTGCGAGGTTCTTCGAAGGCCTTTTGCAGGGCATCTATTGATGAGATGAGACGGCATAGAACGACCTCTGTATCTGGGCCTTTCCTTGATGTGCCGTCCCCTCGGTCAGGGAGCCCTCTCGCCTTTCGCTCCATTCTTCGCCGACGGCGGATTTCCAGTATACCTGCCAGGCGCCAGCATTCCCAGTAGTGGCACTGCAGCGACTCACCTACCTGTCCCGGCCAGTCCCAAAAGCGCGTCTCGGTATACTCCGGATCGTTGTCCAAGATACTAGCAAAGATATCGAGGAGAGAGCGGGGAATGCCTGATACGACTTCTACACCGGTTGCTCGGCCTTCGTCGCGATCATCTTGAAGACGACGGAAGAGCTTCCAGACGCCGATGGAGGGATTTACTCGACCGATGACGCTGGAGGGAAGATCCATCACACCAAGAACTTCGAGGAGATGTTGGGTATGGAGATCATTGGAAATTTGACCAACGGTGCTGAGCTTGGTCCTGAGGTCGTAGACGTCGACAATGAGCTCGAGGTACATTGTCCACGGTTGGGTCTGCAGTAGCTGCACGGTGTTAATTTCCGAGACTCACGCCGGGAATAAGCAGGAAAGGGAACAACACGTACACAGAGCGAACAGACTAGCAAGCCAGCGCATATTGTCGCGAGGTGCATTCGCTCATACCGGGCGGAAAGCTCTTGTCGGAACGTCTGCAGCGCCAGGTCGGTGTATTCCATCGACTTGACAGACATGCCCCGATTGCCATCGTCCATGTAGAGCTGTATCGCACCGGCGATCATGACCAGCGCTGGGCTCTGATAAGCCATCTGCTCAAAGAAGGGCTTGATCCATGAGCTGGCTTCCGTGGAGTACAGCCGATTGAGGCCATTGTTCATGACTAGCGAAACAATTAGCACCGACTACAATGAACTACCTCGGTATCAAAATGAGGAGTAGAGTGAATGAATGAGTGAGTGAGTGATGACAGCATACATCTCTGGAATCTCGGGTCTTGCGCGTCTGCTGACGGCACGCCAATGGTCTGGGGTGAAAAGGCAGACGACGAGATTGAGCCCGACGCAGGACTCGACGTATCGTGTCTAGGAGCAGAGGAAGTCTCGGAATCCATCGAATTGAGGTCCTGACTGCTCTCAGGCCCTTGAGTCGCGACCAATGACGCGTCGGGGACAGAAGCGCCGGCAAATCTGCCTCTAGAAGCGACGCCATTGACCCAGCGGAGGGGAGTCGAGTAGCCCTGGCACCTCATGCCCCTTTGGGAGCAAGCGTGGCACTCCGGGCGAGCCTGGTCGCATTTTCGCTTGCGGGCTTTACAGTTCAGGCAGCCTCCACGAGATCGGGCCATAGTGTGTCTCTCTCTGCCTATCTTCTTAGATCTTGGCTTGGGGTTGGGGGAGGGGCTCAGGGATTGTTGGGTGTACGAAAGGAGGCGATATTCTGACTCTGCGGGGCTGGGGATCGAAGTTTATAGACGAAAAGGGGTGAAAGAGGCGCCGCGCGTGTATCTCCCTAAAATGGTTTAGATCGTCCCACGGGCGGGAACATTTGTTATCGCCACACAAGTTTACTTTTCTCGTATGTGGGAACAGTTGAGAATGCGGGGAGATGGCCTCTGCTCGTGATTTGCAGATACCACCTGGACAGGGGTCGTCAGAGGTAGAGATAGCGGGAGATTGAGCTAATCGCACACAGACCCTTGACCCCCTATACCCCGTCCTCAGTATTGGCACGCACTGCCGACATTGAGTTTGCAGAGACAACGGCCGACGGCCACCGTATCAAGTTTGTCTCGTGCACAACAAGACTCAGTGCTTTGCATGTTGGTGGCTGTACACCACCTGCACTACCTTTTTGATATCACAGACTCGGCTGAGATTTGGAAGGGGATATATAGTCCCTGTGCTTGCCTCTCATCGTACGATTCAGTTCAGCAGCCAAAAACCTCCACTTTCTTCCCCATATTCAATTCTTCAAGCGAGCCCAAGTCCCATCATGACCTCCACCGATCGCGTCCCCATCCCGGGAGAGGCCCGCCTGATCTTGGGTAAAACACCATAACCTCTCATGTCAATCACAATTTGACTGATTGATTCGCAGCAGAGTCAGCTACCGACGCGTCACGCTTCGTTCTTCAGCCAACGCCCTCCAAGGATCCTAATGAGCCTCTCGTAAGCATTTTCTCTCTATATGTAATATTGATGCTTTGACTAACATGATGTAGAATTGGCCTACATGGCGAAAGCTCTTCAACTTTGGGCTGTCGATCGCCGTCACGGTCGCTGCCTTCACCAATGTCTCGATCCAGACTGTCTTTTGGCAGCAGATGACTGTTGACATGGGCGTTAGCATCCAGCAGTTGACCAATGCCCAATCCGCACAGCTAGCTGGTCTAGCCATGGGTTGTCTGTTCTTTATCCCCCTCTCTATCAAGTATGGACGTCGCTCTGCGTACATCATCTCTACTGCTGTTCTTGCCGGTGTCTCGTGGTGGACTTCGAGAATGCAGAGCTATCCTGAGCTGATCATCACCATGGTCATCACCGGTCTCGGCGGTGCTATCAACGAAACCGCTGTTCAGATGACTGTAAGTCCTGTGCTGTTGATATTGAGACCGTTTGCTAATGGTGTAGATCTCGGACCTCTTCTTTGTTCATCATCGTGGATCTGCCAACGCAGTCTACTTCACCGCCGTCATGGTCGGTTCTTTTCTGACCCCCATGGCCTCTGGCACACAAGCTGCTAACCAAGGCTGGCGCTGGTCTTACTACACCTTGTCCATCTGCCTCACCATTCTCTTCGTCGTCTTCATCTTTGCCTTTGAGGAGACAAAGTACATTCCCCTCTCGGTCGGCGAGGCAGATAACGATGACGCTGGTTCAGACCACAACCCTACCGAGAAAGACATCGACTCCAAGAACAAGGTCGGCAGTGATCTTGTCACCGTCGCTACTCATACTGATCCTACCATCCCCATGAACTCGTACCGTCAGTGCATGCGTTTGACCACCACGACGAGCGAATCTCTTCCTCGCTTGTTCATGATGCCCTTCCATGTCATCACCCTTCCCCACGTCATGTTCACTGCTCTGCAGTTTGCTTCTGGAGTCTGCTGGCTTGTCATCTTTATGCAAATCATCTCTATTGTCTTCTCAGCGCCTCCTTACAACTTCACTACCGCTGGCATCGGATGCATGGCCCTCGGTCCGTTTGTTGGCAACATCTTTGGAAGTATCTATGGAGGACCTCTCGCCGACTGGACTGTTGTTCGACTTGCACGACGCAATGGAGGTGTCTACGAGCCTGAGATGCGACTGTATCCCCTCGTGATTCCTACCTTTTTCATGGCTGGTGGCATCATCATGTTTGGCGCAACAGCTGCTCGCGTAAGTCGACCTCCTTGATCTTAGTGCCTTTCACTAACATTCTTTAGGGCATGCACTGGATCTATCCCTCCCTCGGTGGAGCATTCTTTGCTTTTGGACTTGGTGCCAACGGTGATATCACCTTCACTCTCATCATCGATACTTATCGTGAGCTCGTCGCCGAAGCCTTCATCGGCATTGCTTTCCTGCGAAACGCCGTCTCTGTTGGCGTCACATTTGCCATTGTTCCTTGGATGACGACTATGGGTCTCACCAATATGTTCATCATCAGTGGCTGCATTGCATTCGCCATTGGCTCCCTCTTTGTGCCCATGATTATCTACGGCAAGAAGATTCGCACTGCGTTGGCACCTCGCTATTGGAAGCTCGTCGAGAAGCGGTCGCGTATTTGACAGGACTTTACGGTGGATGAATGACACTCGGATGGAATTGGATGGAAGATATTGGGAATCATTGGGTCGTGGTGCAGTTAGTTTAGGCATTATCAATTTACGCATACTCTTTTCATCTCAAAACTGAGGTTTCTGTCGAGTTTCATTTAGAGTGAACGGACTTGAATAGCAATTTTCCGTACTCAAACAGCCACCGTCCTATTGGCTGCATCGTACTTCGCTAGGGCATGTCACACCTTTAGAAACCCGGCGGCGTTTTAGACTCAGCCTCACCCAGCCCAGGGAGATCATTACGTCGTTGAGTCACATTATGTGTGAAAAGGAGTTATTCCCGGATCATTCAACCCCACACGAAGCTGCTGCTCAATGATGCGATGTGGAACTTTATGTTATTATATCAATTCTCTATCTGTGTAGGGGAGGACAGAAAGCTCAAGACCTTGATCCTAAATGATAAAAAGACTTAGGTAAATTGGTATAAATTTAGGATATCTCTACTTAATTTAGGGTACCTATACTAAGCTTGCGATATATTTTGCCGAGTTTATCTTAATGCCTTATATCTAGGTCCGGTGTTTTCTTGATCCCCGAGGTCTGTCTACAAGTTTGCAGCTCTCTTTCCAGGAAAGTTTGTCAACCGATAACAGTCAATGACTGGTCTCCCCTCCGACATGATCATAACCCCAATAGCAACAACACTGTTCAACCAGCCATAGGAACTATCACCAGGGGCCTCGAACTTAATATGCGTAAAATACTCCATCTCATCTTGCGTAACGGTATCCCGCTCTCCCACCTGCTCCTCCACTCCGGGCCCAGTACGATAGATGCCCTGTGCTTTAACAAGGATATGTACGTTATCACGAGTCCGCAGCGTGTACATGGCGTTTAACCGAACAAGAGACTATACCCCTGTCAGCTAGCTAATCGACGATAAGCTTTCCTCTTTTTTTGCATAGTATTCACCTTATTGGGGTTAATGACTTCGGCCCAGTCGGCACCGCTCTTGTCAACGATGATTCCCTTGATCTGAGGACCATTTACTTGCCCTCCTTGGATGGGGAGGACAACTCTGCTCTTGGAGGTGCCGTCGATACCTGCAATCTCGGTAACCCCCTCTTTGTCCATCTCGGCAACGATGCGGTAGATGAACTCGAGATGCGGCATGCGCATTGATGGAATATCGGCTTCGGAAGGAGAGAAGTCGTTTCCGGGGGATGGAACGTGAGAAGCCATTCCGAAGGTGATGGACCGGGGGAGTGGACAGGGAGTGTTAGATCTAAGATCTGATCTTGCTGAAACCTACGTAGTACACTTGATATGGAAGACCAGGGCATCTTTTATCTTTACAAATCATGTCTTGTTTGATACCCGGATTGATACGATGACTGCCACGGAAATGATACCGATGATACTACAGTTTGGCACTGCAGATCAGACCCCGTTTCCATGCCGCATGAATTTGCCGACACGTCGGCGGCTCCAACTGCCGAAATAGGGCACTACATGCGCCGCGGAGCTAAAACAACCCCTCCAAAACTCGCGGCGACGCTATCTCGGCTTGCAGTATGGGGTAACCTATCCGTGTTGTGGGGGAGATTAGATGATCTAGAACCTCCGAAACTCCGTCGCCTGCTCTCTTTCCTCATTAAAAACAATGCAGAGACCAGAAAGCGTCTCCAACAAATCTCATCATCCTCACATCATTCATCATGCCTGCTACCACTACCAACTGGAAGACCATTGCTGCTCAGCACCGCGAGAAGCAGCGTGATGCTGTACCGACGGAATGGCTTCTCTCAGAGAAACAACTCCAGGGACTGAAGAATACTGGAGATGGTAATGGGAGCAAGCTTATTGAGACAAAGGCCGTTCAAAAGTCTGGACTTTTGACGGAGAAGGAGATTGCTATCACCGAGAGGTACACTGCTGCTGAGTTGTTGAGCAAGATCCATTCTCAAGAGCTCTCTTCAGAGGAAGTTACTGTGGCGTTTTCCAAGCGTGCAAGTCTCGCTCAACAACTGGTATATTACACTGAGACAACCGTGGGAACTTGTACTAACAGAAGTAGACTTCGTGTTTGACTGAGATTATGTTCCAGGAGGGCATTCAAAGAGCCAAGGAACTTGACCAGCAATTAAAGACAACGGGAAAGTTGGCTGGTCCACTCCACGGATTGCCTATTAGTCTCAAGGTATGCATCAATATCTCCAACATCAAAATCTCTACTAACAAAAACAGGACTCATATCGCGTTAAAGGCCACCATGCCACCGTCGGATATGTTGAGTTTCTTCGTCAGCCAATTCCCGATCACAATTCTGCACTCGTGGACTTGTTGCTTGACGCTGGAGCTGTTTTTTACTGCAAGACAAACCTGCCCCAGACAATGATGGTAAGCTATTCCACATACTACAGCAAATGGACTTTCTAACACCCTTTAGACGGCAGATTCGGAAAACAACATCTTTGGAAGAACTCTCAACCCTCACAACACCAGCCTCACAGCAGGTGGTTCAACCGGTGGTGAAGGCGCTCTCGTAGCCTTCAGAGGATCTCCTCTCGGCGTTGGCAGTGATATCGCTGGCTCAATCCGCATTCCCTCTCTATGCTGCGGTATCTACGGATTCAAGCCTACCTCCGAACGCGTTCCCTTCGGAGGCCAATCAGAATATCCTTTCCCCAAGGATCATCTCCCTGGTATTGCACCAGTCGGTGGCCCCATGGCCAACTCCATCGAAGATCTTGAGCTATTCATGAAGATCACGCTCGCTCAACGGCCCTGGAACTATGACCCCACTGTTGCAGATATTCCCTGGAGAGAAATTGGTGAGGCAGATGCTAAGCTTACTATTGGTGTGATGGCTGAAGATCCCGAGTATCCTCTGCACCCGCCTGTTCGACGTGCTTTAGCAAAGGCTGCTTCTGCGCTTGAGAACGCAGGCCATAAGCTTGTTTATCTCTCTCAAGATCCTAAGCGAAATGCTGGTCTTGGCGCCAGAATCGGATTCCAGTTATTCAGTATCATGGGCCCTGATCTCGATACTGTTTCCCGAGAGATCGGTGAGCCACTCGTTAACTCTGTGGCTATCGCTGTTCACCCCTTTACCAACGGCAACTTCCCTGTTCCTCCGGATCTGGATACACCTACAAAGTTGTCTCGGCTGAATGAGGTGCGCTTTGAGTACCTGAAGGCTTGGCAGGAGACGTATCGTGATAACAAGCTTGATGTTATCCTTGCTCCTGGAGCTGCTACTACGGCTATTCCTCATGATACTTATGGTGTTCCTATTTATACCCTCATGTGGAATGTCTTGGATGTAAGTTTTGATCATTCCATGTCAGAAAATGGGACATGCTAACATGATGACAGTTCCCTGCTGGTATTATTCCCTTTGGCAACTCTTCCAAGTTTGAAGACTCAGAACACGTCAAGGCCAAGGCCCCATTCGACCCTGACTGTAAGTTTCACCACATAAAAGACTCTTCCACCGTAGCTAACAGATATCAGACATTCCCGAGGCCACCGACGGTGCACCAACTGCAATCCAAATCATTGCACCACGATACAGAGACGAGGAATGTCTTCGAGCAATGCGCATAGTTGACAAGACAATCAGAAACTCCCGAGCAGAGAAACTTTAGATATCATTTCATTAGAGCGAGCTATACATAAGAAAGCCTGATTTACTAATAACAGTAGACTAAATCTCAATCATATCATTACGTATCCATTGCCCGTGAAGCTCATCGTAGTCTCAACATCCTGGCAGCAGGTCTGCTCTCTATCCGCCCCGACCGTTCCCGCAACAAACTCAATATCACAATCTTGAACTGCTGCGCCAAATCATCCCACTCAAACTCAGGGTTAAGCGCCTTGATGAACACCCTCATCGCAGACTCAGGAATCTTGGTTATCGCGCAGACATCCTCTGCTGAGAGGGCCTTCTCCATCGTCGAAACAAACGCAGGCGCCAAAGAACTCTTGTACGTTGAAAAGCTCTCTTCTTCAACCATTTCCTCCTTGACAACTTCGACTACAGCCTTGTTATCAGCTTCAGATCGTGCTCCGGTGAGGACTTGCTCCAGGAACTGCTCGTCAAGAGGTTCAATGTTGTTCTTGGCTGCGTCGCTGCCGACTTGCCATGGGATACGCCTCTTCTCTGCATCGTCCATGATTCGCCCGACGATCTTTCTCGTGCGGTTCTTGACGTCTTGCTCGGCATCCTCGGAGACATCTGCATCGAGGAGTTCGCGGTAGTAGTGGATGTTCTGCACCTTGAGCTGGTCTGGCTGAATCTGCCACTTGGCAGAAATCTCCGTATGCAAGTCAATCACAGCCTGGCAGTTTTCCTTTGCGACATCCCAGTTCTTATCTTGACATGCCAGCGCGACTGCGATCTTGAGATACTTGAAAGCAGCTGAGCGCTTGGTGTACACATTGCCGTAGACAAGATCATCTGTAGGACGCCTTGCCCCGCCTCTGGCAAGATGGCCGATATATCGTATCATTCTCGTGTAGCCCTTGGTCTGCTTCTCAAGCTCACTTGGAACATTCTCCTGAAGTCGTCCCGCAACGGCTGCAATATCGATACCATCCGTGGTGAGCATTCGTTCAAAGACGGTGATGATGGTACGGCAGTGCTCAAGCTGGATGTTCCGCAGCTTGCAGTACTGTACCATATCATAGGCCTTGCTCTGCTTGATCTCGGCGACGTTCTCGTTCTTGGTGATGACCCGCACGATGATCTTGTCAAGAAGCTTGAGCAGATTGTCGTTGAACGTGTTCAAAGGCCAGCCAGTGTATGGATACAACTCGACGACGTTCTCGTACCAAACCCAATCAGCAGCCGTGACGGGAACATCGTACTGAGGATTCAACCCAAAGAGTTGCCAGACCATACTCAAAGGCCTCACACCCGACCCCGCAATCGTCATCAGGTTCCCGAAGAGACCTCTCATCAACCTCGTAACTGTATCTTCCGCCGTATCCAACACAACAGGAGCACTCGTCCTCATCGCAGCAAGTTTCGACATAGCCGCCATAAGCAAGGAACTCATCAAATGGCCGATCTCAGGACTTCCCGCTTCAAAGTTATACTCCCGCGAAGCAACAGCCTGACTCAGTGTATCTCTCATCATGATTCTCAGCGCGGCAATGTGTGACTCGTTGCACTTCTCCATCCAGCGGATACTGTATGGACTCGTGAGACTGACGAACTCATCCCAGCAGACCCATGCTAGCATGGAGCCGACGCCGCGCTGTTGGCTGAGGTAGGGGAGCGCGAGGATGGGATGGTTGGGGCCGGCTTGGCTGACGAGAGGGCCGGCGTGTTGGCTTTGGGATTGCTCCATGATGATACCGGCGTCGAAGCCATCAAGATGCAGAATGCGATCGTCAAGCGCACAGCAAGGCCTAGTAATGTTAGTAAACAAAGTCTCAAGTGGGCGGATATCGTAAACTTACTTGGCATCAATGGTAGTGCCCTTCAACTTCGCCAGCATCTCCTTATAAGGCACCGTCTCAATGTTCAACAGCATCACCCCCATCTCCTCAGCATGCTTCTCCAACAAACCCGTCAAACTCTCAAAAGTCATCGACTTGGTTGCCTCAACATTATTCTGGATCTGCGCCTGTCTCATAAGCCTTTTCATATCATGCGTTCTCTTCGACGTCGTCTGAACAGAGATCATATTCGCGAGACTAGTAATCACAGGCTCAAGGACAGTCTGAACTTCCTTGTTGGCCTTTCTTATATCTCCAAGCATCTTGTTCTTCTTGTTGAGAATGGCTTGATCATCAGTGCGGAGATTGGCGGTGATGAAAGCTATGTACTCGCTTCGAAGAGGGGCCATCTTCTTGTCAATTTTGGCGGAGAGCGTGTCGACCAGAGTTTTGGAGAGTTGCTGCAGGTCCTTTTGGCTGAGGAGGGTCTGCAGTTGGGGAACTGCGGCGGTGATGTCGTCGTGCATGTTGTTTATCTCGGCGATGCTGAGACCCTCGAAGATACCGGCCAAGTCTTGAGGGCGAACAACTTGGGCCGAGTAGGGGAGATAAATAGTGTTATCATCACTGAGATTGACAATTCGAGGAATATTTGGAGCTAATAGCGATTCCACGCTGTTGGAGGTGATGAAATCGGTAATGTCAGCTCCAAAGTTCAACTTGGTCGTATCCAAGATCTTGTGATTCGCCAAACCACGATAGAAATAAAACTTGTCACCGATATTGCCCACAATCAAAGACTGAGGTCCCGCAAGTGCCGTAACAGCATTAATATTTGCCGAACTCAACACAGCCGAGACTTGTTCTTCGGTCTCGTGCTTCTCCTTGGTCTTGATCTGCACGATGAACAGGGTATTCATCCGTAGACCGGAAGCCAAGTTTCGCGCGTTATCGGTCATGCGCTCATCGACTACCACGGCAATACTCTCCAATTGTTCGTAGTAAGCGCAAAGAGTCTTCTCATCCTTGAAAGGAACATTGGAAGGAGTGCTGCCGGTGGAGAGAAGCATTGGGCCTTGAAGTTGAGATCCAAAGATGCAAGGAAGAACAACAGCTGAATTGTCCTGTTCTGAGCTGTTCGCATCTGAAGACATAAATTCGATACCGGTGCTGAAGCGAATAACCTGTGCGTCAGAAGCAGCCAGGAAGGTGGGAAGATTTGAAGGGTTAGTGGTCAAGATCGCATGTCTCTTGTCCGAAACCTGTACCTCACTTTCCACCTCAGCATTCTTCTCAATCTTCTTCTCTTCCGCAGCTATAGCAGGAAGAGGTTCAGAAATGGTGAAATCAGCGCTGTTGATAGCTTCAGGAAAGCAAGGGCTGATGAGCTTCCTGCTGTCGCACATCATGTTCCTATCAGTCGTCGCCTTGGGCAGGATAGAGCAGATGATAGAATCTTGATCGCGCTTGATGACCAGAGGGCAGCAGATAGTGGCATCTCCAATAGTCGCCTTGTCCAAAGGAACCGGGATGATGTACAGAATCTAGGACTCATTAGCTTCGTTATCTTTCATTGAAACTTAACTGCAGACCTTGTCAACGTGATCTGCAACCATCAATGCTGGGTGCGTGCCCAAGAACCTGGTGATCTGCGTCTTCGTATATCCGGAGATAAAAACACAGATAGGCTTCTCCGTCAGGGTATCATTGTCTATCCTCACATAGTCCAGAAGATCCTGCTGGTTGAGGAGATCGCCGCTGTGCTTGATTCCAGAAAAGGTCGTTCGTTCCAGCCAGCAACAGGTGTTGCATTCGTTATCGGCAAAGCAGAAGTCGTAATACGTAGGAGTTCGTTCTGATACCGCGAGGATGGTAATCTGGCCTGAAACTACGGGGATCTTGAAGGTAGCTGCTGGAGCCTGCATGATCTGAAAGTCATCAAACACGGCTATCATTGTCAGCACCAGCCAGCTTCCTGTAAATATTTTGCACTCTTACCCAGATGTTCTCTGAAACCTTTCATGCGTCTTAGCAGAATCTCTCTCATCTCTCCCAAGTCGACGGAGTTGAAAAAGTAGTCTTGACTGTAACTCGAGATATCAATCTCTTCGATACCATCCTTGGTTCGACATAGTAATATGCCCTCGGGGCTGAATGGATGTGCAGAGCCAACGGGCAAAGTTTGTAGTAGTTCCGCTATCCGACCCTTTGACGTAGCCAAAGGGTCGAAGAACGTCTTGCGTACCTTTTCCATGATGATTACTGATGAAAGATCTGTAAATGATTTGGGATAGTTGGACAGCTTATATAAAGATGGAAATGCTACCGCGTGAGTCACACGGTATGTAGGGCTGAGAGTTATAGGTGAGTTTGTTTGCTACACTCTATTTGGAAGGCACCGAGTATGCCTTGACATGGGAAGTGAGTCATGTGGGGGCGCAGTCAGACCGTCGTGAGGAATGTCTGGGGTAAACCAACAGGACCCTAAAGCTCATAGGGCTGTTGGTTCTCGGTGGCTGCGCGAACTGTATTTACTATGGAGCATTCCAATCATTAGGATTCAAGGCATTCAATCCAATCCAATATCGAGATTTTGAGTCATTTCTATCTAATGAATCTTGCAAGAACTGGAATTAAACAACTCGTGGAAGTCGGTCAGCAGCCGTAGAAGCGCATGAGAATTGGCTATTTTTGGCGTTTACCCCATCTGAAGCCAAGTGCTTGCAATGCGCCGCGAAGTGGAACCCCGCGGCGATCAGAATCTAGGCAAGGGCCAAATTAAACGTCAATAGCCTCATGCAATAACGATTTAGGCCTTTTCTTTGCATGTTCGGGACCGTTCTGGCCGTTCTCTTGGTCCCTACGCCTCATACAGTCTGGCCTGCGCCTCAATCTCATCGCGCGCAGATAAGCTTTTGGCTGCCTCTCAGAGTGGACTATAATTGGTCCGATAAGACGCGTCGGAAGAGGTTAAGCACTAACTGATTATGAGTATGACTTGACGAGAATGTTTATATCGACTTAAATATTGTCTGAACAAATCATATCCAAATCAATCCAATGCTTCATAGAAACTGTAACTATCGTTATATTTACTCAGCGAATTGAAGTGGTTCTGCTGCAGCGGTCGCCTGCTGCAAAGAATGATCACGTCGCTGATGTCCTGAGTTGAGGCAAGCAACAGATAACTGATGTTAGCTGATATCCACTCTTCTATATGTTCCTTGTAAGTAAACTTGATTGTCAGAAAAGCGCAGATATCTTCTAAGCTTGATGAATTAATTCGTATCTGTTTTGCGAAATGTTGATCATCTATGCCATTAATTGCTGAACAAAGAATCCACTGTAGTGCAATTAACCTACCCTGAACAGGATGACTCATCACGCCTTAACCCAATTTGCTCTCACTTTTTTTGCACGCCAAAATGCCGATCACCAACGCCTCTCCAACTCCAACGCATTGAGTTACATCTACGATGACAGCACAAAACCCTCCTTCAGAAACACCAGGGCTCCCTCCTAATGTAATTATCTTCGACCCGAAGTCACCCTTATCCGTCGATGCCCTTCTTAACGCGCGCACCTTCACACGACTCGTCGCCAGCTCATCCTGCACGCCCGCAAAACTAGCAGCCATCAAGAAATATCCCGGCGTGCAGGACGATTTCTGTCTTATCCACCGCAATGCTGTACTCATCTTTGACACAGGCGACGATGAGGATGCGCATCATGAGCATTTTAGGGTGATTTGTCTTGCGCTCAAAGAGCATGATATTGGACTCGATGTTGCGGGCTGTATACACGATGCGACGGATGCGCTTGCGGCGGGGTTTCAGTTGGATAGGTTGAGTGATAAGGCGGCTTTGGTTATTGACCTTGTTGTGGAGGAGGATAGTGATGAAGATTCAGATGCTTGAGAACGATAACATGCGATGGAGTTATCACCTTCGTTCACGAGAGGCTGAGAGGCGAAAGAAAGGGCCAGGAATGAAATCATGCATCCGATTAGCTGGAATCTAAAAAGGAACACGTGCTCTAGAATTACGGAGACATAGCGATAGTCACCCGCTGTACCAAATAAGTTCTATCTATTGTACCAAGAAATGAACTCAGATCTCGTCTGGCCCTTGGACTCATTCAGACATATTCACATCCTCAATCCACCACAAAATAACCCAATTTGCCGAAGCCAAAATCGTCAAGACCCATAAAGGTAGCCCAACAAGATTATGAGCAAGACCCCATCCAAGCAACGTGCCACCAACAGTTGGTCCCATGATCCTAGCCGCACTAGAAATGCTCGAGGCTAAACCGTGGACCGTACCCAGCAAATTCGGACTCGGTGCTGAATCATTGACAAGCATCATAGTAGCAGGGTTCACAAATGTTCGAGACAATACCTGCAGACTCAGAACGGCAGAAAGACAAGTCCACACCAGAGCGGTATTGTCTGGCAACAGCACAAGATACGGCAGAAGGAAATAAGCGACAATGCTCAGTGGAAGAAAAGCACTGTATGAAGCCTTTACCCCAAGTTTGCCGATGAGTCTAGGGTATATGAAGAGTTGAAGCGGGATGCCAATCGTCCCGATGATGGTGTTGGCAAAGCCCATTCTTTCACTTGACAGACCTAGACCACCTGTGAAGCGGAATGGTAAATGGAAATCCGTAGAATCTGCTTTAGGAGTGGGTAAAAGACTGAAAAGAATGGAGTTGAATGCCGAGACGTGAAGCGATTGTAGAAAGCGCTGTAGCATATTAAGACAGACATTCTTAGTCAGAACGTCTCGGAACGGAGGGCGCGTTTTGCTGTATGCTTTAGCTGGTCTTGAACTTTCCCCAGATTCTTCATCAGCCTCGTGATCCATCAGTTCCTCAGACGGATCCTCAGTATTGATAGAGCTATAAAGATGCTCATTCTTCTTTCGGCGGAGAATGATTCGTAGTAAAAGTTTTCCTAACTTGCGTCCAGGATCGGGCCGATGTCGAAGATGTGAGTGTGTTTCATCAAGACCAAGAATGACTAGAAAAAAGGCTGACATTAGGATCGAGAAGCAGAAGAGGTTTGGCAGTGCGTAAGGATATTTCTCGAGCCACTGCACGCCCTTCTTCCCGCCAAGGAGAGAGCCTGGACCAAAGATTCCAGGGAGGGTGTGAACGGGATCAGCCATGAAACCTGTCAGGAGAGGTCCAATAATGACTCCGACGTTGAAGCACATCGGTAGTAGGAGGAAAGCCCTGGTTTTATGTCTTGAGGCACAAAGTCAGTGAGCTATTAGTCCCAAGATCTCTCTCGACTTACCGCTTCTCAGGAACGATTTCAGAGACCATGGTCCTCAAAACCCCAATATTTCCATTCAACGCCCCCGCACAAAACCGAAAAAAGAACGCCATCCCAAGTGATCTCGAAAATCCCATCCCCAAAGCCGACAAAGACGACCCCCCAAGCCCAATCAGCAAAACGCGTTTCCGCCCCAGTCTCGGATGATCAGCCGCCCTCCCCCACCACATAGACGTAAGACACTGAGCTGCTGCAAAGGTGGCTATGATTTGGCCCATCTGCTTCGGAATTTCCGAAGGGTCAATATCGGGATTGAACCATTGGAGCTGGAAGAAGAGATATGAAGCTAGGGAGCGCTCGCTGAGGGGTTCGGCGAGACGCGCGAGGAGGATCACGGCAAGTTGGCCTTTGTTTGGGAGGGAGGACCATGATACGGGCGGTGTTGGGGGCGGAGGGGAGTGAGGTGAGGGGCTGCGGGAGAGGAGAGGTGCTTCGTCTGATTCTGAGCGTCGAGGGCTCTGAGGCCTGGGTGACGGTTTTGGGGTCATGATTGGACGTGCATGTGCATGTGCATGTCATTGATGCCAAGTTGAAAAGTGGCGGATGAGAATGAGAGAAAAAACGTTAGCGGGTTGGCCGATGACGGAAGTGGAGATATCGGCGTTAGTGTATAACGGTCTATAACCTCGCATCAGCTAGGATCCACCAGATCAGATAAGATATAGATCACACACTAACGACATTCTCAAAAACAGTAAATACCAACCTAACATAATATAGTTAAGGATTGTCTTATCAATTTAAATGCATATGCTATCTTTCCCATATGCGCTGGTCGCAGGGCTAACCCAGTCACAGCCCGGTAGATACAGCAAAAGGCTATATAACAGCAGATATCATCAAAAAAACATACAACAGCGGGGATTCGCTGGTCGTCACCGACCCAACTACTAATCCGCCCCTTATCAGCTTATCTATGGGAGAGCGGACGGGATCCCGAGTTCTCTGATAGGTATGGTCGTATGTACAAGCCTTCTTGCTGTGAGGACTTATGTCAGACTCGTTCCAAGCTGATCATACACTGAGACTGTCGTCGCAGTATCAGAAGTGACAGGGTTGTGAGAACAGAGACTCATGACATTACTAAAGCCTGATGTCGAGCGTATCCCTTGCACGCCAATGCTGAGTTGTCGATCAACTATGAAGGAGACGGAGCTTACCATCTTTTCTCATAAGCAACCTTTGCCATTAGACTATGAAGGCTCCAGAGAGTTTAACCCCTTTGAATGAAATCTAATAAACTTGCAACGAGCCATAGGATGTCGAATTTGGACAGCTATATCTAGAGTGATTGCAGGACTGAACTTGAACATATCCCCGCGCCTTGAACCAGATCGACTCAGCATTGGCAGTCGGCTTAGCGGCCAGTTTTCAAAATAGACAGTTTTCTTATCATAGATTTATAGGTCTATATAATCGTCCTACGACTATCCATGATATTAAGCTTTGTCAGTATATCTCGTAGAGGATGAACTTGGGACAATGAGACTCACCAAGCATATGTGTGACTTTATAATGTATATCATGTAAAGCTATAACTGTGTTATTATTAGGTGTGCAGTTGTAAACTGATTTCACTGAGCTGAACGTATCTTGTGCCGTCTTATGAATCACAGCTAAGACTCAAGGTATGGCCGTAATCCAAGTGAAGGTTGATCCTGGAGCTTGAATCTGCGTTAATTGTACTTTAGAAGACATCTGCAAGCGAGTTAATAGAAAAAGTGGTACTTTATTATGATTGAGGCAACTTTAAGATATAACTGATAGTACTGACTATTCTCTCACAATAGTCTTAATCCCTTTACACCAAACATTCTATCGCCGCACCTCTAAGCCCAGTAAGGGCAGAAGGTCTCCGCATCTCCATATGCAGTGCAGTATGCACCAGACTTTCCCCCACACTATTAACAATTAGTATATTGTGCCTTTTTAATAGTTATGGTAGTAATTATGTACTCACGTCAGTAGGTGACAGACCATTGCTGTTAGTTACCCTACCACAGAGGAAATCAAATGTCGCGTCCTTTGACTGGGTGCGACAAAAATCACCGTTTCCGGTGTGAATACATGTCTATACGAATGTTAGAAAAAGAGCTGTTAAGTTAATATATCACTAACGCCGCTGCACCCGCCATTTGCGGAAGGGCAACCATTATTCTTGCCTCGGGCCACAAGTGGGTTGGCGCAAACAAGCCCAAGGGGAAGGAAGAGGAGGTATTTGGGATTCATATTTAAGATAAGGGGGTAAAGACGTCTTGAGTGTGTGTGAACTTGATGTAGTCTGGTTTACTGCTGAAGATACAAAGAGGTGTTTCTGGAATGTAGAAGTGTTTTATAAATTTTGTTTTAAGTTTATAAAGCTCGTAAAGGTAGATTATAATTAACCGACATATAATAAGATTCAGAACATAAAAGCTATATATATGGCATTAGAATAATATTAAATGAACTGGTATAAAATAAGGTTATGTTAAAACCATACCCTTGTCTCTTAAAACTTGCCGTTGAAATGTGATTGAAGGATAATTCACTAATACGAAAAGATAGGACCATTTCCAGTATTTCAAGTCCAAGATCGCTTTTACCCACCAATGACAAAAACAGTAAAGTAAACATCTCGTTAAGTACCGATAGTAACGTAACCATGAACAGAAATTGCCGGCGGTGAATTTCCCAGATGCTCAGGTTACGATAACGCGGCCCCTGAAATATCTCTTGGGTATGTGACTCCGACGTTAATGGTATACCTGGCAAACTCTTTATCGGGTATTTTAGAGGCTCATAATGGATATATGCCGGTCTCTATAGCTTATACCATATCGAATCTACTTATTATTCTTCCTGGATAATGTTGTGAGTTCTTCGAATCCGCGGACTGAACCCGGGCTGTGACTATATATTCTGCATGCAGGAGAGCTTGATAATAAGACTAATGGAATGTAACTAATGGGGAATGAGTAGCGATTTCAGCATATGAAAGTCGTTTCCTACATAAATCTTAACGGCATCACGGAACTCACAGTTCAAATACGAGGAATAGGACTAACCAATGGCCCAGACATCAAGCTTGGGGTCGTTGCCAAAACAAAACGTACATCCTCGTATCCAGAAGTACACCTGTTAATAGCCATTTGTTGCGTTGAGCTCTGAGCTACCACTCCATTGTTGCAAACTCACTGACGCACGACAGGTTATTGGCGGAAGCCGTTACGACTATCAGGACTGAATGAGAAGGCCTCAAAGCTTCTTGACAGCTCGTCTCGTCCTATCATTACTTTGCCATTGCCTGAACACAAGCCCTTCAGGTTGTCTTGCCAAGTAAGGCCGGTTATTACACGATTGACAGCTTTGTAACACAAGGGTGACAAGCTCCCATTACTGGGAAGACCAATATGAGATGCCTGTCTCTAAGTTTTCACATGGAATCGTTATTTTATGAAGAATTGAGAATCTAGGGTGTTTTCATTGGAACGAGGGCCTGACAGGGCATCGGAAGAATGTAATCTAGTCTAGCAACTCAATGTCTCGTATTGGCGAGACCTGAGTCCAGGCCTCCCGCCTTCACAGGAGGCTCCGATATAGCGCTCATCATAGTCATTCACACAACCATGATGCGACCGATCGACAAACTAGCAGTTGTCTCTGCCAACGATAACGTTGTATCTATCAGTGTCGAATTGCTGGCCCCGAACGAAGTACGCAGTCCAGCTAGGAGGGCAAGGCTTGCTTGTACAAGGCGGGCTGCTGGTTTTCGACTGGCACGCCGCAATAATGCGATCAACATAGTCAGCTAAGTAGCTGCAGCGGGGTTCAATGTAGAAGCTGTTATCGTTGCAAAGCCAGATAGCATCGCCATAGGAACAGGAGACGCGAGCGCACTTGCCAGGGCCACCACCTACACCGCATACACTGGTTCCCAAGGAGCGAAGGTACCTTTGCTCGCGTCGAGCTGCTTGCACATCGACATAACCGTGCCCGCCGACATTGCAAATGATGTTGGACTAGATTATTTGTTAGAATATATAGCTTAAAGAAAACAGCAATGAAGACATCTCTTACTGGGTTGCGCTCTTCAATCGTGGGTACAGCAGCCGTATCGTCCTCCAGCAATTCGAACTCCGGGTTAAGCTCCTTAATCTGAGCTATAACCGACTGACACTCAGTGTTAGTAGAGTTGTAAACAGCTAAAAGTATTCGCAGATGTCTTACCTCAATAGTGCCATTCAAAGAAATGGGAGCCTCTCCCTCTTTGATAGAGCCTTTCCATTGCATCGGTACAATTTCATAACCCTCCAGAGGGTCAGTAACCACCTGGCTACCGTCAGGAAGAGCCTAAAGGTGAGTCAGTACAATGTTGATTGTCTTCATGACTAGACTGGGGCTTTAGATTTACCGCAGCAGCGACAGTCACTGCAGCGCAGTGAAGAACGAGTGAGGTCACAGCCTTCATCTTGAGTATTGGGTGATTTGTAGAGAAGTTTGAAGGAGAAGACCAGTGTTTGAGGATTTCGTTGTCGCTTACACTGTCGAACACAAAACAAAGCGAGAAAGGTTGTGGTCTTTATAGTTTTTGCAGGTCTCTGCTCTCGAAGGTATCTGACCTGCACCTTCCTTTCCTGTGTAGATTCGTGACCGACATGAGCCAAGCCCAGGTCTGCCAAGATGGCTCGTATACTTCGTATCGAGGGTATTTACGCGGTTCTAGTAACTGTAGATAATTCATTGACCCATCAGGCGGAACTTTTACAAGAATCTGCGAGGTTGAAGTCCTATTGGTCATAGCGAACGTACCCCCGCTTCGAAGGAAGAGTTTCCTTGTTCGCTTGCACAAATGCTTCAAAGACGCTGTACATACCCCTGTCTAATAGCCTGCAACGCCTGCTTATTCTGCCAAACGTGGAAAGGTACGGAGATCGCTAGATTTCTAGACCAAGTTAATCAAGCCGAACTATTGCTTCTATGAGATTTAGATATGTCCTGTTTTAGTCCTTGGACGGTTAAGTCTTTTGGCTAAATACCGAATCCTTTAAATCCTTCAGAGCACGGCAGATCCACTTGCCTTCGGCATCAAACTGGGCCGACGGATAAGTCAACGAAGGGTCTTTCCGTTATCCCCTGCTTTCCGTCACCCTGGGGTAATGTAGGGGATCCGATTGGTGAAACTATGGTCTTTCTTCTTACTCACTAATCGTTAAATTTGAATTAAATAAGGTGGCGGAAAGATCCTTAGTCGACTTAGCCTTACGGATTGGGACGGGAGGATTCTACCGCCATCTAGATGTAATATGGAGCTAGTGCCCGCTCTCGCGCAGACAATGTAGCATCTGGACGGCGCTTGGCAGGCAATGTGAAGTATAATCAAAACAACATTGTGCCTTAAATGTGAGATCATTTGCAATAGTATGATAACTTTGTGCGCGATCTAATGTTCTCGGTCTTTCGTATCTTGAGGGATTTGGGAGCCGTGAATGACCGTGCCAGCGCATGGGACCCATAAACCAGCCCCTGTTGATCCGCATGCTGACATGCGAAATCTTGGCGTAATACGGGGAATAAATACCTTATACATTCCCTGGCCTTGGCAGTAAGCTGCCGTTCCTTTTGGCGTATTCGTATACAGATAAAGCACCTTCCTTGCATCTGCACCTTTAGCGGTGTGGCCGATGTACGAACTCTTCTGCCAAGCTGAGCAGCATGTATCATCCATCTCCTGTATACACGAGAAGACCAGCCCGAGGCAGGGTTCTGTTATCATGCTTGGGCATGTAATGCTTTTGAGTGTTGGTTGAAGCTGAACGCGATAGGCAGGGATGTAGTCGTGTAAGGAGCCCATGCGAGGCGGATACTCAATAACCTTAATTGCACCCTGGAAATGTAAGAAGCATAGACATCGCAATTGACTGTAATTTAATCAGGCTTATTTATGCGAAATTGCTTTTCTAGACGCTTTAAGTGATAAAGTGGGCTCTCTTGTATAGCAAGTTCGCCCCGAACCTACGGTATATATATCAACGTTAGCATCCCCTATTTGGTAGAAACTTATAACATAGGATGTCCATTGAAGCAGTCAACAGTCCTCACTAGGAATCATTTCCAGCCCGAAAATTCATCTCAGGCTTCACCACTCCTCTGGCTACTAATAAGCTTTGTCTATGAGGAACCTCACCCTCTTGCCCGTCTCCGCCATCTAGCTCAGCAACGATTCCAGAAATGCTAGCTCGCCCTCTACAACCTTTACACATTAACTATCGACATTATCCTATTTTATCAGCATAGCTAGGCCTGTCTTGGCGCATAGGTGTTACTGAAGAAAACCCAGGAAGGCTTCTGCTGCCGTGAACGTTATCAAGTTGGCATTAGAGGTGTATAAAATGCTGTAGGGCGGGCTATGAAATGTGATGAGGTCTCATACCGAGCGTATGCTTTGCACGTCAATGCTGAGTTGTCGATCAAGTTTAGAGGAAAATGGACTCTAACTAGACGTGTTATTTGCAGTCCAGAATTGTGGCTGCGAGTTTGAATCAGCGCAGGGAACTTGAGGAGACAGACTCCTATTTAGGAAACTCATATGCAGAATTTCGATAAGTGTATTGGGCACTTCAGCATTGCGAAACATAAAAAGGCCTACTAATACCACAATCTAATGGATAAAAATATCATCCATGTTACTCTCTGCTTCTCGGCAGGCCCAGCAAACGTTATCAGGGCAGATGAAGATCCTTGAGGATCTCATGTCCTTTGTATCCATCTTTTGGGCGAGATACGACACTGCTGCGAGGCGAGCTACCCAGTTGCCACTGGCTCGAATGACTGACCGTTCTTCAGGACAATCTCGCAATTCATCCCAACACTCGATCGAATGCATGAAACGCGGCACAGAGCCAGGTGCATGAGAGCATTTGTTATCTGGCTGTGCAAGGTGAATCATGTCACTTTCCAGTGCCTTCATGATATCGACGTCTCCTACCCACTGGCCTGAGTCTTTGATACTGACGACAGCTTCCATCAGCGAGCCTTCAACGTCTCGATTACCTGAGGCCCCACCTGAAGCTAAAGGCCGGCTCCAATCAGTGAACGACAGGTGTAATGAGGTGGTACTGAGCATATCTTCTGGCTTCCCGTTGAAGCTATGGAGATTCGAGATTCTGAATGCGCGTTCGTCCAAAGAGGCAAGCATGGGGTTCGCAGGGGCAGTTAACATTATTAGACCCGGACGACCAATATTACCTAGAATTCTTGTCAAATATGGGACTTTCTCTCCCGGGTCATGTACGAGCTAATGTAGGAGGTTAGTTGGATAATTGAGAAAGGAATCAAAGTAATATTACCGAGGCAGGGATAAAGATTGAATCTTCAAAAGATAGACCCATGATATGAGGGGAAATGAGACTGTGGTGAATATCATATCCACAGACCATATGCGCCAAGACCTGAAACTGTATGTAACGCGGAAGGTCCTTGCTTCGCCTGGGAAAGCAGTCCTTGAGTCTAGAATTTAAAGACGAGTCGTATCGAGCTTCAATATAGTCACCCGCTTTTGCCCAGTGTGAATCCAGAAGGGGTTTTTCAAGACATTGGGTCCGTATAAACAAACGTGGGAGAGGATTGAGGACCTCCGAAGCGAAAGATAAAGAGGCAATAGTGTTGAGTATTACGTCTCGGCGATGGAGATATCTCACGAATTTATCGGGACAGATCAATGAGTTGTTAAAACACCATCTCAGATCATCCACGGTTATGACGGGAGAGTCGATCTGCAGTCGTGAACTCAGAGTCTGCTTCTTGTAGATCGCGGTGGAAGAGGAGTCCCCTATCCAGAAATCGAACACTGAAACATTCCTTCCCTTCCCTCGGAAGAGCTGCGTGCTCATAACCTTGTATTCCGTTTGTTCGACCATTTTCTTACGGCGCTTCGGTATTGTGCTGGTAGACTGCGCTTTCTCTGGATCAACTTCGTGATCGGTGGAAGACTCTATGTCAAATATGATCACCTCCTCATTTGATAAGTCCGTTCTGTTAGCCAGTCGATTCAGTACCGAGACCCGGTCATCCAACTGGGGAATACAAGAAAGAAGAATAGAAAGATCAGACAGTCCAAAGAATGGCTTGATGGCACCTATTGTGCGCAAATCTGGGTCCTTGATGAATCCAGATCGTCGTTTCCCATATGACATATAATTCCATGCCTCTTTGTCATTCAGACACTCTTTAGCAGCGTTACTGATCAGAGCCATCGTTGAATGGAGACTGCGGTTTCCGGCGGCAATGTTGTCGAGAATGGCTGCTAATATGTTGATCCCATCGACCAGATCGCTGGGATGAATTCTCCACCGGCTCAATATAGTCCCTACAGTGGCGTGAAGTAGATTGGCAAATGGGATTCGACGAGCATCATTCTCTAAAGACTGATGCCGTTTCACCGGAGGACCATAGAAGGCGAGATGGCTCAGACAAAGAGACCAATAAACTCCTCGTGACTCGGTTCGTTGTGAAGGGCATGATGCAAGCGAGAGTATACCACCAGCCCCAACTAGCTCATCATTCATGGCTACTTTGATATTTTTGTTGCCATAGACATGGATATCGGGATAGATATGCCAAGCCGAGAGACCAAGAATGGCGGCTCCATTTTGCGCCTCTTGAGGTATTCCAGTTATCAACTTTTCTGTAATTTCAACTGCTAGTTTCCAGGCGTCAATGACACTGACAAATGGAGCTTCGCTGGGATTGATGGCAAAATATACGTTCTTTAGAATGAGTCTCAGCTGGGCGTCATTCTTGCTCATAACAGATTTTCCAGTCTGGATCCAGGCCTGAGCGCTGGCATCCCAAGATGCAAGCTGATCTCTCGTGATCTCTTGTTGCACCGCAGCTGATGCGAGACCAAAATGCAATGCCTCTCCCTGCTCAAGTCGATAGGCAATCTCTTTTCGTCGCTCTACAACAAGCTCTGCCCATATTGAAGTGGCCTCAGATGCATCCCAAAGCTCTGCTAGCATGCAAGCCAGCAGGTGGACGTGAATAGCTGTTGTCGACGATGTAGCAGCAGCCCAGATAGAAGTCGCATCAACCCCGACGTAGGAAGCAAAAATGGACTTGGAGTATTCCTGGGATTCTTTCTGGGTTGCTGTCTTTGAGATTTCCGAGACCCTGGCACCATACGCGCGGATGAGGTTAGGCGAGTCCGGGCAAATTCCACTAAAGAGTGCACCTAGCCGGCGAGCTACGACGTGCGAATTTCCGGTTTCTGCATCTTGCTTCCTGGTTGTTGTGAGGTACCCTTCGATAGGGCGAAACTCCTTTGGAGCCTCGTATTTGACAAGTGTAAAGTCGAAATTGATATTGGCTGCTGCAACAGTAACCTCGTTTGTAGCGGCTGCCAGAGCAGCTTGTAATTTTCCAAAGGCCGCCATCGTGCCTATGAAAGAAAGGATGCAGAAGTAGTCAAGATATTTGGGATGAATGCCCCTCAAATAAGGGAGAACTTGTAGGTCAAAAGCTACAGTACATTTGCCGTGGCTGTGACGGACATAGCCACCCAAATTTCGTGTCCTGTGAAACAATAACACTGCATGTGGACTAATGGGGCAAAAGATCCCTAAATCAGCGGCAAGAGAGCTAATCAAAGCTGAAAAGGATGACTGACTGCAAGCCGCGGCACCTGTGGCGTCGATAGTGAGTTTTGGCATTGGCTAACTGCTACACGATTGGGCGGATTGATGTTTATTTTCAAGGCCCTTGCTATCTGGAAGTACAGCAAAGAAGAATGATCCCATTTATCGTGCATCGCCCGGGGTGGTATGAATATGAGAAAGACTCGAGTTCGGGCGAGGCAGAGTTAACCATTGATGTCTCAGTTTACTGGCCAAATGTGGCCCGGTCACCTAGGAATCTTCGATGCTTTCGGCGGACCGGACATGGCGACATATTGGGGAGGTATCATAAGTTGGAAAAGATAAAAAGTCTTAAAAAGACCGGCCAAAGTCGATCGAGTAGACAAATGCGGTTGTGACAGCTTCCGTAACAATAACGGAGCTATCTTAAATTTTCCGTTCGCGGATTGTGTGAATTAGTTTGAGAATGAGCCAGCTATTAACTATTGATCTACATGAGCGGTCGATAGGGCGATGGTGGCAAATGCATGAGTGGCGCTGATGACCTGCATCCATCGTGAAAGCCGCCAATATGTTGCAAAGTCGACGTTGCTGCCAAATGGATCCTTAAAGGAGCAAGCTTTTCTCTGTTGATATACACTTGGTACCTGAAAACGGTGTTCTATACACTTCGCAAGCTATATCTAGTCGTTGCGTAAAGAAGTCTCATGAACAGCTCATCCCATATAAGCACGATAAGGAAAAGGTTGCCTAAAACCATTTCTCCCGAGTTATTCACTGCAGAGGAGAAGTAAGAAAGATCACTTGATATTATGTCCGGTAGCTTCAGAGAAGCGCACAGGAAAAAGAGGTTTCGTAATGTCGGAATGTCGGCATGTATTTTACCAAAGGCAGAATGATATTTAGCTTAAAACAGGTTTCGTTTGTTTCGAGTTTGGGTATTCTTTGCATCTTTTGAACCTGGTAATCGTTAATATCAACTCACATGAATATACCTCTGCCATCAATTACCTGACTACCTATGTTTGAGGTTGTTGATCTCGAACCTGAGGCTAGGTACAGCCCAAAGGATAAAATTATTATTAAAGTTTCTAATTCATTTTATCACTATACTAATTAACTCTCCCCCATTACATGATGCCCTTTAATACTGCCAAGTCAAGTAGATCTCAAACTTCTGGCTCGATCCACTATTGCCATTTTGTGTGATGACAGGAGTTTCGTCTGCCGCATGCGCATTTCTCACATCGAGATATGTACCATCCTTGACATTTCGGATCCTATTTGCAGTTAGCTAAACTCTTAATAACGAACGGTAGTTGAGTTTACTGACTTAATTACTTTGTTCATGCTAGGGCTATCTCTTTTCATGCCCTCTAGAACCCAATGTGCTGCAGGGTCTGAGAGGTCGTGCTTGGAGGCTTGGGCCTTCTTTTCATGTCCTAAAAGAGCTATTGGTCAGTGTTGAATACTTGAGATAATATAGATACATACCCTTAGACCAAATAACATAGCCGCTGGGCCCGCTCATGATTATGACAGCATCATTAGAGCCATCAACAGCATAAATCTCCCACAATGGGCTTATATACCGAGCATTCTGTTCTCTTGATGGAAATAGTTAGACAACTACCATCAAGGGTAAGTCTTTCGGCACTTACCTGATTGAAACAGGGGGCTTGCCCTCATAATTTCCTGCATTGGTCAATTGAAGCAAGTACTCCTTACCATTGCTGTAGCCATGTGTTACCCTACTCCTTAACCAGGTACGGAACAAGATTTCAGGCCGGCCTTGAAGCTTCCTCTCGAGTTCGGCAATGCGACCAGCCTGTTCACTGATCTTTTCATCTTTCTGGCCTTGTTCGCCCTTGCTGCGAAGAGCTTCGTCAAGTTTGGTCTGGAGAATAGTCTTGTCCCTCTCCAGCTGTGAGACATTGGCTGTCAACCTCGTAATCTCGTTGTCCTTCTGCGTCTTCTCAGTTTGACAGGTCGTTTGGGCTTGAGCAAGCTGCGCCGTCAAGCTGGCAGTCTTTGCTTTCTCAGCAGTGAGATTAGTACTCAACTCCGTAATCTTTCTCTTCAGCTCTGTAACTTCGTCTTTGCAATCTGGAACCTCGTCGCGAGGCTTGGTATTTGCAAATAACTTAAACTCGCCTACCTCTTCGTTGCCTTCGGGCCCCTTCATAAAGACAGTAAGGACATCAGTTGTCTTTTCCCAGGCACAGGTAACCAGGTAGTCAGAGTCCAGTTGACAGGTGAACATGGCAGAGGTGCTGTCAAGCATGCCAATGCTCTGCTTCCCAGTCCGGAAGATAGGCACTCTTTCATTGAGATCTTTGTCATAGGGCCACTGCCACATTGAGAGGAAAGGCTTCCCTTCGCCAAACCCTTCTGGGGCAATAAATAGGCAAAATTCATTGTCTGCCAAGACGGGCCAGGTGAGTTTGCTGACCCAAATCTTGCCGGCTTCTTTTGATTGTGGGTTTGCAGGCTTCCAGACGCGCTTAAACTCCATACGGCTTGTAGCTGTTGTGGTGTCTGTGGATAGGACAAAGTCAAGCTTGTCGTAGTTGTCACGAGAGGTCATGTTCCATCTGTAGTAACCTGGCTTGACTTCAAAGGTGTCGTTACCATTGGCAGTCTTGGTGACCTTGTCGATAGTTATTTTCTGGGATAGAGGAGCCTTCCTGTTTCCTCCGGAATCACGGGTCCATTGGGACAGGATGAAGACGGGGTCTCCGGCACGCATCGTGCCAGAAGGCAAAATAATGGCAGCTGTCTCATCGCGAGCGGAACTGCCCCAGTTGAGTCTGCCTTCGTAAACAAACATGTTGGAGATGAAAAGTCAAGTAAAACTAACAACACAGGTAATTAATGAAGAAGTTGAACAGTTGGGGCCTTATCCAGGTGACGCGGGTTGAGCATGAATATAAAAGGGATTATATAGGTAGTCAGACATCATTCACTCTGAAGATTCAACGCTTTTCTGTTTATCACTCGCCTGCCTGATCCAGCACTTTCCCCCACCATCTCCTGTAAGTTGCTGTAAGACTATAGCTGAAAAGGCTCAGCTGCACCCAGCAGCAAATCATATCCAGTCGCATGGTATCTGCCCAAATATGCAACCCTAAAATGGTCATCAGCTCTCCACTTTACTCAATATCATTTCTACAGCGGAAAGACCGGTAAGAAGGACCCTGCATGATGATCCTTCGAGACGAATCGTAGGATGTATGGAGAAGTTAGCTGCAAGTATGATACGACAATGACCCAGGAAATTATCGAATAGGCAAAACATGGTGTCAAAGCGTAGGGTGGCTGAAATGTAGACTAATGAATGCAGTCAGCTTCATGAGTTACATCGTCTCTTTTGCCGATTTACACGAGGAGGAGAGTGATACGAACTACCTTTACCTTTGAGACTATTACAATAATAATGTAGAGAATTGGAGGATCTTGAAAAATTAGCTATATATTAGATTCAATTTCACGGATGCGACAGAACATAGACGTATAAGCGATGTGCTAAAATAAAAAGCAAAGTCTGTAATCACGGAGAGTTACCCTTATAGAAACGCCAGGCCGTTCAATAGAAGTAAGTAGTAGCTCTTAGTGTAGGTATTTCGTAGCTGATGTATTGCTTTTCTGTTTCATAAGGGCCGTTCGGTTCATTTCCTGTTATAGTTCTGTTTTGTATATAGCTTCCAATGTAGAAATTGACAGCTATCTTTTCTTGGCTACAGCTTCAGATCTGTGATTCTGTGTCTTCTTCCTTTTGCGATGATGTCGATGGTCATGATGTATCTGGCGCCGACAACACAGGCCCCGTTGCAAGCGCCGGGATTGCCGGGAGCGCCGACGTGCATAAGCCTGTAGGCCGATCGTTTCCCTATGAAACGATTAATTGGGAGCTGAAAGCCCCTTTAGGACTGCTGAAGATGTTGGGCTTAGCTGAGATAACCGTATCAATCGTTGCAGGAGGAGCGACGGTTTATTATTTGTTACGTTCGACTTGTACATTGATTGATAGCAAGGGTCCAAAGCTTGATTGCCTGCAACTATGATACGATAATGGAAGCTAGCTTTGGGTAACGAGCGGGGTAAAATCCTGTTCTAGTCTGTCAACAGTGTCAAAGCGTAAAGGTTGCATACTTGGCATGCCTGTCAAACCTTGAGCAATAGATATGATTTGTTGTTGCTGGATGGAGCTGGACTGGTCGAGAGGTTTCCTAATTTGGTTTCAGCAAGCCACAAATCCATGTCAACTATGATCTAGTAATATAATGCAGAAGATAGTTCAGAAAAGTGCTCGATTGGGTGGATGGGAGCAAAATAGGATATTTATTGTCATAGCATTTGCATAGACTTTGCAGATGCACTCTTTGCTGTCGGCTATATAACCTGGCTTCTGAATCACGCCAATCGTTCTTTCTGAGCCAGACACAAACAACTATTTCTCGTTTCTCTATCCTTCAAAACTTTGGCTGCATCTCTGAATCCAAATCAATATGTTCATTTATCAAGGCAAATTCAACTGGGGCCAGTGGGCTCAAGATGAGACAGCCGTGATCATCCTACCATCCAGGCCAATCCGTACTGGTGATATTGTCTGGGTTCTTTCTCAATGGACTAAAGGTCACCCCGGGTTGCAAACTGAGAAGCTCAACCTGGCCCAGAGACTTCCCGTTCACCAGGTCTCTAAAACAAAGAAAGGTGACGATAACTTCACCCCCGAGCCTGTTTACTTCAATTGGGAGATGACATCTAGTGATGGATATGAGAAGCTCCATCTTGTTATCTCTCGTGACGGGGACAAGAGCGAGATGGAGTTTAATCGGATCTGGCAGCCAGAGGGAGAGTGGCTGAGGGAATGCGGCCGTCTTTGGTTGGGTAAGATCAATTGGACCACGCTTGCGACTAATGAGTTCTGCCTATTTATCGTCCCTCAGGGCTTCGGTGAAGGACGCCCTGTGCATGCAATGTGGCAATGGACTAAAGACAGCGATGGCAAGGAAAAAGTGTCAAACTTCCACTCTTCACAGCAGAAGATTGCTTCTCATGACGACAACGGTGTTTGGTTCTCTTTTTACGCCGGCTATGAAGTCACGTGCAACTGGAACAAGAAAACCGATGTCCTTACCGTACATATGAAGGGACAAGAGGCGGACGGTGATCTAGGCGAGTACAAGCTCCTGGCAGTTACCAACCCTCACACCCAGTAAGTCCAAGATGCCCGTCTCAACTGAGTGATCAACCGTCGGTCAATATTAATCAGGATTTAGTGAATGGGATGCCCCGCTCCCTCCCCCTCAAAATGCCGAACTCCAAGTCCGCCTGCCCCAGCCTGGGCCCTCACTCCCTCGTGTCCTCGAACCTCTTCCTTTTCCCATCGGAATCATCGAGAACTTGAAGCATGCGGTCGCCTACGCCGATCAAGCTGGATACCTTGTTAACTACGCCCATGAGGTGAGTAACAATAACTAACCCTTTTAGTTGGGTATTGGCTAATAAGTAAGCGATTCAATCAATTGGACACTAATTTCCATCTTCGAGGCGAGGTGATTGAGGAGCGCAACGCTGCAATTGCCGAACTCAAACGAGAGGTCAAAAAGCTCGGAGATGACATCACTGTTGAGAAGGCCAAGGTTAGCGACTTGACCAAGAGACTTGACGAAGCCCGAGCTACCTACGAAGCCAAGTTGAAGGACAAAGACGAGGAAATCAAGAAAGACGAGGACCAGATCAAGAAAGACAAGGGGCATGATATTGACGACCACAAGACCATTGACAGACTGGCAGCCCAACTTGAATACGAACGAGCTTCGAAGGCAGAGGTGCAGAAGAACCTTGACCAGACCAAAACAGCACTTGCTGCGGCAGAGGCTAGTTTGGCTACTGCTAGCGCTACTATCGCGAGTCTCACCACCCGCGTTGCCTCACTTGAAGCTGAGCTCGAAGTTGAGAAGAAGGATATTGACAAGTTGCAGAAGGAGACTAAGGACAAAACAGCCATAATCTCGCAGCTCGAGAAGAACAACGCTGATCTACAGTCCAAGCTGAACGGAGCCCTCCAAGATGTCAGGAACAAGCAAGACCAGATCAACGCCAAGGACTCAACCATTCGTGATCAATCTACTAGAATTGACAACCTTACCAAGGAATCCAATGCAAAGTCGATCACGATCAACAATCTGCAGTCGCAGATCAATAACCTACAGCAGCAGATCCGAAATCTACAGTCAATCCCAATCTTCAAGTTCAAGTGCAACATCAAGTGCCAAGCGCCTAGCAACAGGGAGATCGCGGTTGATCTGACTGACGGAGGAGGATCGGGTACGCCTGTTCAATGCTAGTAAGTGTCCCAGTATACTGACAGAGGAAAATAACCATCTAACTGTTGTCACACAGCTCCTTGGTGAACAATAACAATCAGACCTGGGACATATATTCTATTGGTGGTCGCAACAATGTCGTAATCATCAAGAACACGCGCAACAACTATGTTCTCTGGTCTGCTGGTATGTACACACGAGTACCCACTACGGAGCATTTACTTACAGTCATATAGGACGTAACCAAAAGGCTCGATGCGATCCAGGTAGAGACACATCGGACCAGGCAGCGCAATGGGAACTAGAGGGTACGACCGTTGACTCGATCAACAACAACACCGTGTTCAAGTAAGATAGTCCTGCTTTTGCCCTCGACACCTTAACTGACTTTCGAAATAGAATCCGAAACCTGAAGGACGGCATGTATCTCGATTTGCGGCAGGGCGACACCTCGAACTACACGCCTTTCATGACCTGGGATGGCAATAACGGATCGAACCAGAAGTTCAAGATCTCGAAGCACTAGGGGTTGATGTATGTGTGGTGAAAGGTTTCTGATTAGGTAGTGAAGAGAACAGAGATTGCTTATAAGATGGACCCCTATATTTTGTGTTCTGAATAAATTCCCTTCGCTGTATTGGTTGCAACTCTCAGTGACGTTTACGAGTGATGGCATTTAAACTCAGGCCTTAAGCATCAGGGATGAAGTAGTTGTAAACTGAAGTTTGTATCTTGCAGACAGTTGTAATGTAATTGAACTTGGGCCTCGATTCTTGCGGTAACTGTTGAGACGGTATCTGATATCGAAATTGTGACCTAAGAGATTTATTTACTGATGAAATACTTGCTATTGAGATATGTGAACTTACCTCACTCAATATCCTCAGGAGCATCACCCTCGCCTTCAACCTCCGGAACAACATCGGTCGTAGACCCTTGCCAGAGAAATATTCCCAGCCCAGCAGTACCGAGAACCAGAAGGAGCTTCAAAATCCACGCCGTTAAAGATCCATACTCCATCACCCAGCTCGCTATCCACTGCATGCACGGCGTGACCAGCGCACGGCGTTCCTCTTCCAAGTCTGGATTGACAGAGTATATAACCGCCAGGATCGCTAATAGCGTGAGAGTCAATATGAGGGCTACAAATGCTTGGAGGAAGGCAAGAAAGACTGCGATGTTTTTGGTCGTGCGGAGGACTTCGAATCCAGCTGCCACGAGCGGCGTGACTTGGTCGAAAGCCGCGTGGACTTGTTTTGAATATGGCATTCCCATGGTGACTGTTCGTGGCGCATCCAAGTAGATGATTGTGGCTTTGGGCTGTGAGAGTCAAGTATTTATTGCCGGGTATTGAAAGCCTTAAATATGTTGGTTTCTGACATCATCATGTGATGTCAGAGTGGCGAGGAGTAAGGTCACTGACATTCTTGGATTGGAAAAACCATAGGCACACTAATACTCAATGACACCTGAAAGTTACCTCCAGACGGATTTCCCCACTCCAAGGTTCATGGCTAAAAGGGTTATGCACAGCTCCTATACATATTGGCCAATGTCCCATTGGCACATTTAACTACAATCATATTCTGTCTACGTCCAATTGGAAATCTATTAGACCTGCTTAACCTCACTTACCCCAGCGCTCTTGCAACCTCGGGCGAAAAAGCCTTGCTGTTCTCCGCCTATCTCATCAGGGACCTGGGATCTCTCAGAGCACCATCTCCAAGACCAACCCTCCAAGCCAGCTTTCTCGAACGCAGTCTTGACCTCTACCTCAGTAAACCCCATTTTCGACATGGTATGGTTAGACAAATCCTTAGCCATAATGGCTTCAGGGCAGCCACTCTCTGCGGAAGCTACCAGGTCTATAATCAGAAGCACTCCACCAGGTCGGAGCTTTTCGCTCAGTCTCTGGATCATGGCTGTGTAGTCCTGGACATGGTGGAGAGCCATACACATAACGATGAGATTAAAGTCGTTGAACTCTGGAGTGTCAAGCTCGGGAGACGGCGATGCTTCGGGATCCATCAAGTCTCCGTGTATGGCTCTCATTCTATCCGAGCTAAATCCAGCAGCTTCTGCAAGCATGTTGTATTGCTCAACCATCTTGGATGAGATGTCGATGCCGCGGACGATGGAGACATACGGGGCGAGTGCCTAAGACGATTAGCCACATTGGTATTACTGAGGATGGGAGCACTGACACGAGAAGCAACGCCGTTGCCGCAGGCATAATCAAGCACCTTGAACTGATCCGGCTTGTCAGGAATGCCGATCCATCTCAGGTTCTGTCGTAACTCGTTGGATATCTGACTACATAACCGCTGAATCCAGGGATGCTTGAACACTTCGGCGGCTACTTGGCTACTAATGTTAGACCACAACTGATATGCATCTGGGGAATCTTACTCGAAATGTTCTTTGTTCTTCTCTCCGAGAGCCTTGGCCTCGTCACTGATACTGTTGATCTTGTCGCCCATGATTGGCAAAATGTCTCTCAGAATCGAGCGGGTAGTGATTCGAGGTGATAAGGGAGGCAATAGAATAAGGATAGATTAGAGTTTAAGTTAAGAAATATTGAGCCTTCGCAAACAAGACTTTATATGTTGGAAATGTTCAGCTGGAGCAAAAGTCTCCGGATAGTATGTCTCCGCAAAGTTTCCGTGGAGACAAAAAGGTGATCAGGCATTCTGCTACCCCTCAAGGTTCACAGTGCTTCTAACTTACTAGTAGAGTTGTTTGTGTATTGATGAGGGCTGTTGGTGAAACTCTTTATGTTGATTCACGAGTCTGAGTAACTGATATTCTTCAGTACTGTGTATGACATGGGTCTGGACGAATGGGCATTTGTTTCCATCTACCGATGTCTTGAAGATTGTATGAACAGGTAATACTCATGCCGTAAGCCACACGAGTTCTTCTATTTCATCTATCGTCGTCAGGACGTCCTTTCAAGACCAAGGGTGTCGATGATGAGTCGGTCGCTGATAGAAAGTTACCGTATCACTTATAAGCATACTAAGAGCGTAAATGATGCGCCGCTTGTACATAGAGAATGTAACCCTACGTTCCGTTGTTCCGTTGCACGGACTTGTGCACCAAATTCACCATTATTTGAGACGCGCACGATGGAGCAAACCTCGGCCGTGAACTGCGCCCAGCGGGACGTTTCTCATCGGGATGTGGAGGGAGCCAAAACTCTAGCCACGCGAACACCGCTCCGCGCCGTGGCCCCCCAGTCCTATAAGTCGTAAGCGGGTCTTGTTCACGTACTGCCTCTGCTGATCCGATTATATAATCGGCTGTTTGTGATCTGCGAACGCCGAGATCTGGTATCTCAGTATTCCTTTATAAACGGCCAGCTCGCATACATAAACTCGTCCCATAGACGTCTAATCATTTCTTAGCCCAGAAGTTTACTTACGCTATAATACTCACCTTTCGTGTCGTGAAAATGACTGTCGCGAATACCACCAAAGCACTCTTCATCGATTCAGAGAACAATCCTAAGGTCATCGAACGACAAGGCCTCCCGAAACCAAGCGATAGAGAATTACTCATCAAAGTTCTATACTCGGGCGTTAACCCCGCCGACATCAAGCATGCGACCAACCTAGGAATGAACAATACAGTCATGGGCCATGACTTTAGCGGTCAAGTCCTGGAAATAACAACGCCGGGTTCTGTTTACAAGCCCGGAGATATTGTAGCGGGAATCACGCCTGCGGGCCTGTACTCACCTGTTCAATACGGAGCTCATCAAGCTTACATCACATGCCCGGAAGATTTGCTGTACAAAGTCCCTGATAACCTGCCACCATCCGACGCAGCGAGTTTGACTGTTGTTGCCATGACAGCCGCTGATGCGATATTCAACCAATTCAAATTCCCTCTCCCCGCAGAGAACAAAAGGCTGGCCCACAATGGTCCATTTCTGCTCTGGGGGGCAACGGGTTCTGTCGGATACTGTGTCCTTCAGTTCGCTATCGCAAGTGGCGTGTCTCCTATTTTTGTTACTGCAAAGCCGGCGCAATTCGAGTATCTACGCTCTCTCGGTGTCGAGCACCTCTTCGACTACAGGGATGAGAATGTCCACGAGTCCATCGCCAAAGCTCTGCGTGATTCGGGATTTGAGAAGTTCTCATACGCAATCGATGCCGCGGGAGCTCCTAATTCGGCCGACCAGGTGCTTAAAGCTGTAGCAGATGATACTATCATTGCTTCGGTGGTCATACGGGACAACAAGCGCTTCAAGTTCCCCGTTGCTTCATCACTACACGACTTTGTGATTCAACCTCCCGGCGCTCCTCATCCGATTTCCATTCCTTCGCGACCTGCGGACCATGCTAGAGCTTGGGAGGGCTTGAAGTGGGCTGCCGAACATTATGGGACGAAGTTTCGCTTGCCGCCGGTCCGTGTAGTTGAAGGTACGGCCGAGCACGCATTGGAAGAGATTGAGCGTTTTGTCAAGCAAGGTGGAGGATTTTCCAAGGTTTCTATTAAGCAACCACTTGCATAGTCGCTTGCTTAGATGCAGTTTTGTGTTCAATGTATATTTTAACTGAGCAAGGGATCTCATAAACTAGCTCGTTCTACATCTGCCTCCGTGTCTTGGATTTTCAGCTTAACACGACGAGCGTCGCCTCCCAATCCTTCCCAAACCCATGTATCCACCTACACAATCATCGCGCTTTTTCGAGTGAAAAGAGGGACTCGAGAAATGAGATCGATGACGTGTTCATGATTTTGTATGATGCGTTCCCTGTTCTATGTCGGGAACATGGATGGGATTTCGGGCATCCCAGAACCTTGCCGAGGCACTGCCGAGAACGCCGTGCAAATCTATCCTGTTTGTATGTGACCACTAACTTTGAGGTTTCTCATCTAATGATCTAAATGGTCCAAAAGCATCCACTTAACGATTTTGTTCTTGATGATTAATATTCCGGAGAAATATGCGCCGTATCTTACATCTTCCTCCTCATGTTATGTCAGGTTTCTTGTGATTCATGCCCGGAAGGTTTTCACCTCTTCCACCTTTTTCGTCTTTCAGTCTCTAAAAGAGTAGTGACATATCTTAGAAATATCATATATAATAGGCTAATTAGACCGAGGTTTCTCAAGGCCACCTTTAGCCTCCTCGTCAAACTATAAACTCGTCTCCTCCCGTTTCGACGGGGGTAGCGGATTTATTAACTTGCTCTTTATTAAAGCATCAGTTGATGTGAAATGATAATGCCCCGTTCAGATAACAGAACTCAAGTCTAGGTAGAAATTATATCAACCCGTGCAACAATTATTCATACGGCTTCACGCGACACCGTAACTTCTTGTTACAGGGGGCTTCCTGTCTCTTTATACACTTTCCTCATTGGTGTTATCTTCATGCATATAAGGATACAGGAACAAAGATAAAACTAGAAACCGAAACTGATGTTGTAAGTGAATGCTAGTAAGCTATACGGTTACTGACTGTATCTATTGTAACCAATCCGAGTCGCTCAGCAGTCAACATTTGATGTCCGTAGCAAATATCAATCGTCACATGTTAGATGCCCCGGAAGAAAAATAACTCAACCGTATACAACATTGCATTATATCGGGCCATTTCCCCGGCATATGCATACGTGTCGCAAGGATCAAAGCCAAACAATTGGCCAGCACTCCACTGTTGTTGGGTGAACACATTTCGATATATCAACAAACATGGATTATCGGACGTTTGACTCCGCAATCTGAGTTCAAAGATCATGATCATTTTCAGGCCACCAGTCCACTGTTGTCTTTTCACTCTTCACCACTGCACAGCCAAAATGTCGTCGCCCGCTCGCAAGAAGCGTGCCGATTCAGGGTCGACTCTTTCATCACCATCGCCCGTAGACGCGGAGAGCGGTCTTCTCCCACCAGAGCATTGGTCACTACTACCAGAGGTGAGTTTCGCAATGCGGTTCATCTTTTGCCGCTAACTCATGCGGTTCAAAAGGAAGAAAACGCGCCAGGCGATGAAGACTCAGCTGTTCTTGACAATGCGAGCTCAACAGCTTTTTTGACATCCAGTGTTCTTCAGTATCAAACTATTAATGGGAGGGCATATCAGACTGAGCGGGGAAATCCCGATTACTGGTGCGTCATGGCAGTAAAGCGTGGTTATCACGGCTGACTATAAGAAGGGGACCCATCGATGACACCGGCCAAGAGGCAATGGATATCAAGTAGGTTGTCTAGGGTCCGTTGGAAGCAAGCTGACCCTCATGATAACTAGTCACCGTGTACTCACTCTCTTTTTAGGCGATAAGCTGTACCTGGCACCAGTCCCAGAGGACATTCAGGTACGGCACCCTGGCACGAATTAGATGCGGTAGGCTAATCAGCATGATACTTTAGACTGCCGTAGATATTGGAAAGGGAACTGGTAGGTCAACAGTAAACTATACGAGTAATGGGCAGTGTGAGTAACAGTATGATAGGGATCTGGGCCTTGCAAGCTCACGCTAATTTTTAAAACACTGAAGAATACCTGAGGCTGACATGAAACGAAGGGAGTTCGCGGATAAGTTCCCAAATGCTTCCGTCATTGGGATTGATTTTGCACCAATTCAACCTAGTTGGATCTCACCCAATAGAGAGTTATAAGTACCCGGTTAGAGAGATACATCTGCGTACATTTCGTACTGACCTCTTAACAGCCAAATTGAAGACTGTACCCAAGAATGGACCTTCCAGCCTAACACCTTTGACTACATCCATATGCGATGGCTCGTCGCCAGCATCGCACACTGGAAGTCTCTGTTTAAGGAAGTTTATAAGTGCCTCAAACCATGAGGTTACATCGAGAGCGATGAGCTATCATCACGCGTCGAAAGCAATGACGGCACAGTGCAGCCAGGCAGTGCGTTAAGCCAATGGGAGAGGTTCTTCGTGGAAGGCGGACGCAAGATAGGACGACCGTTTACGATTTTAGAGGAGAACATCCAGAGAGAAGGGATGAGAGAAGCAGGATTTTGTGACATTGAGGAGCGGGATTTTAAGGTAAGACGTTTTTTCATGATAAATTTAGTACTAATTCGCGTTGTGACAGAATCCTGTGGGAAGATGGCCAAAGGATCCGAAGTACCGAAGTGGAGGGCAGTTTATGCAGGCTGCCTTCGAACAAGACGCTCAGGGAACAGTTCTTCATATGGATACTACGCTGGGATGGACTGAGGAAGAAGTCACTGTCTTCATCTCTCACTTTAGACGCGAGATCAGATCATCTAAGATCCATTCGTATTTCAGACAGAAGGTTGTTTGGGGACGGAAGCCTCTTTAAAGCTGGGCTACAGGGCTTGGTGATTGTCTGAGGTCCATTAAATACTCCCCTCTCTATGGAATGTATATTCTGTTGCTGTTGTCAGTGTGTAACTCAAGGAGAGCGCCATCCATATCTTGAGCCCCATGGTTTCCACTTGGCCGAAACCTATAAAGAAGCTCTCTTCAACATGCTCTATACATTGAATGGACCCACCATCCTTGTGGTCTTTATCTGATGTCTACTTTTTTTTTGTGAGAAGTTACAGTTTCTAAGAATTGTTGCCCTGGTCGTTCAAGTAGCCTCCTCAACTTGCGCCACATGTGAACCAATGACCCTGAAACCTGGTCTAACACCTGATAACTCGGAGATGAAAGTAAAATACACTCAAGTTCATTTCCATTCCATTTCCTGAGCCCATCTAGTGCTAACAGTAAACAAAGGCTAGATCTCATCCCTCTATCAAACTATACCATGACCCGACACATCAAGCATAAGGAATTGGTGTGTATGTAGGTAGAGTTAGTTGGCTTTACATGTGAGTTTCAAGAATTGTCATAATTAATTTCATCTATTAAAATTGTAGTAGCGGCCAATCGGGTCATACATATCCAGCGTTACACCAATGTCATAAGCGATTACACTTCCTACAGAGAGCGTACAACCTAGAAGCGGAACTTAATGTCCTCTGTAAGCCCCATCGTACCCTGCCGCAGCCCGGTCATCAACCCTTCCGTAATCAGCAGGTAACTCAACCAGATTCTGCGCATGCATCTCATGTGTCCTCTCGTCATGTAACTCATATCTTGCCTCGTCGTTAGGTTTGCCCGCATCGCTATCCGTCAATTGCTGGGATGACTTTCTGTTCTTCCCTCGTAGCACAAGAAAAGCTACAAGTCCTATTGCTCCGAGCCCGCCGATGACAGATCCGACCGCGATTCCGGCCTTGGCACCGGTGCTGAGGCCGGCTGTCGATGGGGTTGTGGACGGGGTTGACGAGGAGGATTCGGAGGAGGATGTCGACGAGGAAGCAGATGAGGATGCAGATGAGGATGACGAATCGCAGGAACCGAAGTCGCTCTGGCAACCAGAGGCGCAGTAATCTAGAGACCGGAGTTAGCATTGTTGAACTGTGTAAGGAATTCTCGTCCATTTTGCGGGGTCACATACCCGAGGTCTTGCCACAGTATCCCTTTGCCGAACAGCAATCGCCAAATGTGCTATCTTGGCAGGTGGCATTGATATCCGAATTGGAGCCGCAGTTTCCGTCGATGGATATAGCACCAAGGCTCGTTGACGCCGCCGACGTCGAGGTCGAGGTCTTGTCAGACGTCGCGGTTGTCGTGGAGGACTCGTCGCTGGATGAGCAACTACCGAACATACTTTGGCACCTGTTGATATCGATGTCAGCGATGTCTAAAAGCGTGTTGGAGTGCCAGAAGTTGGGAATGCCGTCTGAATTGACGCCATGCTCGCCAAGAGAGAAGCCCAAAGCAATGCCGCTCTTGTTGGAGCATCCTTGGAGTAAACAGTAGATTGAACTTACCCAGCACCACAATAGGTCGCATTTTTGCCGCAGTAACCCTTCTCAGAACAGCAGTCTCCATACGAGCTGCCTTCACAAGTGATGTTGCTAGTCGACGTCGCACCACATGAGCCTGACGTGCTCACAAGCTGCCCATCATCGCTCGACGAGCAGCTACCAAAGGCGCTCTGGCAACCCTCATTGCAATAGGCGCTCGTTTTGCCGCAGAATCCCTTCTCGGAGCAGCAGTTACCAAAAGTGGATGTGAGGCATGTCGCATTAGTCTCCGAGTTGGAACCACAGTTGCCGTCTTTGCTAGTGGGATTTTTCGCACGCGGTAGTAGTACGGGAGAGGATGAGCTGGGACCAGTTAGTCAGGGAGGATTCTAAAACAAGAGGTCCATGTAGCTTACAGTCCAAAGTTGAAGGGGAACGAGGCTGAGGCTAGAGAAAGTATACAGAGAAAGTACACCAGAGAGAGCTCCATGTCGCTGGTTTGGCTTGGGCAAAGGCAAACGACGCAGAAGGAATTCCCCCTCGACCGTCCTAGCAGGGCACAATGCCTTTATGTGGGCTCACTCTTGGAAACGACCCTTGCAAAAGCCCCGAGGTTAATTTGATAATCTCCCTGCTCCACCGAGTTCACGGTCCACCCACCCAACCCAAAGCTTCATTTGCCCCATAGGGCTAGACAAAAGTACCTAACAATAGACTCAGCCCCCAAGAGAAGAGAACGTGGGCGGCTCGGCCCGACATGGCGTCCATTCAAGTGCTTTCGTCTGCTAAAGTAAGGTGCTGGCTTCAATTTATTCAACTTATGTGATAGCCAACTGGAAGTCCAAATGATGCTGTGGCGCTGATAGTTGTGCTCTTGACTTGCCTCGCCTTGCCAGCTAAGCGAAGGGTAGGTATATTTTCCAACAGGGAAGACTCATGTCAGCAACAAGGTCATGCATGGTTTATCGTCCAGGGTCTAAAAGACGCCTAGCTCTTTGTTGCCAACGCTCCGTTTTAGATATCAGGAGAGACCTACAGGAGACCAATTGCGTCGAAAGCCGCTGTCTGGGGTTAGCCCTGAAAGTTTGGCGCAGGCTTACTGTGGAGTAGGGATCGCTGTTCAAGTTCGTTCGACTACCAATCAAAGCAGTTGGTGTAGTGGAAGCTTTGGACCCCAAGCGCGGCTTTGACCGCTTTAAGCGCCGCACGGTTGGTTCTTTAACGGAAGCGATCGCCTTACGAGCCGAAGGCTTGTGACTTGAGAAGGGGATGCTAAAATAAACTTAGCAAAGACTGTCCTAGGCTTAGGCTAGACTTGCCTAAGTATTTTAATCACTTGGGGTCAGGGTACTGAGTTTTCTTGCCTCCCTAGACCAGTTATTTTGGTCCTGCGGCACATGAAAATAGTTGGACATCTTGGCGTCAGCGTTATTTTAGATGTGGGGATGGTCATTTATCAACAGGGCTTAGTGTTGAGACGGTTAAATGTCTCCGAGGTGGTATGCAGAATGGGACATATAATAGGCTCAAGAAGCTTCGAGCCTAGCACTCTGATCTTCTGTCCCTTGTCCAAGTATCTCCCACCATGGTGCTTTCCATCCCTCAAGTCGTTGGCCGTCTGGCTCTGGTTCTTGGTCTTCTACCCAATCTTGTCCTCGCCCAGTGCGGCCCTGACAACGATGGATCACGTTGCCCTTTGAACGTCTGCTGCTCCTCGGCCGGATACTGCGGAACGTCGAGTGTATACTGCGGTGATGGCTGTCAGTCAGCATACGGGAGCTGTTCTATCCCTACAGTTCCGTCTTGCTCTTCTGGCGGTAAGAGTGCGACTAATGGCCGTCGCGTTGGATACTGGCGCGTACAGCAGGCTTGGGACCGATCTTGCGATGTTGTCCTTCCCTCCCAGATTCAGACCAACGGATTGACTCATCTGATCCTGGCATTTGCCGATTTCGACACCAGCAGTTTCGCAGTGGGCGCTCAGAACTCTCAAGACGTCGACTACTATAAGCAGTTTACCGCTTTGCAGAGCAGCTCGCTGCAAACGTGGATTGCCATTGGTGGTGGCAGTTTCTCAACTGAGACTTGGTCTTCCATGGCGGCCTCATCGCAATCGCGATCTGCTTTCATCTCGTCTCTCAAGTCCTTCATGGAGACTTATTCCTTCCAAGGTGTTGACCTTGATTGGGAATTTCCAGCGACCGGCGATGCAGCAAACCTGGTCTCTCTTGTCCAGGAACTCCGAGCTGCCTTTGGAAAGGATTATGGCATCTCAGCGGCGGTGCCAGCGGACTGGGGTAGCATCCAGGGCTTCAACGCTGCCGGTATGGGCAAATACGTCGACTTCTTCAACTTTATGGCCTATGATTTACATGGTTGGGGCATTGATCAAGAGCCAACAAAGATTGTTGTCACCTACCAGGCCAGCATAGTTGACATTGCCAATGATCTCATGCCACTGTGGGCGAACCAAACCGATCCTTCGCTTATCAACCTCGGCATCCCCCTGTACGGCCGTGGGTACACCCTCTCCTCCTCCAGTTGCAAAGAAGCAGGTTGTGCGGCATCGGGTCCAAGCGAAGAGGGGTCTTGTGTCAAAGATCCGACAGGCGTCATGGTGCTGAGTGATATCAAAAAGGCCATACCAGCCAACCAAGCTACCGTCAAGCTTGACAGCGAGGCTATGCAGAAGTATGCGACTTGGGGAGGTGATCAGTGGATAGGCTATGACGATGCTGATACTTTGGCACTGAAGATGGCATGGGCTGATGGATTGTGCTTGGGTGGCGCTGTGTTCTGGGCGCTTGATAATAATGGTGGTGCGTGGGGCGCCAACGGTAAAAGCCCCTGCAAGGCGTGAGGACTTCTACTCAGATGATAAAAGAGGAGGGAAATCTATTGGAAGTCGGTACTAAAACCGTTTCCCAGACTTGAGAGACGTTTTCACAATAATGTATATTAGATGTAGATCTTCGTTTACTCAATCATCCTTGTCCGAGAGCTATAATGATTGCAAAAACTATTTGACTTAAACGCACTTCCATTTACTCGACTCTTTGAGCCAGCAGGCAAAGCTCTGGAGACCAGGTTCCTGTGCCCTCAAGCTGTCTATATCCGCCTTCCAACCCGCATCCCTAAACCACGCGAAGCTCTTCGACGCATCTTCGACCATCCATAATATAGGATATGCTACAATCTTGTATGTCTGGGGCAGCTCCTCTCCCACCACTTCTTGAAAAATCTCCTGTAACTCAGAAAAGCTCAACTCATCACCCGCCAATGCTAATGCCTTTCCCGCCCAAACATCTGGATTCAAAAGTGCTTTTGCTGCAAACACGCCAATATCATGGGTGCTAATCAGCTGCATTTTTCGATCTTTTGGCATCCCCACTGCCCAAAGGGACGCCATCATCTGACCGAAGAAACCAGGGTTATAGCTATCCATAAAGCCTGTCGGTCTCAGAATTGTCCATCGTTTGTTGTTCTCTTTGCATAATTCCCGCAGTCGTAGCTCAATGCGGTGCTTGGCGGCAAAGTGAGGAATCTCGGTTGGTTGCGACCAGCTAATCTCGTCGCCACCACGGTCAACACTAGAGAAGACTATGTGATCAACTGATGGATGCGATGTTGCTGCTTCAATGAGAGGGAGTGCTTGTGCCTCATCATTTGGCGGAACTGTGACTACAAAGATCGATGAGATGTTCGGGTGCTGGTCAAAGATGGGCTGTGGCGTCTGGGTATCTCCCTTCACAAGTGTAATTCCTGGATACTCTACTTTGAGAGATTGAGCCTTTGATGATTCAATAGACCTTGTTAACGCAAGGATTCTGGTGTCTTCCTGTCCAAGCGAGCTGTCAAGGGTCTTGTATAGGGCGTCGATGGTGGCTTTGCCTTGTTGGCCAGTAGCCCCGACAATAAGAATATTTTGCGTCATTTTTAATCGTTGTTACAGAAACTTGTGGTCGTTGTGGATTGCTATGTTTTTCGTTTATCGGTTTGCGACGAGGCTGATATATCAGCTGCGGAGACTTTTCGGAGGCTTTCTGCCTTGCTTACTGGCATGGCGCAGCAGTGGCTCAACACTATCTGGGTGGCTGGTCACAACCTCGCATTGAAGCGGTACTTTTCAGAACCCTAATTTAGGTTACTCTCATTCATAAGCTATACGTCCCAACATAAGTAGGTCGTATGCCGAAACCTCGTCAGATGAATGCTGGTCGGACAATTTGTATCACTACGTATAATGCGCTGATTAGCTGCTACTGCATATTCCTATTTCAAGTTCAATTTCTTTGCAGCACTGTCTAGGGGGTCGTTGTTTCCGTGTTCCATGGGACACTGATTCGAACGAGCAGTCAACCGTGGTGTAGGTATGTCAATTTCGGTCCCATCTCTGTCGTACTTGTATATCGGATTCAGCTCCAGGGTTATTCGACAACCCTACGAGCAAGTACCGCGATAGCCTGCGCCCTTCTCCCAATCATCTCTGTAACCAGCATTGTACCCATACAGCTTGCACGCGGTAAAGAAGTCATCATCGCTGATGACGTTGCCTGGCTTCTGGATGCACTTAACACCATCAAATGTCGCCTGGTGCTCTGGTCAAATGTTTACTCCAAGACTCTAAGGGGGGCTACTTACAACAGATCCCCAGCGCATGGCGCAGACACCCTTTGTCCAATCGTTTACCGGAATCCACCCCTCAAGAGTGTGCAAGCAGCAGTTGTGACTGCTGTGGTCCTTTGAACTAATCTGTTGTATCAGTACGGGTGTAAATACAATGAGATTGGCGGGAGTATATGTACCCATGAGCCGCTTGGGCAAGAAAGAGGCCAAGGCCGAGTGCCTTGAGAGAGAGTTGCATTGTTTTTGCTTTTGAGAAAGGGAAATAGAAAGTGAATTGTGCTCGATGAAAGTCTGGACTGGATTTAGAAAGATCAAAGCCGTCTTTTTATATCTAGTGTTTACCCATCGCTCCGTCACCGCCTCTCCGATGCATTTGCCGACTATAATATGATCTTACGAAGGTAATGAGAATATTCTGAAGCCAGGAGATGAATCGATCCACTCCATACCCGGTACCTGCGTCTCTCGAGCCTTGTCCCCACGATATTGCCTTTCGTCAACCCCACCGACTTGACAGGAATGAACTGACACTTCTAACTGCCGTGCTTCTGACCATGATTTCTCGTGGCCGGCACTTTGAAAGCCTTTTATAGCTCTGCCAGTATGGTAGGATCTGGGCCCATTACCTCTGGATAAATGCCTAGTGGGTTGTTACATAGCTATATGTTCTAACAACACGTATTGATTGATAGGTATATCAACTTGCCATTACATTCTATGTCTTATTCAATCTTTGCAATTGAGAAGCTAGGAGGTAGATATGGCCCTTTTTCAGTAAAATTTAGCCGGAATCCAAACCTTGTCTCAATGCCATGCTACGATTTTCCTCAAAATTAAGTTCAAAAATGAATCAAATACGGAGGTCGCGAAAGTGTATTATATTATATTGCCTTATATTCGATTCTCAGTATCTAAAACTTTAGTAGCCAATGGGAAATACTTTCTTCGAATCGTGTCACTTATTGCGTGACGTTTCTAGCATAACGATGTATCGTGTTGTTGTAACTATTATGGAAATCAGCCTACCACATTTGTGACTAACGCATGTCTTTTCCTACTTGCACATTCGACTTATATTCCTATTATCATGGCTAGTACCAGGCTTCATCGATCTTGGGCTCCATAGTTTCTGCATTTTATCGCATTAATCCGAGTGCCTTTCTGTGACTAAATGGCTCCTGGGTTTCATCGAGCCCGTCGTTCCAATATGGCGTACCCTATAGCTGGCGAGTGTTGGTTCCACAAGCTGATCCTTGCCATGAAGGGTCGCCCAAGTTTCCGCGTGCTACCCGGCCTCATCGGAACCTCCGCGTAACTGTCGGGTTATGAAAAGTGGAGTATCTACACATGTCAGCTCACGCTTATGAGAAGTAGGGTTCATACTGCAAGAATATGGTCCGTAATTCTTTTGCATAATTTCCTGAAAAATGGGAGTTCCATCGACAACGAATATTCCTAAGGAGACTGTATCACATCTCGATAATGCCCCTATTCCCAAGCCGGGAATTCTTTTGCAAGTCAGAGCGGGAAGAGTCAAGAAAGGAGCCCTAGGAGGCGAAATCACATCTGCTATCTACAAACAGGGACATGACGGACCAATATTCTGCAGCGCGACTGGTGTTTTGGGCGACGAACACGCTTCCAACAGACACGGTGGCACAGAGCGTGCAGTGCATCAGTATAACCCAGATCATTACCCAGACTGGCGAGCCGAGAACCCGCCAGAACCAGATCTATATGATGTCGGAGCATACGGCGAGAATCTTGTCACGACCAACATGAATGACGACAATGTGTGTATTGGCGACATATACAAACTCGGTGACGACGTTCTTCTCGAAATAAGCGAACCACGACATCCATGCTTCAAACTCAACTCCCGATTCAAATGGCCGCGAGCTCTAAAACGGACGATACGAACAGGACGAGCAGGCTGGAACATGCGAGTGTTGAAGACTGGCGATATCTGCAAAGGAGATACAATCTCTTTGCTGGAGAGACCGTATCCCAAGTGGTCTGTGTTGAACGTCCAGCGTGTCATTAGAGCAAGGAATGTCTCTCTCAATCTGCTGGCGGAATGCACACAGCTTCCTATGACAGACCTCTTTCTGGACATTGCAAAAGAGAGATTAAGGAGTGCTCCAAAAACATACACTCTAGTCGACGCTCTCCTCGTCGCTCAGCGTATCAGGAAGCTCACGTTTGCCTTGAAAGAGCCTTTGAGTCTTGTCAATCCCGCGTTCGACCCCCATGCATTTGCACAGGTCAAATTCGGACGCGAAACAGAATTCGAGCGCTCTTACTCAATTGTCGACGGCGACATATATAAGTTCAGCCTGGGCGTGTCGCTCGATAGACAATCACGAGGAGGTTCGGCTTATTTACACAACGAGTTGAAGATTGGTGACGAGATTGAAATGTCTCCTGGATCAAATCCTGGGGCGATGGAAAATGATGCAAAATGCGATGAGAGTCTCACACGCGTTCTGATCGTCGGAGGGATAGGAATAACGGCCTTTTTGCCATCGATGCGCGACTGGGAGAGCAAAGGCCTACCATACCATCTTCATTATGCCATCAGAAGTCTTGAAGAGGCTGCTTTTCTTGATCAACTGCCCAAAAGCAAGACCACTCTGTATTGCCGATCAGAGGGTCAACGACTCGATATTAGAAGCGTCATACTAAAGCCCAGCCAAGATGGGGCATACAACGCACGCATATTCTCATGCGGACCCTCAGGCATGATGAAGGAATGCGAGAACATTGCTAAGGAACTTGGATATCCAGACCACTTGCTTCATTTTGAGGATTTTGGTAGCGGTGGAGGTGGTGATCTCGGAGAGCCCTTCGAGGTGGAAGTCGATGAGCCGGACTCGAAAAGACATGAGACGGTGACGGTTCCTCCAAACAAGACGCTATTAGACGTGCTCAATGACGCCGGCTTCGACGTATTGTACTCTTGTAAGTCTGGGGCTTGTGGTGCTTGTAAAGTGGCACTATGCGAGGGAAAGGTTGACTACAAGAGCACGTCGCTGTTTGAGAAGGAGAAGGGGCGGGCGTTACAGGCTTGTGTCGATCGTGGTATTGGGAGGCTGAAGATAGAGATAGATTAGGTCATTATGCACATTCTGTTAAACCGCCATATTCTCCAATTTGAATGAGATTCTTTACTGATATTGATACTGTGTCTCATGCTTCCGGGTGTCAGTTGATGACGTAGCTGAACATATACGTCCATTGTGTTAAAACATAAGACGTTAGACAGGGTCACTGGGACTACATCAGATAAAGCTGGAGTTTGACGACCAGGACATGGGCAATTACAAGAAAACCAGTCTATGGGCGATGGACAAGGTAGGAGAGAATATATGAAGTTGATGGATTAAATTAGCAAACCATGACTGTGTCTAAGTCACGCGTTACATGTAACAAAATGCAAAGGCCAACCCTTATGTCAAACCTTATATCCGTCGCCTATCTGTCTTCATAACACCACAAAGAAGAACACAACGAATGTCCGAGTGTAATTCAATCTGTGATCCGTGCTTTCATACGATCTTACTGCACGAAACCCGAATTGTCCGCGCAGTCAAAGACCTTGGTAATTGCCCCAGTGTCAAATGCCTCCTTGATCAAAACGCCAACGGAGTAGCTGGAGTGGCTGGTCAGTATATCACATGGAGATACAAGATAGGTGAGTACTTACGTGCCAGCGACGATCATATAAAAGCCAAGAATCATGATGAGTACATGCAAGGCGTACTTGATCTTCTGACCCAGCGTGCCAGTCTTGTAGCTCTTGAAGTCATACATCCACAGTAGCGCAGGAAACACCAGGCTGAATGGCGCAAAGCAAAGGGACCCGGCCAAGCCGAGAAGATAGTTCAAGATGGGCACCGCCTCAGCCACGATGAAGGATGCAGTTCCCAGGGCAAGGTTGATACCGAGCCAAGTTCCGCAGTGAGTGAAGGTATTGGCCTGCAGGTGCTCAGAATCTCGCAATATGCGGACAAAGGCATATTTGGCAGCGACATGTTGATAGATACCAACGCCAAGGATAAGTCCAGGTAAAGAGACTCCATAAGCGACCTTCTTGATGAGTGGACCGGCGCTGCCAAAAGCTGGCGTTGAGATCCATATTCCGCACCATCTGTAGATAACAAGACTGAAAGAGAGATACATGGTCCCAACAATAAAGCCAGCCACAAGGCAAGCCTTGCGATAGTCATGCGGTCTCTTCATCTCAGATATAACGGGCAAGAACATAGAAGAGCCACAGGTGCTGATGAAAATATTCGTGGCGTTGATCATGCCGACAACAAAGCTAGGATACGCGATCGGTGCCCAACCGAGATCAAAGTCGCCCGTCTTAGGAGCGGCAGCTGGTCTGTCCACTTGCGTCACAGCGACGACGAAGATAAACACCCCAAGGACGAATGTGATGAAGCCGAACCAGGTCAGCCAGCCCAGACGAGCAAATGTGCGTATGGAAGAGAGGAGGGTGATGAGGATGGCGGAGACGAGGGCGAATACGACAGTGCATGTCCCGTGATCTGACAGTGCATTGAGGCCGATAGCTGATGTGACTATGCCGCCGGCAGAGATGAGAACTTGGGCGACGATGATCTGGACGCCGACGAGTTCGCGACCCCAGCGACCCCAGATGAGGCTCATCATATCAGCTAGTGCTAAGAAATATAAGCGACTGTTCAATCTCGACTGGGACTTGGCTGCTTACTGTGGCATTCGGTATGGTTGTGCTTGAAGTCACCAAGAACAAGGGCAGTATCTAAACAAAAAAGCCATTAGTTTAAGCTCAAAGGTATTGAGACATGTACTTACAAACGTTGAGCGAAGTATATCCAACGATGCACAGAGATCCTCCAACGGAGCCCAGCGCACCGAGAGCTCCAGGGATAGCAAGGATACTCATCGCAAAGTTGATCTTGAGAAAGACCACAGTGGCTCGCTGCCAACTGACAGTTCTAAACTCAACGCCATCGACGTTCTCCTGAAAGACCTCCCGCGACTCTCCCTTCTCGGTATCAGAGCCACCGGCGTCTCCATGGTGGGGATCGATCTTCTCATCTTTGGAGGGAGATGTGTACTGATCCATGGAAGATACTGTTGGAGATGCCATTGTTGGAGGATGGAGCGCAGCTGGGAGATGATGGGATGAAGAAAGTGAATAGTGGTATTTATAGCTTGCTAGGCTATGGATCCGGTGCATGGACTGTTGCAAACCCTGGGGTAAAGCGGGGGCCATCTCAGCTCTGTAGTTTGTACTGATAGATAGTTCCAGGCTGACGAGTCTCGACTGAGCGAATGAACCACCGACTCGGTTCGGGCGTACGCATGTAAGTAGCCTGCACTGTATCAGCGAGAAAAACCACATCTCCCCGATATCTCATCTTCGAGCAATTCCTCCACAGCTGAGATAACCTGTATTCCAGATAAGCTTTCACTTGGATTCACTTGATATCGTGATGAACACGGCTTGTAACATTGCGTTGCAGCGCACAGTAGATCCGCCACCGGCTCCATCTCTGATATCTCGGGATATCCGAACACGAACCCGGTATCTAGTCCGTGGAGCTCGGTTAGATGACCCTACAAGCTCTGCTAGACGAGGCGCCGCCCAGAACACCATAGATATAATTATCAACTCCACAGATCGAAAGTGAACCAAGACGTCAGAGTTTTGGTGCTTTGAGGAGATAGCAGATGCTCCCGGCATCAACCCGTTGGTATTTCTCTGAACAGGCCACCATACTAGACACTTATACGAGTTTACAATTCCCACGTGTTTTTGCTTCATAGTACGCAGTATAAAAACAGGTAAAAGGCAATTCCTTTCACTGCTCACCGACTAGGTATCAAATCACAAGATATCACCACCGCTGACAGCCTTGCCGTGGTACCGAATACATAACACTAGTATCTAAACGAGAGTGCTCACTTCTCCATATCGCTCATGCAAGGACCATGCCGCCAAGTAAAGGCCCAGCTTACACTCCCTACACTCCCAAGACGACAAGCCGAACCTTATCAAGATAAGTAGGGGCCATTTCCTTTAGCGTATGTCGCGGATGCGGGGAAGGCTCCACGCCTGGGCATGGAAGTGTAGAGATACCGGGGAAATGGGGAACCTTCGGCAATTGAACCAAACCTCCAAACCCAAGCCCTTGGAGTTCGTCACTACCGCGCTCAGCCGAAAGAGATGAAAGAACTTATAGTGTCAAGCCTCTTTGGCGTTTTGGGGTGTCAACGTGCATCGCTGAGCAAGATACATCCCTCATAGCCTCTTTCATCGGTCATTTAGTAGCCATGGTTAATCTCGATCCCATCAACGCAAAGTTTGCGGCCGCAATCGATGGCCTACCTGCTCCTCATCAGCTCGGGGGCCCAGACAAGGCATTCGAGAATCTGGAAGAGCTACAGCGCCATGTACCAGCGAGTGACATTGCCACACAGTCTATTGAAGTCCAGGGGAAATATGGCCCGACATCTGTAACACTGTTTAGACCAATGGCTCTGGTTCACAAGCCACTTCCAATGATCTTCTACACTCATGGTGGCGGCTGGGCCATGGGGAGGTAAGGACGACTCCTTTACTTCTATTAATCAGGCTGACGTGCGAAGTGCCAAATCGTTTGCCGTATTGGTCGAGGACTTGGCTCGGCGAACTGGAGCTGCGGTGGTCTTTCCAAACTACACGCTTGCACCACATAGGACGTTTCCGTTCCCGTTTGAGCAGAGCTATGAAGTTCTCGAGTATATGATTCGTTATGGAAAGCAGCACAACCTTTTGGTCAAAACCATTGCCCTGGCTGGTGATAGTGTCGGAGGTACATTGTGTATAAGGCCGCCTCGATTAAGTGCTGATTATATGAAGGACACATGGCCATTGCCATGATGCAAATGTCGTTGCAAAGACAACTGCCCGCTACAATCGCTCAGATCGTTCTCTGGGCTCCTGTTACCGTAACACATAAGAAGTACCCATCATACACTACGTTCAAGGATGGTCCTTTCTTGCCAGAAGCCACAATGGATTGGATGATTGAGACCTTCATACCAACCAAGAGCGATAAAGAAACCGCACTGGCCTCTCCTCTAACACACCTCTCAGACGATGTCCTGTCCAAATTCCCTCCAACCATTATCTTTCTGTCGACAGTTGACCCCTTAGTTGATGAAGGCGTCGCATTTGGTCACCGGCTGCAGGGGCTTGGGGTTGATGCGTCTGTGATCAAGGCTGAAGGGCAGATGCACGCCTTTTGTCTTGTGAAGGCGTTGCGGAATGGACCTACCGCTCAAGCAGTGTTAGAATTAGCGGCGCTGAGGTTGCGAAAGATATTTCCAGATTCAACATAATTGACTTGCAACAGACTGTTGGTAGAGGGTATAGAGAGAGCTATAGCGCCGTGATGCGACATGTTGACGCAGGTATCCTTGTTTCACGAATCTGAGCCTCATCATGGAATTATAGGCCTACTCTTCGTAATGCCTTTCAGTGATCAAAGTAAGCTTACAAGATTTCAAGTTAGCGGTATGTTGACATTGGTTATATTTTCGTATTAATGGACAAATGGAAAAGACTACGATTATTAAACTGAATCCATGGTTTAAGTAAATAGATGTTCTACCGATCAGTGCCGTTGAGGACATTGGGGCGATTGCCCGGGGAGAATAGCATCGCCGAACCCATCCTCTTACCTGGAAGAGAACATCATATCCGACACTAGGGTCACCTTCCTGAGCTATCAATGATGCTACCCCAATTCGGTAAATCCTATATCCTCACAATGGGTCTTGCTGACATGCACAAATCCGGTCGTGCTTAGCGTCAGATAACGCATTCCGCCAAACCCGGATGCTCCCCGGTTTAATCACTGTATCAGCACTCATTACACCGCGTAATGGGAATAGCAACCCGGTCACTCCACTCTCTTCTTATGGTCTTCAACACCCTTATTTCCTTGTAGGAAGAGTCCAACGTCGTCATATGGTACTGTCGATTACCACCCAAATCCCTACCATTAGTCAATCAGCTGAACACTACACACGCCACGCCCCTTGCAGATAGACAGTCCCCAAAATGGTCAAGTCAATGCGCTTCCGAGACTTGCAGGTTCCCACGCCGGGCTTTGGTGCCATGGGCATCAGCTTCGCACTCGGCAACGACCTCAGCTACGAAGAGGCCGAGCCCGTATTGCTGAAAGCATTGGAGCAGGGTTGTACATTTTGGGACACCGCTGTACATCTCGTCGAGCCCCCTTGGCAGCTGTCTGCTGACTGATCGCCTCTAGGTGTCTTATGGTCCGGGAAAGAATGAGAAGATTCTCGGTGACTTTATCAGAAAGCATAACTGTCGTGATGAGCTTTTTAGTAGGTTTTCGACTTGTCGTATCGATGTGTTCTCACTAACCACTAATAGTTGCGTCAAAGTGCGGCATTGCTGCTTTTGAAGACGGATCCGTGACCAACTCGGCTGAGCATATCACGACATACATCGAGGGAACAATCGAAAGATTAGGCTTTACTCCCGACCTATACTATATCCATCGCATGGATCCGAGTCAGCAACCCTCCCCGAGGTCAATTAGCCGAGTACACGCTGACAGAAGACCCCAGATACACCACTTGAAGAATCCATCCCTGCTCTCGATTCCCTCCGCAAACAAGGCAAAACAAAGTACATCGGCTTATCCGAATGCTCTGCTGAGACATTGCGAAGGGCAAACTCAAGTAAGCATCCAATTTAACCTATGTAAACACTAAGCTAACAGAACAAGTCGCCAGAATCGACGCCGTCCAAGCAGAGTATTCCGCTTTCGAAACAATTCACGAGACCGACGGTTTGATCGACACGGCCCGTGAGCTTGACATCGAGTTCATAGCCTATGGTCCTCTCGGGCATGGATGGCTCGTAGAGAACTTCCCCTACCAAACGCCCGAAGACTTTGCCCCCGAAGATTACAGACGCCAGAGTCAGTCCTCACACTTCCTAACTGTCGTTAGCTACTGACACATTGTGCAGTTCCCAAGTGGCAAGGCGAGAACTTTTATGCCAACAAGAGAATCGCCGATGGCTTCCGGGAGCTAGCCAAGCGCAAGAAGTGCACCTTGCCTCAGGTTGCCCTTGCCTGGGTGGCTGCGCAGGGCATGATTTCCATCCCGGGCACGACGAAGCCGGAGCGTTTGGTTGAGAACTTTGCATCGGGGGACATAGAGCTCACGGACGACGAGGTCAAGGATATGAGGAAGCTGGTTGAGGCTTTGAAACCGCAGGGAGATCGATACAATGAAGTCGCGATGAGGAACATAGGTAAATAGATAGCATACCTTGAAACGTACACTGTCGGACTAAATCGAGTGCTCTTCTGGCTTGGTATCATGAACAAAAACGAATTGCAGCCGAGTGACCTGGTATATGAGGAGAGTCCGAATAGTTGTCTATACAAAATTGCTGGGGATCACATTTATCAAGACCAATAAGTCCAACACCAGTGGATCGTCGTGTCTAAACTTGCGCGATGTTCCACAGCCCTTTGCATGATAGCAGCAGTACATTCACCTCTACACATTAGGCAAAGTGCTAAAACTCGATAGTAACCAGCTTCCATCATAGAGGTAGCCTATGAAATTCTGCTTTCTTCTCCTCCCCCTTGTACTCAAGATGCACAATCGACATGATCTTGGAACTAGCGGGCCCCGTCAACTCGTGAACCTCATGAGATCCTGTGATTTGTGCATGTTGTCTTTTATCATCCATCTCCTCCATTGGCGTAAACTCTCCACAGAATCCCCATCGCGTCGCCTCTTTCCACCCTCTTGCCATCCAGTCATTGGCCTTCTTGGGATACAACTCCACCGTCTCACCCAACGTCATATCATGAGCCATGACAGGAAAGATATTATCATAGGCATCCGCCTCGATCAACTTATCAATACTCTCCTTTGCCTCCGCTGCTTCGAGATGCCATCCCGGCTCCGTTGTCGGGTCAAAGAATGGTCTTTCTGGGTCCTTCCAAGGATGAATGTTGAGGAAGAGTCTCCCCGGGCAAGCCGAGAGGGTCCGGCCGAGAGGGTTTGGGAAAATCATCTCGGGGAGGGGGGTGTACGTGATGGTCTAAACTCTCCACTGTGATGCGCAATGTCGCCGCCGAGAAGCATGAAGGAAGGGGGGTCAGCAGTTGTGCGAGCCAGAGCAGACATGTGCCCGAGCAGACATGTGCCCGACTGCGTGGCCTGGCGAACTCAAGAGATAAAAGCTTCCATCGCCGTAGAAGTCATAGGCGTCAAAATTGCCAATTTTCAGACCCCTTTGTCCTTTGAAGTCAATCTCTATTAACTCTCGACCCTCCCACGCTGTTTCATTGACATGCGAGTCCTTCACAGTTGGATAAGCAGGTATCATGTTGCTCTTGAACCCTGGTCCAACAATAAGGTCCGTTGCTCTGGGAAAGGTCTGTGGGTCACCGGCATGATCAAAATGCCAATGGGACCAAATAATAGCCCCAACGTCATCTAGGTTCTGTCCGTTCTCTCGCAGAATCGAGGCAACATCTGTTTGTACTTCGATCTTACACCCACTCGACTTGATACCAGCGACAAAGGTCTCTGGGAGGTTCTCCCAATCCTTTCGCACGCCGAGGTCAAATACAATGGTATCATATTTCGTATTAGAGCCGGGATGTTTGATGAGGAAGGAGTATGATCCCACGTTGATTGTGTCGAAGCCTGGTACGAGAGGTCCCACAAAGGTTGAGGCGGGAAACCCACTCATGAAGCTCGTTGTGTCGATGATGTAGACTTCGACGGTGTTTGGTGAGTTGGGTATCTCAACTGGTGGGGGTAACCGGCAGGAAGCCATGTTTGAGTTGGGTTTCAACAGCAACTAAATGTTTGAATTTCTCGAAGAATTGCTTGTAAAAGGTGGCAGTGCGTTCAAGAGCCTGAATGATTGCAATAATCACTATCGAGTATGGTTCTCTTTACTTATTCTAGAGAGTCAATGGTTTATCCGGGTAAGAAGCCGAAATCGGCATGCTTATCTTGACTATGGATGCCAGGGCCCTATTAGAGTCGGTTCCCAGAGATCGGTCAACAGTTTGCGGGGTCAAAATACTAGCGTGGGTAGTAGGTTTCACTTGACCATCCCAGCGGGTAGTTCAGAGGGTCTGCATCGGGTTCACAGGCACGATGTCAAAGCTCTGGTATCGCCTAGTAAGATGCGGGGAAGTAACGGACACGTCGGAAAGTGGCATCTAAACGGCTCGTTTTATTCTCTGGGGACAGCAACGATACTGGAATATAGAGATATCTCATAGGGAGTTATTCTTCCCTGTCCAATAGCTTCACATTAGGTGAAACAGAAGCTGGAGTTTCATGAAATTTAGAGCAAGTACATAATTATCATCAAAGATGTTACCTGAAGTATGGGGGCCCAATTGAAGGCCATCTCAACGGTATGGCAGGGTGTCACGAACATAGCCAAATGCTGTTGACGGTGAGTTCGTGCCTAGATAAACTCATACGTATTTTAAACATTTAGAAGGCGTGAAGGTGATGGTTAACGCATCTATAACTCATGATGTACTGCTCTTAGAGATCGAAATAAGCATGCTCAGCTCTTCCGTGCTCTACCCAAGTCTCTTCTCCTGGGGAAGACTTTTTTTCTCCTCTTCCGTCAAATTGACATCAAAAATCTCCACCAAACCTCGGATACGCTCCTCTTCCGTCTCAAACTTATTAACAACCTTGCGGTCACTGCCAATTGTCTCCCTAACTGTGTCCTTGAACAGGGTGAGGTTTCCAATAATCACCTCCTTGTCCTCATCCATGATCATCTTGGTGCAGGTGATGTACCTGGTGAAGAATGATCTCGGGTTCGTCGATGTGAACCAAGACATGACCTCGTAGTCCTGGGGCAGGAACTCCGTTTCCGTGAAGCAATACACAGGCGTCCATGTCTTTTCACCCTCTGCTGGGTTATAACAGACGTCGTAACACCACATTTTGGTTCCGTGGGAGGGATCTGTGGCATGTGTCTCTGAGATGGACCGTCTTTGAATACGGATCTCACGCGGTGCGATACTCAGAGTCTCGAATCCATCTTTCAGCGGGAAAGGGAGATTAGGGCCCATTGAACCCATTCCTACGTCGACGCCGTACCATTCATCGTCCAGGAGAGCGAGAAGAAGCATATGGTTCCAGCCATCGTATGTTGCGCTCTGGTTCTTGCGAACTTCTGGGTAAGGGCTCATGGCGCGTGATACACGACCACCGCAGTTACGCACTTCATAGCCAAGCGAGCGAAGAGCAGTGCCGAGAAATATGTTGTTCTCCATGCAGCGCCCTCCTCGACGTCGTATTACAATCTTGGTGTATAGCTCTGTAGGGTCGAGAGTGACGATTTTATGAGGATCATAGTGAAGTACGAGATTCTCGAAAGGGACATTGCATGTGTGATAGCGTGTTATGGCTTGCAAGAGCGGGAGGCCATTTTCTTTTGTTCGGGCGAGCGAGGGGTCTTTCAACACGCTGGTGCCAAGGTCTAGAAACTTCTGGGGAAGCTTGATTGTCTTGAAGTAGTCCTGTAGCTCGGAAGAGGTGTAGCGCACTCGGGCGGCCTCTTCAGGAAGCTGAGTGAGGGCAGTTGGATCCTCGAGACGCGCCATGGTATGGGGAATGGAGGAAGAAGCGGGGTTAGATTGAATGATAGGATAACGGTTTACTTGATACAATTCAATTCAATATGTCCAACTCTCGCATAACAAGATTGAAGTATTATACAAGATGCTATCTGATAGTCGGACCGAAGCTCCGCAATCACGATCCGGTAGATAGGAATTAGTTATCATCAGGTAAGACCTAGTCAACCCTGCAAGGACTGCACGATTGGTGGGAAAGTGGGGTAGGCCGGGGAGTTAGATCGGCCCATTCCGGGCGGACATAACATTACACCACATTGAGCCAAGTCAAGTCCAGACTTGTGTAAGGGCAACAGGCTTTTGTTCATCGATAGGAGATTGAGCTTGAGGCAAATGGGGTGTTATCTTTACTCATTTTATCTTAAACAATCGGGCCATTTGCCAATATCTTACATATAGCTCTAGTGGAAACGGCTCAACCGGTTCTCGCCATGAGTTCGCCGCCATTCAAGTAAAGTCAAGCCAACATTGCCACCATGTCATCAATTTTGCTCAATAGTTCACAAGTTTTATAAATATGCCATATCGTTGCACTAGACAGCTTATCCTCCACAAGGAAACCCCTCCCACAACCCGTTCACAAAACTCATGCCATCAACAGGCGATTGATGAAAATGATCAAAAACTGCAGGATCAAACATTTCCGACGCAAAAAGCTGAAAGGGATCCATGTTATCGAGATTAAAAGATATAGCGTCCGCAGAAGCAGTAGAGCTCGACCCGTTATCGTGGATCGAAGCTGATGCAGCATCTGGGGCAGTTTCTAGGGTCATGTTAGTATAATGACCAAAAGGGAAGAGTGTCGATGACGAACCTCTTATGCCGCACATTCGCGAGAGTCTACGGATGTATTCTAGACAACTCAGCACGAGACTATTCTCGTGATCCAGGTTGAGAAATATTGTTTCGGCTTTGCTCAGGAGGAACTTCATGTAACTGACGGATGCCTCGTCAACTACAGTGTCTCCATGTTGTGCCCAGAGTAATCGCCCGCAGATGACCAGTGAGGCAGTGAAGACTAGACCAAATAATCAGCCGACCGCCTTGCAACTCACTTAGAGATAAGCTCACCATAGTAGAGAGTGAAATACCATACTCCGAGGTTATTCTTGCTCGTTGCATCTACACTGATAACAGAGTGGACAATGTCAATCGTAAGCTGTGCAGAGCGAATACGTTCATGCGCTTCGGCCATGGCAAGCTGTATCAAGTATGATGAAGCTTCACTCGCTGTATCGTCTTGTCGGAATAAATGTCGAATCGTCGCGCTTAGCAGTGGTTTATGAATCAAAATACTCAGATTATGATACCTCATCGTAAGAATCACACGAAGTCTGTTCGCTTTTGTGTTTTGCAAAAGAACATCTGACTCGACATCGCATAGTTGAAAATGTGGAGGGAGATTAGCTGCCCAGAGCCGGAGCTGCTTGCGGAGTTCGCCTGAGGCTTTGAGATGGGCCATCTCATCAGGCTCCGAGTCGTGATCCAGATTTGCGCCGTATTGGATGACAAGAGACTTGCTCATCACCTGGTACATTTTGAATGACACAGCTAAGAAATCACCAGGCAGATCGGCGGCATCGCCAGAAACCGCCGGTGACCATCCAGATGCTGACTCTCGTCTTGTCATCTGCTCATCTGGGATGCTCGCGGGTCTACCCACAGCCGTGCTTAGTACCTTGTCAAGGCAGTATATAACCACCCAGGTCCGACGACGATATTCTTTCTGTACAGGATCAAGGGCCCTCTCGGTGGACTCGCTGTGAAGTCCTAGGGCCATAGCTGATCGGATGACAAGGCCATAGTTGTTCCAGGCCTGCACAGAGCGCGAAGTTCCCTGGCAGTGAAGAACGACCAAGATCAGGTAATGAACTATCTCCAAACTTATAACACGCTTCGATAGCTCGTTGCAGAGACCCAGGGCTCTTTTGTAGAAAGCGTTAGACCTCTCGAAGCGCTTCTTGGACGATGTGGTGTAGTCCCTGTCAAAGTTGCTCGCCATGGCGAATACCATGTTCAGAGTTCCAAGCCATGTTCTGCGAGCTCTCGTGAAGCCGTTGAGTCTGCACTCATTGTATGTCTTCCTCATTGTTTCCTCGTGGATGAAGGGGAAGACAACACCGGCTGTGTCGAAGTATAGATCGAGCAGAGTGTCCATCTCCTCGACAGACGGCAGGGCGGTGGGTAGTGAGTCCAGTGGTGTCGCTGAGCCTCCCAGAGAGCCTTTGCTTTGGGAGACACTGGCTACGACACTTTCTCCTAATACAGAAGCTCTGTCGAGTCCGGACGGTGCGCCAGGTGAGTGGTGCGCAACCGCGATGGCGCGAAGAAGCAGTTGCGTAAAGTTGATATTGGAGGCTTCGCCATAAAACGCGGACGTCTTTTCCTCGACAAACGTCATGGCCATTCCGTTGGGGATGCCTTCTTCGTTTTGAGGCTCTTCTAGGCTTGTCGCACAAGTGCCTGTCCCTGCTTGCGATGGTGCTGACGCGGACGCTGAGGCTTTGGTCGGTGCAGTCGGTGCGGGTGAAGGTATAGAATGGCCAACGTTGATGTTTCCATGGTGACATGGTGAGGTATTCGTGTTCTTACAAGGGGAGAGATGGCCCTTGAGAACATCATTCAACCGCTGGAGATTATGCTCGACAGAACTGACGCGCTGTTCGAGGTCGGATACATAGTCTTTGCGAACAATGACATTCGTGGCAGAGTCGCCAGGCTCGTACAAGCAGTCGAAGCCAAGGGATAGGCACGACGAACATGACGGGCGCTGTCCATCGCATCTACCGTGATGTCAGTCCATTTCCAGAAATGAAAGCACTTGGTGGTAGAGTATACCTCGACTTGCGTGACCGACAGGCATTACATGCTAGGCCAATACGCCTCCTCTTGTTTGTCGGTGGACCCGTCTCAGATTGATCCTGCTCCTGTTCTGACGGTTTCCGAGACGGTTCTGGCATCACGAGCTAACGCGAGAGTACGAAATGTGGGGTTGGGAGATGGGGAGGGAAGAGGTGCCGGCGATGCCGGGTTCGTCGGGGAAGCAAGCGAACTTGAAGAGTGTTATAGAAAGGTCTCTGGGAACTGGCGGGGTATCTCAGCCCAAAACCCGGCGTTATCAGTGATACGTTATCGGGTCCAGTGGAGTCTAGGCCTAGGACCCCGCGATTATAGCGGGCTTGTGGCTTGGATTACAGGCAAGATCAAATACCAGACCGATGGTCATGGCTGTCAGGGTCATTCTCAGCCTGAACAACAGGGAAAGAGATGAGTACTGTCTACGGCGCGGTGCCGATAATACAGACGCATCGCATTAGTATTCAAATTTGTTCGTCAAACGCCACAGGTAAATGTGAGGGCTAGGCTATCTATCTTAGCGATAAAACCTTGCTCTGGTATAGGGTAGGCTTGTCTGAGGATCAGGCATGACATTCATTACGTATCGTGAAACAATGGTTACTAAGTATCACTGACATGTATCTAAATATACTATGAGAAACCTTTATCTATGATTGTACTGTAATTATTTTTAGAGATGAACACCATGTTGTTGGTGATTCGCCATTTGCTCCGTCCTCTCTGGCCCCGAGTTAACAAGCTTCCAAAACTCAACACCTTCTTCCCATAAACTATCTTCCCAAACGTCAGTCTTACCATCACGTCTCCATCTTCTCATATCTTTAGGATTCAAGGTCCCCCAATTGACCTCATCGCCATTCACAAACGCCGCAAAACCCTCGTTCCAACCCTTCACCCACTTCTTCTCCAGACCACTTAGACCTCCCTCATACCCACACCCCCATAACCAAATGGGTATATCAGTGAGATGTGTAACTCCCCACTCAAGTGGAATCTTCTCTGCTACACAGTCAAGTCTCTTCTCCAATCGATATCGAAAGACGTCTTTGCCAGCTTCAAGACCACCCACGAACAAGGCATTGTGAAAGCCGCGCTGAAGATAGTGGACTTGGATATTGGCGTAGATGCGCCCGAAGAAGTCTTCCCAGTTATCGTAACCCGCCGGCAAGTTCTTCGAGGATCCGCAATAGTGGTTCATGATCTTTTCGGTAACTTCTGGGGAGAAATCTGCTAAAAGTCTTTGGTGCACGGCGGAATAAGACTCTTGAGGAGTGCGCCAGCGACGATACATGATGTGCTCGCTCTCGTTCTCACCATTTATCAGTCTTATCGCGCGATTCTTCATTCTTTTGGCGAAGCCACCATCGTTGATCTTATCCATCAGCTCAATAGGATAGAAAGTGTCATCTGCCAAGACGCGAAATTCTGATATTCTCATTCCTGTTTGGGCCTCGACGAGTCTCTGATAAGGAACTGCTCGTAAATTGGCCAGTTTCTCCTCATCTGAAAGCTCCAGATTGATTCCAAGCCTCGTGAGCAACTCGTCAAATTGTAGTTGTTGATCCTGCAGACTTTTGGGCCTGACTCCTGTGCTGTTGGAGAACATTGCCACTCGCCTTATGATTCCTTTTTCCTCAGGAACGCGGAATAGCTCATGAGCCAGTTGTTGGAAAGTCGAGTATGCGCCGGCGGAGTAACCCGCTACTGTAATATTTGCAGGGTCGCCGCCAAAGAGCCTTATGTTCTCGTGCGTCCATTCCAAAGCTAATCTTTGATCCCATAGACCATAGTTTCCCGTAGCCTCTCCATTAGAGCTCGCTTCGGTGGCTAATTCCCTGCTCGCGAGGAATCCAAACACATTGAGCCTATATGATGGCATGACCATAATTGCGCGGAAAGCAGATTCGCTTAGAAGCGACACCAGGTCTTCTGGCTCTGTGTTGCTTGTACCGACTTGAAGGAAACCCCCATGGATATAGAAACATACGGGCCATCCATTTTTGGGAGGTGGACCAGCAGGTACCCAGATGTTTAGTTGGAGGCAATCTTCGCTGACGACAGACGGGTCGGGCGTGTTGCTGCTGGGAGGCTGGGGGCAAACCCTCGTGCCACCTGTGAACTTCCCTGGCTGGGTTGCTGTGCCGTATCGGTGATCCTTGGGGAGTCGCCGGGGGACGCGGAAGCGCCACTGTCCAACCGGGGGCAGAGCGTATGGGAGGCCACCAAAGTAGTGCACGGCTGGAGAGCCATGGGAGTTGACGGTTAAACCCTCGATATGTCCTAATGGCCCTGCATTGAAGATGTAGCTCTCTCGGATGTAGTTGTCAGACATCGTGATCAAAGTGGAACGCAAGAATTAGCACAAGGATGAAACTGTATGCACAATTAACGGACTGTAGTCTCAGCTATCTAATTATTGTTGGGGTTTCACTTTTACTTCGAGCAACAAATCGACCAGTTAATGCCCTCGTTTGTTCGCAGGCGGATCAGATGCCGGGTCCGTCGGAACTACTTTTAGAAGCCGATCTTGCATATCCGATCTCCCGCTTTAGCTAATTTCACGTCAGAGGAATCACAAGCTGGCATTTGACGAAGCGACCCGCTCGGTCCCCGCCGATTCCCCGATAGCGCTCCTCAACATTTGAGAAGAGTGTCTTAGCCTCGAGTTGACGCAATTGAAAAGACGTCGCAGAGTCGGCCTCAGCATGTTCACAAGAGATCCTCATCTTATCTAATCTGTCGAAAATGACCATCACTCTCCATCGTTCGGCCTTTTTTGAGGCTATCCTCAAGCATGAGGGGTCTTCGGTCGCTGTAGTGGAGAATGAATCTGGCGCAAGCTTCTCCTACAATTCATTGCTTAATAGCGTTGGGCATGCCAAAGAACAGTTACTCGCCAAGACGGGGAAATGTGATGCTAGTATTTCTGGAGAGAGAATTGCTTTCTTGGTAGAAAGTGGCTATGAATTTGTTGGTATGTCTTTATACTTTACCCTCGCCATCAACGTCTCTTGTGTTCAGCACTAATCTGGCTATGGTTCGTCGTAGTGACACTCTTGGCCATTCTCGCCTGCAACGCCATTGCTGTGCCACTAGCCCCTTCTTTCCCTGCTCCTGAGCTAAGATACATCATCAACAACAGCGAGGCTCTCGCTCTCATTTCTTCAGCCAAGTATGTTTCCAAGGCCGAGGAAGTACTCGCGGAAGGCTTGGACAGCATCCCCTTGTTCTACCAACTCGATGGAACGCGAAAGATCTCTACGGTTGAGGAAGAAGTCAAGCTGCGTGACTTCTCCGATGCACCTCGCGGTGGCATGATGCTATTCACCTCCGGAACAACTGCACGACCCAAAGGTGTCGTTCTGTCTCAGACAAACCTCACAGCTCAAGCAAAGTGTCTTCTAGAAGCATGGGAGTATGCTCCCAGCGATAGACTCTTGCACGTCTTGCCACTTCATCACATCCACGGCACCGTCAACGCTCTTCTCACACCGCTACTGGCAGGTAGCAGCATTGAGTTCATGTACCCGTTCAACGTGAACTCCGTCTGGACACGACTGGCTGCGCCGTTCTTATCAACTGAACAAGTAAACGACCACGTTCGAGAGAACAATGGTGTTAAGAAAGATGAGACAAAAACGCCGATCACTTTCTTCACCGCTGTCCCCACGATCTGGTCACGAATGCTGAAAGCACACGAATCTTTATCGCACGATATGCAAACGGCTGGCAAAATAGCCGTATCCCCGACGAGCCTCCGACTCAACATCTCGGGCTCAGCAGCCCTCCCGAAACCTATCCGCGATGGTTGGATGCATCTCACAGGCGGAAACGTACTTCTCGAGCGCTATGGAATGACCGAAGTCGGAATGGCGCTCTCTTGCGGTATTGAGACTGCCGATCGCGTTGATGGCTCTGTAGGCTGGCCGCTGCCGTCCGTTGAGGCGCGGCTCATGGAAACAGACGACGAGACTGGAGTTCAAAGAATCATTGAGCACGGTGCTGAGATCGATGTTCACTCTAGAAAGGAGCGTATTGGAGAGATTCAGCTTCGTGGGCCCACGGTGTTCACTGGATATTGGCGCAACCCCGAGGCCACGGCCAAGGAATTTACAACCGATGGATGGTTCAAGACAGGCGATATCGCCATTCGACGACAAGTCTCGGAATCTGGTCTTGGAAGATCAGGCTCCTGGGCAAAAGGACCAGCATATTTCATCCAAGGCCGTCGCAGCGCAGACATCATCAAGACAGGCGGCGAGAAGGTTTCAGCCCTCGAGGTCGAGCGCGAGATCCTCGCCCTTCCTGAAGTCGATGAGTGTGCCGTCGTTGGTCTACCCTCTGAAGCATGGGGGCAGAAAGTCGCAGCTGTGATTGTTCTCGGCAGCAAGGCTGGTGAATCGATCAGTCTACATAGTTTGAGGAGTGCGCTGAAGGCGAGAATCACGGCGTATAAAATTCCACAGGATATGCAGATTGTTGAGGTTTTGCCACGGAATGCTATGGGCAAGGTTAATAAGAAGGAGTTAGTCAAGAGCGTTTTTGGAGAGGCGGAGAAGATCAGGAGGAGAAGCATTGATCTTCAAACAAAGCGGCCTGTTCTGAACGGACAGCGTGGTTAAATTGTATGGAAAGGAACATGTTTTGAATCAAACTAGTAATATTCAGCCTTTTATTTAAATGTATATTCAGCTACGTTAAGAGCCCGTTACCTGAGTTGACCTGTTCTTAGGCAAGCCAGGAACGGTATTGGTACGTTATATCGTAGATGATGTAGATGCCATCGGCCTAGAAAGCCGATGAGCGGATGCGCTTTCTCATGGTAGACGCTTGTAGAAGATTTTACTCCAAGACATCGGATGAACATGTCACGTAAATGTCAGACCTATTTACTATAACAAACTATGAATCTGCTGAGCCGACCCGAGAACTTTCTCTTCTTCAAATCTCCGCCCAACAATCTGCAAGCCTACATGGCGCCCTTCCATCGCCACAGGATCATACAACTGCTGATTCCAGGCATCGATCTCATTCCGCAGAACATGTTCCCAGAAACTTTCATCATTCCCGCCCTTGGATGCCTTTCCCGCTGGAAATGTCAACGCGGTGTAATCTAGCAAGTTGAATATCTTGGTATAGCCTGTCCAGCGACAAGACCCATGAGGTACTGCGGTATGAGGCATAGCTGGAACTAGCAATAAGTCAACAGAGCGACCAGTAGGTGATCGTTTGTTATTCCACACGTCGTGGTAGGCCTCTTGGATGGCAACCTTTCGCTTGTTGAGTTGCCAATACTCGAAGACAGAGATGGGTGTGCCGCGGTTGACGAAGGCTTCGATCTGCGGAATGAACGGTTCACCGCCTTCCGAGATAGCTCTTCGGATATCTTCACCTCCATCGGCGGAATAGTAACCATCCTGCTGCAAGTCAGACACTCCTGATTCGTTGCAAGAGAGTATGACTTACCATGATATCTAAAATACTAGAATTCAAGCCTGAGTCCCATTCTATCACTTCGTGCCCAGCAGCCTCCAACTTTATTACCAGGTCTCTGAATAGCCGCTCGATAGGCGGATGAACCTTGACCATGCCGTCATCAAGCATTGCTCCAATGACGAGTCGTCTTGTCGCGAAGCTCTGAAAGACATCCTCCTTCCAGGGGACTGGTGGTAGCTGGGGGTCCGATGTCCACGGTTCAGCTTCAATCGCCAACTTTGTAACGAGTTTGAGGGAACTTAAAGATCTTGCCATTGGCCCTACAGCTGATGGAATGTGCTGCTGCCCTTCAAGTGTTACCTCAACACCGCGATATGATAGACGGCCACTCTAACATTGGTCAGCATCTCTCCCATGAATATGTGATCAGAGACGACTTACACTAGGCTTCAGACCCCAAAGGCCGTTCATGTGACACGGAATCCGGATAGAGCCGCCGATATCTGTTCCCCAACCGATCATGGAAGTAGAGGTTGCCAACATAGCTGCTTCCCCGCCAGATGACCCTCCTGGAGTGAGTTTTGGATCATCTGGATGGGTCGTCAACCCCCAGAGAGGGTTATCAGTCTCACACCACTAGAAATCTTGTCAGGTAGTGACATCCAAGCAGTTGAACTCTGCTTACCATGATACTCTGAGGAAGATTAGTTTTCCCGATGATGACAGCCCCAAGCTTCTTCAACGTTTGGACAAGCAGTGCATCGTCGTCCGCTGGTGCAAATGCCTTTCCAACATAGCCCAAAGTCGAATCCAAACCCTTAATATTGAATTGATCTTTCACTGTGACTGGAATACCATGCAGTGGACCTATTAGCCGACCATGTTCTTTTTGAAAGCCATCAAGCTTGCTGGCTTGCTTCAGAGCACCGTCAAAGCAAACTTCTGTCAGGCAATTTGTCTGTTGAAAGTTAGACAAATTCGTAGCAGGGTGAAAGAAAGTTGAATACCCTTTTTTGCGCTTCGCAGGCTCTACAGTGACCGTTAGGATGGGAACTTCAACAACAGCGAACCTGGACTTTCCTTTTGATGTAGGTACGGATCAATTCGACAGCTGATACCTTTCCATCACGTATAAGACTTGTCAAACTGTCGATGTCGACCGCTTCAGATGTGATTTGAGTCAGACTGGCATTCGTGTCTGATGTCGAGTGTTTCTCAATTTGCGCATCTCGAATCGCGCGCTTTTCTTTGACTACTTCTTCCCAAGACCTCTTCCCCTTGGTTGGATATACGCTTGAAATCATTTCGGAATGAACAAAACTCCCTAATTTCTTCTGTCTCGCAAAAATGCTTATGCGTCTGGTTCTCTGGCCTTGCACTGCTTACTGCTGTCTCGGTGGAGTCTTGAACTGGATGCAGCTGTGCTTGGTGTGGCTCGCGGAGATAGCGGAACAGGGCCGGCTCAGCCAAAACGCTTCAGTCCACCACGCACTGTCTTGCAAGCCTTGGCCTATCGAGGATCCAGCCACGAATTGACATAGCAGAAAGCGGAGGTCTGGTGTCCGGGGAAAGATCCGGGGTTTGCCACTCTGACCCCAAGTACTCGGTTCTGCTGCCTCTTATCTCTGTGGTCTGATTCTGGAGTGGTAGCTCCGAGAGCCGATGCCGGTCTTACCCGTGCTCAATCATGCTGCACGGTTTCAAACAGGTCGTGCTTGGTTAGAGACTAAGGTTGTAGATGACGATATTCATATACTAGCCAGTCTGTTTAACCACTGTTTGCGACAAATAGTCACCACGACATCGAGCGTCCTTGCCATCTTTTATCTGCATATTGCAAAATTACGACACAATGGCAAAGCCTTCTCGCAATGAGTTCCACGTCGCAATCGTCGGTAAGGCTCTTTCACAGGCCCCATTCAGGCTGGTACGGCTAACTCTATAGGTGCCGGCATTGGTGGCCTCGCTTTGGCCATGGCTCTGTACAAAAAAGGCATTTCATTCGCGTTATACGAGGATGCAAAGGAATATTCGGCAGTAGGGTAAGGTGCTAGTATTGCGTTCCGTTGGGCCATCGCTAATGTTCATCTTCTAGCGCTGGCATTGGATTCGCCCCCAATGGCATGCGCACGATGGATCTCATCGAGCCGGGTTTCCGACCTCTTTACGAGGCCATTTGTGTGGGAAACAAGGGTGAGAAGGCACAGGATATCTTTTTCGAGGGCATGCTCCTCGAAGATGGTCTCGGTAAGTCATGAAATCCCTTGCAAAACTGAATCTCACGCTGACTAGACAAGGTCGTAATAAGCCTTGGTACGGTCATTCTAGATGGGGTCATCCAGATTACATCCGCAAATCTGTGAGTGCGCCTGGCAAAATAAGAGGAAGCTTGGTGCTAATCACAAGTCTTAGGCGCATCGAAAGACGCTTCTCGACATCATGACTAGTTTCATCCCGATCGAGAATGTAAAGTTCAACAAACGTCTTACGAATATTGAGCAGCGACCCGACGGGGTTACTCTGTCATTTTTAGATGGCACCACAGCTGAGTGCTCAGTTCTTGCTGGTGCCGATGGCATCAAGAGCACTGTCAGAGCCAACGTTCTTGAACACTACCCTAACCAGATTGCACCCGTGTACGCGGGGGCTTATTGCTATCGTGCTGTCATTCCCATGTCCGAAGCCTACGAAATTCTTGGTGATCTCACCGACGTTGCGAAGATCTATTTCGGACCTGGGCGCGGCGCTGTTACCTATCGTATCTCAGGAGGCGATGTGAGTCCACTATACGCTGACGTGTTTGTCACAACGCTAACATCTCTTGTCATAGGAGTTTAACTATCTCCTTTGCGTTGCCGATTCCTCGGATAGTTGGAAGCTCAAGGGCGCTGTTACGGAGACCATATCGCATGAGGCCATGATGGCTGACTTCGAGGACCCACGCATTGACGATCGTTTTCGACAACTCCTCGCCAAAGCCAAGCCCGTCAAATGGGGTTTCTTCCACCATATTCGCACAGCATCATACTACCGTGATCGCGTTGTCCTAGTCGGCGACAGCGCTCACGCCTCGCTACCATTCCAAGCCGCGGGAGCAGCCCAGGGTCTGGAAGATGCTCTAGTTCTGTCCAACATTCTCGCAGAAGTCGCCAAGATGCCTGAGCGCGGCGCAGGTCTTGCGCCTTATATCCAAGCAGGACTATCTGCCTACGACTCTGTTCGACGTCCTCGTGCGCAAAAGCAGCTGGAGCAGGCTGCTGAGGTTGGGCGTATGGTCTTCTTTCAACATGAGGAGGCTGGTGCGGACATGGAGAATATTCTACCCCGATTGCAAAAAGGGAGGTTTAATTGGCTGTGGTTTCACGATATGAATGATGATGTGCAGGAGGCTATCAAGAGGATGCACAAGCAGACTAACATAGGAGATGCGCCTTCTGTTGCCAGGATATGATACATCGTTGTTTAGTTAGGGAGATATTTTACTCGAGTAGGGTAAGAGACAGTTTGTAAATTTGATCAACTCTCATGATGGCCTGTCCAGCTTTTGATTCTTTCTGGCTAGTCGTACATACACCACTATCAAGTCAAAGCCGGATGAATGTTTAAAGTGGCAGACTTCGTACTCCTGTTGTACCCTGTCCATGGTGCTATGGTCCCAAAGTGAACACTGACGCCGGTCGATGTTGGTTATGATTACCCTTCAACCATAGGGGTCACTAAACAGGATGAAAATATCACAGGAAACATCTCTGAACGAGAAACACTAACAATATATCGCGAGGAGAGGATGTGCGGTGCTGCCAGCATAGCTAATGGGATAAACTTCGACTATCTACTTGTTCATGCTAAGCACACGATTATACTGGTAACTGCGATCATTGTTCTGAGAAAAGTCTGAACTTATGATGGCAGAATGGCACAGGCGGACTGTTCCACTTTGGCGAGTACTCTTCTTTGTCATATTGCGCGACCGGCCCAAGAACACGTAAGCCAGACCCAAACACAGAGTCCGAGAAGTGCACATAATACTTCTCATCCTTGATCAGATCGCTGTTCTTATCCCAAGCCTCCAAGATTGAATAATAAAGAGGCGCAACATGGGTGTCGCTCAACCATGTTGGGAACTGATACCTGTCCTTGATCTTCTGAACCACCTCCCTCTGATACAGCCGAACTTCGGGATCTAGAGTCGCCATGTTATAAGCTGTTAGTGAAGCGTGACCGTGATATGAGCCTCCAAACTTGGTTCGGTCACGAATGCCACACACAATGGTGAGAGCAGTGAGTATTCCAGTAGACATATCTGAGATGGGAAGACTGGGTAGTACACCCTGACCCTCAGGACAGCCGAATGACTGACCCATGACATATGAGCTTCCAGCTGCGGCGTCTGCAACTTGTTGCCATCCAGGACGCTCAGCATAGTATCCATCAGGACCATAGCAGTTCTCATCAACGTAGACGATTCCCTTGCCTCTTTTGTTTGCCAATTCGAGTGCCGCCTCAAGACCGAAGCCTCTTCGAGCCAATGATCCTAATCTGTAACCCTGCAAGATAACGTCGGCTTGTTCGAACAGTTGGATCAGCCTTTGGTGGTCAGCTGGGTCTTCAAGATCCAAATCGATGGTCGTCTTGCCAGCCATCAGCGAGGAAGGTTGGGCTGGCGTGTAGTCCTTCAGCTTGGATGAGTTGACACGGATGACTTCAGCACCTAGGGATGCGACAGCGGCGCCAGCAGCTGCACCAGCTATGATTCGAGTCAACTCGACGACTTTGATACCAGCAAGAGGTCTCTTATCCTCCATTACGGGCAAAGACACAGGTGGAAGTGCTGGACACTGTCCCTGTTTCTTGTAATTGACGAGCGGATGTCGTGAGAGAGACTTGCCCATTTCAGTCTGACGCCATCCTCCAGGCGAGTAAACGATGGAGCCTGAGAGACCCTCCTCTACCATGAGCTGCTCGATTTCTCTGGCGCGATACGTGCGAACACGCTTCTGGATGAGCTCGTATGCCGCATCATTGGTACGGATCTCGCTATCGAGATCTTTACTGATCCCGATAAGGGCCAGCATCTTCCAAGAATCCAGCGACCCGTGAAGTTGGAACCACACACCCTTATCAGCAGTCTCGTAAATAGCTGTCGCACGGTACACAAGCGGTGAGTTGGAAGCACGGTCCTTATCCCACTGAGGCAAAGTCGGCAGTTTGATCACTTCTGGGCCTGTGACGCCATCGATATTAACAAGCGCTGCGGTAGCGGGGTAAAGACCTGCGTGGTTGACGTCGATGCTTGTTTTGGTGCTCGTGGTTATGCCGCGAAGGTGGAGGATCTCGAGACCGACTATACCGACCATTGCGTGCAAGACCGCTGTGACGGCTTGGGACTTAATTGGTCCTGGGATGCAAGGAAGATCGTCGCCATGGAAGTTTGCTCCGCTGAGTAGAGCGTCATCTTTGGTGAAGCCGGGTGTCCTTGCAGCAAAGAGGCGTAGTAATCTTTGACACTCAGCAGGAAGTTGACTGAATTCCGTGTCGACTGTGGTTCCTGCACCATAGGTCTCTCCAGAAACTTTAGTGGTCATTATGGCGAGGGTGAAGTGAAGGGGATGGGCTAGTGGATCTCTAGCTATTCACAGTCAAACTCGGGTTATGCTTCCAAGTATGGCCACCTTATCGCTCCAGCTCATTTTCTCAACACAACAGATGTACTTCAATTGATGGAGAACATGAGCGTGCAATCTAGCCTTCACGGGTGCTCTGGGTCCGAAATTGCCGTTCATCGCCTTTCTTGGCCGTGGTCGGTCCGTAAATTTGAAGTCCGGCATCGGCTCCCCGGATTTGCCCCGGTTTAGGCACTGGATGCAGTTTTTGCAATGGATACACCGGATATGAGTTCGAATGGTGAGCAAAGAGGAGAGTAGTTAATAGTTAATTTAATCACGTTATTTATCGATAGAAATATGACAATCTTGATCGTTTTTGTGAGAAATCACTCCCTACTCATTAGTTCTCTCTGAGCATCGGAAATGACACAAGAGATACGTACCGTAGCGATTGTTGGCTGTGGAGTGATTGGGATGGGATGGGCAGTGTTGTTCCTATCAAAGGGGTTCAAGGTCATCATCTCTGATCCTGCTGAAAATGCGGAAAATGTCCTGAAAAGGTTTTTCGAGCAGTCACGGTCGTATCTCGAAGGGTTTGGGGACTACGATAAGCTTGTCTCCAACTATGAGTTTGTTCACGACATTACACCGAGGTTAGCTGAGGCCGACTTTATCCAGGAGGTAAATATGTCCATTGTGGTATATGTCTATATCTAGAACGGCCATGACGCTAACCGATCCCTTATAGAATGGGCCTGAGAGGCTCGAGTTGAAGAGTGGCCTTATTGCGACATTAGACAAACACGCTCGGCCGGGTGTTGTGATAGCATCGTCGTCATCAGGCCTGCCATCTTCGGAATTTATACAGCAGTGCACGCGGGATTCTACCCGCGTACTCATCGGACACCCTTTCAACCCGCCCCACCTGATTCCCCCGGTTGAAGTAGTACCTCATCCCGGCACAAGCAGCGAGTCTGTTGATGCTGCTTTGAAGTTCTACAGATCTGTTGGGAAGAGGACGATACTTCTCCATCACGGAGTCCCTGGGTTTGTATCGAACCGCCTTCAAGCTGCTATCAACAATGAAGCGTATAGTCTTATCAGCAGGGGCGTTGTGTCTGCGGGGGATCTCGATTCAGCTGTAACATCTGGACCTGGACTTCGTTGGGCTCTGACGGGCCCCATTGCGACAAACGCTCTTGGCGGCGGGGGTGGACTCCAAGGATTTTCACAGCGGATGCAGAGACTTGGGCCTGCGATTCGTGGATGGGAGGATGATATTCTAAAACATAGATTTGACTGGAGTGAACGGAGGATGCTGGCGCTCCAAGAGAGCGTGGACAAAAGCTTGGGAGCTGTTGATTGGAATAAGTTGGTGGAGCAACGAGACTTGGTACTACTCCAGCTTCTGGCTGCAAAGGAGAAGATGCCTTCCATCTCAACACCGTCAGATCACTGATATGATTCATTAGTCAGGAAATTATCCATAAATAGATGGTTTAGTATTTTCATCCTGGGCTAGAACTCTCAGTAAGCCTGTACATGGGTAAGATCGTCTGTGACACATTACAATTGACCCAGGCTGTATGTAGAACCAGCGCAGCTAATACTCTAGGTAAGGGCCAAGTAAGAAGTAGTCATGTCAGCCTCCTAGGACATCAGGCATTTATGAGTTAGATGCACTAGCCCCAGGGAGCCAGAAAATATCAGACCCTGATGTAGATAGTTGAATAAACTTAGCCACATACATCTTAAGCTTAGGCTAATAAACTTGCATTAAATTACCTAAATCTTGTCCTGAGTTCTCTTTCCTCCCCTGGACTGGTATAAGACCGAGGCCGTCACGGGGTCGGCGCTAAGATAGCGGAGATATTTATAGGCCCCCCAGAAACCACCCATAAAATATTTTTCTCGGGGTCGGGGTTGAATAGACCGGGGATATCGGTGAACTGTCCCTACAAGCTTTACCGTGACTCATGCAGCATGTCAACCTTTGTCTCCTACTATAAATTGCGGTAAAATCATCGGATTAGAGATTTACAGCTGATCTATAAATATGACAATTGGCAGAACCACCATGGACCGAGACATCGAAAAAGCGAACGTTGAAAAGCCGAACCCCGAGCAACCCAAGCCTGGCACCGAATTCCCAGATGGAGGGTTGAAAGCCTGGTCCGTCGTCTTGGGAAGCTTTTGTGGCCTTTTTGCCAGTTTCGGTTGGACTAATTGCGCAAGTATAGTCCTAACATCGCTTTGTTTCCCAATTGCTAACTACAAATTCAGGTTGGAGTCTTTCAAGCATATTACGAAGCAAATCAGTTGCAAGACTTGTCACCCAGCACGGTCTCATGGATACCGGCCCTGTCGATGTTTATGATGTTTATTAATGTGAGTGCTCGTTGAGACTGCTTCCATGTCACGTATGCTTACGGTGTAATATAGGCACCTCTGGTTGGACGAGCCTTTGACACATTCGGTCCACGCTACCTTCTTCTCGCAGGAACATTACTGCATGTCTTTGGACTGACGATGGCATCAATATCATCCCAGTACTACCAGTTCATCCTCTCCCAGGCGATTTGCAGTCCTCTTGGCGCAGCAATGGTTCTGTATCCATCGTTTAGCTGTGTCACAACCTGGTTCCGACAAAAGCGTGCCCTGGCCCTTGGAATCACTTCCAGCGGTTCCAGTCTCGGTGGTACAATTTTGCCGATTATTGTTAACCGCTTAATACCACGTATTGGTTTTGCTTGGACGATGAGAGTTTGCGCTTTCATCTTACTTGGTCTGCTTCTCGTGACGAATTTGACCGTCCGGTCACGGATTGCGCCTCAGCCAAAAGACGCGGGCATCATGGCTTATCTCCGGCCTTTTACATCGCTCTCGTTTGTGCTTACCTCGTTGGCGGGATTCTTCTACTCCATGGGAATGTTTGTACCCATTACGTTCATGGTAACCTATGGTGCACATGTTGGCCTGTCAAATAATATGGCGGGGTATCTAGTCTCAATCTATAATGCATCAAGGTGAGTCTCATCCGCAGTCATGGTATTGGCTTCACAAATGTTCAACCACGATATTGACGGCAACAGTGGAATCGGGCGTATTCTTCCGGGGTACATAGCAGACAAGGTTGGCAGCTTCAACGTGTCAATAGCAGCTGCAGCTCTCTCAACGATATTCATGCTAGCATTATGGCTGCCAGGACATAGCCATGAGTCGGCTATAGCTTTTGCTGCCTTGTTTGGCTTTAGTTCAGGCACATACACAGCCATCAGCCCTGCCTTAATAGCGCACATTTCGGAGCTTGAAGAGATAGGCACCCGTTCTGGGACCATGTACGCGTTTATGTCTGTCGCCGCCCTCACTGGTAGTCCGATCGGTGGGGCTTTGATATCGAGCGCAGGCGGGAGCTATTGGAAGCTCCAAGTGTTCGCTGGCTGTATGCTTGCTGCTGGGACCGCGTGCTATATCGCTGCCAGATTGTACCTTACTAGAGGCAGGCTGTGGGAGAAGATATGATACCTCCCCTGCTATAGTATGACGCCGATATGTAGCAAGTAGAGGGGGGGGTCAAGAGGCTATCGCCGGTGCCCTTTGTCACCACCAGACCACCAAAACAAATGTTAATACAACCATTCAGATAGATATAGGATTTCGATTTTGTGATCCTTACAAGAGATCAAAATGCAAGGAGTAGAGTGGGCACCAAAAGATGCGATTGGCCATAATATACAGAGAAAGGCTGCAGCTCGAGATAGTAATGGAAATGATATCTTGATCCTTTGTGTTGCACAACCAAGTGTATTCAAGACTATCATTTTATTGTCGTTGTTATACTCGACTTCTTTTCCATCCAAATGTCGAACCAGTCAATAAAGCTTTTGAAGCTCGCCTCCTTAGCCCACTTCTCATAGGGGTCAGTCAAACGGGCTCGCGACTTGGCCATGATGTCAGTATACGGGCAGTCTCTCACTCATAAAAAGATCTTACCGCAAAGCCATGTCCAACGTTGGCAAAGACTTGCATGTTGAACTGCTTGTTGTTTTCTGTCAGAATCTCGATAGTCCTGCTTCTCTGCTCTGGCTGGAAAAGCTTATCTGTGCTGGGCACTGAGAAGAAGATAGGCTCTGATAACGGTCAGCTTGTCTTTGTTGAAATGGATTTCTTACTTACCTTGGACGTAAAAGACGTCGCTTTCTTTCAGGAATGAAGGATGGGCAATGGCGCCAACTTTACAAATCCCATCTGCGGACAGTTGTTGACAAACGAAGCGTGCACCCCAACTGGTACATATTGAGTCAGTCAAATGGAGGCTCATACGAAGGTAGACTCATACCAGTAGCCAACGCAAACAAACTTGACGTCCTCGCCTGTGCCGTACTGCGACTTCACGGCCTTAACCCATCTGACAGCTGCCTCCTCAGACGCCTTGAGGTGTTTGTTCTTCCAAGACTCAAAGTCAAAGTTTGGGTCCCTCAACGGTGTCAAGGAGTGTTTCGTGACAGGGTCCTACAGGGGTTAGCTTGATGCACCCCGCCAAGTAAGGTTCCATCCTTACACCAAGGAAGTAATCAACACCAAGAGTGAGGTACCCGCACTCGGCGAAAGCATCCATCATAAGGAAACTATTGGTATGCAGCCCGAAGGAATCTGGAAAGAAGAGAAGAATGTTTCCATTGGATCTGTCGGGATGAGGTTTGGCTACATAAGTGTCGATACCGTCAATCTGGATTGTAGAACCTGTAGCCTCTCCGGAATGAAACGATCCCTTGAGACAGCAGAGGTCTGCAGGTTTGGCGAGTACGTTATCCATGGCCGTTGGTGCTATTCACTGTTTTCTTGTCTGGAATGAGTCTATTTTGGTCGTCAGATATAGTTTAGTTGTTGCCGGGATCATCGGGAAGTGCTCCCCGGCAAGTTGATGACTTATTACTCATGACGTGGTGTTGCGGGGCAAGTCCAAGTGAACGACGCCTGGTTACTAAAGGTAGTCCACGTTTACAGGAATACAACACGTTCGTTTCTTGTGGCATGCAACTAAAACGTTGTTCTTACAGAATGAGGTCAGCCTCGCCTTTCCGAGGCGTCCTCATTTCCTCCTTGTCATCCACGCCGATCTCACCCGGTTAGTTAAATGTATCACTTGGCCGACAGGGACAAGCTCCAAATCACAGACAGGGTTCAATTACTGCTAGCATGAGATAGGAAGTAGAACTAGTACAACCGCTTCAAGATCTGCCTAGGTTCCTAGCCTTGATCTTCGACAACCCCTTCGTCCCGAAAAGGCAAATGCAAAGCTGTCCACGTACAGTGACGTACTAAACAGACGTTATTCTCATACCCCAGTCCAGCCACCAAATCGCAATTGCATTATCATCCCCGCTGTTGCGAATTAGCCAGCTATGCCTCAAGAGGAGGTGTGATTAGACTTACCATAATGATCCTTCGCACACATTGATCAACATAAGCTAACTAGCTTGGCGGCGACTGCTGGCTAGTCTTTCAGAGATTGTTCTCTTGCATCGTGCTTCGTATTCCATGTGACGGAGTCCGCCATCGACATGCCAAAGTCAAGAAACCTCTGGCGGATATCTTTCGGACTCTTACTCCTCGTCGCGCTTTCGCTTCTCGCCATGTGGCTCCGAAGGCACCGACTGATTCGAGTTGACAAGGTCAGGAGGAGAAGAGTACTCCGGGCCGGCCAGCTCAGCCCGGATGCGCTCTGCAAAGGTCGAGTACGGTTCAAAAGGTACGACTACGTAGTTGACAGTCGGAAAGACGAAGTCTTCGATGGTGCGGGTAGGGCAATCCAGACTTTCGAGGAGCTGGCGCGGAATGTCCGCCTTGTAGACGTACGCATTGGTAACATCGGCCAGGTTCGTGACGAGGAGGCGTGCCTGGAGAATACCAAGTTAGTGAATATGTCAGGTATAGCGGGGACGGAAAAGTTGTTTACCAGGAACGGTCCCTTCGGAGCAGCGAGAGCATGGCGTTTCTGGAGTTGAGCCAAGCTCATCAGGAGACAAACCAAGTATGGGTCATGTCGCCAGTCCGTCGGGGTCACTTTGCGATATTTGATGTCACAGATGTTCTGAGCAGGTTTGTTGATGCGCCCATTCGGCGCCCGATTTGCGACAAGCTTGTCCCGGCGCTCCTTGTCGGTAGTGTACGTATAGTACCCAATAATAGGATTGGCATGCGGCATGGAAATCTCTTCCTTGATGCAGTAGATGTGGACGTGGGAATTGTACAGGCGAACGATACGTTGGCCATAGTGAAAGGTGAGCCAATAGCTACACAGATTAATTAGACTTTTGCAGTTGTGTTCAGAATGGGCTTGACCTACTCGGTATATTCGATGGGGGTGGGCTCGTTATCACAGAGAAGGGTGTCGACGTTGTGGCCCTTCCTTTCCGCGAACTTGTCGCGAGCGAGGGCCAAAGCCCACTCCGCCATGTCTTCGGCTTGTTCGGTGTCAAGAATCACAGGCTCATCTGCATTCTCGCTTTCGACCTGCTGGAAGCTGCACTTTACGACGGAAAGATGGTGTGAAGTCCAGAATCGTGGGTGTGTAGCAAAGTCGGGATGCTCAACACTAAGGCTGTGAAAGGATTTGACAGTTGACTGAGGCATGGTCGTGTCGATGATGGCTTGGTGTCTGGTGGTGGTCTTGCTTTTCGTCGGGGGCCAAGGGAATTGGAAGAGGGTTGGAGAAGAAGAAGAAGGGGTTGTTGAGGGATAGAGGGATAGAGTGCATAGAAGAAATCTCAGGATGACGATGTAGGTAGCAGCAGCACGGCCAGGCTGCTCGAATCACAATGGCAGTCTACTTGGGCGTGACGCGTTGTTTACCTCAACTCAACTTATAGCAGTCGATGCAAGGCAGCAGTAGCTAAGCATATCTAACCAGACTAATGCGCTGGGACTCACTGTGGCTTCCCAATCCGCATATGTGCAGGGCAGTGTCAACTACTGAAAACCACTACCCATCAAGCTCGAGCAGGGCACTCAACTTGTTCAAAGCTACGAGCCCACAAAAGATTGCCTCTCGAGCTTCCTTTCCACTGTAATCGATGTTTGACTGCTCCAGAAATCAAAGGCATTATGTTCGTCACTTTCGTGTTTACATCGCTAGTGATGGATATTTAACATTCCAAGTCAAAGGAATTATATTTGTCACGTAAGTAGCTTCTGCGAATAAAAAGACTATCATCTGCTGATCCTTACTATCAAGGTTGTGTTCCAAATTATTTAGTGTTCTGTAGCCCGTCACCTGAACTGAACACTCATCTTTCCACCCACTGAGGCCTATCTTGACACCAGATCAACACAAAAGGATGCCAAATAATGAGCATCGTGAATCTTTGTTTCTTATTGTTTTCCCACTTTATGCGAGGTAATCAGAACGAACAGATACTGTTGTATACTGCTCCGCTTTGTTCAGGTGCTTTAGTGAACGTTATGTTCTAATCGTGGGGAGTTATTGTTGTTTGCCTCCGTTGGCGAAGTGTCTTTCCCTTTACTCCCTAGTATTATCACACTCTATCCCAATCAGGGCATCAAACCTCAATCTTTGTTCAATCTCAGGTAATCGACAGCTGGCTAAAAAGATTAGTAACTGTCAAAACATCAAGAATCCTCGACTCCAAGTCATGGCGAGTGCCACGCATGCAAGGCTGTATTTAATACGGGAACAGATTTTATAGTGGCTAGATTTCTCTCAAGTATTCATCATGTTCACTGCTCTAGCCTAACTGAAGTTCGGGAGTCAATCATAGGTCAGGCAAAGGCAACGGATCCTTTTCTTCCCCTTCCATTTGTCCCATGTACTCCGCCAGTTGTAGTACATTCTTAACAATGCACTTTCTTCCAGTTGGGCTCTCCAAATTGAACCAACGTGTCGTTGTGACTTTGATGGCGTTATCTGGGATTCTCCCATGCCCAAGATCCTCGAGATGGTCCGCCGTGATGTTAAAGTGAAAGAAGCACATGTAATGCTGAGTCGCGTTGATCAGGAAGATGTCATCGGACCCTTTATCCCCTTGCATACTTGATCGTGCGGCAATGGCCTCGCAAGCCATCTGCCCGAGTTGCTCATCGGGCACAGATGGACGGTCGGTCTTGTCACACACATTGAGTCGTCTTTTCGCCTCTATCAAGACGACCGACTTTCCAGTCTTTTCCCCTCCATTCTTTATCAGAGTCAATCCCCCGTCATCAATTGCCGTGATGCGTTTGTTCGTTATCTGGATAGACCACCTCTCGGGCTGGCGGATCTCAACGGGAGTGTCTAAGCTGGGGTCTTGAGTGTACAGGAGGATATGATTGATGGCGGCGAAAGCCAGTTCGACGGTGTATAACTCAACCGGAAGCTGCGTCGCAGGTCTCTGTGCAGGAGTATATGAACTTGTTGAAGTACTGAAAGAAGAGTTCGGGCTGTCCTCGTGGCCCTGACTTGAGCTTGCGATAAGCTCGGAGTTCACGTAACCTGCATGGGTTGTCTGTGTTCTCACCCGCCCAGAGGTACGCTGCTTAGATTCCTGTTTTTCCTCGTCGCTCTTAAGTTTTTTGACGTCCCTCAGCGCTGCCCAGAATCGAGCCAAACTCGCACCCACTTCTGGTTCTCGTACAAGGGCGTGTTGCCGCATATTCTCATGTTTTGGGGCCAGGTCTTGGATGAATGCTGCTATATGTGTATTCCCTTTACCCCGTTCAAACGTTTTTCGTATGGTACGATCGTAACTTTTCAATAGCGGGAGACAGTCGCCGACTTTACTGTTCACGACAACATGGCACGCCTTCAGATGCTCGCCGCCCCATCTACTACCAGACGATACCGTTAGCTCCAATAATTTTTGTGCCCCTTTCGCATTCTCCTTGTACTTCTGTTCATCTGTTGTCGTATCAAAATAATAAGATGACATGTCTAAGTCGGCATATGGTTGTCGACAAGGTGTTTACATCGAAGGGATAGGAATTCTAAACGTACAATGATCAAGCTGTCTAGAGGGCGCGGTACGGTGGTATTTATGCTCAGCTTAAACTGCTTGATTGACCTCGATGCTTGCATTTGGCTTGTTTGTACGATTTGCAATCATGATTTCTGCTCGCATTCTTCGTTTGCTTTACTCTTTTGCGATGTTGGTGCAAAACATCTGAGCAAGTAAACATGACAACATCACGAAATCAGTTTTGTAACAATCACAATAAAGTTCAAAACGCAATAAACGTCGTCGGTTTGGGCAATTCAAGTGTTTGGTTTAGATGTGTGCCACAAGCAACACGTATTTGGTCGCAAGTATGTTGATTGAGCATCAATCCAACCCACATATAGGTTTACCTGCAGTAGCGGAGCCTCATTTACTGAATTGGCGCCCGACACTCAACCAACGTCGGCACGATCGACGGCGGGCCATATCGTGGTCGAATACTGGGTGTGAGACGCTTGATTCAAGTCTCAGCTGTCAGGTCTGTCAACTATGATATCACCCTCGGAAACACTTGCGTGACAAGAGGCCTAAGCATTTTCTGGAGAGATATAGTATCGTGAGTTTGCATGAATAGGAAGGGACAATTAAAGATAAAGATAAACATTGTCATCATTCGCCCTTTCAAGCTTTTTCATGAACCAGATTCACACATGTTGACCTGTACTGTTCAGTGTCATACTGCGAGTGCCGAATCATGCTAAATTACTTTATTCTAATCAAGTACCAGCGTACTGCCTATCCATTGACCTGAGTCGTCTTCCTGCTGGACCTCTCTCCTACAAACAAAACTGACACACCCTCAGACAGGTACGTATGTGAACACTCTGATATAACGTGAAATGTTCTTTCCATTTCAAGGAGAACAATGGCTAAGGCTGTCAAGTATCGTGTGATCTGAAGGCAACAAAACAGCGCCACTGTCCAGGCAGTGACAGTTTGTGTACCTTAGTGTCATGTTGGCCTGCCGCTGAAGACTTTGGCATTGCCACAGATGCATAAAGCCTCTCGTCTGCCACTGGCACTCCTATGGGCAGTTAAACTGGAACCAGAGATCTTGGACACGGAGATGAACAAGTTTGAAAATAGACATCTCTCTTCTTCCTTTCCTCCTTTTCCTCTTCATCCAACACACTACGCACCAACACCAAGATTATCAACATCAACAGCAACCACAACAGCGATAATCAAACTCAATCCCCTAGTCAATCAGTATCAAGCGTCCCGATTGTCGATCACAAGTACCATCCCCCAGCATCACACACACCCAACCCTGCTGACACATAGTGACTCACCAGGACATCATGCCTACCGTCCCAGTCATCAGCTTCTGCGCCGTCGGTCAACTGGGCTTTTGGAAGGAAGCCATTCACGAGATGACAGAGACCTACCCACCCCTCCGCACCGGTGCGCCTCGCCGCGCGCCAACCTATATGCCTCCATTCCTGCCCGCCAAAGAGGCAATGGATGAAATTTATCGTTTCCAGTCGGCGGTATATCAGAGCATCGCGTGGCTGCGTGATCACGCGACTGATGCTGAAGGTATCATGGTCCTCCGAGTCATCGAGTCGCTCGCAGAAGGCCAGCGAATTGAGACCCGTCGGATCCAGCACAAGATCTGGAAACTCCATCCTGCACGCATGATTCGTGAGTTTCGAGATGGAAACTTTCATTTTGTCGATGGAGAGCCTGTCATGGGCCCCGACCCTAATGCCAATGCTGGTGCCAACGCTGGGGGTAACGCTGCCGGAAATGCTGCCGGAAATGCTGGTGATAACTGAGTTCTGTTGCGGCGGATTCCAGAGCGTATCATCCTGTGAGAAAGTTCTTTGGAGGATAAGCCAAGAAGGTCTGGAGGAAGTGTTATTCCTTTGATGGATTTTCGTTGGCGCAGTACTACAGTATGATTCTGCTTAGGAAGGTCGCTTTGGAGGTTGTTGGCGTTTTGCTTCGATACCCGAATTGATGTCAAGTTGTCATTGAGAACTACTATTGCTTGTGCCATAATTGTGAGTAAGGCTAAAGAGCCCCCTCAGGAATCTCAGTTGTTGATGTCGAGTCTTGCAACCGGCTCTCCGACGAGGTGATGATGAATGTGAGATCAATGTGACAAGCCCCATGGATAATTAACTATAGCTGCGAAACCAAAACATGATGTTTCCAAAAGTCCATTTGTTTATTTGTACGAAATCAGTCTGATAACTATAACGAATGTGCTTTTTCGTCCACCATTCTGTTAGAAAATCGGGAACCAAACCGCCCTGTCCCAATCAACATTCTGGTCCTTGGCCTCAATTCGTTCGTGACATGTTCCAAAGAGTGTATCCCAAACCCGGGTTTGCTTTCCGTAATTATGACTCTTTCTATATCCCTTTCGATGATGAAGGTCATGATCTTCAATAACCAATTCCATACCGACACCCTTCAAGAGCCAGGCCAAGGTCGATGGAGGCATGCCGTAGATTCGAAGACCACTGTGACCTAGAACCTCAGTGAAGGCGATGTACTGATGGCAGATCCACCAGTCATAATAGCCGAGTGGGAGACCGAGGACTTGGAAGGTCGCCCAGGTCAGGAAGGGAATGCCAACCATGTCGAAGAATTCCTGCTCGTGGTCGGCAAAAGCGGCGAGGAGAGAGTTGGGGTGCTTGGTCAGATGGTGAGTGCGGTGATACTTCCACAGCCAGTCAATGTCGTGCATGGCGCGGTGATATACGTAGAACCAGAAATCGAGGACGATGCCGTAAAGACCGATCTGAAGCCACAGCCAAGCCCACCACTTGGGGTCGCTCATCACATCAGCAGGGGCTTGTGTCGCTCTGTAGGTGAGATGTGTCGCCATAAAGATCCGCGACCCTGTAGTCTTCCAAAGCGAAGAAACGACCTTATCAACACCGATATCAGGAATTCCATCCCTCTGATGAGCATCTCCATCTAAGAATCCATATTCATGCCCGAGCTTTGCGGTAGCTTTTACAGAGCGTACAACGGACCAGCTAAAGGATGCAAAGTAGAGCATAAAGACAATGAATGGATGTAGTGCTTGGCCGGTTGACGAGAGCCATGATTGATGTATGATTATCGGCACAAACGCGTGCAAGAAGATCCATACGTGGCCTTGCCACTGGGAGAAGTGAGGAATGCGTTCGGACTTGGCGTGTACTGGGACTTCTTTGCCTGGAATAATGGGATAGGTGCCTAAGACGTGGATGATTTGTTGATGAACATTCCACTCTGACTTGTCGGCGAGTGGCCAGGTCGACTTCATTGACTGAGTCGTCGTCGTCATTGTAAAGGTCGTATGTCGTAATCAAGATCAGATAAGAAGTTGCTTTTTTTGTTGTGTGATTGTGGTCAATGCGTGATATCGGATATGATGAATCACCGGAGATCTCAGCCTTTAATACCTATCAATCGATCCTGGACGGGATGTTGAAATGTCCGACCAAATCAATCTTGGATCGAATGCCGAGGCAAGTTTTGGAGAGGGGCACACATAGCAAAAGGTGAATGCGACAAAGTTTCATGATCATGTGCGCGATAGCATCATCCCGCAATTCGCAAACTTAGCCCTTTGTGCACTTACCCACTCTCAGCAAGGGCGGCCGGCGCCAACGACCTGGATTGGTATAGGTTATGCAGCGCCTACAGGGGCTGAGATGGATATTCTGGGGTACCTGGACACCCTTGAACAAGCTGCAGCACTGTGAGAGGGCTAGTTGCTATCAGATCATCTTCACATGTCCTCCCTCAGCTAGATCATTTACGTTGTCGGAAACTTGGCTTGAATGGAAGTGCATGACGAAAGAATGTGACGTAATTTTAGATCTGTCGATCACCCCCAACATTCATGTTGGGCTTCTCCAACTTCTTGCAGGGCTCGCTCCACGCGAAGCTACATTTGGATCGCGACGATGCCGTTAGTGGATTAAGGGTCTTTTCAACGATTCCTTGCTGGGACTAGCTTGCGAGCGAGGGCCCGAGAAATCTGCAGCCTCGGCTTAAAAAATCGATCACGCTAAGCAACTACCCTGCATACTGCCACTTTAAAAACCGTCGTGTTGTCAAATGATGGTGATGCTGATGCATTTCTAGAAGGCTAATGACTCAGACTTGAAACCGTTGGGATGATCGATATGCGAGATGCATCAGAATGTAGCCTGTAATTCCTGCGCCATACCCCCAGACAACACCGTCTGTTCTCCCTGCACATCATGCGGCAGCTCGTAGGTATGATACTTTGTCAGATACCAACTCTTGGCATCTGAATCTTCATCATTACTATCCTTGAACTCTGTATCATCCGCCGCTCTCAAAAAGTACGACACAGCATACCGATCTTCCTTCTGAACGCCCCCAATCGGGAGAACACGATGCAGCGCAGAGCGAAATCGCTTGTTAGATAGAAATCTCAACGTATCTGCAACGTTGATGATCGCGTGTCCCTCGCGTGGCTGCACGTACTCCCACGCTCCTGTCACGGGGGACACGACCTGGAGACCCCATTGCGGCGCGAAGAGGAGGGTGAGCGTGCCGATGTCAGTGTGCATGTTCTGACCTACTTCGTTTAGGCTCTGCGTTCCTGGAGGGTAGTGCAGGAAGTAGAGCGTGCTTTTGGAGCGTGCGTCATCGCGGTGGTGGGTGTCTAGGCGAGATGCGCCTCGGAGGTTTAGCCCGTCTGATAGGCAGTCCAGAAGTAGTTTTAGAATGAAGTGGCATGATGCGTTGAACTGGTCGAATAGCTCGAGGTTTTCTTCGACGACGGATGGGAGAGCCCAGCGGCCGAGGAGCTCACTTCTTCCAATCTGATATGGTGAGAGATACTCAGCAAGAGGTGAATATTGTTCACAGTACCTTTAACGCTTCAAACCCATCTTTGAGTGACTTGACAGCCCCGGATTGATTACCAGTAGCTTTAAACCTGATTGGACACACGATCAGTCGACTTAATGCACACGCTATGCAGTGGGATTAACAAACCCATGCGCCAACGATACTGTTGGGGTTTTCAGCTTGTCCTCAACAGGTTGAGAGAACCAGCGCTTAGCGATCGCGCTCACCCTTTCCAAGTCTCTCCACAACTTGGCGGAGGACAAGTCCTGAAGATCGAGATAGAAGAAGCCATCTCTTTCACATGCTTTCAGAAGAGTGTCGAGTTCTTTTGAGTCTCTGTCAAAGAGATTACTGAATTTTACCGTAAAGAGGTTAGCGGTCGCGACGTTGTCGTAAGGATTGGGCTGGGACAGCATGATGGAGTGAGTGATTGGTAATGGATGATGCAGCTGGACTGGCGATACGCAGAATGAATTGCTCTACTTTGCTTTTTAAGTATGAGGGAACTTTTGATGGCATGTGTTGACGTTCTGTGGTGACAGAGGCATTTCAGCTGCTCGCGGACTCGGAAGGTTCGCCTACAGATCAAGGTACTCTTTGTCTACGGCGCCACCACGACAATTGGTATCGGAGCAGTGAAGTTCACAGGCCCTGTAGTTCATTGAGATCACTTGGCTGCTCAACGGAACACGACCTTGGTACAACGTAGGACATCCACTCTAAAACGCCATGTTCAGTGTCCCGAGGCCGCTGCACAGACCTCCTCCGTCGTCGAGACTCTTCCAGCGTCACACGAAAATTTACACACGCATGCCAAGATAGTTGCAGAATGGTCACGGTTATCGTATATACCGATGAGAGCGGAGCTAGCACGATTTGTTGGGACGCATGAATAGATTTCCGACACAACCCACAAGGCAGATCTCGGGGTCCGCGGGACAGGAGCACTTGTAATCCTCCGATGACCGTGTAACACATAATTTGTTTGCGTAACACAAGCCCCCCGCATCTCAGTTCAGCTCATCTCATGTCGGGAAACGCACTGAGCGCCGCCTGTCCCCCCGTGTGCACAAACAGCACGTACCGACTCCCATCCAGCTCTTTGTTCTCGGCTTTGTGCAGAATGGCACCCACTGTTCTCCCCGAGTAAATCGGATCCGTCACAATTCCTTCGAGCTTGCCAATCAACTTGACGCCTCGAGCCGTCTTTTCGTCCCAAGCCGTGTGCGTGCCAGTATTGAACCTCGTATCCAGGATCACGTCGTCAGCCTGAACTGCATCTGCGCCTAGTCCGATGAGATCTGCCGTTCGTTTTGCTATTTCGAGGATTGTGGCTTCAAGAACGCCTTGCGGCTTGTTGTACGTGTCGATGCCGATTATGGAACGGGGCTGACTTCCAGACCGGTCGGCGAGCTTGAAGCCGGCGATCATACCGGCGATGGTACCGCCCGAAGCCACTGGGACGACAATGGTGTCGAAGAATATGCCATGAGCCGCTTCCTGCTCCACAAGCTCGAACGCCCAACGCGCAAAGCCCAGTCCTCCGTGAACATGGGCTGAAGCACCCGAAGCAATGACATACGGACGTCCGCCTTGTCTCTCAACATCCGAAGCAACATCCTCAAGCGCGGAATTCGGCGCAGCCATCTCAGCGCTGAGAATACTATTGACCTGCACATTCCCAGCCTGACTAAAAGCCTCAGAACCCGGACCTCCATGCACCTGCGGTACAAGAATAGTCTTAAGCCCAAGATGGCTTCCGACAGCAGCGACTTGACGCATGTGGTTGCTCTGTGTGCCGCCTGTCGAGATGAGAGTGTCGCAGCTTTGGGCTAGCGCTGATGGGATGACATACTCCAACTTGCGGATCTTGTTGCCGCCGAGACCGAGGCCTGAGGAACAATCCTCGCGCTTGGCCCAGATCTGGGCTTTCGTGGACGTGGTTGAGTTGATGTGACGCGTTAGATTTGGGAGAGGGTGGAGGGGAGATGGATGGGCGAAGAGGAGAGGAGTGCGCTCGAAGGAGGCTAAAGGCTCTGGGAGGGCGACCATGTCGATGGATGGCGAGTTGTCGGTTGATTTCAGATTAGAGTATGCGTTGGTTCGCACCGATTACTTGTAGAGTAACAAGACTTTTTCTCTTACTGCACTACTCCCCCTTCTCTGTAGCCGCTATTTATCTGTTCGCATGATATGCTCGATATATGCTACCTGTCCATGACCCCAACGACAAACCTAATAACAGATGCTAAATCGAGATCCTGATAAAAGTCTTGTCGGAATACGCTGAGCGCTCTGCCATGGTAAACAAATCGTTACTACATACGATAATGGAGAGAGAAAGGCGGCTGCCCGTTGCCTCAGCTATACGAGAACACATAGGCATGTCTCGGGTGACGAAAGTATTAATACTCGCAGAAAAGGGCGATAATCCCGCACAATGTCTCAGGGCACGGCCCCCGGACACCGAGGGAGCTTCGGTATGCCAAGATGCCGTATCTGCAGCTGTGCATTCTCGGGGAGATGGTGAAATCAACATGTATCGTATCTTCATTTTCGTAGCGAAGCTGGCTTCATGTCAATTGGCCGCTGGGATGTCATTTCACTCCTTTTCCTCTTTCTTTTCCGAGTGTGAACACCACCGTCCTCTCGATCAAGTCTACCATATACGGTTTATACCCTATCTCCAATTCTAAACATACTCTATAGCCTCATCTGAGTCCTTGAGCCTCTAAAAATCCCGATTCAATCAAGCTCAGTATCCCACGAGTAATCATGTCTACGACCACTAACGCAGAGCAAGCCAACCTCCATACCCTGAACTTCTCCTCGCTGCTCAACGGAGATGTTACCGAGCAGGCGAACCTTCTCTCTGCTTGTGAAGACCATGGGTTCTTTTACCTAGATCTTCGTGATTGGGACTCTGGCAACATGCTGAGAACGCTAGAGGATGCTTGGGGAGTAATGAAGGGGTGGTTCGACCAGCCGATGGAAGAGAAGATGAAGACCGAGACCATATCTGACGCTCACGGGTATGTTGTTACAATCTGGTGAGAACTGTGGACATTACTAATTCTCTCAAAGGTTTAAACCGCCTGGCGTCCAGTCGGGAGTCAATGAAAACACCCGAGATGGATTTGAAGCTCTGAGAGTAAGATTTGGGCATGTCCACCCCAACACTAGACCCTCAACTGACACCCGCCAGATCAGCCGCGTTGGCCTTCTCAACCGCTCGCATCTCCCAGAAGTAGTGCACGAGAATCTCCAACTCTTCGAAACTCTCCAGCTCTCAGCCCACTTCCTCCTCAAAACCCTTCTATCCCGTCTTTCCGACGCCGCAGGCCTCAAGAACGACGACCGCTTCGAGAGCTGTCATCCTGACCATCTCCCCTCCAAGAGCACAATGTTCTTCATCCACCATCCCCTCAGCGACGTGCTGGACGACAAAACAGCCCGCGGCCACAACGCCCACACAGACGTTGGGTCGTTTACCCTCCTCTTTACAGAACAGCCTGGCTTGCAGGTAATCTCACCCACTACTAATAAATGGGAATACGTCGCTGCGAAACCAGCTCATGCGATCATAAACGTCGCTGATACACTTCGCTTTATTTCCAAGCGACGTTTTCGATCGGCTATGCATAGAGTGTTGCCTCCCGGGGGTAAGATGATGGAGGATAGATACTCAGCTGCTTATTTCCTGCGGGCTAGTGATAGTGCTGTTTTTAAGGGGATGGATGGGGAGGAGGTTACAGCGGAACAGTGGTTTCTTAGCAAGTATAGTAGCTTTAATAAGACTATGGAGGAGCAGAGGGTTGATTCTGTTGCTACGGGGGGCATGGATAAAGATCTTGGGTTGAAGGTCTGAGGCTGGTAGTTGAGATTTCTAGACTACGATGGGCGCTTGGATATGAACTGGATCGATAGCGCTTTTGTGCCGCCCACCTAAGATTTCCAGTCATCACAATTGTCTTTTCATGATGATTCTCCTTTAAGAACTAGATAAGCCTTAGTTCGAGGTGATGTCTAGTTTCATAGTGTGTAAAGTCAAGAGACCCGAAGTCTGCCACATTTGGTAGACGTGGAATTTGCCACCTTTCTTCAAATCTACCACTGCCTGTTTATGTTCCCGCCTAACGACTGTGACCAATGGCCTCCAACCACTCGCCAACCCTGATCCAATGGAGCTTATACTTCTGCAGGTATGGCGCTCCTCTTTCTGCTCACCGACATACCCGAAGACTGCTCAGCTATCGTAATATTTGTGGTGACACAGCCTCTTGATCCCGCCTCCATGTCTCCGTTGCAATATCTTCCGAGTCAGGGGTGTTCGGCCGTTTACCAGCCCTTCATTCCCCGACTACCGATCCATTCCCTCCTAACCCTTCCTTTACTCCTCTGTCTCCTCTTCAAGATTCTTTCGAAATTCCTAACAGTATGCTTATTACACATTCCAAATTCCCCTCCACGTCTCTAGGCTATTGCATCATGAATGGAAAACAGCCTCAGTCTAGCAACAGAGGCAATGCTTCTAACGGGCTCGTCAATGAACAATCACCTCTTCTCTCCCATGGCCGTGCAAAGCCTAAACCTCCTCAACAGCCCAACGATGCAGAGAGTGCAGCTCTGAAAGACGAGCCCTCAACTAGATATCTCGTCGCTGTTTTTGGCAGCATCTTTATCGGTGTTTTCCTCGCTGCTCTCGACACTACCATCGTCGCTACCCTCTCCGTCCCCATCTCCAACACCTTCGGATCGCTGACCCTCGTCTCGTGGCTTGGATCGTCATACCTCATCGCAAACGCAGCTTGTCAGCCTCTCTCCGGTCGACTCACCGATATCTTCTCTCGTCGCTCAGGCCTCGTGGTCTGTAACATACTCTTCGGTATTGGAACATTACTGTGTGGAGTAGCGACCTCGAAATGGGTGCTGCTCGCTGGACGGGTCGTGGCGGGCATGGGCGGCGGGGGTCTCAATGCCATCACGGCGTTCGTTGCCAGTGATCTCGTACCTTTGAGAAGACGTGGCGTCATCCAAGGCTTTGTGCATATTTGTTACGGCGTTGGCGCTGGTCTTGGTGGGTTGTTCGGAGGTTGGATCAATGACCTCTGGGGCTGGAGGACCGCTTTCCTGAGTCGCGTGCCACTGATTGCTATTTCCACCATTCTCGTTTCTATTACCCTACGCAATACTCCCACCAAACACAGTGATAAGTCGAGATTGTCGAGGGTCGACTTCTCGGGCGCTTTCACGCTGTCCTTGACTCTTATTCTGCTACTGTTGGGCCTCAATTCTGGTGGAAATCTCGTTGCATGGAGTCATCCACTGGTCTTAGTCTCCCTGTCGCTTTCAGTGGCAGTTGCCGGGGCCTTTGTTATTGTTGAGTCGACATGGGCCACGGAGCCTATCATCCCCATGCATCTATTGCTTGATCAGACAGTACTCGCGGCATGTCTCATGAATTGTCTTGTGACTATGGTACTGTTCATGGCTACATATTACGTCCCCATATTTTTTCAGATCAATGGCTACTCCACAACAGCGGCCGGCCTTCGTCTCTTGCCGCAAAGTGTAGGCACCGCTTTGAGTTCTCTCACATGTGGCTTCATAATGAAACGTACCGGCAGATACAGAACTTTGGGCATGGCCGTTGTAGCGTGTTCTGCTTTGGGCTTCGTTGGTCTCAGCACTATGACCATCCAGACACCGACTCTCCTCGTCTTGACCTATGTCTTCCTGGTTGGAGTGGGGTATGGTGGCATGTTATCAGTGTCCCTACTCGCAACAGTCGCGGCAGTGTCGCGTGACGATCAAGCTGTAGCAACCTCTGCCAACTACGCCTTCCGATCGATGGGTTCCACGATTGGCGTCACGATTGCGTCGGTAGTCTATCAAAACTTGTTACAACACGGTTTACATCAACAATTTGACAGCAAGGAAGGATCTTCTGAGATAATAAAGCGACTTCTTGAATCTTTAAATGAGCTAAAGCGGCTCCCTGATGGGTGGCGTGACGGCGTTTATAAGGCATACGAGATTTCATTGCGAGGAGTCTTTTTGACTGGACTCGGCGTAGCCGTCTTGGGGCTGATCGCAGCGAGCTTCATCAAGGAGCACAGGTTACATCAGACTATCTCTCGTGTAGACGACGACTGATGCCTGAAGGATTGCTAGTTCTGGTCACTACATGTTCTGGCAGGTGCATCAGAAGTGTACTCGACAGTGAAGTGTATATAAGATGGATATGAGGACCTTTATAGCTAGCAGCTGTTTGTAATTGACTCCTTGCGAGCGTCACATCAAATTCCTATCTGTTTAAGAATTTTCCTTATTTCGCCATTCATAACATTCCAACCTTTCATATGCTCTCTGTGACCCGAACCGAGATGCAAGGTTACGGTATCTTTACTAGACGTGCTTCGATATAAAGACACCTGCCTCACCAAAAACGAAACAGCCTGTACATGCTCATACTCAACAGCATACGACAGCGGTGTCCGGTTCCTGAAGTCTAAGCTTGTCATGGCGCCTCCGCTACTCTTTAAGAGATAAAGAATCTCTACCGAGCCAGTTATAGCGGCATAGTGCGCAGGGGAGCTATACTGCGAGTCCTTGGCGGTACTTTGATCATTGACGGGAAAATCACGTTCGAGGAGATAAGCGACAAGGGCAGGGTTTCCGGAAGACACGGCTAAGTGAAGTGGCGGTGCCTGGAACGTGCTGACCAGTTTTGTTGGGTTTGAATGTCTCTTGAAGTACGATCTCTGTTTGTGATGACGCCATATCGTCTCGACCATACTCTGGTTTCCTAATGCACACGCAGACGACATGGCATGAAGAATGTCGTCTTTCTTGGTCGATGGGAAGGCAAGTACTGCGTTTTCATGACCATATATAGCTGCCAGTTCTCGCGCCGAAAAGGTTTTCGCGTGTGCGATGACTCGTGGAAACTTGAACTTCTGCAAGGTTGCCGGGCTATCAGCCCTATCGTTTATCCAATCGTGCCCACCATTCGATATCAGCATCTTCACCTCCTTGCTGTGGCCGTATCTTGCTGCAAGATGTATGGGCGTAATACCGCCCTGGGCGTACCAGTCCTTGTTTTTGTAACTTATTAAGAGCTCAAGGATAGCGTAATGTCCCCAACTTGCTGCTAAATGTAAAGGTGTCATGAGATTTTCGTCCCGTATGGTGCATCGCGCTCCTCGTTTTAGGAGGGCTGCCGCGTCTCGTAGCGAGCCAACTGTCGCCGCTTCCAGAAGGGCCACGCTCAGTTCTTCCCGGTTGGCAGACTTGGGGATCTGTCGTCGGTCAGCACTTATTAAAACTATGAGGCAACTTGTAGCCTTACATGAGATGCCCCAGGAGGGTCAGAGCTGAAGATCTGAGTACCGAGCCACGACAGCCAGCGTGCAAGCTGGATCAGTGGGACTTTCAGAAGTCCTGTGAGGCTCGACAACGAATCGAGTACTAGTTTTATCAACATCCACAACGAGGTTACAGACTCTCTTACCAGTCCTTCCTTCAACGGCAGGACCCAAGCGCCAGATGATGTAAGACCAGTAATGCAGGCTTGAACTTTGCTCTTCACATTGATATCCGGTATCAGCAGAGAGCAGATGACCGCTCACAGTAAGCTTATGACAACCAACCATCCAAACGAAGAAACTGCTATGGATTCGATAGCCTGTAGTCGAAAGCGATAGGAGGGTTTTTGAGAGGGAACTTCAAATGCACTGAACGAGAATCTCGCGCCACCGGAGGCTCCGATCGATGAGCTATGGCTATGTTCTTTTATCCCAGAATGAAGCTGATCGAAGGAACGTTGCCTCTGGCCTAGCGGTCTTGGTTGGTCTAACATCAGTGGAACAAGTAGAACAAGGTTGAATGAGCAAGTTAAACGCGCAACTTACAGCTTCAGAATTTTCATGAGGCTTTCGATGGAGCTATTTTGCTTATCGAGCTCACTGCTGCAACTTTTGAGCGTGGAATCGGGAACTTCTTGTCTGAATCGTTTCCAAAGATTTCTATCTGCGGCATCGTTGCCTCTTAGTTGTATCTCTCGGGTACCCTTCTCAACCCAATTTATAACCTTCTGAAATGAGCTAAGGATAGAATGAAGTGCGTCGAAGGGGAGTCCGATTTCGTCGTGCAAGTGATCACGAAACTGAGATATCGTTTCATGAAGGGTTTGGCAACTCTCCATAATCGACGTTAGGAAGTAGGGTGCCTCATGCCACTGTTCTTCGATATTTGTGAGCATGAACACAATATTATGGCAGGTCCCAGTCATGGCATTAGCCATAGAGTGCAATTGGTTGAGAGTTATTGCTTCCATTTTGACGCAGAAAACGTGTACGAGTCAACACAGACACCGCTACGAGAATAAACAATCATCTCATGGCTGTGTGCAGCCTTTTAGGCAAGATTGGCTTGAGGTGCTTATCTCGGCATTTTCCCTTCAGTTTTCTGCTGTCCATAGATTCAAAACTCAATGGGTTGAAAACAAGGCGGCATTAGGAACTGGGATTGGTGGGCGAGAACGCCACTTATAGATGGTGGTGTACTGGGTTGGGCCTCAACAACCCCATTGAGCCGTGAGCATCAATCACATCAACGTGGCTTTGTTTGACTGGCTTTCACATGTTCTGTGGCTGATACAGCAGCACACAAGAACAGAGCGTCAGACAATGGATGTCTCAACTTCGCTTCCTGAGTGACGTTGTAGCCTATAGCTGGCTGGCATTTGAGAGTCCTAGATTGATAGGCAAGCCACGCTTTCTAGTAACGGGCTCAACAGTGACAGTGACATGCCACAGATGCGGATAACGAATTAAAATTATCAGCCCTTTGTCACTGTCGCAAAGATATTGGAGTCTTTCAAATTTACTCCCATATCTTGCGCGGGGTAAAAAATAAGCAATAAAGATAAACCAAGCTGCCATTTTTAATCGAAAAATACCATGAGTCTGTCTCTTAAAGCAATTCATCATGTGCTCCGATTTCTTGGCCGATATTAACAACAATCACGCAAAAGAATGTCGAATGGACTGGGGACCCGAGTTCGTGAGCGGTATAAAGGCCATCGCAGCTCTTGGTCGGCTCCTCCTCGTGACACACTCAGAGTTTGATGTATCGGCCCTCGAGATCCCCGGCAGCTACGACAGTAGTAGCAGGCTACTTACAATTGGCGAAAAAGTCCGGAGTTGTTCAAGATTGTATCAAGAAGCGTTTGCCAAATCCGAACAAAGCCAGGCCAAGCTTTCTGGCACTTCTTGGGAGCTGGCATCTTCTCGCGGTTCGGTATATAGATTGATTTATGCTATCGTTTCTATCTGAGTCTAACCTGATCATCAAACCAGCTTCATCGTGTAACAGAGCTGTTTCGCAAAGACAATCCAATCGTGGCATACTCCTCCTTTCGAGATGAATGGGACCGAGTACATCGATACCTCTGCGACGTTCACCCGCACGCGAGTGCATGTTCCGAATCTTGGTCTTGCCTGCTCTTTTTTATCCAAGAATTTGAAACGCTTATCAATAATATGACTAGTAAGTATACGTCTTATTTGTGTGTCGTTAGTCGAAGTGTTGACCATGCGATGCACAGCTGATAATAAGAAGCTTACTATCACCTTGAGTGGAAAGTTAGAAAAGGCCAAAGCAGAAATTAAAACACGTCGATACGACAGTAGGCACCCATTCCTTTTAACTACTCCTTTCTACGTTGACCTAACCTTCGCCAGTTAACCCAGAGTCCTCGTATGAAAAGGATAGCCAAGGATTTGACTTCACATATGCCATCCCACTCTTGATTGCAGCTTTAACTGTACTGCTCCTCTCTGGCATTCTTTTAAGAGCCATTATCTTATCTTGCATGTTCTTATGTGCACTTCTCGTCCTTCGGGAAGGGATGGAGCATTCGAGTCACCAAGCGACATTAGTTGACGACGACGGAGATCAAACCCGCGACCTCGAAATCGAAATAGAACGTTTAACTCAGAAGCACAAGCTTAGCGTACGTTATCTTTCTCTAACTGGTATTACCCATAACAGCGCACACTGAAAACCATTATCATCCAGACCACCATAGGTCAGACGTGCCAAGAAATGAGCAGCTCACTAGCCTCTGCGATAGGCGGAGTGCGAGAGATTCACGACTCCTACAGAGCTATATCTGAGAGGCTCCAAAGCATGAATGAGGATAAGATCGACCGCTTTAGAAAAGTCATGAATAGGATCTCCTACATCATTAGTTGGGACGAGTCCTACAATGCCAACCGCACGACCGATCATCGGCTACGGGAATCAAAAGATGTGACGGTAAGTCAGCTATATCTGCTCACATCGAAGTAATCAAGAAGGCGGCAATAGCTAAGGATAGAGAAGGAATTACGTGAACTTGTCGTCGAGCTGCGCCTGACGTTCTACATCATATTTGAGTGGTCTTCGCTTTACACACGAATCTCACAAGATATATTCACCGCAGCGCTACGTGAAGTTCAATCCTTCAGCTCCCTAGCTACATTGATCGGTGGCATCGATTTGTCGAGTGACAGATTCAAACTGCGGCCTGCTCAACAAGGACAATGGACTCAACGACAAACTGTACCACCACGCACTCGGAGCTTTATGCCACTCGCCACTATACCCCCGACATATTCTGTGGATTGAGATATCTATTTCCCTCAGTCATATGCACCAACGGCCCAAGATGCATTGACGCTAAATCAGGTAGCAGGGCGCGCTGAGATGGAGCTCAACAAACTACATCGTGAGGTAAACCTCTCGTTTGAGGTCGGCTCTAGAACACATAGCGCTAACGCAATGCGACCGACTAGGCCCAAGAAAGCGCGATGAGATCTGTACAAGAGAGGGTGACGGAGGTCTATACCACAACTATGCCAACATTAATCAGAGAACCCAAAGAAAGGCAAAAGCACATCTTAAGTAGAGCTAGCGAGAGCGAGCCGAAACTGGAAGATTCGAATCAAAAGTCAATCTCTTTACGTCATAGGTTCTGGCGCTTCAGAACTAGAGATGGAGGTTAGATACTACTTAGGGTTGTCTTTAGTAGTAATTCTATATTTCACCATTATCAGCACACGCATCGTAAGTTATCAAAACTGGAGCATCTATAATCCAGAGGTACTCCAATATGTAGGATAGAATAACTATCAGACTTATTAGTGCTAGTGACTATGACACAGTGCATAAATAAGTTGATAGTACGAAAAGAAGTTTAGATGTCGCCCTCATCCCAGGCCTTGGAACAGATTCGAGTAGGCCTCCTGTCAACCCAGTCTTCCGATCCCCACAAATCAACCTTACACTCGCAAGAGTCCTGCCCATGGTAGCCCTTATTTAGTCGAATAACATCCTTCTATGTCTCTGAAGTAAGCCGCATGGGCCACTTTCTTAGGTTTTAGCTCTCCTCTAGCAGTCGTTGGGAGACTGAGCGAGTTGCTTAAAGCTCTTGTCAGCCTTATCTCATCTTGTAATCTATATCTTAGGAAGACCTACGCATCGGAAGGACTTTGGGCCCGCCTCCCAGCCATCACAGTACCACTGAGGACTCTGGTTCAGAGATCCACAATGCTCGTCAGTGTAGTAAGTACACGTGTAGCAAAGCTGTGCGCCGCTGATCTGTGTCTTTCCATCGAGAGCAACAGAATGCACCTCCCAGACGTCACTTGAACAAGCATTGGGCCCGATGGTGCCGCCATTGGAGTACTCGGTACAGGTGGAGCCTGACTGGCCGCCGAACTTTTGGCATCCGTCGTAGTCGCCTTCGTAAATGCGGTAGTTAGTGTCGCCCTCTGCTTCGCAGTTGTCGACGTTCTTGTAGGCAGTTACTGTCGGGACATTAGCAAGTAGTCTTTCTGTGTTGTGGGTGTGGCAACGAACAAACGTAGCCTTGAGAGATGGCGGCTAGGCCGCCGATAATGGCAAGAGACAAGAGCATTGTCTTTTGAGACTCGTAGAGTAGCCCGGAATTGATAATAGTCGAATTTTGTGTTGGTTATTCCAAGGGACGAAAAGTAGTGATGCGCCAGCCCTTTATATAGATATCGAACTTTGCATGTATGCAGTTCCTCAGACCAAACCAGGGCTTAACTCCTCCTTTGATGCTATCTCATGACTGCATATGTTGCAACACAAAGACAAGGTACTCAACTAACAAACTTTAGAAATCATCGATGGTCCACCGCAGCCGGGCTTTGCTCCTGGATCCTACAAACTCTGAACATCCTTCGGCTTTACGGAACACAAGAGTTGTAAAGCCGACTTGATGGCGAACTCATCAATCAAGTATCATTAAAGACAACGTTGTGGGCCAAGATTTGCAGATCTTCTGCCAGGAAGGAAATAGAAGCTTTGCCGAGTTATGAGAGGATTATTATAAGATCCCTCGAAAGTATAAACTGCCGGGGTTAGTTGCCCACGGCAGTGGGTCTCATATAGATATCCGGCTAGTCTAGCGGCCATATTTCGGCAGATGAATCTGTAGAAAAAAGCATGAATGACATATCTGAAGCTACAGGGATCTTGGTTGCAAACACGACTTAACATAGAAAAGACCTGATTCAGAGTAAGGTGTTGCCCTCGTGAAAACCTCGTTCTAACCAATAAAACATTAATTCTTTCTAGGTTACCTTTATGCATCCAAGGATTCATCCATTCTGTAATGGACAGTTTCAGAGCTACAGAACGTACAGTACTAATACTAGGTTATATGAACCCAGAAAGCGCTGCCAGAACTTTAGGAAATTAACAAACTTCAAGGAGCAAGGTATTAAAGGGAAGCTGTTAATGCCGACTGGATCACAATACACTAGTTTGGAATGAATGATCAGCGTGTATATGGAGAGGTGTAGCAGGTGACGCCTGTGCCGTTTAAGCGAACCCCTGGCAAAGGAGCCGGCTACAAACTTTCGGTCAAGGTAGTACTCCGTATATGGTAATTCAAAACAGTATTCCTGTAGTATAGAGAAACACGGAACCAAATTACTTTGCAGTGATCTTTGTGGCACATTAGCCACGGGCAATGAACCCTGTCGAAGTACTATGACAAGTCTGAAACCAATGGTGGCAAAGGAGGTCGAGGGATTGTCCACCCAGACAAACTACATCACGGTAGAACCTTAAAACAAAGGTAATGACTATCCAAACTGCCCTTTGTTTTATAAGAAGGCTTATTCTAGTGCTCAGATTCTTTATTCATGTCGGCTATCTTTAATCGGTTTCAGCTCAGATTACTAGATAAAGCTAATCTCCAAGATAAAAGTACTCATAATAGGTCCGCAAATGCATTAGTCTATTAATTTTGAAACTACACAATTAACAAAAAACTCCGAAATACCCGTTGTGTAAATGACGGGATAGTTTAAACCAAGTTAACGACAGTAGGCCTCCCTAAGCAACCTATTCTGTCCACGATACGAGCAGTACGATCATTCTCCGGCGCGTATTTTATATCTTTTCAAGCCCAGTATGTACCTCTATAATGTTGAATGAAACGAGAAATCGGTGCTTGAGTTTACAGATCAACCTGGAAGTGAGTCCGAAGTCTCTCACCGTAACTGTAGAAGATCCACGGAACAGGAGTGAAAGCAAGCGTTATGAAGCCAAGGACGCTGTTACCCCAGCCCAGCCCAAGCTTCGTGTACAGAGGCTCGGCTGCTAGGTCAAGGAAGGCTCCGAATGGAGAACGGACCAACAGATTGGCCGCCAAAGCAGACGCAGCTGCCTCAGCTCCAAAGGAATCGACTAGGTAAATCTGACCAGGGATAACGACAAAAAGGGAGCCAAATCCCACGATGAATGTGCCGATGATAGGGACGATCCAGTGAACGCCATTTTCTGTTGTCCAGCCATAGATGAAAAGGCCAAGGGGAGTAATTGGGCCGAGCCATTTCATGAGAAGAAGACGATCCTCTGGCCTGGGAGCCGCATTCTCGTTGCCCTTCTTGCGACCAAGGAGCTTGTCACTAAGTACAGAGAACATGAGCAAGCCTAGACCCATGCCTATTCCAAGACCAAGATATGCTAGTCCGGCGACACCTGGGTTGAAGCCGTACACATCCTGGAAGACAGAGGGGAAGGTGGTGAAGAGTAAGAAAATGAGACCGAAGAGAATACCAGTGTATAACGATACCAAGAGGACAATTGGGGAGAAAATGAGCAGCTTGAGTGGTCGGACAATAGCGCGTGCCAGCATTTGACCTGGAGTCTCATCTCTGCTCAGCTTGGCTACGAGCTTCTCGTTACCAGTCTGCTTGCGCATTCTTAAAGCTTTCTTTTGCAAGATGACGTTGTAATTTGTTTCCTTCATGAAGGCAAATGTGACCACAGCAATGATGCCGGACTAAGATAATTGTTAGCATTAGAGATTCTCTACATATTGAGGGATGACCTACCAAGATAAGGAGGATGCGAAATGTCCATCGCCACCCAACGTTCTCGGAGACAAAGCCTCCAATAATTGGACCAACAACCTGATAACCAGTTAGGTGGTGCAATAAAGTGAGTCAGTGGAGAAAGACTTACAGGTCCCAGGAGCGGCCCAACAGTGAAGAGAGCCATGGCTTTTCCTCGCTGCTCCTGAACGAACAGATCTGCGACAGTGCCTCCACCGATACTCATTGGGCCTGAGGCAGCGCAGCCAGCGATAATGCGAAAGACGAGAAACATGCCGACATCGGTGCTGAATGCACAGCCAATTGTGAAGGCTATGTACACCAAGTTGCAAAAGTAATAGACGATCAGACGCCCGTATAGTTCAGAGAGAGGTGCAAGGAGAAGGGGACCTAGTGCGAAGCCCAAAACGTAGAGACTGACTGTCATGGCTGTGACGGTAGAGTTGGTGATATTGAACTCATCAGCTAGTTCTGCTGCTCCTGGGGCAAACATTGTCGCAGCCAGGTTTCTATTCGATAGTCAGTGATATTCCATTAAATTAATTAGAAATGGTGAGTTGCTTACGCTGCAAGAGTGAACAGACTCACAATGCCAACATGTAAATTCTTCTGGGTCTTTGACCAATTGAGTGGATGTTCCGGATCATCTGGTCCATCCCAGTCAACAATATTGGGGTTCGACTGAGGCTCATCGACCATTGTCCCAGTCGTTGACAAAGGCTTCTCTTGAGGCTCATTCCCAACATCCTCCCGAACACCAGCCTCCAACTGATCATCCTGAAAGCCTGATTGCGACATCTGAGGCGTTATCGACATGGCTGTTGCGACAGAAAAAAAACAATGGAGAGTATTTCCTCTTTGGACCAATCTGTCGCTTATAAAATGTGATATTTCTTACTGGGATGATAACGCAACAGTTGATACGTGCATGCTGCATGCGACGGTGAAACTTGATTATCTAGAGTGGATCTGCAAAACAAAAAAACCTTCTCATGGACATTTGAGATGGTTTGTTATATGGATGGGGGAATGTGATGTGTGTGGGGTACACAGCAAGTAAGCTGAGTGATGTTATGTCTGCAGGGCTGGGGCTGGAGCATCGGGCCGGACATGGGAGGGGACGGAGGATCGGAGCGGAGGATCGGAGCGGATGATGAACAGATCCGGGGACTAACAGGGATTGTGCGTCAGATGCAGGACAAATACCGTAACTTGGCTTATGCCTTCTGGGTTAGATTCTCACTCTGTCAGCACATTATTTCTCAACGTGAAAGTTAGTTTGTTCCGACACTCCACGGCCAATTCTCACTCCGTTTGTTTACATTTCGCCTCCGGAATTACTCGTCTATCAATCATTTCTGTCCCTGAATCCATGGCGGACCAGGAATCGCGTCCTACCTCTATTACGGAGTGGGGACCGGGGAAAACACCGCAGGGTAGGGCTCGTCTACCCTCGAGCAGACCGCGCGAAAAGCCGCAGCTGTCATGCAACCTGTGTAGGAGGAGAAAGTACGTAACCATGCAATGCACTTTGCCGTCTCTCTTTTCCGTCCCTCTCCGCTCTGACGCAACTCTATTGTAAGCGATGCCCCCCACGTGCTGACGCTTTGTCCCGTTTGTAAGACTACGATGTGACCGTCAAAGACCCTGCAGCAGCTGTGTGCAACGAGAGCTCGGTCTGTCGTGCTCGTACGCTTCTGACAGAGTGACAGGCGGCGATGCGGCACACCAGCCTCGTGTCACCACACAGGACCGCATCCGCCACCTCGAGAGTCTTGTGTTTGATCTGATGCAGCAGTCGTCCGTCAACCATGGCCAGCACGGAGGAGGAACGCCTTGTTCCCCCGTCGGAAGTACCCGTTCCCCCGTGGACACGCCTGTCACTTCACCCGCCGACTACGGTAGCATGCAGTTTCCGGGCGGAGGCGCGAATTACGTGGGTAGTTCGCACTGGGCTGCTGTTCTCGACGGGATTGCCGAGCTCAAAGATCATTTTGATAACGAAGAGGAGTTGTCGCATCCTGATGTCCAGGGCGTTGAGTCGCCTGGTGCGGATATGACTGGCCCCCAGTTGTTCTACGGCTGCCGCAAGCCCGCTAGCAAGGACGAGATACTGGCGTCGATCCCTACCCGCCCGGTAGTAGACCGATTGGTCTCACGCTATTTTAACTCATTTGAGATGTCGCCCGGTTAGTCTTGTCATACAGCTTTATCGTGCAACCACCATGCTGACCCCGCGCCCAGCCGTACTGCACAGCGTACAATTCCTCAATGAGGTACGGAAGCACAATCCTATCTCCTTTATTCATACTGACTAACCCATTATTATCTTAGTATGAAGAGTTCTGGAACGACCCATCTGCAGTGTCGCCCCTCTGGTTGGGCCTTTTGTTCACCATCATGTGCTTGGCAACCCAATTCGAAAAGTTCCGCCTCGACCCTGGCGTGCAGTCCCCCGCGGCTCTGTCCATGGAGAGAGATCTCCAGAAGATGGCTGATGCGTACAGGCTGAGGATTGGTCAATGCCTTGTTCTTGGCAACTACACCAAAGGCGGTCCCTATGTTCTTGAGACGCTTATGCTGTACATTGCCGCTGAGGTGTTTTCAAGCACGGATGCGGAGATCGACATTTGGATCCTGACGGGGAACACGGTTCAGATTGCCCTGCATATGGTAAGCTCAGGGTACCCTCTCCGGTGTTCATTCCCTGACTAACGCGTCACTAGGGGTATCATCGAGATCCAAAGCACTTCAAGGGCATGTCGTCTTTTGCTGCGGAGATGCGGAGAAGGGTCTGGGCGACTCTTGTTGAGATGGATCTCGTACTCTCTGCCCAGATGGGACTGCCAAGGATGATCAAGCAGTGGCAGACTGATACGCAGGAGCCGTCTAATCTTCAAGACAATGACTTTGACAAGACGACGGTTGAGATGCCTCCGTCAAGGCCAGACACAGAATTGACGCCCATTCTTTACCGTCTTGTCAAAGCAAGGTTGATGACGACGGTCGGATATATCTGGGACTTTGCGGCTGATGTGCGACCGTACACCTTTACTGAAGTCGAGAGAATGGACAACAAGCTGGATGAAGCACGCAAGTCGATCCCGGATTGTCTCAAGTGGCATTCCTTCGCCCGCTGCATCACGGACTCTCCTCAGAACATCATGCAAAAGGTCGTTCTAGAAACCCTGTTCTATCGCGCAAAGATTGTTCTCCACCGAAAGTTCATGTTCGGTCCCCCAGCAAACTCTGCCGATTCCAAGCGCATCGTCTTGGAGTCGGCACTCAAACTTCTAGACTACCAACACATACTGCAGGAAGAGACACAACCCTTCTGTCAGCTTTACCAAGAAAGGTGGAGGGTTTCTTCATTAGTCAACCACGACTTTTTGCTTGCGACTAGCATACTGTGTTATTACCTGCAGAACACGAAACGCGAGGGCATGCAGGTTTCTGAGTCAGAACCGATGGATGAAACCATCCTAGCTTCCCTCAGAAGATCTTATGACATCTGGTTGCAGTCGAGCAATTCGTCCAAAGAGGCGAGAAAGGTTGTGAAAGCATTGGCGGTAGTTCTCGGAGTCAATAATACCTCAGATACAGATTCAGGGTTCGACTCGACCATGTCGTTCGGCGTTCCTTCGGGGTATGCCTCTTCCAGCATCAACGATTATCAATCAGGTAAATCACCATTATATTTTAACAAAGAGGAAGTGCTGAAGCTGACATGTGGGCCGATAGAGATTCCAGCAGGTCTCGGCTCACAGTTTCCAATGCTTGATGGCACGATGATGCCGAACTGGGCCACGTTTGCGGACGATTTACTGGCTGCGCCGATAGCTACCCCGAGTAATCAGTGGCAAGCAATGGATGGTAAGTCAACCTTGAGGGTCCCATGTACTTTCAGGGTTTAATAATTAGATCTGTAGAGACGGTGGATGCAATGGGGTCTCTGACATGGCCATGGAACTTGCAATGACATGCATTGGGGGAGAAAGTGGATAAAGATAATTTAGAACGACGCTGACACGAGGAGTAATTTGGCTGGAAATGGGTATTTCCGCGGTATCACCGTATTACTCCGCAGGTTGTTGAGGTACGCGCATTTCTTCTGAGACCAATCACTGCGGCTTGAGAGTTACAGTGGCAGCTTGGACACGCCTGGTTCGTCGTATACGAAAATTAATAATAAACTCAACCCCTGTATTTCTCCTCTGGCTGAACTCGTGAATGCGGGCCGTCCCGAAACGGACGATGACGAAAAAGGTCATGGGCTGTCAGCGGAAAAGCATCCTGTCACCCCACGCAATGCTCACCGAGAGCGGAAGTGATGAACAGAGGATTGGCGTTGTAGAGTAAGCGGGGACAGGTTCATGATGTGACGAGTTATTTGCCGAAGTGTCACGAACAGTGAACAGACCGTCCTGCGTGGAGAGCACAGCCAACGGATGGACAGGGGCCTATCAAAACGGGTCATCTTATCTGCGGCGCAGTTCTTGGAAGCTAACAACAGGAGATTCCAGAGCCGAAATGATTCATGTGTCCGAGTTGAGCTTCTAGTTCTACTAAGCGAATCTTTCGAGAACCGAGCTGCTCCGGCTTTTGCGGACGGAACTAAGCCAGCTTTCCATTAGCGGCGGCAGATATCTAGGTACCCGTAAGACCTAGACCCAAGTCAGTGTCGTGTCACTGGCTGTCTTGGCAATGCCTGAGCGGTACAACCTTGACGACAGACAGACTGCGGCTGCCGTAAGCCTCTTGGCGTGCATTTGCGGGATAATACTGAGCTCACACAGGGCACATAGCGCCATCTCAGATGCTAGGTCCCGGATTACCCGTGGGATTATCCCATTGGACCGGGGCAGCTTCCGCCGCAAACAAGGTTATGGAGGGGTCTAACCGACACTTTTGCTCTCAACGTGTCGAGACACATTAATCGAGGGAATCCTTGGCCTTGGATCAGAAAGGACACATTTTGGATTGGTTCGTAGTGAACACGACTTAACCGATGGTGTAGTGACAGGTAGATTATCACCACCAATTAACTCACTTCTCAAGAGGTCTGAGTAACACCTACCATTAGACGAATAGACGACATGAGACTTTGAACGGACCAACGTACATATTGTTTCATCCTGCTTTGCAAATATGATATCAGCCCAACGTTGTATCTTTACATAACCACTCGGCGGCAATTATCAATTCCGATATGTCAGCCCAACAACTGTAACCTGTCAGCCTGCAAACGAGGCTTATGTCGCACTGAGATTAAGCATGTTTGTAAACATAAACCTCTAGCGCTCGGCTACTGCACCCTTCCCCCCCGCCAGGATTCCCATCCTCGCTCTGCCGTCATAGTGAGTGGCCTGAGGTCTTTAGAATGCTGACCACCTCCTCGCAACATGACTGCATGCATAGACCTTGCCTTGCATCCTTCTCAAGACGGAAAATCGTCAAGCTCTGAGAAGTTTCTCAGCACAACGGCAAGGATTAATTGAGAGACATACAGGCAAAAGTGCCTCTGCTGGTCTGCTCTTCTGGACAATTATATAGGGAGATCCCGTGTACCTGATGGCCGGGCCAGAAAAGTGCTGCTGTTACACTGGTGAGTACCAGTGACGTTTGCACTGCAACTATTCTCCTGCTTGTCCCTTGCTTGGGCTTCGTGCAACATCAAGTTTTGACAGCACCCAACATATTCTCCACGGCTACCCGACACTTTGGTTAAGCATAACATAACATATCATAACACACACACACAATGTCCATGCGGAACAGCCAATCTATCCGGTCCAGCTGCGACCGATGTCGCTCTCACAAGCTCAAATGCTCTGTTTCCCCAGAGGACTCACGCTCAGGGCCCCATAAATGCACGAGATGCATCAGAGCACAAGTGACATGTGTCTTTGGCCCGCGAAGCCAATCAAAGCGCAGCGCCAGTAATAAGAGCAAGCCCGACAAATCCAAGCCTGAGCCTGAGCCTCCACAGAAGAGTTCACCGCCTGTCTGCCCATCGTCTCTTGCTGGGATGAACCTAGCTTCGCCTGGGGCTTGGACCCCGTGGATCGACGAGCTTGCGTGTCAGGAAACTGAGGAGCCGCTTGCGATTGACATCAGCACGGCTGGTGACGGTTCAAGTCTGAGCGATGGTGATTTCTGGGCGGATCTGGGGATGAGTCAAGGGTTAAATATGCTAGACCTTGCGCCGTCTAGTATCCCGACAAATACTTATCACGCGCAGTACCCGTCTGCTTTTGATCACATTGCTCCGTCTGTGGCTGAGGCAGGGCACTTGATGGACATATCGGAGTCTTCGGAGCACACTCCACCACATGCCATTGTGCAACTCTCAAATCTTGTGAGAAAGGTCCACGAGACCTCAAAATCGCTAGAGGAGTCTCCGTGGTCCAATGTCCCCGACACGAAACAGCTGCAAAACTACCCAATCGGCCGCGTGTTAAGCCTATCTCAGGACTTCTGCGCCATCCTCAGCTATATCTGGGGCAAAAGCTCCGTCTCCTCCGACGACCATTCGTCAGGAAACGGAAGTTCTCCAACCCCGTCGGCAGAGATGCTCGACTACGCCGAAGTGCTATCATCTATCAAGATGAACGGTTCCCCCAGGCCCCCTTCGGTCGACATGCCGACGATGCTGCTCGTTCTAAGCTGCTACACATCCCTCATCAAGCTGTACAGTCTGGTATTTGCCCACTTCGAGAACCACCTCTCTCATCTCCCTGAAGCCCCGTCTCCGTACCCTTCCCAGACAGCGCTGGCCTCTCATAGGTGGGGCTTGCAGCTCGGAGAACTGCCCTCCGCGGACGAGACATGCACCAAGATTTGCACGGCCGTCCAGGTTCTCCTTGATACGTTCCAGTCCGTGGAAGACGCCGTTGGTCTTCCGCGTTCGATCAGCGTGGTGAAGCAGAGGGCATGTGATGTTGACGGGATGGACTTTAGTGCTGAGCTAGGTAGGACCTCGCTTTGGACTGATTGTATGATCCATTTTGTCTTTCGGTCGACTGTGATCATGGCTGATACTGAGGAGTGTCAGGAGATGAGAGAATTGTCGATCAAGGTTAGATCGCTCAAGGCGTTGATAAGGGAAAAGATGAATCTTTAACAATACATCGGGAATCATACAGTAACTGTAGAAGGGCTTTCATAGAGTAGATATCCAGTATGCATATTACAGACTCTGAATTCACGCAATTTCACTAGGGACTGCTGACGAAATTCATTATTGTGAGTCATTGGCAGTTACTATGTTTCAGCCCTCTCGCTTTGATGATACATTCAAAGCACCTCAACATCTCAACATTACTTTTTGCTTCATTGTACGCTCTCGCGATCCATAAAATCAAAGCCTTGGGCACATGTTGATCTTGTACAGGTACCAGCAAGGAACTCACATATTGCTCGATACTGATCTGCACGAATGACCTTGTAGTTACCAATATCCATCCTGCTGCCATACGAATAAAAATGTAATTCAAGCCTTTTCACTAGGTAGGACATATATGAAGAGTTACTCAATTCGGTATCCATATTCTTTCTTGTGTATCTATAAACAAGGAGCTGTCTTCTCATCGTAATCCAAGTAGCTACCTATCAAGGAATCATGCTCTTCACATGAACCACTGCAACCCAACCGTTTTAACTGAATGCGGAACTGGCGGTTCTGGCCCAGCCATCCTAACAGCGACTCAATAACAAGAGGATAGCTTATCTATTTCTTCTGTGAAACTGTCTATATTATCCTCTCCTCATGCTAAACCTCAGCCTTGTCTAGATCTGACGTCCCAAGGCTGAATGGCCGCAGGAGGCTTATCGTCACTGCCGGCTCACTCACATCGTTAGTCTCTCAACATCCGCACCCGCTCCCTACTCTCGGAGAATTGATGACGGGTAGGCTTGCGTCACCAAGGCGGATGTTGCCACTGCCAAGAACACGCCCTCCAACTGCACTGGATTTTCGGCCTCCGAACCACGTCTGACATACATACAGCCCTACTTAAGTCACCGAAAAAGCCCGATTGGCACATCGATTCGACTCTCGTCGCTGTTACATGAGTCAAGGGACAGAGAAGCTCTATGCCCGTGAGGTTGGACTTTTTTATGTTCTAGGACTCGAGTGCTTATGATGTTGGGGGAAAGTGTAGACGTCTAATGATATGAAAAGAAATAGAGCTGTCATGATAAATCTAGAGCTATCTCGTGCAATTCAAGTCTCCATTTGAAATACTAGTTTCTTCCCAGAAATCCTCTTCTCCCTGATATCCTCAATACCGTGAAGAACCTCGGGGAGTCCTCCTTGCTTCACAACAATCGGATGAGGTCTTATCAAACCATTATCAAGCAATTTCCTCAGAACAGCCGTCCAGTAAACACCGAATTCCCCCATCTCAGCACTAGCAGGTCTCCAATGAGGCTCCGGCCAGCGAATCTCCTTACCCAGCATCTGCGGCCCCATGATCCAGTCTGGCTTGACAACCTTGCGCGTTCGCGCTACAGCTTCAGAGTAAGGCTCCAGGGCAGTGTATTTACCGCCAGCGCGACCAATGGCCTGGTAGCAGAACTGCATGCTCGACGTGGTGGAGATGCAGTCTAGCGCATACTTGATCTTGTTCTTGGTATGCTTTCTGATATCTGCGGTGCAGTTGGGGTCTTGGTAGTCAAAGACAGCACTGGCGCCGTATGACTTGACTAGGTCAAAGTTGCGGGGCGAGCATGTTGCGATGGGTTCAAAGCCTGCTAGTTTAACGAGCTGGACTGCGGCAGTGCCCGTGGCTGATGAACCGCCATATACCAAGACAGGTATGGGCTCAGCGGTCGGTTCAAGTGGATTGCCGGGTAAAGCCAAACTCTTGAATAAGGCCAGACCAGTAGTCATGAAGCTAATGCCCAGAGAGGCACCCTCCTCAAAGCTGAGATGAGGCGGAATCTTGAGCAGAATCCACTCCACGGAGGCTGTGTACTCGGCAAAAGCACCGACATGAGGCTCAAGAGGATTCATCCCCATAGCAGCAGTACAGACCCGATCTCCAACGTGGATATCGCACTTCGTAGCTTCAGGGCCGACTTTTTCTACGACACCGGCAAAGTCAAAGCCTGCAACTGCGCCTGGCGTGACGTATGGCCCTATCATCTTTGTATCGACAGGGTTTACTGACAGAGCCTTTGTCTTAATCAGGACTGAATCACCTGCGATATCAGGGATCGGCTCTGTCTTGGAGAGACGAATGGTCCCTTCTGGGGTGCCGACCAAGGCGCTTTGCAGTCGTTGAACCATGGTGATGAATTGGGTGATGTGACAGAATGATGAAGCTTAGAGACTTATTTCTGTGAAGATTACTTGACTTAACTCGACGAGGGTGCAAAAGAAATGTATTTGTCATGTCTGGCAACTGAACTGATTTTGCGACTTGAACTCCGGAGCCGTTCGGCGAGGCCTACGGTATACGACGTGCCGAAAAAGTCCGACGAAACATTAGCTAACATGTTAACAACTTCGGAGTTTCTGGATTTGGACTGAACATATGATCCCACCACGTGTTTGATCCTCACAGCTGATCAATTCGACCTGATTGAAGTAATTTTCTGTGGTTTAGGCTTTTGTTAGTTGCGTCTTTGATTAGCTCCGCTTAGTAGCTCGGAACATTGTTACTCGGCGCGGGATAGAAGTAAAGGATAGAAGGGCAGAGAGCAATTATAAGATCATTTATGGTGGACCCACGGAAAGGCGCATATATTCATAGGGAGGGCATGGATTTATCGAGATAATGGTCAAATGCCGAAGAATTCTGAACATGATTGTTTGTCCTACCCTGGATTAAACCCTTTTGCGATAGGCCCCCACTTGCTTGGCCAGGCAACGCGAGTCATCCAAGTCAATTAAGCACGGCTAAATGACTCCCATACAACCAGCCAAGACAGGCTTAGTGCCTAAATCACAGCGGCTAAAGTGATCCCCAGTGCATTCAACCCTGTCATTTCCACTAAAAATAGCCAACTCAATCTCCATCTCAATCTCTAGCTCAACTGACACTGCCCTCCCGTCCCAACCCCAATGAACGCCTCCTCATCCGCACCCCCAATAACCGACTCAACAAACCCGGTATTACCCGTCCCCTCAGGCCCAGGCGCACTCGTAGGATAATTCCAGAAAATCCGCTCATGGTCAACCTGAAACATCCACCGCTCTCCACCCGTTCCCTTTGCAACGAACTCAACTACATACCCAATATTCTTGTCGCGATACGCACCCGTGACTACATCATCAGAGGATGCGTCGTAGCGCTTGCTGAGAATCAAAGAGTCTTGCGAGAAGTCCTGCTCTTCGTAGGTGAGAACCTGATTTGCTGCGCAGATGAGCCTGTCGTCGCGGTAGAGTCTTGCCATTGTGTATGGCTTGCAGCCGCTCTCGCGATCAGAGAAGATACGCATTATCTGCATTGCGTAGGGACCGACTTGGGCGCGGAGATAGTATGACTCTGTCATAAAATGGGCCCATGAGTACAGTGTCCAGACGCGATCCATGCCGCCGTTTGCAGATGGACCGAGGACGAACTGCTCAGAAGTTGAACTGTCTTGGGAGAACAGGGACAGCTCTGCTTTTACAGAAGCTCTCCCCATGGGACGGACGTAGGGCACATGTGGTCCCACCTGAGGGTCTGTGTCGAGACCCGAGTCTCCAGGTAGAGCTTCAAGCTGCATGGTGCCATCGACAACGCCAGGCACAGAAAATGCCAAGACAGTCAAGGAATAGTCTCTAGTCACAGAGAACGAGACCTTGCCTCCACTAGCTGTATCTTCCCACAGACCAGTGATATGCCCGTCTTCAGAAGTGACGATTGACTCTGGGAGGTACAGATCGCGGTGCCAGGTATGTCCGTCGGGCCAAACGGTGAAGATCTGAACTTTGAAGCCGCCATGCTTCAGACCCTCAGCGCTTCTGTTGATGCCGACGGAGATAGCAGACTGGTCATCTTTGGAGACACCATCAAAGTACCAGAGCTCCCAGCCTGTTTGTGAGATTGCATCAACAAACTTGGGGAAAACATTGCCTGAGCCAGGGATGTATGGGGAAGGGGAGACTGCTTCTGGGGAGATTGAAGTCTCGATGTTGAGACGAGACAGAAGCTTCTCAGACATTTTGGGCAAGGAAGTGAGTTGTGAACAAGCGTGAGATGAGGATGACAGATGTGAAGGGTGAAGGTGAGATGAAGATGACAGATGTCAAGGGTGAAGGTGAAACCGCCATGGGAGTGAGTAATGAAAGACCGGGTTCTTGAGACTGTATACTTCAACGACCGTCCGGACTGATTTCTAAGCAACAGTAGTCAGACTCCTCCTTGTTCGGTTGCTTCCAAAGCAAACCGAAAAAGTCCGGTCTGGTCGAGATGCTGACATCGCACAATAGTCTGCTGTTCCACCACCGAAATTGTCCGAGAAGGATTCGTTGCAGCTACTCGACTAAGCGATTATGTTTGACTGAGAATAGTTGTACCACCAATCAATCGAGATAGTGTTATCATGAGGCTGAATGTCTAATTGCTGGGCAGTCGAACCGAATAACACCGGCATCGGCATCGGCATGGCGAATCTCTGTGTCTCAGATATAAGGAACAGCACTTTGCTCTGTCCAACTATAATATCAAACTCAACTGGTCAATCGCTCGATCAATCTCAACATTGCACAAAGAGACCATCATCGTCTCTCACCACCTTCAATCCCTTCGATCATGTCTGACAACGAGCCAATTGCCATCATCGGCAGCGCATGCCGCTTCCCAGGAGATTCCTCATCCCCCTCCAAGCTCTGGGATCTCCTCAAAGCCCCCCGCGATTTGTTGACCAAAGTCCCCTCCAACCGCTACAATGCCGATGCCTTCTACCACGCTGACTCCAAGCATCACGGTACCACTAACGTGCGTCACTCGTACTTCCTGAATGAAGACCCCGCTAGCTTTGACAACAACTTCTTCAATATCCAGCCTGGTGAGGCGGAGGCCATCGATCCCCAGCAGAGACTGCTCATGGAGGTTGTGTATCAGGGCCTCTGTGCTTCTGGGCAGACTATTGAGGGGCTTCGTGGGTCATCTACTTCTGTTTACGTTGGAGTTATGTGTGATGATTGGAACGGTATTCTCACGCGTGACTTGGAGGTGTTTCCGCAGTATGGCGCCACCGGTATGGCGAGGAGTATCATGTCGAATCGTATTTCGTACTTCTTTGACTGGCACGGCCCGTCTATGACGATTGATACCGCTTGTTCGTCAAGTTTGGTCGCTGTTCATCAGGCTATCCAGACGCTGAGAAGTGGAGAGTCGGAAGTTGCGATTGCAGCTGGAGCCAATCTCATTCTCACCCCAGGTATGACCTCCCAGCCCGTCGATATTGAAGCTCACGATGACTGACCAAATAGGCATGTATGTCGCTGAGAGCAAGTTGTCCATGCTGTCCCCAACAGGTAGGTCCAAAATGTGGGATCAGGATGTAAACGGCTACGCTCGAGGTGAAGGCATCGCCGCCGTCGTGCTCAAGCCTCTCAGCGCCGCGATCCGCGACAACGACCACGTCGACTGCATCATCCGCTCCACAGGCGTCAACCAGGACGGCCGCACCCCAGGTCTCACCATGCCCAGCGCCACAGCCCAAGCAGACCTCATCCGCAGCACGTACGCCCGCGCCGGTCTCGACATCAACAAGCCCGAAGACCGACCTCAGTTCTTCCACGCCCACGGTACAGGAACACCCGCTGGCGATCCCCGCGAAGCTGAAGCAATCTACCGGGCGTTCTACTCGGACGTCAAGGATGATAAGCTGTATGTTGGGTCGATCAAGACTGTGCTGGGCCATACGGAGGGAACGGCGGGGCTTGCGAGTTTGATTGGGACGGCGCTTGCGATTCAGAACAAGACTATTCCGCCGAATATGCACTTTGATGTTTTGAATCCAAAGATCAAGCCCTTTTATGATAACTTGGAGGTTCCGACCAAGGCTATTGCTTGGCCTGAGACGTATCAGGGACAACCTCGACGAGCTAGCATCAACAGCTTTGGTGAGCATCCTTCAGTTAACACTCAGTGTTGTTACTAATGTATTACAGGTTTTGGTGGTACCAATGCTCACGCCATTATCGAGGCCTACGAGCCTAGCACTACTGAGAATGCCCCTGGTCTATTGTTCAGCCCCTTGACATTTTCCGCTTCATCCGAGCCATCTCTGCGAGCTCTGCTGTCCTCTTACTCAGACTATCTCAAGTCCAACCCCGAACTATCTCTGAAAGACGTCGCATACACTCTTCAAACCAGACGCTCAACCCTCGCCTACCGCGTCGCCATCACAGCTTCCTCCACAGAAGACGCCTACACCCAGCTCGACGCCATCGAGAACGGTGAGCAAGCCAGTACCGTCGGTGTTCGCCAAGTCAGCAAGACGTCACCCAAGATCATGGGTGTCTTTACAGGTCAGGGAGCGCAGTGGCCACGAATGGGCGCGAGACTAGTCGAAGAGTCTGCATTCGCGTCACAGCGACTTTCTGAGCTTGACGAGGCACTGTCAAGTCTTCCTAAAGATGATCGACCGTCTTGGACTCTACGGGAGATGATCCTTGCGGATTCCAAGTCATCTAGGATCGCTGAGGCTGCTATTTCTCAGCCTTTGTGCACTGCCGTCCAGGTTGTTTTGGTTGATCTTCTTCGACAGGCTGGTGTTGAGCTCTCCGCTGTTGTTGGTCATTCTTCTGGTTCGTGGACCTATCTCCAACTTTTGTGTCAACTACTAACAGAAAGCCAGGTGAGATTGGAGCTGCTTATGCGGCTGGTCTCCTTACAGCACGCGATGCCATCCGAGTCGCCTACTATCGGGGTCTCTACGCCAAGCTCGCTCAATCTCCCAATGGTCGCAAGGGCGCCAGTAAGTAGCTACCTAACCTCCTCAAGATTCCCGCTAACATGGCTCCCCAGTGATGGCAGTTGGAACTACGTTTGATGACGCATCGGAGTTCTGTGAGCTCGATGCCTTCCAAGGCCGCATCCAAGTTGCCGCCAGAAACTCGTCTTCCAGCATCACTCTCTCCGGCGACGAGGATGCTATTGTCGAAGCTATCGAGACCTTCAAGGACGAAGGCAAGTTTGCTCGTCAACTGAAGGTCGACACAGCTTATCACTCGGCTCACGTCCTACCATGTGCCAAGCCATACCTCGATGCCATGGAACGATGTCAGATCGAGAGCGCTACTCCCACTGCGACAAAGTGGTACTCGAGTGTGCATGATGGCCAAGTCATGAGTGCCGGGCTACTTACTCCTCAGTATTGGGTTGATAACATGACGAGTGCTGTCTTGTTCTCTCCTGCCGTAGAGAACGCTTGGCAAGAGGGCGGCCCGTATGATCTGGTTGTCGAAGTTGGTCCTCATCCAGTTCTCAAGACTCCCTGCCTCGACACCCTCGAAGACATGATCGGAGATCGACCTCCTTACTCTGGTGTCCTGGGCCGAGGCAAAGATGACATCCAGCAATTCTCCAACGGTCTTGGCTTCATCTGGACTCAACTCGGTGCAGGGTCAGTTACATTTGAGCGCTTCGAGAAGATCGCATCCGACTCCAAGACTGTTCCGTCTTTCATCCATGACCTCCCCAACTACCCCTTCGACCACGCAAGGCAGTTTATGTCTATGTCGAGGGTCTCTGGTTGGTACAACAGTATGCGGGAAGCTCCCCATCCCATTCTAGGAAGACGCTGCCACGATCGCGAGACATCAGACACCATCCATTGGCGTAACGTCCTGAACCCCAAGGAGATTCCGTGGCTGCACGGTCATCAGATCCAGGGGCAGATCATCTTCCCCGCTACTGGGTATATCTCCATGGCTGTTGAAGCTGTCAACATTGTCGCAGACTCGAAGCTTGGGCTTGTTACCATTGAGGATCTTCGCGTCGGTCGCGCCCTTGCTTTCAGTGATGATGACGCAAGTGTTGAGTCGACGTTTGATCTACGAATCATCAACCGCTCTGAGAAGGAGATTGAAGCAGAGTTTTCATGCTACTCGGGCCATCCTCAGAATCACACTACAAGCATGGTTCTCAACGCAACATCTCGCATCAAGGCCTCACTCTCTGCACCAACCCCCCACGAACTCCCCAACATCAAGGTCGACGACTTTAATCTTCGCGAGGTTGAAGTTGACAGGTTCTACGATTTCCTCGGTCGTCTAGGATACAACTACTCCTGGCCCTTCCACGGCACCACCAGCATCCGCCGAAAGGCAAACTATGCGACCGGTACTTTGGAGGACCAGTCTGGCTCAGAGTGGGAAGATCAACTACTCGTTCACCCTGGTATGCTGGATACTGCTCTCCAGACCACCTTCGTCGCGCTCTGCTGTCCAGGTGACCAGCGCATGTGGGCTCTTCACCTGCCTACAAGCTTCCGCTCCATCGTCATCAATCCCTACTTTACCTTCGCCGGTATCGGAAAGCAGAAGGGGTTCACGTACCAGTCCGTCGCTATCGATGAGACGAAGGTGTCCAAGATCGTTGTTGAACTAGACTTGCTCTCCCAGGAGACTGGGGATACCTTCCTCCAGATCGAAGGGATGGAGATTGTTCCTTTCTCGCCTGCCACTCCAGAGAACGACGCCGTTTTGTTCTCTCGTTTTGACTATAGACTTGCTAACCCTGATGGTGAACTCACGGCTGCCGAGTATGTTTTCAAGGATGAAGATTATAGGATAGCTCTCGATTCTGAGCGAATTGCCTTCTACTACCTTCGTCGACTGGTTGAGACTATTACTCCCGAGGAGAAGGCGAATACTCTTCCTCACTACCGATATCTTTTAGATTGGGCAGCGCATGTCGTTTCTCAGACCAACAACGGGTCCAATCCTCACGTCCCGTCGAGCGCTCAGAAGGATACCCATGAAGAGATTAAAAAGCTCATCGAGAAGTAAGTATAACGACGGTCTCAGGATATTCTTAAGGGTCCCTTTGGACTAATCAATCGACAGGCGTTATGAAGCTGTAGATGTTCGCCTTTCGGAATCAGTGGGCGAGAATCTCCCTCAGGTCATTCGCGACCGAGGCAACATCCTCGAGTATATGACCAAGGACAACATGCTCGACGATGTTTACGAGGAAGGTTTTGGTCTTGACCTTGTGAACAAGTACATCGCGCACATGACGGCTCAGATCGCACACCGATATCCTCGCATGAACATTCTCGAAATTGGTATGGACAGCCCTCACATACACAGTGTGTTCATATACTAACATGACTCAGGTGCCGGAACCGGTGGTGTAACCCGAGAGATCCTCCCCCGTCTCGGCTCAGCCTTCTCAACATACACCTACACCGACGTCTCAGGCGGTTTCTTCGACACAGCCCAAGAACGCTTCAAAGATTTCGCCGACCGAATGATCTTCAAGACCTTTGACATGAACATGAGCCCTGGCTCTCAAGGCTTCACCGAAGGAACATACGATCTCATCCTCGCTTCCAACGTCCTCCACGCCACTTCGGAGCTAGAGGAGATGATGAAGCATGTCAGGAGTTTCCTCAAGCCCGGCGGTTTCCTCATCATCCTCGAGACTGTTAACAACGACTGTTTACGTGTTGGACTACCTATGGGCGGTCTTCCTGGCTGGTGGCTTGGTGTAGAGCAAGGTCGACGATGGGGTCCTACCCTTACACTGCCGCAGTGGGATTCTTTGCTTTGGAAGTGTGGATTCGGTGGTATCGATACTACCACGCCGCCTGTTCACAAGATTCTTCCCGGGCATGTCTTCTGTGCTCAAGCTCTTGATGAGCGAGTTGAGATCCTGCGATCGCCTTTGAACCATCTCTCTGATCTCCCTGAGACTAAGGCTACAGAGCTAGCCATCGTTGGCGGAGAGACCCTCAAGGTTCATAGGATGTGCGAGCAGATCTCTCGACGCCTCAGGCCCAAGTACACCAAAATCGCCCGGTTCAATTCTATCGAGGAGCTCAACACCAGTGGCCTTACCGACTCTTGCACCGTCCTATCTCTCACCGAACTCGATGAGCCAGTGTTTGCCAACATGACATCTGCGAAGTTCGAAGCTCTGAGGACCTTGTGGAAGCAGGGTGGAAGCATCCTCTGGGTTACTTCAGGCGCCAGAGCTGAGAACCCTCACTCTTACATGACCACTGGAGTCGGTCGCTGCATGCGCTTCGAGTATCCCAACATCACCCTTCAAGCCCTCGACATCAAGGCAATGACCGACCGTACTCCCGAGCTCATCGCAGACCATCTTTTGAGACTGGAGCTATTGGATAAATGGTCCAAGGAGCTTCGGTCAGAGGAGCTGCTCTGGTCTTTGGAGCCTGAGATCTACATTGAAGATGACACTAGCATCATTCCACGACTCTATCCCTATGACTCTGGAAACGCACGATACAACGCCGATCGCCGCAATGTCACCAAGGATGGAAACCTTGAAGTTGACAGGGTCGTGTTTTCTGAGAGTGAGGGCAAGTGGGAGGTGCAGCATGCTTCTCCTCTTCACATTCCTGAGGAACTGCCCTTCTCTGCCAAGATGAAGACCATTCGTGTGACACATTTCTCCCCTGCTACTGTCAACGTTACTCCTGGCGTTAGCTTACTGGCTTGCGTTGGTATCGACACAGCTTCTAGCGAGCGAGTTCTCGCTGTCACTCACATCGCGGAGTCCCCTGTTTCTGTCCCAGCGGATTGGTGCATTCCCCTCGGAGAGCTCGATGCAGTTGATACGCTAGCCAACGTCTCGGCTTTCCTCATTGCCTCTAGCATTCTCAAGCATGTGCCCGCTGAGGAGACTATTGTCGTCCACGATGCTCCCTCTCATCTTGCTTCTGCCTTGGAAGGTCTCGCTAAGGAGTCTTCTGCCACTGTCTTCTTTACTACTTCTGACAGGGCCAACACCAAGGGCTGGAAGTATATCGACAGCCACTTGCCTGAGCGTGTCATCAAGTCGCTTATTCCCAGGTCAGCTACCAAGTTCATCAGCTTATCACAGGACGTCAATGCGAAGGATACTAGTCGCGTCATTTCTGCATGCCTCCCTCGACACTGCGAGACCATCAGCTCAGACCGACTCTTTAAATCAGGCAAGGAGATTCGTCGATCCGTCTCCAAGGAAGACGTTTCGATTATGTTCAATCGAGCCTTTTATGAAGCCAAGTCACTCTCAAGCACAGCTATTGACGCAAGCCTCATTTCTGTGAAGGACATATCTGGTGTCACTGCAGCTGAAATCCGCTTCGCTGTCGTCGACTGCACTGAATCTTCCGTCAAGGCTTCTGTTCAGCCTATCGACGATGGAAGGATCTTCCAGGCCGATAAGACCTTCCTTCTCGTTGGTCTATCTGGTGAACTTGGTCAGTCGCTTTGCAAGTGGATGGTCAAGCAAGGAGCTCGAAGCATTGTGCTTACCAGTCGTCGCCCTGACGTATCTAAACACTTCCTTGACGAAACGGCTGCTATGGGCGCTACAGTCAAGGTTCTACCGATGTAAGTATACCTCAAACCATCATAGTAATAATGCTGACATGTCTAGGGACGTCACCGATCGCGATTCACTTCACGCATGTGTCGAAACCGTCAAGCAGACCCTTCCTCCTATCGCAGGTGTCGTCAACGGCGCCATGGTCCTTCGAGATGCGCTCTTCGACAAGATGTCCTACGAAGACTTCATGAAGGTCCTGAAACCCAAGGTCCTAGGCTCCCAGCTCCTCGACGAGATGTTCTACGACACACCCCTCGACTTCTTCATCTTCTTCTCCTCCACCACCGCCGTCATGGGCAACAGCGGTCAGAGCAACTATATCGCGGGTAACATGTTCATGAACGCTCTCGCAGTACAGCGCAAGAAGCGAGGCGTCGCCGCTTCTTCCATAGACATCAGCTCCATCATTGGTCTCGGCTACGTCGAAAGGGCTGAGGATCTGAGTGAAGATACTTTTATCAAGATGGGCTACAGGCCCATGTCGGAGCAGGATCTGCAGAAGCTGTTTGCCGAGGCTATTGTTCTTGGAAGACCCGAGTGCGATGAGGTTTGTGAGCTT